>NC_066581.1:530478671-531155385 GCF_024323335.1 Lathyrus oleraceus
TTATCGGGATCAACCACCAAATACCGCTCTTGCCCAAAGAGATCCAAGTTGCTGAGGAAGAAAGATTGCCACAAGGGGTTCCGGAGGGAGGAGATACAGTCATGCCAGGAATATGGACAAAAATCTTACCCTGTTGGGGATCGTACCACCCTTGGGAGAGCACTGAGGATCTCCTAAGTATCCTTTCGTCATTGTGAATGTTCACTTTGTTTAAAAACAAATTATAAATAAATTGATCGTTTAAAACAATGATATTTTCTTAATCAAAACATGCAAAACATTTGTTGAATAGAAACAGATAAGAGTGCCAATAATTGGATAAAAGGCTCAAATTTATTTGATAGAATGGTAGTCTGCGAATGGCAAGACTCCATAGATCTTTACAAATTTGAAATTGGTGATATATATTGGAAAAGGGCTACATTGAACATAATGACCATTTCTCCACCAATTCTGAATCCGATGTATTTGAAGCTTTGGCTGATAATGAGCAAGGATCTCTGACGGACGACAGTTGTAGAACAAAGTCTTGTCAGGATGCAATTACTTGCCAAATCCCTAATTTTTGCCTAGATTGCCCGAGGATGAGGTACTCAATCTAGCGGGATACCTATATTCATTTTTCATGTCTCTAACTTTTGCCTGGACCGCCCTTTCGGGTTTTCAATCCACTGAGACGCTCATTTTTGCCTAAGCCGCCCTTTCGGGTTTTCAACTTAGCGAGCTATTCAGTTTTTATTTTTTATTTTTTAGGCGAAGTATTTCTTGACTGCATCTGAATTCACAGGACGAGTGAAATCCTCCCCATCCATAGTTGTAAGTATCAAAGCACCGCCTGAAAAGGCTCTCTTAACAACATACAGACCCTCATAGTTCGGAGTCCACTTGCCCCTGGAATCGGGCGCGAAAGACAAGACTTTCTTGAGCACAAGGTCACCCTCTCAGAACACACGAGGCTTGACCTTCTTATCAAAATCTTTCTCCGTCCTCTGCTGATATAACTGACCATGGCACTTGGCAGTCAATCTCTTCTCTTCAATCAAGTTCAGCTGGTCATAACGACTCTGAACCCATTCGGCATCAGTCAACTTGGCCTCCATCAAGACTCTCATTGATGGGATCTCCACCTCTATAGGGAGTACAACCTCCAATCTTGACTTAACGATCATATCGTCAACGTACACCTCAATCTCCTTGTGCATCATGTCATGGAACAAGGTAGTCATAGCTCGTTGATACGTGGCTCCGGCGTTCTTCAAACCGAAGGGCATCACTCGATAACAGAATGTTCCCCAAGGTGTGATGAATGTTGTCTTCTCCATATCCTCGGGTGCCATTTTAATCCGATTATATCCGGAAAATCCATCCATAAACGAGAAGACCTTGAATTTAGCTGTATTGTCTACCAACATATCAATATGTGGTAGAGGGAAATAATCTTTCGGACTAGCTTTATTCAAGTCTCTATAGTCCACACACATCCGGACTTTTCCATCTTTCTTAGGCACGGGCACAATATTGGCCACCCATTGAGGATATGTAGAAGTCACCAGAAACCCTGCATCAATTTGCTTCTGAACTTCCTCTTTGATCTTCACTGCCATATCAGGATGAGTTCTTCTGAGCTTCTGCTTTACAGGCATGCACTCAGGCTTTAAAGGTAGGAAATGTTGCATAATATCAGTATCTAGACCCGGCATGTCTTCATATGACCAAGCAAAGACGTCAACATATTCTCGTAGTAATTCAATCAACCCCTTCTTAACATATTCTTCCAGGAGTGCCCCAATCTTTACCTCTCGCACACAATCTTCAGACCCCAAGTTGACTGTTTCCAGATTCTCAAGATGCGGCTGAATGATCTTCTCTTCATGCTCAAGTAGCCGGGTGATCTCGTCAGGAATCTCTTCAACATCATCTTCCTCTGCCTCAAATACAGGGAATTCAAAATTGGGAGATGGTGTTGGGTCATTATGTTCAATGGGTTTAGAAATCAACCTGCATAATGATTTTTGGATATGAAAAGCTTTAGAATTCAAACAAGGCAAATCATTATGCATATGAAAAGATCGATTTTATTCTATTTTTAGGGTTTTATGTGATCACCAATTTCATGCAAAAGCGAAAAGGGAAAATAAATGGAAAAACAAACATTTAACATGAATTTATTGAATGAAAATATCATTGTACTTATGCGCCAATAATGTTATCACTCCTCCTTTTGGCATGGGAGAAGGGTTTTCAAACAAAATGATTATTACGTTGACTTATGGACAACTGTTGGAATATCCACAGCGACCCAATTGTTGCAGACCCCACCAGGGATGATGAAGTTGCCAGAATCCCTTGTATCTTCTTCTAAAATGGCAGTAGCCTCCTCATCTAGACCAGTGTGGATGAAACCTCCACTCTTGAATAACCCTTGCTTGTTGAAAGTACCAGAAGAAAAACCTATGCCAGCCCGGGACTCGTTGTCTTCTAACTCAATCATTTTTCCTAAACCAGTGGTTGCACCATGCTCAATGGCCAGCTTTGCATCTTTGTAGGAAGCAAATGAAGGAGTTCTCTTCTTAATAGGCTCAGCAATAGATAAAGCTTGGAAAGGAGTTCCAACTTCAACCTCAGCATCTATATAAGAGAAGGAAGACAAATGGCTAACCAGGAGAGCCCTTTCTCCCCCTACCACTACCAGCTTCTTGTTTTTCACGAATTTCAATTTCTGGTGTAGGGTGGACGTCACGGCGCCTGCCTCGTGAATCCATGGTTTGCCTAAGAGACAATTGTACGATGGGTGAATGTCCATAACCTGGAAGGTAATCTGAAAATCACTTGGTCCGATCTTGACTGGGAGATCAACTTCCCCAATCACAGTTTTGCGAGACCCATCGAAAGCCTTCACAACTACCCCACTCTGCCTCATAGGAGGCCCTTGATATGATAGCTTTGAGAGAGTGGACTTTGGCAATACGTTCAATGATGACCCGGTGTCCACCATTACATTGGACATGGCGTCGTCTCTACAACCCATAGATATATGTAATGCCAGGTTGTGGTCTCTTTCCTCCTTAGGGAGATCCGAGTCACAAAAGCTCAGGTTGTTACAAGCAGTAATGTTTGCAACAATGCTATCGAATTGCTCCAAAGTGACATCGTGATCCACATATGCCACATCCAACACCTTCTACAGAGCCTCTCGGTGTGGTTCTGAATTTAAGAGTAAGGATAACACAGATATTTTGGATGGCGTTTGTAGAAGTTGGTCTACAACATTGTACTCGCTCCTTTTGATGAGTCTCAGCATCTCATCACAATCTTCTTTCTCATTTCTACTCGGGCCAACAAAAGTAGGATTTTTCAGTACGGAGGAGGGCTTAACAGCAAGTGCCGGATTCAGAGAATTCACAGTGTTCCCGATCGGGCGTTCAACAAAATCAGCATTAATTTGAGGCTTCGGCGGTGCTGAAAATACACGGCCACTACGGGTCAAACCGCTAACATCGGCGATATTCACAACAGAAGAAGAGGGCAAGGACACCTCTTTCCCATTTTCTACTGCTACTGCGTTGTAGTGATAGGGAGCTGCCTTTTCAGAAGAGTAAGGCACAGGACCAGCAGGCTTAATGATCAGAGCGGGAGAAGCCTTCTGCTTGCTACCATTGTACTTGATGATAACAGGCTCGGGTATCCGGAACACTGGGGAAATCACGTTGACCTCAGGCTCATTTTCATCAACATTCCTGTTTTGAAGGATCTCAATGACTCCTTCGTCCAGCATTTCCTGAACATCCTTGCGCACCTGGCAACAACCCAATCGGTTAATAGAGCAAACTCGATATCTATCATGGTCATGCTCATAATGACTGTAGTCACACAACAAACGATGCATCTGGACCAGAGACTGTTGAATATGACTGACATATTTGACCTTGTGTTTTCCAAGGCAACCCTGGACCATGTTGACAGATTTCCCATGTTCAGGCAATGGGTTCTTCTTCACATTAGGGCCTACGTCCTCAAAACATAGAATACCACACCTCACAAGGTCTTGAACCTTGGTCTTCAAAGGGTAACAATTCTCCACGTCGTGGCCGGGAGCACCAGAATGGTAAACACAATGTAGCTCAGGCTTATTCCACCATTGGGGGTTAGCAGGTATAGCCGGTGGGTCTCTCGAAGTAATCAGCTTCCTTTCTATCAAAGAGGGATATAACTCTGCGTACGTCATAGGAATAGGATCGAAAGTGACCTTTTTCTTCTCGTAACTCGTGCTGGTTTGATTACTGTTTCGAGGCTGGTAGGCCTGCTGCTGCGGTCGGTGCTGTTGTTGCTGATATTGCGGATGTGGTTGCTAATTGTTACTATGTTGCTGATACTGTTGATTGTCTCTGAAAACAAGTGCTATATGAGCCACCTGGTGCTGGTTACTGGCGGGACGCACAGTCTTCCTCCTCACAGAGGGTCTTCTTGGTTTCTCATGGGAAGTCACAACATGTGCCTCTCCATCTTTCTTCTTTGCAAATGCCCCATAACGTTTGGCAGAAGAGCCTTCTTCTCTGGTTAACCGTCCTTCACGGACCCCTTCTTCTAGACGCATCCCCATATTCACCATCTCGATGAAGTCAGAAGGAGCGCTAGCAATCATCCACTCATAATAAAAAGAACTTAAAGTCTTTAAAAAGATCTTAGTCATCTCTTTCTCTTCTAGCGGAGGCACAATCTGTGCTACCACCTCTCGCCACCTCTGGGCGTACTCCTTAAATGTTTCTTTATCCTTCTGGGACATGGCTCTCAATTGATCTCTATCGGGAGCCATATCCACGTTGTAGTTGTACTGCTTGACGAAGGCTTCGCCGAGATCATTGAAGGATCGGATGTTCGCGCTGTCTAAACCCATGTACCAACGCAAAGCGACAACGGACAGACTGTCCTGAAAGTAGTGGATGAGTAGTTGGTCATTATCGGTTTGAGTCGACATCTTCCTGGCATACATGACCAGGTGGCTGAGAGGACAAGTATTTCCTTTGTACTTTTCAAAATCTGGGACCTTGAATTTCACAGGGATCTTCACATTTGGAACCAAGCAGAGTTCGGCAGCAGACTTGCCGAAAAGATCCTTCCCTCTGAGAGTTTTCAATTCCTTGCGAAGCTCAAGAAATTGATTGTTCATACCATCCATCTTCTCATAAACATCTGGACCCTCAGACGGCTCAGAATGATAGATGGTGTCGTCTACCCTGGGTAAAGTATGCATGATAGGAGGAGGAACGGCAAGGACCGGGCGAGATGCCGACAGAGAAGCAAAGGTGGTAACAAGACCCTCAGGCATGAAATTGGGAGGCATCCCCCACGGGAACCCGGTTGGCATGGGTGTTGGAATAAAGTGTGCACTGGCAGCAGGCACAGTAGAGGAAACAATCTCGGAGATAACTGTCCTCTGGGGAGGAGTTGAAGGTGTCGAAGAAGACTGGCTCTGGGCAGCCATGAGTGACTCCATTAGGGCAGTCAATCTGGCCAGTTCCTCTTTCAGCTCGCGGTTCTCTTGCTCTAAGTGATCCATCAGTCTTGAAATGTTGGCTCTAGTGTAGTACCGGTGAGTCAGCTTGTCTTCAAAATAAATGAAGGACACAGAGTTAGACCACAGGGCAAGGGACCGGAAACAAAACCTGCTTATGCATATGATGCATGCAATGCTTGTGCATATGATTTGTTTTTTTTTATTTCAAAGGAACTTTAGAGTTTTATTTGCAAATTCGGGAAATATTAAGCATTTTATCACATATGGAAATATCTCATCAAATAATATCAGGGAAAAGAAGTGCAGCATCGTCAATCATATACAAGAGAAAAGGGAAATAATCATCCTATGGATCCCTAGAAACAATCATCTAAAGCTCGGGACACAGGAAGATAAGATGCACGAAGCCTCTTCACCTCCCTCTCGTAGGCCGCCTCCATATCGACCTTCTCTTTGGCGAGTCGATTATACTTCCTCTTCCAGAACTTAGAAGACTGAGGAAGTAGAGAAGTCCATACATCATCAGGGTCATCAATAACCTGATGCTCAAGAAACTCAATCAACGCATCCTTCTCCTTAATCTGCTGAAGCAACTCTTCACGTTCACGGATCCAGGCACGTGAACGGTCTTCGTCTCTCAACTCCTCTACTCCTTGATTAGGAAGGGTTGAACGCCCAGCCATAATCATAGGTGTAGGTATCGGATACTCGTAAGGCATGAGATACTCAGACACCCTCTTCCTAACCCAAACAGTGTAAGGCTCCAAAGCGATGCAATTCTTAGGACCCAACTCTTTCCTTCCTTTCCTATGAATCTTGCGCCAAGCGCGGACCATCCTAGCTTTCAAGCCTTGGGGATCTTTACCATCCTGAAAGAATACACCCTCTAACAGAATGTTATTGGGTTTATCCTTTAAGGGGAACCCAAGCTGCCGACGTGCCAAAACAGGATTGTAG
The DNA here is from genome assembly GCF_024323335.1 of Lathyrus oleraceus. NCBI lineage: Eukaryota > Viridiplantae > Streptophyta > Magnoliopsida > Fabales > Fabaceae > Lathyrus > Lathyrus oleraceus. Next base: position 530,485,144 of record NC_066581.1, read on the forward strand.
TTAATCCCACCACATGTACCAAGAAGAGGTACATTGGAGAATTCTCCACAAGAGTCAATAATCTACACACCATCATACACATGGTTATACCAAGAGATATCATCATTAGTGAGAGACATAAGTCCCGTGGGCCACCGTAGACATTCCTTGTTCTCCTTGAAAGCGACCGTCTGAGGTAAGTGAGAAATAAACCACTTATACAACAGAGGCAAACAACACACAATGGCACCACCACCCTTTGCATTCCTCATATGCAAAGAGAAGTAGGTATCGCCCAACAGAGTCGAAACAGGATTAAGAGTAGAGAAGATCCTAATAGCGTTCACATCCACAAACTTGTCGATGTTGAGGAACAATACCAATCCATAGATGAGAAGTACAAATATGGCTTCAAAGGCATCCTCACTCATGGCCTTCCCATATATAGTAGCTTGAGCAATGAGGAACTCAGAAGGGAGACCTTGAATTCCACCTTTGGTAGTCATATGAGCACCAACCAGAGATTCATCTATGTGTAACATGTCAGCTATCTCTTGAGAAGTAGGAATACTCTCCAAGCCACTGAATGGCAACTGGTCTAGAATAGGTGTACCCACAAGATAAGCATACTTCTCAAGTGTAGGCAAAAGCTGAAAATCCGGAAACGTGAAGCAACGGTATTGTAGCACCTCAAATTTGCACCCATCATTGTACATACATTCTCATATTAGGTCATAGCATAACATGGTCCACTGCATAGCATTGCATTGTCCCTTTTGCCCAAGTGCAAGATCATCAGGAGAATTAGGTCAAACTGATCAGGAGATCAGTCAACCAAGCAAGCAAGCACAATTTCCAAGGAGCCAAGGCCTTAGGGTTGGTCCAACATGTTCACATGACTTGGGGATCCATTTGAAGTGTTTAGGTCAAAGATTGGATGTTCAGAGGTCATCATTCAATGCACAATCAGTCAGAAACCCTAAAAAGTCAAACTTGGTCAACTGGGTTTGATTTTATGGTTTTGATGGATGGATTTGGTTTGAGAGAGCTTATTCATGTCCAAATAGGTCTCATATATCATGGCAAACATCATCATTGAAGAATTTGAAGCCAAATCAGAAATTTCCAAAAATAGAAACTGGACTTGTAATTTTAACTGCCAAAAATGGAAACTTCTTGAGCCTAAACTTACATCATGATACAAGCTTCAAATGAATTTTTTCCCAACATGAAAGTTGAAGATCTTGTTCTCCCATTTCCAAAAACTCCAAGAACACTCAATTCCCATGTATGGCTGGCAAGTTATGATCAATTCATTTTCAAAAATTCTTGAACTTCAAAAGGCCATATCTCTCAAACCATTTGGCCAAATTTGGTGGGGTTTTTTCCAACAAGTCACATTTGACCTCCTCTTTCCAAAAATGTAACCATCACTCACCAAAACATCATAGATCAAAATGGCATTTTTTGACTTACTTGAATTAATTTCAAGTGAAGTGAAATTTTGACCTTTTAAAATAAACCTTTTCCATCACTTTGGCCATTTGAAATTGATCAGAATATGTAATTGGAACTTGCCCAAAGGCCCATTTTCGAGCTGTAAGCATTGCACCTCACCACTTAAGTGGAATTGGCCAAATTAGCAAAACATGATTTTTCTCAAAATTCCAATTACCACAGAACAAATTACACTTAGCAAGTCATAAACAGCAGATATATAGGTCATTTTTCTGCCATTTTGAACCCTAGCAGCCACTCAAAACAACAGAAAACTCATTTCTCTAAAAAACACCATTTTCTTCATTTGCAAAATTCTGCTAAAAACTCCAAAGGACACGAACTTGGCTTAGTCATTTCATGATTCACCATCCTCATGGAAGCTTTTGAAGGCAAGGAAATGCAACTGTAAGGTCATCTTCCACTGCTGTTGTAAAGAAGCATCATCCATGGTAGTTATGAGTAGAAGCCATTCCAAGCATTCTTGAGCCAAAGTTTTTCAACCATTCATCATGTGGGAACTTGAAGAGCAGCTGTTTCGAGCAATCATGGCCAGAAAATCATGGAATCATCACTGCCCTTCAAGATCAGGTGAGATTCGACTTTAACCATTCTTAAAATTGCATGATGCATCTTGTAGATCTTTTTCTTGTGAGTGTCGTGAGCTTTGAGTCAAGTGAAACCATGCCATATTGAGAGAGAACGAGGGTTTTAAAGTTTTGTGTTCATGACTAGATTCCTTCGATTTGTGTTTGTTTTGTTGTTGTTTAATGAATTGATGTTTGTTTATTGATGAGTGATGTTGGATATACACGATGCAATGCTTGTTTTCCATTTCTGCAACCTTTCATTTTTTCTGGAAAATCGTATGAAGGTGGTGATGAACATCATGCTGTTCTTGGCTGCTGGAGAATTTCCTGCGGATTCTCCTGCAACCTTCATAGCTTTAGCTATGATTTTTCCTGCGGATTTCTGGGCTAGGGTTTGCATGAGCCAGGTCCTGTTACATTAGCCATGAACCAATCACAACATTTCGTTCCCATTGCCAAAGCGCCGCGTTTTGATAAGTTGGCCCGGTTATTACAAGTTTGCCACTCCCGTTTTATTATTTTATTTAAATCATTTTCTATTTCATTTTTTTATTTCATTTGCATGGCCAATCTTCCAAAATTCATAAGTTCATCATGCTTGATCCAATTTTAATGGGATTTTTTGCATTTGATTCATCATGACCTCTAGTATTTTGTCATATTTTTTCCAGGTTTTTTTGATGAAAGGATTTTATTTGGTATTAGGGTTTTGCTCATGTGACAATTTTTTGTACCTTTTACCAAAACCTTTGTGAAATAGTCATTCTTTATCCTTTGACTTTGAAAATTTTTGTGCACAAACTAGACACTTCCATGGTGATTTTGGTATAAAGTTTATGAATTTCTCATTTCTGGTCATTGAGTTATGATTTTTTGAAGTAGGGTGTGACAATTTGTGTCACACCATTGATGTGCAACTTGATGATTTTCATAGCCTTGCTTATTGACCTCAAAATGGATTGAATTTTTGCATGATTGAGCTTATGTATGTCTAGCTTACATATGATATTTTGTGGATTTGTTTATGGCATTTTCCATTTGATTGAGATTTTTGTCCCTTGTTTGATCATTTGTTGACTTTTTGTGACACTTGTTCCCATTTCATTTGTGAAATCCTCATACTTTATTAGATGGACATGAAATTTTACATGAGATTACTAGACATCTTAATCTTTGCCATGGTTTTAGTCCCATTCATTTATCATATGCCATCCCTGATTTATGATTTTTTCAAGTTGATGCATGTTTGATTGACTTCTTTGAGCATGTTCAAAATTGCCTTGCCTTTCTGATTTTCATTAACTGCCTTCCACTTGTCCAATTGAGATGAAATTTGACATGCTTACCATGTTATGGGTTGTGATTGATCATGCTTTATTTGGTGATTTTTGGAAATGTTTGAGATTGCTTTTGATTTAAGTCTTGCTATTGACTTCTATGAGCTTCTAAATGCAATACATTGACCTAAATTGTTCATGAAATGATGATGACGATTGATATGAATGTGAAACCAATTGGTATTGTTTCTTGATTGTTTGAACATGATGTTGGATGCTTGCCACTTGCTGTTTTAACTTTTTCATTCCCTTTTGACCCTAGGCTTGCCCTAGTGGTCCTGTTACTCACATTTGAGCTCATGTTTTCAGGTTGACCAACAATTGTCCAATGAGACCAACATAAATTGGTTTTGTTTGCTTGTTTATCATGACTAACATGTTATGTTTTGTAGGTTGCTTGGCTCACATGCCTTGAGCCTTGTGCCTTGCACATTCACTTGCTTATGATTAACTGTTGATGTCTGTTTCCTTTTGCTTTATTTTGAGGTTGCATACTAATGTCTGCTTGACTATTTCAGGTGCTTTTAGTTGCTCAGTTCCTTGTGAACTTTTGCTTTGCTTTGCTTGTATAAGCAATTTGCATTGAGGTATACTTCTAATCTTCATGTAGTCTGGAAGACCTGGCCTGTTACGTGGCCAGGCAACTGTCTGAAGTCCTCCTTAAGAGGCAATGTTTTTGATTGTTTAAATTTGTCCCTGTACATATTCAAAGTCCTCCTAAGTGAAGAGGCAATTGGCAGAACCCAAGGGATAAGCAATCTATCCCCTGCTAGTCTGTGTGTCACTCACATTGCTCACACTACCTGTGTTGATGCATAGTGAGTAAAAACCCAAGATCTATCGAGTCTAACTTGTGGAGAGAGTTCCCCCATTCTGAACTCCCACACCTTCTGATATTCAAATGCTCTCCCTGGCCAGGGATAAGAGCAATGAGGCACACCCCTCATCTCCTTTCATCTGCTTCACCTTGGCTCTCAATGTCAAGGTTAAGAGCACCATCTACCCAGTTCCAGAGGTTTGTTTGTTGAGGTTGATATGACCCCTCGACTAAAACCTAACCCTTGTTTGAGCCCCTTGTGTGTATATAGTGTGTGCTACCTGTGCTTGTGTTTGTTTGACTTGCTTCCTGTGCAAGTTAGGGTTTAGTTTAGACTTGCTTCCTGTGCAAGTTAGGCTTTGCTTGGCTTGCTTCCTGTGCAAGTTAAGTGTGTGTGTGGCTTGCTTCCTGTGCAAGTCATGATTAAGATAGGCTGGCTCCCTGTGCCAGTTAGCTAGGAACCTTAACTTAGGGATGATTTTGCATGATAACATCTAGGCTCGAGTCGTAGTCTCCCTAGTGTTGTGTCTCCCTCTGTTATCTGGTTAGGCTAGTCTTTTTTCCTTGCGTAGGGGAACTACATCGCCCTGATCTTCATACCAGATGAAGTATGTAGGCAGGAGATTGAGCTGATCTCTCCGGGCGCCCTTTTTCTTTTTCAACCCTTTGTGTCTTAACCACCCTTGTGTGTGTTCTGGTTGGAGTCCGATGTAAGTCCAGCGATTGGCAGTTGGTTTCCCATGTGTTTCGGTTCGGATGCTGATGTAAGTCCAGCGATTGGCATTCAGGCTCCATGTTTGCCTGTGTTTGTTTTGTTTGTGTGCGTGTTAGCCGAGCTACGAATGCTCTGATTCTCCTTCGTCCAAGGAGATACGTATGCATAGGATGCGACATCCTAGCGAGCATGTGTCGTTCCCCAGTCCGAACTACTTCGACTCTGATGTCTATGCCTGATAGACTAAGTAGGCCCAGGATGCGGTATCCTGCCGAGTCAGTTTCAGTTTCAGTTTCAGTTTCAGTCTTGTCTGTTTTCTTGTGCCTCTTTCAGCCAGTGTGTGTGTGTGTGAGCAGTGTTTTAGCAACCATTTTCCTTCCTATTGTGCGTGGATCCCGTCGAGTACGACGGATGCGTAGGGGTGCTAATACCTTCCCTCCGCATAACCGACTCCCGAACCCATTCTCTTTGGTCGCGAGACCATGTCTTTTCCAGGTTTACTCTGAGCGTTTCCTTTCCCTCTTTTGGGATAAATAACGCACGGTGGCGGCTCTGTTGTTCTTGTTTTCCCGCCGGTTTTTCGCGTAATGCGACAGCTGGCGACTCTGCTGGGGACACAGAGAAGTTGACCTCTGCTGGTCCATCTTCCCTGAGCGGGTCTCTCCTAGCGCTCTCTAGGTTGGGGTTTTGGTTGCTGTTTGCTGTTGTATTTATTGCATTCGTTTGTATATATTTGCATTTATTATTTGCATTAATGTTTGCATTCATTCATATTCATCTGCTGTGCTGTCTGTGTTTCTCTGTTTGGGGGTGGGAGTTACTCGAGGTAAAAGGCCCAATACCCAGGCTATGAGTGAAATCTAGGATACTTAGGAATAGAGTGATTCATGGGAAGCGGGTGGTATTGCGCCACTTAGAGGAACATTGATATCACGAGCAGTTCAGACCCTGGTAGGATATCGTCGTTACATACTTCAGGTGTGTATATGATGGTATTCTGCGAAAGGTTATTTATGCTGTGTTTCTCTTCGACTTTACCCTGGCCTAGATAACGCCCGTGAGTGGGGAGGGTTTGATCATTACAGGTACAGTTGCTGATTGGTTGGTGATTTGTTGGTGACTCTTGGTACTGATGGTGGCTATGGATTATGGGCATTTATTTCTGGGACGCCAGAGTTCTGTCCGTGGTTTATCAGCGGGTTCCGTTTATTTCGGATCCCCGGGTTGAGTTGAGAGTACTTGTTCAGAGGATCCGTTGTCACCCGTTCAGTGGTTGGTCCTGTGAAGATAGTGATGTAATCTCCGGTTCCGTTTATTTCGGAACCCCCCAAGTTGGATTTATGGTGACTTGATCCCACAGATATGACTGGTTCAGAGAAGTATTGGGCTTTCAGATGACTTGGTGGCACAAGGGCCTGCATTCATGCATTTGCATCATATCATCTCGCATTCATCTGCATTCAACTCGTGTTTGTCCGTACTCAGGGTCCATTATTTTTTAACTAAGACCCAGGTTGAGAGACATCCGGATGTTAAAAAAATTGTTGATGAAATTTTATCTGTCTCAATGAAACCAAAAAAAAACAGGACAGAATATTCCTAGTACGGACAAACATTGCATGTGTGAGTCGTACTAACCCATTTGCTGTTTTGTAGGTTTCAGTATTCAACCGGTGCGCATAACTCGCCTGTTCAGATAACCTGCTGGGGGTCAACAAATCCAAGCTGATGGATCTTCCCAACGCCGACATCCTTGAGCTGAAAGAGATGATGAGGGGTTTGTTCAGTGTTGTGCAAGAGCTGGCCTTGGGGCAGAAGGTCATGTCTGAGAGATTGGAAAAAATTGAGAAGTGGCTGATAGTGGAGAAAGTTCAGGGGAAGGCTCCGTCCTCCGAAGTGAACAAACCTTCTGGTACTGTAGCAAAGAAACCCTCCGACACTGGTCCATTTGAGAAGGAATTTAAGCCAGTTGGTGTGCCCGCAAAGAAAGAACGTAGTAAAGATCGTTATCACCCTTATGCTGCCACTGTAACCACTCCTGTCAGCAATCCACCTGCTCAACAGCGACAACTGCCACTTCAACAGAAGACACCGAGAGCTAAGAGCCAGGGGAAGAAGGAAAAGGAGGATCGTCAGTTTGAGGAACCACCTGTTCTAGCACCTCAAATTTGCACCTACCTTTTGTACATACATTCTCATATTAGGTCATAACATAACATGGTCCACTGCATAACATTGCATTGTCCCTTTTGCCCAAGTGCAAGCCAGTCAAGAAATTAGGTCAAATTGATCAGGAGATCAGTCAACCAAGCAAGCAAGCACAATTCTCATTGAGCCAAGGCCCTAGGGTTGGTCCGACATGTTCATATGACTTGGGGATCCATTTGAAGTGTTTAGGTCAAAGATTGGAGGCTCAGAGGTCATCAGTCCATGCACAATCAGTCAGAAACCCTAAAAAGTCAAACTTGGTCAACTGTGACTGATTTTATGGTTTTGATGGATGGATTTGGTTTGAGAGAGCTTATTCATGTCCAAATAGGCCTCATATATCATGGCAAACAACATCATTGAAGAATTTGAAGCCAAACAGAAAATTTCCAAAAATAGAAACTAGACCTGTAATTTTAACTGCAAAAAATGGAAACTTCTTGAGCCTAAGCTTACATCATGATACAAGCTTCAAATGAATTTTTGCCCAACATGAAAGTTGAAGATCTTGTTCTCCCATTTCCAAAAAGTTCAAGAACTCTCAATTCCCATGTATGGTTGGCAAGATATGATCAATTCATTTTCAAAAATTCTTGAACTTCAAAAGGCCATATCTCTCAAACCATTTGGCCAAATTTGGTGGGGTTTTTTCCAACAAGTCACATTTGACCTCCTCTTTCCAAAAATGTAACCCTCATGCACCAAAACATCATAGATCAAAATGGCATTTTTTGACTTACTTGAATTAATTTTAAGTGAAGTAAAATTTTGACTTTTTAAAATAAACCTTTTCCATCATTTTGGCCATTTGGAATTGATTTGAAATGGTATTTGGAGCATGCACAAGCCCAATTTCGTGCACTTTCATGCACCTCCTTGCAAATGTTTGGTTGATTAGCAAAATGGCAAAATACTCATTAAGTGAAAATTGTGATTAACCTTCCATGAACCTTGCTTAGCAAAACATAAACAACATATATATTGCTCTTTTTCTGTCAAAAGGAAGCCCTAGCAGCCACTCAAAGGGACAGAAAACTCATTCCCCTAAAAAACACCATTTTCTTCATTTGCAAAAATCTGAAAAAAACTCAAGAGCACCCGAGTTTGTTTTGGTTTGGTCATCATATACCAACACCTTGGAGGCGTTTGGCAGCCATGTATCACACCTGTATCATCATTTCCATCTCTGTTGCAGTAAAAGGCATGTCCATGGCAGCTTTGATTTTAAGCTAATTCCAACATTGTCAAGCCAAAGCCTTCCATCCATTCATCAACACCAACACCATAACGCATCTGTTTTGACAAAACACAAGGAAATAACCACTGCTCCGTTTCTGTGCTCCAAATTTGGCCAGGTATTGAATCTCTTCATTTCCAAAATCATGAACTACATCGTGTAGATCTTTTTGCCATGAGCTTACTGAGCTTTGAATCAAAGGAAACGGTTAGGAATTGAGAGAGAAATTTGAAATCCAAATTTGATGTTCATTTACTTTTTTACATGATTTGTCCATTTTAGCATGAGTTGAGATTAATGGAAGTTGATTTATGCTTGAGCATGTTTAGATGAACATTTCGGTATTTTGGATTTTCGGTTTTGGTAAAAAATTGTGTTGCTGGAATTTGCTGTGATGAGCACGATGAATACTGGAGTTTGTTTCCAGAATCGTTGTTGCTGTTGATCCGCTGGAGGCCTCTGCATGCGTACTGCATGTGTTCGCAGGAGGCTCTCATGCACTGGCCTAGCCCACTGCCACGCGGGCACTTCGTTTGGTTAGAAAAGGCGCTGACTCGGTCCAGCAGCCACGTAGGATTAATGATACGGGGCGTTTTGGCCCCGGCACTGTTCCTTTATTTACAAATTCTGCCATTATTTCCATTAAATCAATTACTTCATTTTTATTTCAATTTTTATTTCATTTGCATGGCCAATCTTAGAAAATTCATAAGTTGATCATCCCTTATCCAATTTTGGTGAGATTTTTTGTGGAATGCTCCTCTTGACCTCTAGTTTTTTATGGTATTTTTTCCAAAGTTTTTGCACGTGTAGATTTTTAAAGGTGCTAGGTCTTGTTCATGTGTCCATTTTTTGTACACTTTGCCAAATCAATTGTGAAATGATGATGCTTTATCCATTGGCTTCCAAAAATTTTGTGCACAAACTAGACATCCCTATGGTGATTTTGGTATATAGATCATGAATTTATCTTATCTGGTTTGTGAGCTATGAAGTTTTGAAGTAGGGTGTGACAATTTGTGTCACACCATTGATGTGCAACTTGTTGATTTTTATAGCCATGCCTATTGACCTCCAAATGGATTGATTTTTTGTATGATTGAGCTTGAACATGTCTAGTTTGCATACGATTTTTTGTGGATTTGTTTATGGCATTTTCCATTTGTTTGAGATTTTCTCCCCTGTTTGACCAAAATGTTAACCTTATGTGATGCATGTGCCCATTTGTTTTGTGAAATGCTCATACTTTATTAGATGGACATGAAATTTTACATGAGATAACTAGACATCCTAAGCTTTGCCATGGTTTTAGTCCCATTCATTTATCATATGCCATCTCTGATTTATGAATTTTTCAAGTTGATGCATGTTTGGTTGACTTCCTTGAGCATGTTCAAAATTGTTTTGACTTTCTGATTTTCATTGACTGCCTCCCACTTGTCCAAATGAGATGAAATTTGACATGCTTACCATGCTATGTGTTAGGATTGATCATGATTTATTTGGTGATTTTTGAAAATGTTTGAGTTTGCTTTTGATGCAAGTCTTTCTGTTGACTCCTATGAGCTCTCATTTTGCCATGCTTTGACTTCTTTTGCTTATAAAATGATGATGATTCATGATATGAACATGAAACCAATTGGGTTTGCTTCCTAAATGTTTGAATTTGATTTTGATTGGACATTGCTTGCTGTTTTGACTTTCTCATTCATTTTTGACCCTAGGCTTGCCCTAGTGGTCCTGTTACTCACCTTTGAGTTCATGTTTTCAGGTTGACCAACAAATGACCAATGAGACCATTTCTTTTTGATTGAGCTTGCTTAAATATCATTGAATAACTTGTGTGTTTTGTAGGTGGCTTGGCTCACATGCCTGGAGCATTGTGCTTTGCACATTTGTTAATTGTATTGACTGTTGATCCCTACCCCCTTTGCTTTAGCTTTTGAATTGTGTACTGATCTGTTTGACTATTTCAGGTACCATTAGTTGCTTAGTTCTTTGAACTTGCTTTGCTTTGCTTTAAATAGAAATTTGCATTGAGGTATATTTCTCATCTTCATGTAGTCTGGAAGACCTGGCCTGTTACTTGGCCAGGCAACTGTCTGAAGTCCTCCTTAAGAGGCAATGTTTGTGTATGTTTAAATCTTGTCCCTGTACATAGTCAAAGACCTCCTAAGTGAAGAGGAAATTGGCAGAACCCAAGGGATATGCAACCTATCCCCTGCTATTCTGTGTGTCATCTGCTTTGCTCACACCACTGTGTTGATGCATTGCAGATACAAACCCAAGATCTTGTACAATTGTACAGTTGAGTCAGTATCAAATGTGTAGAAGGGTTCCCACTTTCTGAACCCACACATTCTTGTCTTGAGCTCTCCCTGGCCAGGGATAAGAGCAATGAGGCACACCCCTCATCTCCTTTCATCTGCTTCACCTTAGCCCCTCAATGGCAAGGTTAAGAGCACCCTTCACCCCATTCCAGAGGTGTGTTTGTTGAGGTTGATATGACCCCTCGACTAAAACCTAGCCTTGATGTTTGAGCCCCCTTGTTGGTATGTTTATTTTATGCTGTCTGTGCTTGTGTGGTGTGATTGTGTCCCCCAGGTTTGTTAGACTCCGCGTAGTCTCGTTTGCATGTCAATTAAGGTAGCACGGTTCCTTCGTATAGGACTTCCTTTCTTGCTTGAGCTTTCTTAAAACACAAACAAACATTATCCCCTCTTAAGGATACGTTAACTCCTTCTACTACAGGTGAGTAAGTCTCCAAAGGTCGAGCATCAGGTAGATTGCGCAGTGACGTTGTCCACTTAAAAAACACAAACCAACAGTAATAGTTTAGTCGAACTACGGCAACTCTGATTCTCATATTCAGATGAGATACGTAGGCACGAGATGCGATGTCTTGTCGAGTTTGACTAACAACTAACACTAATTCTTTTCTCTCACCCTTGCTGTGATTGAGATATCCCCTTTCTCTTGCCCTAGTTGCAATCGAGATCCTTCTTTTCCCTGTGTCTGTTAGCTAGAAACCTTAACTTAGGGACAATCTTGCATGACAACTTCTAGGCTCGAGTCGTAGTCTCCCTAGTTGTGTCTCCCTCTGTTATCTGGTTAGGCTAGGTCCTTTATCCCTGCGTAGGGGAACTACATCGCCCTGATCTTCATACCAGATGAAGTATGTAGGCAGGAGATTGAGCTGATCTCTCCGGGCGCCCCTTTTTCTTTTTCGTGTGTGCTTGACAGTTATAGGCTCGAGTCCCCGACTCCCTATTAACCTGTTGTGTTGTCGTGTGCTTGGAAGCCGATGTAAGTCCATCGAGTGGCATTTGGGTTCCAGTGTGGGTGTGTTTAGGTTCAGATGCTGATGTAAGTCCAGTGATTGGCATTCGGGCTCCATGTTTGCCTGTGTGTGCCTTGTTGGTGTTTGTGTGCGTGTCAGCCGAGCTACGAATGCTCTGATTCTTCTCTCGTCCGAGAAGATACGTATGCATAGGATGCGATATCCTAGCGAGCATGTGTCGTTTCCCCGGTCCGAACTACTTCGACTCTGATGTCTATGCCTGATAGACTAAGGAGGCCCAGGATACGATATCCTGCCGAGTCAGTTTCAGTCAGTTCCTTTTGTCTCTTTTCAGCCAGTGTGTGTGAGTGTGAGCAGTGTTTTAGCAACCATTTTCCTTTCTATTGTGCGTGGATCCCGTCGAGTACGACGGATGCGTAGGGGTGCTGATACCTTCCCTTCGCATAACCGACTCCCGATCCCATTCTCTTTGGTCGCGAGACCATGTTCTTTCCTAGGTTTACTTCGAGCGTTTCCTTTCCCTCTTTTGGGATAAATAACGCACGGTGGCGGCTCTGTTGTTTCTTCTTTTCCCGCCGGTTTTTCGTGTAATGCGACAGCTGGCGACTCTGCTGGGGACATAGAGAAGTTGACCTATGCTGGTCCATCTTCCCTGAGCGAGTCTCTCCTAGCGCTCTCTAGGTTAGGGCTTTGGTTGCTGTTTGCTGTTGTATTTATTGCATTCGTTGGTATATATTTGCATTTACTGTTTGCATTTATTATTTGCATTAATGTTTGCATTCATTCATATTCATCTGCTGTGCTGTCTGTGTTTCTCTGTTTGGGGGTGGGAGTTACTCGAGGTAAAAGGCCCAATACCCAGGCTATGAGTGAAATCTAGGATACTTAGGAATAAAGTGATTCATGGGAAGCGGGTGGTATTGCGCCACTTAGCGGAACATTGATATCACGAGCAGTTCAGACCCTGGTAGGATATCGTCGTTACATACTTCAGGTGTGTATATGATGGTATTCTGCGAAAGGTTATTTATGCTGCGTTTCTCTTCGACTTTACCCTGGCCTAGATAACACCCGTGAGTGGGGAGGGTTTGATCATTACAGGTACAGTTGCTGATTGGTTGGTGATTCGTTGGTGACTCTTGGTACTGACAGTGACTATGGATTATGGGCACTTATTTCTGGGACGCCAGAGTTCTGTCCGTGGTTTATCAGCGGGTTCCGTTTATTTCGGATACCCGGGCTGAATTGAGAGTACTTGTTCAGAGGATCCGTTGTCACCCGTTCAGTGGTTGGTCCTGTGACGATAGTGATGTAATCTCCGGTTCCGTTTATTTCGGAACCCCCCAAGTTGGATTTATGGTGACTTGATCCCACAGATGTGACTGGTTCAGAGAAATATGGGTCTACAGATAATTTGGTGGCACAAGGGCCTGCATTCATGCATTTGCATCATATCATCTCGCATTCATCTGCATTCAACTCATGTCTGTCCGTACTCAGGGTCCATTATTTTCAAATTAAAATCCCGGTTGAGAGACAACCAGATGTCAAAATGTTGTTGATAAAATTTTATCTGTCTCAATGAAACCAAAAAAAGAAAGGACTGAATATTCCTAGTACGGACAGACATTGCATGTGTGAGTCATACTAACCCATTTATTGTTTTGTAGGTTTCAGTATTCAACCGGTGCGTATAGCTCGTCTGTTCAGATAACCTGTTGGGGGTCAGTAAATCCAAGCTGATGCATCTTCCCAACGCCGATATCCTTGAACTGAAAGAGATGATGAGGGAATTGTTCAGTGTCGTGCAAGGACTTGCCTTAGGGAAGAAAGCCATGTCTGAGAGATTGGAAAAGATTGAGAAGTGGCTGATAGTGGAGAAAGTTCAGGGGAAGGCTCCGTCCTCCGAAGTGAGCAAACCTTCTGGTACTGTAGCAAAGAAACCCTCCGACAGTGGTCTCTTCAAGAAGGAGTTTGAGCCAGTTGGTGTGCCCGCAAAGAAAGAACGTAGTAAAGATCGTTATCATCCTTATGCTGCCACTGTAATCACTCCTGTCAACAATCCACCTGCTCAACAGCAACAACTGCCACCTCAACAGAAGACACCGGGAGCTAAGAGCCAGGTGAAGAAGAAGAATGAGGATCGTCAGTTTGAGGAACCACCTGTGACTTATGCCCTTCTTTTCCAAAGGTTGAGGGATCTGGGATTAGTTCGGCCGAGGATTTTGATTCCTATAGAACAGCAGCGGAGGCCTGCAAACTATGATGAGAGCGCCAAGTGCGAGTTTCACTCTGGGGCACCCGGACACAGCATTGAAGGTTGCAGAGCTTTTAAGCATATTGTCCAAGATCTGGTGGACTCCAAGGCTATCAGCTTGGCACAGATAATGAATGAGGATGTCGACCCCGTACCCAGGCAGGGTCCCGTAAAGGTAAAGATGGTGAAAAAGAACAAGAGAGGAATGGAAGTGGCTGAGGAGGGTCAGCTAAAAGGTCCAATGGCTATGGTTCCAAAACTTCTGCTACGGGATGGAGCCTTCCCTGCTGTTGATAATGCTTGTGCGACTGTCACTACAGAAGGGTGTGTATTGATGAAAGACACGACCCAGAAGATGAAGAAAGTAGAAATGGACGATGTAAGATGTAGAGCACCCAGTTTGGCAGTTGAAACCGTCCAGGTGGGGAATGCCCTCGTCGCTGAGACAGAGAAGAAGCTGTCCATTTCTTCTTATAAACAAGCTCTGGAAGTGGTGAAGAACAAAGAAGCCCAAGGCTGGGGAAGGATCATTGACATCGTGGTAAAAGCAGACATGTTTGGAGTCGGTTATCAGCCGGATTTAGAGTCGTCTAGACCAAATAGAGGATGTCGTCCACTGTACGCCTTCGTCAGTGCAGGAATGTTGGATCCTGGTCATGCCCGTTCAGTGGGTGAAGATGTTGACAGCGACCGCGAACTCGAGTTGTGGATAAAGTCGTGCGTACCAGGAAACTGGAAGGACTCCAAAAGCATCACTGTCACTCATTCTGAAGAGTAGTATTTCTGTTTTTCAATTTTTGTTTGCATGAAAGCCATACGTTTTGCCCGAAACGTAATGGTCCATTGTAAGGGCCATCTCATGTGTTTCATTATGCGACATTTTGCATCAGTAATGAATGGATGTTTTTGTAATTAAAAGCAGTGTTCCCTGTTTTTCGCTTATTTTTGCAGTTTTAAAAACAAATAAAAATGGCAATGTTTTATTTCCTTTAAATTTTGTCTCTTTCCAACCTCAAAAGTGATTACTCTCATGATCTCACCGATAACAATTTGGTTACACCTCTGTATGATTTCGACAATCCGACCTATCACGCCAAAGAAGAAGGCGAAGAAGATTGTGATCTGCTGGGATTAACCAGGTTGTCAAAGCAAGAGGAGAAGGTGATTCAACCGCACGAGGAGCGAGTCAAGTTTGTCATCCCAAGTACCGCCGAGGTCAGAAGGGAAAGTGAAAGTTAAGGCCGCTTCAGAGGCAAGTCGAGAACAGAATGGTAGCCCTGTTAGAAGAGCAGGTTGATACGTATGCCTGATTGTATCTAGATACACCAGGGCGGAATACCAATGTTATGGGTCACGAGCTACCCTTGAGAGAAGACTGTCCTCCAGTGAAGCGGAAATTGGTGCTGAAAGATGAGAAGGTGTATGGACCACCAAGATGTGAACAGAGCTAATCTGAAGGATGAATTCCCGGTACTTCGCAATGAGGTATTGGTGGATTATATGGCTCAGGTCTCAGTGTTTATCTTCATGGATGGCTTCTTGGCCAAGACCAGATTAAATTATTGCCAGATGATATGAAGTAAACCAGGTCCATCACACAAGGGGCACCTTCTTGTTCTAAGATGATGTCGTTCCATCACAAGAGGCCGGTGCCACGTATCAAAAGTCTACGGTAACTTTGTTTCATGATATGATTCATCGTGGAAGCAAGTCCCATGTTGAGGACATGATGACAAAGTCCCGAGGAGAACAGGGGCATCCGGTAGATCTGGGGCAAGTTGTTTGACCGGTTGAGATAACTCATACTTTTGAGTCTGAATCAGTGCACTTATGGAGTGTTGTCCATCAAGCTACCGAGGCTTGTTGTGAGCGAATCAGAGGAATCGAGGTCGATCCTGCTAAAAAAAAAAAAATGCCTGAACCGAAAAAAGGAGAAGAATAAATCAAATTGTCAGGCGGAATAATGATTGCCAAGGGGCATTGAAAAAGAGATAAGTTGCAGGAACCTCTGATCCCGATACTTCAGTGAAAGAAACAACTGTTAATCCGGTACTTGATAACCCTCGAGGGGTCTACGAGGTGCGTGTTGGGTCAGCATGACTAGTCTGGTCGAAAAGAGTATGCAATTTACCTAAGCAAAAAGTTTATCGGCTGTGAAACAATACACTCACTGTTCGAAAAAACTTGATGTACTTTGGCATAGGCTGCTCGCCGATTGAGACAGTGTATGTTGATTCATACCACTTTGTGAATGTCCAAAATGGATCTGATTAGGTATGTGTTTGAAAAGCTAGCAGCAACCCATGGAAGGTTATCAACCAAAGAAGTTTGAGATCCCTGAGGGGGACATCTCGAGGTACTCAAATCGAAAGATTAGGAGTGACCGATCCCGGAGGAGGGGCCTGGCCCTGAATCCGAACGGGTTCCGATGTCTGATGGGGAAGTTAGGGTGGAGAAGGCGGTGCTTCTTGGATAACTTTTAAATGCACCAACAATGGTGGCTGAACATAAAGTCTGTATCCTGGATATTGAACCTAGGGATGTGCATCTACCTGGGGCAGTGTCTTCCTCACAGATGTGTGAGAAATCAGAGAAGACTGAATGGATAAGGACACAAAATGACACGTCGGGTCCAGCTGAGGAAAAGGGTTGACAGTTACTTGGCATGGGACAGTTGCACCCCAAGGAACGAAGCGTGTTGTTAACCAAGAAGTATGACCTCGTGCGTACAATATGAGAGATCTGGTATTGAAAAAGATCCTTCCTCCTCAAGACGATCATGGGGCAAAAGGATAAACAAGTTACGAATGTCCCTTCGTGGTCAAGAAGGTCCCCTCTGACAGAACCTTGTTATTGACGACCACGGATGACGACGATTTCCCTTCCGTGTGAATGCGGACGCAGTTAGAAAATACTTCGTGAAAGAGACCCGCTGGACAAAAAGAATAAAGAGTCCAGGCAAAAATGGGCATCCCGGCGAACCAAGAAAAAAGAGAAAGGTTCGGGCAAAAGTTAAAAAAAAAAAAAAAAAAACAAGGAAAAAAAACTGTACACCCGGCAAGTTGAAAACCCGCAAGGGCGACTTGGGCAAAAAAGGGTATCCCGGTGGACTGAAACCCGAAAGGGCGGTCCAGGCAAAAGAGGGAATGAAACGAACGACTGCGTCCAGCATGATCGTTTGTGCTCTTGATGACTTGGAGAATCTCCGACAGAGATCAATCAGAAGCGTCTTGTTCAGAAAACAGAAAGTAAGGAAAGCCTTGAGGACATATGAGGTGTAACGGAGTTGGAACCCGATAAGATCACGGTTTCACGTTGCCATTAGGATAGATTTTTCCTTTTGTGTGCAATCACCTCTTTCCAGGGTTTGCTTCCTGTGTGTTGCTCGGTTATGAGTCATCTTTTGTTCCAGTTAATAAAGTGTGTGTTCAGTCAAATAAATTTTGTTTTTTGTGTCATTACCGTTTTGATTATGAAAACATCCATTCGTTTTGATAAGAATATTTGCATTTTTGAAACATAGAGGTCCCTTCTGATGCATGCTTGTGAGATTGAAATCTGGAAATCTTACTTGGAAGTTTGAGTGACCTAAGTGTTGAAATATTGAAACACCTGGGGCATACCTAGGGCACGTTTTTATCTGACGATCTCTTGTGCAGGTACTGTTAGATATCTTCATTCACTTGCCAGTGGTAATGTGAACCCTTTTTGACAAGAGATCCCCTCAGAGTCCAACCAGGGGCAAGGGATAGATGAACCGTGAAAAGACGGTGAAGGATTACGACAACGATCCTGGAAAGTTAATCAAGAAGACTCTTCAAAGTCTGATGATTGGAAAGTATGTATGAATCCCAGGAGTTCGACCTCCGTGAAGTACGGACGAGCTGGGAATACAAGATGATGGAGCAGAAAAGTCCAGATGAGTCCGGGAGTTCTTAAAAGTGGAAAGTCAACACTGTGGAAAGATGATGAATACCAGTGTTCGACAAGTCGACCGGCATCCCTGTCAAACAAGTTGTATCTCCCCAGTGGTCTGAGAGTGTGATCTTCCCGACAGATTCGAGATCGGTGTTCCCTCAGCGAGCCTGAAGGTTGTCGCGTCCCCAGCAGGGGCAGGGGCAGAATGTTTCTCAGGATGGAGGACGGTTCCCCAGCCCAAGCCAGTATTAAAGCTATCAGAGTTGTTTCCCCTGCAGAAACGTCTGTGGACAGTACCTTCTTTCCCCAGCAGATCTAAGGATTGCTTATCCCCAGCAGGCCTATGCTTGCAGATTTCCCCAGTTGGGAATCCCCACTGAGCGCCTGGCAGTTATTTTCCCCGGGAGTTCCCCAGCGGAGTTTATCAGTAGATTGTTTGTGTGTTCCCCAGCAGTTGGGTTGGTGATGCTGTTATCTCCAGTATGGCCGTGAGTGTTTATCCCCAGCAGGGTTGTGGAAATTCATCTCCAGTATGATATGACGTGTTATCATCCCCAACAGAGTTGTTACTCTCCCCACTAGGATCGTTCTCCTCGGCAGAGTGGTGTGGTTTTTCCTCAGCAAGTTCCCCGAGTGGAGCGGGTCTCATGAAATACATCTCCAGCAGTGATTCTCCTACATATGGATTGGTTGGGTCGTCCCTAGTGGAGTAGCATTTATCTCTACGGCAGAGTTCATCCTACCAGTGGATTGGACGAGTTTCTGTAGTAGACTGATATCTGCATCCCCAGCTGAGTCGATTCTACCTATGGACTGCATGGGTTATCCCCAGCGGAGTAACAGATATTCTCCAAGCAGAGTTTATCCTATCTGAGGATTGGTTGGGTTTTCCTCCCAGTGAAGTCGCGCTTTACCATTCCCCAAGCAGAGTTCCCCGCAGAGTATTTCCTCAGTCAGAGTCTCCCCACAGAGTCAGAGTATCTGATCATTTTGGCTCCCTAGCCAGGGTTCATTTGCATTTTGCATATAGTGATCATTGGATCCTCAAAAAATGCGTAGCATTTCCATTCATAAATGGAGCATTACGCCATAAAAAAATTCAAACATATGCATTCATGTGTTCGAAACCCCATCAAACCGTATCCCCTGCAGAGACGGATTTTTGTTCAGCCTATACAACGCATTTGCTACAGTTGCTCCAGTCAACATTTGGTGTTGATAATCCCCACAGAGGTTTATTCCCTCATCCGTTGGTGAAAGGAAGCCTGCTTCTCCCCAGTGAGACCCCCCTGCAAGTGTTCAACCTTGCCCTGTCATCTTGTAAATATCAGTATCCCGTCAGCACTCGCGTATGTTGTTTCTTTGGTGTCGGTAAACACCATCTTTCGGTGATTTCCAGTCATGCGTAAGTGTCTGGTCTTCTTTGGTGTCGGTAAACACCATCTTTCGGTGATTTTCCAGTCATGCATAAGTGTCTGGTCTTCTTTGGTGTCGGTAAACACCATCTTTCGGTGATTTCCAGTCATGCGTAAGTGTCTGGTTTTCTTTGGTGTCGGTAAACACCATCTTTCGGTGATTCCCAGTCATGCGTAAGTGTCTGGTTTTCTTTTGATGTCTGTAAACATCATCTTTCGATGTTCGTAACATCGTCCCCCTTCCCTAGTGAAGCTTTTCTCCTCTCCGTTGGTGTCAATAAACGTCGAGTTTTTCCCGATCATCCGTTGATGATTTGGTTGTATCCACTCTCCCCAGTAGAGTTTCCTCCTCTCCGTTGGTGTCGATAAACGTCGAGTTTTTCCTATTCGTCCTATGACGTCTAGTTGTACCCTCCCCATGTGGACTTACCTCTCCGTTGGTTTCGGTAAACGATGAGTTTTTCCCATTCGTCAGTTGACGTCTGGTTGTATTTCTCTTTTCCCATTCATCAGTAAATGTCTGGTCGATCTTTTTGGTGTCTGTAAACATCATCTTTCGATGTCTGTAAACGTCGAGTTTTCTCCCATTCATCCGTTGATGTCTGGTCGAGTCCTCCCATTCATCAGTAAATGTCTGGTCGATCTTTTTGGTGTCTGTAAACATCATCTTTCGATGTCGGTAAACGTCGAATTTTCTCCCATTCATCCGTTGATGTCTGGTCGAGTCTTCCCATTCATCAGTAAATGTCTGGTCGATCTTTTTGGTGTCTGTAAACATCATCTTTCGATGTCTGTAAACGTCGAGTTTTCTCCCATTCATCCGTTGATGTCTGGTCGAGTCCTCCCATTCATCAGTAAATGTCTGGTTACCTCTCCGTTGGTTTCGATAAACGTCGAGTTTTTCCTGGTCGTCCCCAGTTGGTTACCTCTCCGTTGGTCTTGGTAAACGTTGAGTTTTTCCCATTTCGTCCGTTGACGTGTGGTTGTATCTTTTCCAGTCATTCATTAATGTCTGGTCACCTCTCCGTTGGTTTCGATAAACGTCGAGTTTTTCCTGGTCGTCCCCAGTTGGTTACCTCTCCGTTGGTCTTGGTAAACGTTGAGTTTTTCCCATTTCGTCCGTTGACGTGTGGTTGTATCTTTTCCAGTCATTCATTAATGTCTGGTCACCTCTCCGTTGGTCTTGGTAAACGTTGAGTTTTTCCCATTTCGTCCGTTGACGTATGGTTGTATCTCTTCCAGTCATTCATTAATGTCTGGTTACCTCTCCGTTGGTCTTGGTAAACGTTGAGTTTTTCCTAGTTGTCCGTTGGCATCTAGTTGTGTTTTCTTTTCCCATTCATCGTCGTTGCGATGTCTGGATGTGGCCGTATCCTTTAAAAACAAAAAACCAAAAATATATACCCAGTAATAAATATCAAATCCCAGTGGACGTTTCCATTGTTGGATCTCTGTATTGTGCAAATTCTACGGTTCTTTGGTATTCAATCCCTGTTTACCCTGAAAGTCTGACAGCCGTTGCTATCATCCGTTCGGATTCCCAGCTGATTGAATAGGGGCAGCTGTAGCACCTCAAATTTGCACCTACCTTTTGTACATACATTCTCATATTAGGTCATAACATAACATGGTCCACTGCATAACATTGCATTGTCCCTTTTGCCCAAGTGCAAGCCAGTCAAGAAATTAGGTCAAACTGATCAGGAGATCAGTCAACCAAGCAAGCAAGCACAATTCTCATTGAGCCAAGGCCCTAGGGTTGGTCCAACATGTTCACATGACTTGGGGATCCATTTGAAGTGTTTAGGTCAAAGATTGGAGGCTCAGAGGTCATCAGTCCATGCACAATCAGTCAGAAACCCTAAAAAGTCAAACTTGGTCAACTGTGACTGATTTTATGGTTTTGATGGATGGATTTGGTTTGAGAGAGCTTATTCATGTCCAAATAGGCCTCATATATCATGGCAAACAACATCATTGAAGAATTTGAAGCCAAACAGAAAATTTCCAAAAATAGAAACTAGACCTGTAATTTTAACTGCAAAAAATGGAAACTTCTTGAGCCTAAGCTTACATCATGATACAAGCTTCAAATGAATTTTTGCCCAACATGAAAGTTGAAGATATTGTTCTCCCATTTCCAAAAAGTCCAAGAACTCTCAATTCCCATGTATGGTTGGCAAGATATGATCAATTCATTTTCAAAAATTCTTGAACTTCAAAGGCCATATCTCTCAAACCATTTGGCCAAATTTGGTGGGGTTTTTTCCAACAAGTCACATTTGACCTCCTCTTTCCAAAAATGTAACCCTCATGCACCAAAACATCATAGATCAAAATGGCATTTTTTGACTTACTTGAATTAATTTTAAGTGAAGTAAAATTTTGACTTTTTAAAATAAACCTTTTCCATCATTTTGGCCATTTGGAATTGATTTGAAATGGTATTTGGAGCATGCACAAGCCCAATTTCGTGCACTTTCATGCACCTCCTTGCAAATGTTTGGTTGATTAGCAAAATGGCAAAATACTCATTAAGTGAAAATTGTGATTAACCTTCCATGAACCTTGCTTAGCAAAACATAAACAGCATATATATTGCTCTTTTTCTGTCAAAAGGAAGCCCTAGCAGCCACTCAAAGGGACAGAAAACTCATTCCCCTAAAAAACACCATTTTCTTCATTTGCAAAAATCTGAAAAAAACTCAAGAGCACCCGAGTTTGTTTTGGTTTGGTCATCATATACCAACACCTTGGAGGCGTTCGGCAGCCATGTATCACACCTGTATCATCATTTCCATCTCTGTTGCAGTAAAAGGCATGTCCATGGCAGCTTTGATTTTAAGCTAATTCCAACATTGTCAAGCCAAAGCCTTCCATCCATTCATCAACACCAACACCATAACGCATCTGTTTTGACAAAACACAAGGAAATAACCACTGCTCCGTTTCTGTGCTCCAAATTTGGCCAGGTATTGAATCTCTTCATTTCCAAAATCATGAACTACATCGTGTAGATCTTTTTGCCATGAGCTTACTGAGCTTTGAATCGAAGGAAACGGTTAGGAATTGAGAGAGAAATTTGAAATCCAAATTTGATGTTCATTTACTTTTTTACATGATTTGTCCATTTTAGCATGAGTTGAGATTAATGGAAGTTGATTTATGCTTAAGCATGTTTAGATGAACATTTCGGTATTTTGGATTTTCGGTTTTGGTAAAAAATTGTGTTGCTGGAATTTGCTGTGATGAGCACGATGAATACTGGAGTTTGTTTCCAGAATCGTTGTTGCTGTTGATCCGCTGGAGGCCTCCGCATGCGTACTGCATGTGTTCGCAGGAGGCTCTCATGCACTGGCCTAGCCCACTGCCACGCGGGCACTTCGTTTGGTTAGAAAAGGCGCTGACTCGGTCCAGCAGCCACGTAGGATTAATGATACGGGGCGTTTTGGCCCCGACACTGTTCCTTTATTTACAAATTCTGCCATTATTTCCATTAAATCAATTACTTCATTTTTATTTCAATTTTTATTTCATTTGCATGGCCAATCTTAGAAAATTCATAAGTTGATCATCCCTTATCCAATTTTGGTGAGATTTTTTGTGGAATGCTCCTCTTGACCTCTAGTTTTTTATGGTATTTTTTCCAAAGTTTTTGCACGTGTAGATTTTTAAAGGTGCTAGGTCTTGTTCATGTGTCCATTTTTTGTACACTTTGCCAAATCAATTGTGAAATGATGATGCTTTATCCATTGGCTTCCAAAAATTTTGTGCACAAACTAGACATCCCTATGGTGATTTTGGTATAAAGATCATGAATTTATCTTATCTGGTTTGTGAGCTATGAATTTTTGAAGTAGGGTGTGACAATTTGTGTCACACCATTGATGTGCAACTTGTTGATTTTTATAGCCATGCCTATTGACCTCCAAATGGATTGATTTTTTGTATGATTGAGCTTGAACATGTCTAGTTTGCATACGATTTTTTGTGGATTTGTTTATGGCATTTTCCATTTGTTTGAGATTTTCTCCCCTGTTTGACCAAAATGTTAACCTTATGTGATGCATGTGCCCATTTGTTTTGTGAAATGCTCATACTTTATTAGATGGACATGAAATTTTACATGAGATAACTAGACATCCTAAGCTTTGCCATGGTTTTAGTCCCATTCATTTATCATATGCCATCTCTGATTTATGAATTTTTCAAGTTGATGCATGTTTGGTTGACTTCCTTGAGCATGTTCAAAATTGTTTTGACTTTCTGATTTTCATTGACTGCCTCCCACTTGTCCAAATGAGATGAAATTTGACATGCTTACCATGATATGTGTTAGGATTGATCATGATTTATTTGGTGATTTTTGAAAATGTTTGAGTTTGCTTTTGATGCAAGTCTTTCTGTTGACTCCTATGAGCTCTCATTTTGCCATGCTTTGACTTCTTTTGCTTATAAAATGATGATGATTCATGATATGAACATGAAACCAATTGGGTTTGCTTCCTAAATGTTTGAATTTGATTTTGATTGGACATTGCTTGCTGTTTTGACTTTCTCATTCATTTTTGACCCTAGGCTTGCCCTAGTGGTCCTGTTACTCACCTTTGAGTTCATGTTTTCAGGTTGACCAACAAATGACCAATGAGACCATTTCTTTTTGATTGAGCTTGCTTAAATATCATTGACTAACTTGTGTGTTTTGTAGGTGGCTTGGCTCACATGCCTGGAGCATTGTGCTTTGCACATTTGTTAATTGTATTGACTGTTGATCCCTACCCCCTTTGCTTTAGCTTTTGAATTGTGTACTGATCTGTTTGACTATTTCATGTACCATTAGTTGCTTAGTTCTTTGAACTTGCTTTGCTTTGCTTTAAATAGCAATTTGCATTGAGGTATATTTCTCATCTTCATGTAGTCTGGAAGACCTGGCCTGTTACTTGGCCAGGCAACTGTCTGAAGTCCTCCTTAAGAGGCAATGTTTGTGTATGTTTAAATCTTGTCCCTGTACATAGTCAAAGACCTCCTAAGTGAAGAGGCAATTGGCAGAACCCAAGGGATATGCAACCTATCCCCTGCTATTCTGTGTGTCATCTGCTTTGCTCACACCACTGTGTTGATGCATTGCAGATACAAACCCAAGATCTTGTACAATTGTACAGTTGAGTCAGTATCAAATGTGTAGAAGGGTTCCCACTTTCTGAACCCACACATTCTTGTCTTGAGCTCTCCCTGGCCAGGGATAAGAGCAATGAGGCACACCCCTCATCTCCTTTCATCTGCTTCACCTTAGCCCCTCAATGGCAAGGTTAAGAGCACCCTTCACCCCATTCCAGAGGTGTGTTTGTTGAGGTTGATATGACCCCTCGACTAAAACCTAGCCTTGATGTTTGAGCCCCCTTGTTGGTATGTTTATTTTATGCTGTATGTGCTTGTGTGGTGTGATTGTGTCCCCCAGGTTTGTTAGACTCCGCGTAGTCTCGTTTGCATGTCAATTAAGGTAGCACGGTTCCTTCGTATAGGACTTCCTTTCTTGCTTGAGCTTTCTTAAAACACAAACAAACATTATCCCCTCTTAAGGATACGTTAACTCCTTCTACTACAGGTGAGTAAGTCTCCAAAGGTCGAGCATCAGGTAGATTGCGCAGTGACGTTGTCCACTTAAAAAACACAAACCAACAGTAATAGTTTAGCCGAACTACGGCAACTCTGATTCTCATATTCAGATGAGATACGTAGGCACGAGATGCGATGTCTTGTCGAGTTTGACTAACAACTAACACTAATTCTTTTCTCTCACCCTTGCTGTGATTGAGATATCCCCTTTCTCTTGCCCTAGTTGCAATCGAGATCCTTCTTTTCCCTGTGTCTGTTAGCTAGAAACCTTAACTTAGGGACAATCTTGCATGACAACTTCTAGGCTCGAGTCGTAGTCTCCCTAGTTGTGTCTCCCTCTGTTATCTGGTTAGGCTAGGTCCTTTATCCCTGCGTAGGGGAACTACATCGCCCTGATCTTCATACCAGATGAAGTATGTAGGCAGGAGATTGAGCTGATCTCTCCGGGCGCCCCTTTTTCTTTTTCGTGTGTGCTTGACAGTTATAGGCTCGAGTCCCCGACTCCCTATTAACCTGTTGTGTTGTCGTGTGCTTGGAAGCCGATGTAAGTCCATCGAGTGGCATTTGGGTTCCAGTGTGGGTGTGTTTAGGTTCGGATGCTGATGTAAGTCCAGTGATTGGCATTCGGGCTCCATGTTTGCCTGTGTGTGCCTTGTTGGTGTTTGTGTGCGTGTCAGCCGAGCTACGAATGCTCTGATTCTTCTCTCGTCCGAGAAGATACGTATGCATAGGATGCGATATCCTAGCGAGCATGTGTCGTTTCCCCGGTCCGAACTACTTCGACTCTGATGTCTATGCCTGATAGACTAAGTAGGCCCAGGATACGATATCCTGCCGAGTCAGTTTCAGTCAGTTCCTTTTGTCTCTTTTCAGCCAGTGTGTGTGAGTGTGAGCAGTGTTTTAGCAACCATTTTCCTTTCTATTGTGCGTGGATCCCGTCGAGTACGACGGATGCGTAGGGGTGCTGATACCTTCCCTTCGCATAACCGACTCCCGATCCCATTCTCTTTGGTCGCGAGACCATGTTCTTTCCTAGGTTTACTTCGAGCGTTTCCTTTCCCTCTTTTGGGATAAATAACGCACGGTGGCGGCTCTGTTGTTTCTTCTTTTCCCGCCGGTTTTTCACGTAATGCGACACCTGTAACTCATGCCCTTCTTTTCCAAAGGTTGATGGATCTTGGTTTAGTCCGGCCGAGGATTTTGATTCCTATAGAACAGCAGCGGAGGCCTGCCAACTATGATGAGAGTGCCAAGTGCGAGTTTCACTCTGGAGCACCCGGACACAACATTGAGGGATGCAGAGCTTTTAAGCATATTGTCCAAGATCTGGTGGACTCCAAGACTATCAGCTTGGGACAGATAATGAATGAGGATGTCGACCCCGTACCCAGGCAGGGTCCCGTAAAGGTAAAGATGGTGAAAAAGAACAAGAGAGGAATGGAAGTGGCTGAGGAGAGTCAGTTAAAGGTTCCAATGTCTGTGGTCCCAAAATCTGTGATGCAGGATGGAGCTTTCCCTGTTGTTGATATTTGTTGTGAGACCGTCACCACAGAGGGGTGTGTATTAATGAAAGACGCGACCCAGAAAATGAAGGAAGTAGAAATGGACGATGAAAGATGTAAAGCATCCAGTCTGGCAGTTGAAACCGTCCAGGTGAAGAATGCCTTTATCGCTGAGAAAGAGAAGAAGCTGTCCATTTCTTCTTATAAACAAGCTCTAGAGGTGGTGAAGAACCAAGAGGCCCAAGGCTGGGGCAGGATCATTGACATCGTGGTAAAAGCAGACATGTTTGGAGTCGGTTATCAGCCGGATTTAGAGTCGTCTAGACCGAACAGAGGATGTCGTCCGCCGTACACCTTCGTCAGTGCAGGAATGTTGGATCCTGACCAGGCTTGTTCAGTAAGTGAAGAGATCGACGGTCACCGCGAACTCGAGTTGTGGATAAAGTCGTGCGTACCAGGCAACTGGAAGGCCCCCAAAAGCATCACTGTCACTCATCCAGAAGTGTAGTATTTCTGTGTTTTAATCTTTGTGCATGAAAGCCATACGTTTTGCCCGAAGCGTACTGGTCCATTGTAAGGGCCACCTCATGTGTTTCATTTTGCAACATTTTGCATCAGTAATAAATGGATGTTTTTGTAATTAAAAGCGGTGTTCCCTGTTTTTTCGCTTATTTGTGCAGTTTTAAAAACAAATAAAAATGGCAATGTTTTTTATTTTCTTTCCTTTTGATTTTATCTCGTTCCAACCTCAAAAGTGGTTACTCTCCTGATCTCATCGATAACAATTTGGTTACACCTCTGTATGACTTCGACAATCCGATCTATCATGCCATAGAAGAAGGCGAAGAAGATTGCTGACCTGCGGGAATTAGCCAGGTTGTTGAAACAAGAGGAGAAGGTGATTCAGCCGCACGAGGAGTGATTCGAGATTTGTTATTCCGAGCACCGCCGAGGTCAGGAAGTGAAAGTTGAGGCCGCTTCAAAGGCAAGTCGAGAACAGAATGGTAGCCCTGTTAGAAGAGCAGGTTGATACGTATGCCTGATTGTATCTAGATACACCAGGGCGGAATACCAATGTTATGGGGCACGAGCTACCCTTAAGAGAAGACTGTCCTCCAGTGAAGCGGAAACTAGTGCTGAAAGATGAGAAGGTGTATGGACCACCAAGATGTGAACAGAGCTAATCTGAAGGATGAATTCCCGGTACTTCACAATGAGGTATTGGTTGATTATATGGCTCAGGTCTCAGTGTTTATCTTCATGGATGGCTTCTTGGCCAAGACCAGATTGAATTATTGCCAGATGATATGAAGTAAACCAGGTCCATCGCACAAAGGGCACCTTCTTGTTCTAAGATGATGTCGTTCCATCACAAGAGGCCGGTGCCACGTATCAAAAGTCTACGGTGACTTTGTTTCATGATATGATTCATCGTGGAAGCAAATCCCATGTTGAGGACATGATGACAAAGTCCCGAAGAGAACAGGGGCATCCGGTAGACCTGGGGCAAGTTGTTTGACCGGTTGGGATAACTCATACTTTTGAGTTTGAATCAGTGCACTTATGAAGTGCTGTCCATCAAGCTACCGAGGCTTGTTATGAGCGAATCAGAGGAATCGAGGTCGATCCTGCTAAAAAAAAAAAAATGATGCCTGAACCGAAAAAAAAAGAAGAGGAAAAATCAAATGGTCAGGCGGGATAATGTTTGCCAAGGGGCATTTTAAAAAAGGGAGAGAGAATAAATTGCAGGAACTTCTGATTCCGATGTTTCCCAGGGGGATGATTGTTAATCTGGTACTTGACAGCCCTCAAAGGGTCTATAAGGTGCGTATTGGGTCAGCATGACTTGTCTGGTCGAAAAGAGTATGCAATTTACCTAAGCAAAAAGTTTATCGACTGTAAAACAATACACTCACTGTTCGAAAAAACTTGATGTACTTTGGCATAGGCTGCTCGCCGACTGGGACAGTGTATGCTGATTCATACCACTTTGTGGCTGTCCAAAATGGATCTGATAAGGTATGTGTTTGAGAAGCTACCAGCAACCCACGGAAGACTATCGATCAAGGAAGTTTGAGATCCCTGATGAGGACATCCCGAGGTATTCAAATCGAAAGATTGGGAGTGACCGATCCCGGAGGAGGGGCCTGGCCCTGAATCCGAACGGATTCCGATGTCTGATGGGGAAGTTAGGGTGAATGAGGTAGTGCCTCCCGGATCACATTTGGTCGCACCAACAATGGTGATTGAACATAAAGTCTGTATCCTAGGTACTGAAACTCGGGATGTGCATCTACTAGGGCAGTGTCTTCCTTACAGGTGTATGGGAAGGAATTAATGCTACCATCTAATGTCCTGATCAGAGAAGGTTGAATGGATAAAGACTCGGTATGATACGGCAAGCCCAACTGAGGAAGAGGGGCAGTTATTTGTCATGGGGCAGTTGTACCCAGTGAATGAAGCATGTTATTGACCGAGAAGTGTGACCTCGTGCGTACCACGTAGAAGAACTGGTGTTGAAAAGGATCCTTCTTCCTCAAGACGATCGAGGGGCAAATGGTTAAACAGTTATGAGTATTCATTCGTGGTCAAGAAGGTCCCCTCTGACAGAACCTTGTTATTGACGACCACGGATGACGACGATTTCCATTCCCTGTGAATGCGGACGCAGTTAGAAAATACTTCGTGAAAGAGACCCGCTGGACAAAAAGAATAAAGAGTCCAGGCAAAAATGGGCATCCCGGCGAACCAAGAAAAAAGAGAAAGGTTCGGGCAAAAGTTAGGGATAAAAAAAAAAAAAAAAAAAGAAAAAATTGTACACCCGGCAAGTTGAAAACCCGCAAGGGCGACTTGGGCAAAAAAGGGTATCCCGGTGGACTGAAACCCGAAAGGGCGGTCCAGGCAAAAGAGGGAATGAAACGAACAACTGCGTCTGGCATGATCGTCTGTGCTCATAATGACTTGGAGAATCTCCAACGGAGACCGATCGGAAGCGTCTTATTCAGAAGACAGAAAGTGCGGAAGGTCTTGAGGACATAAGAGGTGTAACTGAGTCGGAACCCGATGAGATCACGGTTTCACGTTGCCATTAGGATAGATTTTCCTTTTATGTGCAATCACCTCTTTCCAGGGTTTGCTTCCTGTGTGTTGCTCGGTTGTGAGCCATCTTTTGTTCCAGTCAATATAACGTGTGTTCAAATCGAATAAAATTTTGTTTTTGTGTCATTACCGTTTTGATTACGAAAACATCCATTCGTTTTGATAAGAATATTTTCATTTTTGAAACATAGAGGTCCCTTCTGATGCATGCTTGTGAGATTGAAATCTGGAAATCTTACTTGGAAGTTTGAGTGACCTAAGTGTTGAAATATTGAAACGCCTGGGGCATACCTGGGGCACGTTTTATCTGACGATCTCTTGTGCAGGTACTGTTAGATATCTTCATTCACTTGCCAGTGGTAATGTGAACCCTTTTTGACAAGAGATCCCCTCAGAGTCCAACCAGGGGCAAGGGATAGATGAACCGTGAAAAGACGATGAAAGTTACGACGACGATCCTGGAAAGTTAATCAAGAAGACTCTTCAAAGTCTGGTAACTGAAAAGTATGTATGAATCCCAGGAGTTCAACCTCCGTGAAGTACGGACGAGTTGGGAATACAAGATGATGGAGCAGAAAAGTCCAGAGGAGTCTGGAAGATTCTTAAAATTGGAAAGTCGATATTGTGGATGGACGATGGATACCAGTGTTCGATGAGTCGACCGGTATCCCATGGCAAGTAAGCCATATCTCCCCAGTGGGTGGAGAGTGTGATTTCCCCGACAAATTCGAGATCGTTGTCTCCTCAGCAAGCCTGAAGGTTATCACGTCCCCAGCAGGGGCAGGGGCAGAATGTTTTTCAGGGTGGAGGACGTCTCCCCAGCCCAAGCCAGTATTGAAGCTATCAGAGTTATTTCCCCTGCAGAGATACCTGTGGACAGTACCTTCTTTCCCCAGCAGATCTAAGGATTGTTTATCCCCAGCAGGCCTATGCTTGCAGATTTCCCCAGTTGGGAATCCCCACTGAGCGCCTGGCAGTTATTTTCCCCGGGAGTTCCCCAGCGGAGTTTATCAATAGACTGTTTGTGTGTTCCCCAACAATTGGGTTTGTGATGCTGTTATCTCCAGTATGGCCGTGAGTGCTTATCCCCAGCAGGGTTGTGGAATTTCATCTCCAGTATGATATGACCTTGTCATCATCCCCAACATAGTTTGTTACTCTCCCCACTAGGATTGTTCTCCTCAGCAGAAGGGAGCGGGTTTTTCCTCAGCAAGTTCCCCGAGTGGAGCGGGTCTCATGAAACACATCTCCAGCAATGATTCTCCTACATATGGATTGGTTGGGTCGTCCCTAGCGGAGTAGCATTTATCACTCCAGCGGAGTTCATCCTACCAGTGGATTGGACGAGTTTCTATAGTAGACTGATATCTGCATCCCCAGCTGAGTTGATTCTACCTATGGACTGCATGGGTTATCCCCAGCGGAGTAACAGATATTCTCCAAGCAGAGTTTATCCTATCTGAGGATTGGTTGGGTCTTCCTCCCAGTGAAGTCGCGCTTTACCATTCCCCAAGCAGAGTTCCCCGCAGAGTATTTCCTCAGTCAGAGTCTCCCCACAGAGTCAGAGTATCTGATCATTTTGGCTCCCTAGCCAGGGTTCATTTGCATTTTGCATATAGTAATCATTGCATCCTAAAAAATCGCGTAGCATTTCCATTCATAAATGGAGCATTACGCCATAGAAAAACTCAAACATATGCACTCATCAGACCGTATCCTCGACAGAGACGGATTTTTGATCAACATCTGTACAGCATGTTTGCTACAGTTGCTCCTGATGGCGTTCAGGATTGGCAATCCCCACAGAGGTTTATTTCCTCATCCGTTGGTGAAAGGAAGCCTGCTTCTCCCTAGTGAGACCCCCCGCAAGTGTTCAGCCTTGCCCTGTCATCTTGTGGATGTCAGTATCCTGTCAGCACCCGCATGTGTTTTTCTTCTTTGGTGTCGGTAAACACCATCTTTCGGTGATTTCCAGTCATGCGTAAGTGTCTGGTCTTCTTTGGTGTCGGTAAACACCATCTTTCGGTGATTCCCAGTCATGCGTAAGTGTCTGGTTTTCTTTTGATGTCTGTAAACATCATCTTTCGATGTTCATAACGTCGTCCTCCCTTCCCTAGTGAAGATTTCTCCTCTCCGTTGGTGTCGATAAACGTCGAGTTTTTCCCAATCATCCATTGATGATTTGGTTGTGTTCACTATCCCCAGAAGAGTTTTCTCCTCTCCGTTGGTGTCGATAAACGTCGAGTTTTTCCTAGTCATCAGATGATGTCTAGTTGTACCATTCCCCATGTGGATTTACCTCTCCGTTGGTTTCGATAAACGTTGAGTTTTTCCCATTCGTCCGTTGACGTCTGGTTGTATCTCTCTTTTTCTCATTCATCAGTAAATGTCTGGTCGATCTTTTTGGTGTCTGTAAACATCATCTTTCGATGTCTGTAAACGTCGAGTTTTCTCCCATTCATCTTTCGATGTCTGTAAACGTCGAGTATTCCCATTCATCAGTAAATGTCTGGTCGATCTTTTTTGGTGTTTGTAAACATCATCTTTCGATGTCTGTAAACGTCGAGTTTTCTCCCATTCATCCGTTGATGTCTGGTCGAGTCCTCCCATTCATCAGTAAATGTCTGGTCGATCTTTTTTGGTGTCTGTAAACATCATCTTTCGATGTCTGTAAACGTCGAGTATTCCCATTCATCAGTAAATGTCTGGTCAATCTTTTTTGGTGTCTGTAAACATCATCTTTCGATGTCTGTAAACGTCGAGTTTTCTCCCATTCATCCGTTGATGTCTGGTCGAGTCCTCCCATTCATCAGTAAATGTCTGGTTACCTCTCCGTTGGTTTCGATAAACGTCGAGTTTTTCCTGGTCGTCCCCAGTTGGTTACCTCTCCGTTGGTTTCGATAAACGTCGAGTTTTTCCTGGTCGTCCCCAGTTGGTTACCTCTCCGTTGGTCTTGGTAAACGTTGAGTTTTTCCCATTTCGTCCGTTGACGGATGGTTGTATCCCTTCCAGTCATTCATTAATGTCTGGTTACCTCTCCGTTGGTCTTGGTAAACGTTGAGTTTTTCCTAGTTGTCCGTTGGCATCTAGTTGTGATTTCTTTTCCCATTCATCGTCGTTGCGATGTCTGGATGTGGCCGTACCCTTTGAAAACAAAAACCAAAAAATATATACCCAGTAATAAAAATCAAATCCCAGTGGACGTTTCCATTGGTGGATCCCGGTATTGTGCAAATTCTACGGTTCTTGGTATTCAATCCCTGTTTACCCTGAAAGTCTGACAGCCGTTGCTCTCATCCATTCGGGTTCCCAGCTGATTGAATAGGGGCAGCTGTAGCACCTCAAATTTGCACCCATCATTGTACATACATTCTCATATTAGGTCATAGCATAACATGGTCCACTGCATAGCATTGCATTGTCCCTTTTGCCCAAGTGCAAGATCATCAGGAGAATTAGGTCAAACTGATCAGGAGATCAGTCAACCAAGCAAGCAAGCACAATTTCCAAGGAGCCAAGGCCTTAGGGTTGGTCCAACATGTTCACATGACTTGGGGATCCTTTTGAAGTGTTTAGGTCAAAGATTGGATGTTCAGAGGTCATCATTCAATGCACAATCAGTCAAAAACCCTAAAAAGTCAAACTTGGTCAACTGGGTTTGATTTTATGGTTTTGATGGATGGATTTGGTTTGAGAGAGCTTATTCATGTCCAAATAGGTCTCATATATCATGGCAAACATCATCATTGAAGAATTTGAAGCCAAATCAGAAATTTCCAAAAATAGAAACTGGACCTGTAATTTTAACTGCCAAAAATGGAAACTTCTTGAGCCTAAACTTACATCATGATACAAGCTTCAAATGAATTTTTGCCCAACATGAAAGTTGAAGATCTTGTTCTCCCATTTCCAAAAAGTCCAAGAACACTCAATTCCCATGTATGGTTGGCAAGTTATGATCAATTCATTTTCAAAAATTCTTGAACTTCAAAAGGCCATATCTCTCAAACCATTTGGCCAAATTTGGTGGGGTTTTTTCCAACAAGTCACATTTGACCTCCTCTTTCCAAAAATGTAACCATCACTCACCAAAACATCATAGATCAAAATGGCATTTTTTGACTTACTTGAATTAATTTCAAGTGAAGTGAAATTTTGACCTTTTAAAATAAACCTTTTCCATCACTTTGGCCATTTGAAATTGATCAGAATATGTAATTGGAACTTGCCCAAAGGCCCATTTTCGAGCTGTAAGCATTGCACCTCACCACTTAAGTGGAATTGGCCAAATTAGCAAAACATGATTTTTCTCAAAATTCCAATTACCACAGAACAAATTACACTTAGCAAGTCATAAACAGCAGATATATAGGTCATTTTTCTGCCATTTTGAACCCTAGCAGCCACTCAAAACAACAGAAAACTCATTTCTCTAAAAAACACCATTTTCTTCATTTGCAAAATTCTGCTAAAAACTCCAAAGGACACGAACTTGGCTTAGTCATTTCATGATTCACCATCCTCATGGAAGCTTTTGAAG
Organism: Lathyrus oleraceus; assembly: GCF_024323335.1. Classification (NCBI taxonomy): domain Eukaryota; kingdom Viridiplantae; phylum Streptophyta; class Magnoliopsida; order Fabales; family Fabaceae; genus Lathyrus; species Lathyrus oleraceus. The sequence continues at coordinate 530,519,172 of NC_066581.1, forward strand.
GCAAGGAAATGCAACTGTAAAGTCATCTTCCACTGCTGTTGTAAAGAAGCATCATCCATGGCAGTTATGAGTAGAAGCCATTCCAAGCATTCTTGAGCCAAAGTTTTTCAACCATTCATCATGTGGGAACTTGAAGAGCAGCTGTTTCGAGCAATCATGGCCAGAAAATCATGGAATCATCACTGCCCTTCAAGATCAGGTGAGATTCGACTTTAACCATTCTTAAAATTGCATGATGCATCTTGTAGATCTTTTTCTTGTGAGTGTCGTGAGCTTTGAGTCAAGTGAAACCATGCCATATTGAGAGAGAACGAGGGTTTTAAAGTTTTGTGTTCATGACTAGATTCCTTCGATTTGTGTTTGTTTTGTTGTTGTTTAATGAATTGATGTTTGTTTATTGATGAGTGATGTTGGATATACACGATGCAATGCTTGTTTTCCATTTCTGCAACCTTTCATTTTTTCTGGAAAATCGTATGAAGGTGGTGATGAACATCATGCTGTTCTTGGCTGCTGGAGAATTTCCTGCGGATTCTCCTGCAACCTTCATAGCTTTAGCTATGATTTTTCCTGCGGATTTCTGGGCTAGGGTTTGCATGAGCCAGGTCCTGTTACATTAGCCATGAACCAATCACAACATTTCGTTCCCATTGCCAAAGCGCCGCGTTTTGATAAGTTGGCCCGGTTATTACAAGTTTGCCACTCCCGTTTTATTATTTTATTTAAATCATTTTCTATTTCATTTTTTTATTTCATTTGCATGGCCAATCTTCCAAAATTCATAAGTTCATCATGCTTGATCCAATTTTAATGGGATTTTTTGCATTTGATTCATCATGACCTCTAGTATTTTGTCATATTTTTTCCAGGTTTTTTTGATGAAAGGATTTTATTTGGTATTAGGGTTTTGCTCATGTGACAATTTTTTGTACCTTTTACCAAAACCTTTGTGAAATAGTCATGCTTTATCCTTTGACTTTGAAAATTTTTGTGCACAAACTAGACACTTCCATGGTGATTTTGGTATAAAGTTTATGAATTTCTCATTTCTGGTCATTGAGTTATGATTTTTTGAAGTAGGGTGTGACAATTTGTGTCACACCATTGATGTGCAACTTGATGATTTTCATAGCCTTGCTTCTTGACCTCAAAATGGATTGAATTTTTGCATGATTGAGCTTATGTATGTCTAGCTTACATATGATTATTTGTGGATTTGTTTATGGCATTTTCCATTTGATTGAGATTTTTGTCCCTTGTTTGATCATTTGTTGACTTTTTGTGACACTTGTTCCCATTTCATTTGTGAAATCCTCATACTTTATTAGATGGACATGAAATTTTACATGAGATTACTAGACATCTTAATCTTTTCCATGGTTTTAGTCCCATTCATTTATCATATGCCATCCCTGATTTATGAGTTTTTCAAGTTGATGCATGTTTGATTGACTTCTTTGAGCATGTTCAAAATTGCCTTGCCTTTCTGATTTTCATTAACTGCCTTCCACTTGTCCAATTGAGATGAAATTTGACATGCTTACCATGTTATGGGTTGTGATTGATCATGCTTTATTTGGTGATTTTTGGAAATGTTTGAGATTGCTTTTGATTTAAGTCTTGCTGTTGACTTCTATGAGCTTCTAAATGCAATACATTGACCTAAATTGTTCATGAAATGATGATGACGATTGATATGAATGTGAAACCAATTGGTATTGTTTCTTGATTGTTTGAACATGATGTTGGATGCTTGCCACTTGCTGTTTTAACTTTTTCATTCCCTTTTGACCCTAGGCTTGCCCTAGTGGTCCTGTTACTCACATTTGAGCTCATGTTTTCAGGTTGACCAACAATTGTCCAATGAGACCAACATAAATTGGTTTTGTTTGCTTGTTTATCATGACTAACATGTTATGTTTTGTAGGTTGCTTGGCTCACATGCCTTGAGCCTTGTGCCTTGCACATTCACTTGCTTATGATTAACTGTTGATGTCTGTTTCCTTTTGCTTTATTTTGAGGTTGCATACTAATGTCTGCTTGACTATTTCAGGTGCTTTTAGTTGCTCAGTTCCTTGTGAACTTTTGCTTTGCTTTGCTTGTATAAGCAATTTGCATTGAGGTATACTTCTAATCTTCATGTAGTCTGGAAGACCTGGCCTGTTACGTGGCCAGGCAACTGTCTGAAGTCCTCCTTAAGAGGCAATGTTTTTGATTGTTTAAATTTGTCCCTGTACATATTCAAAGTCCTCCTAAGTGAAGAGGCAATTGGCAGAACCCATGGGATAAGCAATCTATCCCCTGCTAGTCTGTGTGTCACTCACATTGCTCACACTACCTGTGTTGATGCATAGTGAGTAAAAACCCAAGATCTATCGAGTCTAACTTGTGGAGAGAGTTCCCCCATTCTGAACTCCCACACCTTCTGATATTCAAATGCTCTCCCTGGCCAGGGATAAGAGCAATGAGGCACACCCCTCATCTCCTTTCATCTGCTTCACCTTGGCTCTCAATGTCAAGGTTAAGAGCACCATCTACCCAGTTCCAGAGGTTTGTTTGTTGAGGTTGATATGACCCCTCGACTAAAACCTAACCCTTGTTTGAGCCCCTTGTGTGTATATAGTGTGTGCTACCTGTGCTTGTGTTTGTTTGACTTGCTTCCTGTGCAAGTTAGGGTTTAGTTTAGACTTGCTTCCTGTGCAAGTTAGGCTTTGCTTGGCTTGCTTCCTGTGCAAGTTAAGTGTGTGTGTGGCTTGCTTCTTGTGCAAGTCATGATTAAGATAGGCTGGCTCCCTGTGCCAGTTAGCTATGAACCTTAACTTAGGGATGATTTTGCATGATAACATCTAGGCTCGAGTCGTAGTCTCCCTAGTGTTGTGTCTCCCTCTGTTATCTGGTTAGGCTAGTCTTTTTTCCCTGCGTAGGGGAACTACATCGCCCTGATCTTCATACCAGATGAAGTATGTAGGCAGGAGATTGAGCTGATCTCTCCGGGCGCCCTTTTTCTTTTTCAACCCTTTGTGTCTTAACCACCCTTGTGTGTGTTCTGGTTGGAGTCCGATGTAAGTCCAGTGATTGGCAGTTGGTTTCCCATGTGTTTCGGTTCGGATGCTGATGTAAGTCCAGCGATTGGCATTCAGGCTCCATGTTTGCCTGTGTTTGTTTTGTTTGTGTGCGTGTTAGCCGAGCTACGAATGCTCTGATTCTCCTTCGTCCAAGGAGATACGTATGCATAGGATGCGACATCCTAGCGAGCATGTGTCGTTCCCCAGTCCGAACTACTTCGACTCTGATGTCTATGCCTGATAGACTAAGTAGGCCCAGGATGCGGTATCCTGCCGAGTCAGTTTCAGTTTCAGTTTCAGTTTCAGTCTTGTCTGTTTTCTTGTGCCTCTTTCAGCCAGTGTGTGTGTGTGAGCAGTGTTTTAGCAACCATTTTCCTTCCTATTGTGCGTGGATCCCGTCGAGTACGACGGATGCGTAGGGGTGCTAATACCTTCCCTCCGCATAACCGACTCCCGAACCCATTCTCTTTGGTCGCGAGACCATGTCTTTTCCAGGTTTACTCTGAGCGTTTCCTTTCCCTCTTTTGGGATAAATAACGCACGGTGGCGGCTCTGTTGTTCTTGTTTTCCCGCCGGTTTTTCGCGTAATGCGACAGGTATAAAGGATCGTAAAACTGCACCAATACACTCATCAATCCTTCATCCACCCGAGTAGTCTGAAGAGGAAGAAGCTTCCCAAAACGAGCTTTGAAACCCAAGGGATCTAATTCCTTAACTCTTTCAAGTCTGGTTGTCTGAAACTGTACTTCTTTGTATTCCTTCTTTGTCTTTCCATGTCTGATAATTTTGCAAATAGACCTCTTAAGTTCCTTGAAAATTTTCTTATTATTATGATGATATGAATGCAAATGGGTGCATGAATGCATGAATGCAACAATCACACTCAAGGATCAAGCAAAGCACACCAAACAAAGGTCATGGGATGGATCATGTTATCCTTAATATCAACCATCCATTTTGGTGGATTATTGTTTACACCTTATCAACACCCAAGTTCCATTGATATTAAGGATACATGAACGGATCAACCATGAATCAAGGGTTTGTTGTAAGTCACGAGCATGGAGTTAGGTTAAGAAAAACCCAAAAGGGAGTGTACTAGGGTTTAAACCTGCCAAACATGTTCTACAAAAGGTTCCCATAGTCATCATCCCATCTTTTGGATATTATCGGAGAAACGACTAATCGTATTCCAAAAATATTCTCAAGAGAGACTCTTATGAGTGTAGTATCGCGTAACAATCGTATCAAATCTTACACTTGAACGACTTTCGCACTACATCCTACGAATAGGCCAAGATGGGCTTGGTAAACTAAGGTCCTTGGCTTCTAAGGTCTATATTGGAAAGAGTAATGTCTAACCATAACTTACTTGTGTGACATTATTGATCCCAACATAACCTCCACCGAGTGAATGGACTTGCAAGTCAACTTGCTAAGGAATAACTCCACACAAGTCGACAAGACTATGCCATTCTCCTATCTTAAGTGCACTCGAGTTCGGGTATAGAACTCATCTCACAAAGATCACCAAGCATACAAGGAATTGATATTCAAGCAAATCAATCATTACATACAATACAGTAATCCCAAATTGCACAAAAATATGTCACAAGAAAAAAATATACAATACAATACAACAAATATGAAAAGTAGGCAAAACCCACTAGGAAAATGTCTCCCCAGCAGAGTCGCCACTTTTCTGTAGCGGGGTATTCGTTACCATTAGAGATATTGACTAAATCCAAGGTAAATCATACAAGTCGAGTCGCCACCGCACTTCTATTTATCCAAAGGAATGGTTAGAAAGCGAACAAAAACCTAAAAGTTTTATCGAATCAAAAACTAGTAAAAATGTCAGAGATCTGGGTAAGGGGGATGGTTATGCAATGGGAAGGTGTTAGGCACCCAAAGCATCCTAGGTACTCCTAGGGAGCCCTTTTCACATTTGTTGGAAAGGTTGTTGTTTTTGTGAAAATTTATTTGTGCAAACATGATTGAAGGGATGAGAAAAACGTATATGTTTATCTAATGTACTACTTACTAAAAGAAGGGTCAAAAGAAAATGACTCGCACGGATGTCGCATCCACTGCATACGTATCTCATCTGAATCTGAGAATCAGAGTCTTCGTAGGTCGGCTACCTATGGGTTAAAGAGGAGTGTGCTCGCTAAGACATCGCGTCTTATGCCTACGTATCTCATCTGGGATGAAAATCAGAGCAAAACGTAGTTCGACTAACTACGGGGTAAGGGTTGTGTTTTGGGGTGAACGACGTTACTACGCAATCTACCGGATTCTCGACCTTTGGAGACTTACTCGCCTGTAGTAGAAGGACATAACGTGTTCTTAGGAGAAGAAAAATCAATGAGTTTTGGGTGTTTAGGGATGCTCATGCAAAAAGGAAGTCCTAGATGAAGGAACCACGCTACCTTAAATGACATGCCACGAGAGGCTATACGAAACCTAAGAAATCGGTAACATGCGGGAAAAGTAAAGGGATCGAGAGATCTACCGTACGGATAAAGATCCGAAGTAACAACAATTAAAGAGATAAGAAACCCAGAGATCTCTTCCAAGCTAAACACCATCAAAGAAAGCGAGTCACTACAGGTAATCGGAATAGACCTCCAGGTGGTACCCCATAAATAAAGTGGAACACCAGGCAAGCCATCTCTGTAAGAACAAAAATTGTCCTACAACAGATTCCAGGATTTTGATGATAATAAAGGATGAAACCAAAAATGGCACTCTAACGAAATTTCTCTAAGTGTGCAGGACTCTGAACAAGAACAAAGGAATCTGATCGCTTTATCAGATACAGAATCGAATCAGATACAAAGTACCAGAAGATTAGAAACATCTGAAGAAGAAGCGCGCTCTAGAAGTTCTGACTCTGAGCAAAACAACATAGCAGAATATCAGAAGCTCTCAACTTCCTCTTGAATCAACGCTGAGGATCTAATAGAACAGGACTATAAGAAGCTCTGATGTCACATCTCAAAGATCTCAGATTAACAGAGTAACGCAGACTCTGACGAAACATTTCCTTATCCAAAAAGAGTAACGAAAACTACAACTTCAAATGGAAAGAAAATATATTTGGAAAGAAGTTATTCAGGGAGACAAATGTGTTTTGGCAAGAAACACAGAAGTTATGGCATTAAACTTTCATCAAGACAAAATATCTGCCATCACTACAACGGTCCCTTCACCTCTACATAAAGGACGACAAACTTCATTGAGAGACACACCTGAACGCACAGAAAAACTCTCTCTCTCTCTCTCTCTCTTAGTATTTCACGAGCTGTTGCTCAAACGTGAAACCCTTTGCTTGCTCTATTTCCTGTAATATTTGCTTTATCTTAGAAGCACCTTTAGATTACAATTCTCTTATGCTTAATTGATTTTGTTCCTCAAATGACTCTGCGTAGTCAGTATACTTGGGAGGACTAAGAGATCTTTCTCTTAGACGTTGGTTGTAATAATCTTTCAAGATTAGTGGATTAAGTCCTTTTTGAAGGCAAAATCACCTTGGCCGGGTGGACTGGAGTAGCTTTGTGTTATAAGCGAACCAGTATAAAATCTTGTGTGTTCTTATTTTGAAAAAACGCTTATTTTCCAAAACAATTCAAACCCCCCTTTCTTGTTTTTCTCACCTTCAATTGGTATCAGAGCTTCGGCTCTGTTATTGATTTTCTAATCAAACACTTAACAGTGTAGAGAGATCCAGAACGAGAAAAACTATGGCCCACACAAATGAAAGAGACAGTTACAATGCTAAGCCTCCTGTCTTTGATGGAGAGAAATTCGATTACTGGAAAGATAGAATTGAAAGCTTCTTTCTAGGCTATGACGCTGATCTCTGGGACATTGTCACAGATGGATACAAACCTCCTGTAACAGATGCTGGAGTTGAAGTTCCCAGAAGTAAGATGTTAGACGATCAGAAGCGAGAATTCAAGAATCATCACAAAGCCAGAACGATACTTCTTAATGCCATATCTTACAATGAGTATGAAAAAATTACCAACAGGGAAACAACTAAAGACATACTCGACTCCCTGAGAATGACTCATGAAGGAAACTCTCAAGTCAAAGAAACAAAGGCTCTGGCTCTAATCCAGAAATATGAAGCCTTCAAAATGGAGGATGACGAAGCCATAGAGGTAATGTTCTCTAGATTCCAAACTCTTATTGCAGGTCTAAAAGTTCTAGACAAAGGATACACAACTGCAGACCATGTCAAAAAGATAGTCAGAAGTTTGCCAAAGAAGTGGAGACCCATGGTCATTGCCTTAAAGCTTTCAAAGGATCTGAACATCATCAGTCTTGAAGAGCTTGTCAGTTCACTCAGAAGTCATGAGATAGAACTAGAGGAAGATGAGCCTCAGAAGAAGAACAAGTCTCTAGCATTAAAGTCCAGACCTGAAAAGCGCAAATCTGACAGAAATAAAGCCTTCCAGGCCGAAACAGAAGATGCTGATGACTCTGAACAGGAAGATTCTGATGATGAAGAAGAATTGTCCCTTCTAACCAGAAGAGTTAAACAACTCTGGAAAAAGAGGAACAATAACTTCAGAAGACCAAGACCCAGAGGGGATCGATCAGAATCAACCTCAAAAGGTAAAACTAACAAAGATGTTACTTGTTATGAATGTAAAGAAACAGGTCACTACAGGAATGAATGTCCCAAGTTAAAGAAAGACAGTTCTAGAAAAGAGAGCTTCAAGAAGAATTCCCTTAGAACCAAGAAGGGATTGATGGCTACATGGGATGATAGTGAATCTGACTCATTAGAATCTGACTCTGATGAACAGGCAAATGTGGCGTTCATGGCTACCACATCCAGGAACACTTCAGATGAAGAATCTGAATCAGAAGAGGTATTTTCTGAACTCTCTCGATCTGACCTAGAATCATGCTTGTCTGAAACTCTTAGCTCATATCAGAAACTAAAACAAAAATTTAAAGCAATAAAAGGCTGCCTTGAAGAAAAATTTGAAGAATGTGGCAAGCTTGAGATAACAATTCTAGAACTAAAAGATGAAAACAAAGTTTTGACATCACTAAGAGATGCAGCAAAGAAAAATTGTCTAAAACTGGAAGAAGCGTTATCTCAAGCTCCATAAACGTCAAACACGATAATTTATAAATACGAAAAAGCCTTTCAAAAGTTTCTGAAAAATGGGATAGGAAGGAGTGTAATGGCATCCAGGATTTATGGAGTCAGTCAGAACAATAGAAAAGGAATTGGGTATGATCCTAAAAAAGATAAAAATTCTACTAGTGATCAACCTAAATCTCCATTTTCATATCACTATACACACACACAAGAGCAAAAATTTGATAATGCTAGAAAACCCAAAGTGATAAGAAACTCTGGGAAAACTAATCATAAAGGACCCAAGAGACTTTGGGTACCAAAAGATAAGATTGTTTATATTGCAGATATCTTATGCAGCAAAGTTCAAACACCAGTCATGGTACCTGGACTCTGGATGCTCGCGACACATGACGGGAAGAAAGTCTATGTTCCAAAGCCTGGAACTTAAAGACGCTCGATTTGTAGGCTTAGGAGGAGATCAGAAAGGAAGGATCAGAGGCTCCGGAACTATTGGTAATGGTACTCTTCCCTCTATATCTGATGTCCTTTACGTAGAAGGATTAATGCATAACTTGTTATCCATAAGTCAATTAAGTGATAACGGTTATGATGTAATCTTTAATCAAAAAACATGTAAAGCCATAAATCAAAAAAATGGTTCTGTCCTATTCACAGGCAAGAGGAAAAACAATATTTATAAAATAAATCTTTCTGATTTAAAAGAACAAAATGTGAAATATTCGATGTCCGTTCACGAAGAGCAATGGGTATGGCATAGACGCTTGGGCCATATTAGCATGAGGAAATTATCCCAGCTAAATAAACTCGAGTTAGTCAGAGGCCTACCTAAGCTGAAGTTCTCTTCAGATGCTCTATGTGAAGCATGTCAGAAAGGAAAATTTTCAAAAACATCTTTCAAAAAGAAAACTATTGTTACTACCTCTAAGCCTCTGGAACTTCTTCACATTGATTTATTTGGTCCTGTGAAAACAGCATCAGTCAATGGAAAGAAGTATGGACTAGTCATTGTTGATGATTTCAGTCGTTGGACATGGGTGAAATTCCTAAAGCACAAGAGTGAGTCTCACTCCGTGTTCACTAGCTTTTGTTCCAAAGTGCAAAAAGAATTTGACTCTAAGATTGTAAGAGTCAGAAGTGATCATGGTGGGGAATTTGAAAACAAATTTTTTGAGGAATTATTTTACTCTAATGGAATATCCCATGATTTCTCCTTCCCTAGAACTCCACAACAAAATGGAGTTGTAGAGAGGAAGAATAGGACACTCCAAGAGATGGCCAGAACTATGATCAATGAAACCAATGTGGCTAAGCACTTTTGGGCTGAAGTTGTAAATATAGCGTGCTATATTCAGAATAGAATCTCCATAAGACCTATTCTGGAAAAGACTCCCTATGAACTGTGTAAAGGAAGAAAACCAAACATTTCATATTTTCATCCTTTTGGATGTTCCTGCTTTATTTTAAACACTAAAGAACATCTGAACAAGTTTGATTCCAAAGCACAGAAAGGTATTATGTTAGGATACTCAGAACGCTCTAAAGGCTACAGAGTATACAATACAGAAATCAAAATTGTGGAAGAATCAATTCATGTCAGATTTAACGATAAGCTTGACCCTAAAAAGTCAAAGCTAGTTGAGAATTTTGCAGATTTGGAAATCACTCTTGCAGGATATGACAAAGCTCCAGAAGCAACTGCCATTCAAAATCCTGAAGAAATTAACCTTCCATTAATCCCAAAGAAAGCTAAAAGTCGCATCAACATATCTGAAGAGTTGATTCTGGGTCACAAGGACGAACCTGTCAGAACCAGGTCTACCTTCAAGACCTCTGAAGAAACTTCTCTGGGACTAGTATCCCTGATTGAGCCTACGTCTTGTGATGAGGCACTTCAAGATAACGACTGGGTTCTAGCCATGCAAGAGGAGCTAGATCAATTCACAAAGAACGATGTCTGGGATCTTGTTCCTAAGCCCAGAGGCACTCACGTTATCGGAACCAGATGGGTATTTAGAAACAAGCTGAATGAGAAAGGAGAAGTCGTCAGAAACAAAGCTCGACTGGTGGCTCAAGGTTACAGTCAACAAGAAGGTATTGACTACAATGAAACCTTTGCTCCAGTCGCCAGGTTAGAATCTATTCATCTTCTTGTATCTTTCGCTATAAATCATTCTATCAAATTGTATCAAATGGATGTCAAGAGCGCATTCTTTAATGGTTATATATCAGAAGAAGTGTATGTCAACAACCTCCAGGTTTTGAAAATCCAAATTATCCAGAACATGTTTTTAAACTTAAAAAATCCTTATATGGACTTAAACAAGCTCCCAGAGCTTGGTATGAACGTTTAAGTAACTTTCTTCTGGAACATAATTTTATCAGAGGGAAAGTTGACTCCACACTCTTCTGTAAAAACCTTAACAATAATCTCATGATATGCCAGATATACGTTGATGATATCATTTTTGGTTCAGCTAACGCCTCTGTTTGTCAAGAATTCTCTGAGATAATGCAGGCAGAGTTTGGAATGAGCTTAATGCAAGAACTAAAGTTCTTTCTAGGAATTCAAATTAACCAAACTTCAGAAGTCACGTACGTTCATCAAAGCAAATACATAAAAGATGTTCTGAAGAAATTTGACATGGCTGAATGCAACTCTGCAAAGACTCCCATGCATCCAACGTGCATTCTTGAAAAGGAAGAAATCAGTACAAAGGTTTGTCAGAAGCTCTATCGTGGTATGATAGGCTCTCTTCTCTATCTGACTGCTACTCGACCTGATATTCTCTTTAGTGTTTGTCTCTGTGCCAGATTTCAATCAGATCCTAGAGAAACTCACTTAACAGCAGTTAAGAGAATTCTCAAATATCTGAAAGGAACTCCTAACCTGGGCCTGATGTATGAGAAAACATCAGAGTATAGACTCTCTGGTTATTGTGATGCAAATTATGCAGGAGATAGATTGGAGCGTAAAAGCACATCTGGAAATTGTCAGCTCTTGGGAAACAATCTGATATCCTGGGCAAGCAAAAGGTAATCAACTATCGCCCTGTCCACGAAAGAAGCAGAATACATCTCAGCATCACTGTGCACTACTCAGATGCTCTGGATGAAGAATCAGTTAGAAGATCTGCAAATCTTCCAGAGTAACATTCCTATCTTTTGTGATAATACTACTACCATTTGTTTAAGTAAGAATCCCATTTTGCACTCCAGAGCTAAAGCACATTGAAATAAAACATCATTTTATCAGAGACTATGTTCAGAAAGGGATAGTAACATTGAAGTTCATTGATACAGATCCTCAATGGGAAGATATCTTTACTAAACCTTTAGCTGAAGATAGATTCCTCTTTATCCTAGAAAATCTGAACATTCAAAGTTGCCCTGAATAAAATGTGCCTCTGAGGTTGTTAAATGAGACTCTGACATAAACTAATGGATTCTGCCTTTGACTCTGATACCTCTATCTGGTTAGAAGTCATCTGAGTTAGAAATCTCCAGGAACCAATCCCTTGGTATTCCTGAAGATCAGATAAATCAAACCACGTGGATTGTCTTGCGTCTGACCTTGAAACTTCTAGACAGTTGTCCAGCAGTTATCAAGGAACAGTCTCTTGAGATATCCTCGAGCAGTGTGCTGAATGTTGGGATTAGACATCATTTATGAGCTATAATCATTTCTCCCTCTAAACGTGCTAACTTGGTTTTTGTGCTAAAACTCTGATTTTTGTGTCGTTTTGCATGCGCCTAAATTTGGGTATTTAAACACTTTTTCTCACTTTGCACACATTTCACTCTCACTCACTCTTTAAACCCCAGTTCTCTCAAGGCATTTCTACAAGCAGTTCATCTTCCTCTCAGTTCTTCATCAACACCATGGATGCTCAACAACAAGCTGTGTTCAACTACTCTCAGCAAATGGACTCAAGCAATCAAGTTCCAAGCACAAGCAACCCTACTCCAACGGTTACAGGCGTAGTTACAACACCAGTATACAAGGAGCCTCACATTCTTGATCGTGAGCCCCACATTCATCTTGCAACGCCCTTTGACAAACTGGAAGTGTTGTGTGAATCCTTGGTGGATTTTGATAACATGAGAAGAAATGGCGTAGACCTCACTGAAGAACTTCGCAAACAAGGTTGGGGAAACTACTTTCAACGCCTCTACGGTCCAGTTTACCCAAATCTCATTAAAGAATTCTGGAGATTTGCTGATGCTAACGATCACTTCATCGTTTCCTATGTTTTGAGAGTAAAGATGGTGATAACTGAGAAGTCCATCGCTGCTCTTCTAAACATGAAGAAAGATGGAGGAATAAGAATTTACAACATCAATCCCAGGGCGAAATACATTTCTCATGAAATCAACCCAACAATCTTCAAACAACACGCAGAAGGCAACCCCTCAAAGAACAAGGAACTACTTCAGAACCTCCGGGTTTGGCTCAAAATCATTCTGGGTACAATCCATCATCGCCCAGCGTCAAACTCCTCAGACTACATAAACACAGATCAGAAATGTATTTTGTATTACATTCACAAAGGTCTGAAGCTATGCCTCCTTGCACTTCTCTTCAAATACCTCAGAGATTCTGTATGAGAAACCAGAAATCACATGAAGCCCAGAACTTACATTCCTCTGGGAAGACTCATCTCAGATGTCCTGATAGAAAGTGGTCTCGTGGACCATCTGGTAAAGCTCAGGCTCATGGAAGACATGGCGATAGACACTGGAAAGCCTCTGAACTCCAGGATTCTGAAGAGCATGGGGATTCTGGAGAAGGTCAACATTAGACCTACTCTGGACACCTCTTGGGAAGCCTTAAAAGATCAGAGGAAAATTCCCCATGGTTTATATCTGTTCTCCAAGGAAGAACCCAAAGAGGCAATCCTCCACTATCTCCAAGGTCTGAAGGATGAAGGAGTGGATATCTCAGAATTCAAGTTGAGCGAACTGCCACATAAAGCTCCCAACTTCATGAGGCATAAAAGAGGTCCATCTGAGAAGACATCGAAGGCGAAGAAAGCGAAGCTAGGAGATTCCTCTGGATCAAGACCGCCAGCACCTCTGCATGAGTCTTCTGGTAAGTCTGTCTCTCCTGCTCCCTCTGCATAAACACAACAACTTGCTTCTACTATCCCTCTACCAACACCTCTCTACACTTCTTCTGAAACCCCTCTTTCAACCACCAGAACATCTCAACCACTCCCAAAATTCAACCTCTCCACCACCACCTTACCCATATCTGAAGCTGAAAAAATGAATGAAACCACCTCCTCATCTTCAGCTCCAGAATCACCTCCTTACTTTGTCATCTCATTTGACACAGAACTCTCTGACCCCTCTTCTCCCACTCTAGCCCAACTTCAGACTCAAAACCGTGCCTCACAACAACCACAACAACCTCCACCTGAACCTGAAGTAACCTCACCACCCACAGAACAACCAACCATCACTCCCTCTGACGTTCAACCCTCTGACCCCAACACCTCTGACATTACCCCTCCAAACACTTCCGCTGAACCTCAAACTCTCAACCTAAGCCCTCCCACTTCCTCACCTCCACCATCTGAACCTGAACACTCCCTGCCAACCCTAGAAGAGGCAATTATGCTGTTTGCAAGAGCATCAGTGGAAAAGGTCAAGTCTCTGACCTTCAACTCTGGCATCAGTGATGATCCTTCCTCTGTTAGGACACACTAGAACAGAGTTATTGGTTGGATGACCTCTGAGGCCTTCAAGCTGAAAAACCTCTCTGAGCAAGTCCAAAACGACTTCATCAGAGACGCTGAGGCAAGACTATAGGAGCGCTTAGCCAGAGAAGATGAGGAAGAAGCCAGAAGGGAAGCAGAAGAAAGAGCAAGACAAGAAGAACTTCAAAGGGTAAAGGAAGCTGAAGCCAAAGCTCTAACTGATGCGGCTGTTGCTGAAGTTGAAGCAAAAGCTGCTGCTGAAGCTAAAGCTAAAGCCACTGCTGAAGCTGAAGCTCTCCGTACTGAAGAACAGAAGGCTCTGACTCAGGGGGAGTCCTCTACATTTTCCCTTCTGGTTCTCAAGACCCTTGAGGAGCTTCAGAAAGAGCAGAAGGAAGTCCGAGCCAGATTGGATCAACAGGACACAGTCAACGCCAACATCCAGAATCTGCTGACCCAACTGCTTCAGAGGATGCCTCCTTCTCCCAACCCTTAGGCACCTAGGATTATTTCTTGCTTGTTGCTTTTTTTGTCTCTGCTCGTTTTCCGCTTTTATCTCTGATGTTTTTTGCTCTTATCTTGATATATATATATATATATATATATATATATATATATATATTTTCTTCCTGTGTTGTTTAAGTCTTTTTGATTCTGACAAAAAGGGGGAGAAATCAAACAAGCTCTGATGAAAAATTATCTAATTCCTTCAGTACTCTGCAAACATACTATTCAATAAAAATCTATCTAACACTCTTTGACTTAGAAAGTTGCAGAAGGGTATCTAGAAACTTCATTGCTTGGAAGCTCTAGAAAGAACTTCTGAACTCCCTAGCCTATCTCAGGGGGAGCTCACTTCTTTCAGATCTGATAAAACTCTTATATCTGAATGTTTCATCTATTAATTAAAGTTTGTTCTGTTTGTTTTGTCATCATCAAAAAGGGGGAGATTGTAAGAACAAAAATTGTCCTACAACAAATTCCAGGATTTTGATGATAACAAAGGATGAAACCAAAAATGGAACTCTAACGAAATTTCTCTAAGTGTGCAGGACTCTGAACAAGAACAAAGGAATCTGATCGCTTTATCAGATACAGAATCAAATTAGATACAAAGTACCAGAAGATCAGAAACATCTGAAGAAGAAACGCTCTCTAGAAGTTCTGACTCTGAGCAAAACAGCATAACAGAATATCAGAAGCTCTCATCTTCCTCTTGAATCAACGCTGAGGATCTAATAGAACAGGACTATAAGAAGCTCTGATGTCACATCTCAAAGATCTCAGATTAACAGAGTAACGCAGACTCTGACGAAACATTTCCTTATCCAAAAAGAGTAACGAAAACTACAACTTCAAATGGAAAGAAAATATATTTGGAAAGAAGTTATTCAGGGAGACAAATGTGTTTTGGCAAGAAACACAGAAGTTATGGCATTAAACTTTCATCAAGACAAAATATCTGCCATCACTACAACGGTCCCTTCACCTCTACATAAAGGACGACAAACTTCATTGAGAGACACACCTGAACACACAGAAAAACTCTCTCTCTCTCTCTCTTAGTATTTCACGAGCTGTTGCTCAAACGTGAAATCCTTTGCTTGCTCTATTTCCTGTAATATTTGCTTTATCTTAGAAGCACCTTTAGATTACAATTCTCTTATGCTTAATTGATTTTGTTCCTCAAGTGACTCTGCGTAGTCAGTATACTTGGGAGGACTAAGAGATCTTTCTCTTAGACGTTGGTTGTAATAATCTTTCAAGATTAGTGGATTAAGTCCTTTTTGAAGGCAAAATCACCTTGGCCGGGTGGACTGGAGTAGCTTTGTGTTATAAGCGAACCAGTATAAAATCTTGTGTGTTCTTATTCTGAAAAAGCGCTTATTTTCCAAAACAATTCAAACCCCCCTTTCTTGTTTTTCTCACCTTCAATCTCTGCAAGAGTCATATGAGCCCTCACAAAACAAAACTCAACAAACAGGTTAGAGAAACAAGATAGGGTAATCAAGAGTTGCCCCCAAATCAAAATGCCATTAAAATTCACAAAAAGCTCACAAAAAGCAACCAAGGGTATGAGGCCTAAACCTCTTGTCAAACACATGCGTCAAAAGGGTATCAAATTCACCCATAATACCTCATACATTCAGAGCATTCAAATTAAAAGCATAAAGTAATGGGAATAAGGCAAACCTGACTGGAGAGATCGAATGAAATTGAATTGCCCGGTTGGGTTTGCAAAGCACTCTTAGGGTTTATATGAGAGGGAATTGGTTCTTTGCAGATGAGTTCCCTTCAGTCTCTGGAGGATGCTCTGAACTCTGTTAGCTCTTCTCTCACTATCTTTTTCCTGCCAGGGTAATAAGAATATAATGCCTTTTGTTTCACTGAAACTCTGAATTTATAACCTGATTTTTGTGGACCTGTGGGCTCAAATGAGAGAGGCCCAAGTCCAAAAAATTTCTGTTATATATATATATTTTTTTTCGTTTTTCGTTTTTTTTTTCGTTTTTCATTTTTTTTAACACGTGGGCTTCGCCTAGCGAGCATGACAGTTCAAGAAATTCCTCTGAGCGTAGGTGATTATGGTGGCTTTTCTTGGGACTCGCTAGGCGACCCATTCTGCTCACTTAGCGAGCATGACAGCTCATGAACAAACTTTTGCTCCTTCAAGATTAACGTTTTGACTGACGAATAGACCCCGTTTGAACCTGTTGGAAGTATCTCAAGCCATTCCCTTGTGTTGACTGATCATCTAAATAGAACCCACAAAGTGTCTTGGATGATACTCAAGCTTCAAACAAAAGATGTTAGTGACACATTTTTGTGCTTTTGGTTAGTAAACAAAAGTAAGAGAAACAATGATGTATAATTCAAGCATGCTTGGTGATCTCAAACCAATCACAAGGAGTCCCACCCAAAGGCAAAGGGAACCAAGATGCTAAAGATCCTTGAGGCAATGCAAATGCAATGTTATGATGCCATGACGGATCTTAGGGTCAAAATTGGGGTCTTACAGCTAGAACATCTAAAACTAGAACTAGTACCCATAAATGATGATTTCTCCTATGATAGACTGATAGCTAGAGTAGAAACCATTGAAGATAATAACCTAGATCCTGATGAGCACCCCCAAAATTCCTTAGCGATAAGTAACGTACCCTGGTATGCAGACTTCGTTAATTACCTAGCTGCTGATATAGTACCCCCTGATCTTGACTACCACCGCAAGAAGAAATTCTTCCACGATGTGAGAAACTTCTATTGGGACGAACCTCTCCTTTTCAAAAGGGGTAAAGATGGCATTTTTCGCCGTTGCGTTCCAGAAGAAGAGGTAAATAGTATTATCGAGCATTGTCATTCTGCACCTTATGGTGGACATGCAAGCACCTCTAAGACATACGCCAAGATTCTTCAAGTTGGCCTATTCTGGCCTACCATGTGGCGTGATGTCTATGCTTGCATTGTCAAATGTGATAGATGCCAACGCACTGGAAACATTTCAAGGTGTGATGAAATGCCTCTAAGAAACATTCAGGAAGTAGAACTCTTTGACGTATGGGTGTATACATGCGTTTTTGACGCTATGGATTAGTATGCAGAATAGTTCTTTTGACAGATGATGCCATGAAATTAACAGTTTAGTTGATAAGTGTTTTTCGACACTTCGACAGATTGATGGTTCGACATTTCGACAAGAGAAGATGTTTGCAGATGAAAAGACGTCTTTGACAAGTATAAATAATGTTATGGTATTTCGACAAATTCGACAAGTCTGAAGAGACACATCATTTCGACGTAAAGCATAAATTCAAATTCAAAAGAGGTATGACGCTTGGCAGAAGACGCGTGGAAGCACCTGGCGAAAGGAAGTCATGCAGAAGAGCCAAATGTCATAGTTTTAGGATTTATTCGTTAATAACCGTTATTTTGTTTGTATATAAATAGGATAGTTGTTATCAGAAAAGGGGGGTGAAAACTTGTACAAACATTCCTGCAAAATACTCAAAGTACCCGTGTGAGAGAAAAGAGTCTTATCTGGAAAATGTATGTGTGAACAAACACCATTTCTTTAAAGTTTTATCTTATAAATTTCAAAGTTCTTTACCAAATTTTCCTTTACATTTGCAAGTCATTTATCCTCTGTATTTTCTTTTCAACAATTTATTTTTCGCCATTTATCTTAGTCTTGTCAACTTTGTTTTTACTTACGCACTTCTAGTCAATATTTTTTCGACATGAGAGACTTAGTAAACCAAATAAAGGATACAAAGGTCGTTCTAGAGATTTACAATGTTATTTAAATTTGCACATGTCCTAGGATTTGTATGGTTGATCCTGCAAGTAACCCAATTCGACAAGTTTTGGAAAACCAGAGGTTGTTCGCCAAAATCAACTGCGAACAAATTGGCACGCCCAGTGGGACCAGTGCAAAATCTAAAATTTAAATAATCTTTACTCAAGGTTTCTTCTTCGTTGTATGAGACTAAGAAGCGGTAGATTGACCGTATCTGACGTAGAAAGACCTAAACAAACGAGAGTAAGGAAAATGGCGAGTCAGCCAAATAATCCAAATAATTCTAATCCAAATGAAGCCGTCCCAGTATCCAACCCTGTCCCTTCGACAAGAGGTAATGTAGGATCAGTTCCTGTGTCAGAGGTTGTGCCTTCGTCAACAGGGTCAATACCAGCGGTTTCAATATGGCAAAAAGCGCCTAGTTCATCCATTAGGGCGCAACAAATTCCTGTTGGGACACCTTCTCCTATAGGGAATACTTCTAGGCCTTTTGTGACAAATTTCACCACGCCTCTGCCTGGTAGGGAGCAGCCATTTGGAATGCCAACTTCGGTAATGGCAAATTTACACAATTCGCCGTTATTGTATTCTGATTCTATGGCCAATATGTCTTCACCATTACAAGGGTTAGGATATGGGGGAAACATGAGTAGACTGAACCAACAACCACTTTACATGCCAGCAATAACAAATAATTCTGCGCAAGTAATTAGACAACAAATGGACGAGAGTAATCATGATATGGTCCAAATGTTGACACAACAAATAGGGGCGGTGTTTAATCCTCTAATACAGAACACCACCCAAACAAACCAATTATTGGCAGCGCAAATGACGCGCATTGCTGACTTTTTTGGGGTCCCTCAGAATCGACAGAGAGAGCAAGTGGTTCAGGACCCAGTAGTGGCGGTCCAAGAAGAGCCTACAATAAATCAAATTCCTTTAGATAATCCCCAGGCAAACGTCAGAAACCAAGGAGACGTAGTCGAACAACCTCGTGTCGAAATCCCTACTCCACAAGAGCCTAGAAGGATAGTAATCCAGAGAGGCCAAGACGTTGATGTTGTGTTGCAACAGCGAATCCGGTATAATAACTTGTCCACCGAAAACAATTTAGCGGCCATGGTCGAAACGATAATTGCACAAAATGGGGTGAACATGGGATTACAAAGGCCCAGTTACGCTTCCCCACTGTCGGAATATATTCTGCAAGAAGAATTGCCACCAATATGGAAAGTTCCCAAGTTCACAAAATTCTCAGGAGTTACTAGTGAATCCACCATAGAACATGTAGCACGTTATCTGATCGAAGCAGGAGAGATAACCCGTAATGAAAATTTGAAAATAAAATATTTCCCTAGTTCCTTGACAAAAAACGCGTTTACTTGGTTTACATCTTTGCCTGCAAACTCAATATATACGTGGACCCAATTAGAGAGGTTGTTCCATGAACAATTTTACATGGGACAAACCAAAATAAGTCTGAAAGAATTAGCCAGTGTTAAGAGAAAACACTCAGAACCAATAGATGATTATTTAAATAGGCAGGTTGCTAAAGGCTAGATGTTTCACTCCGGTGCCAGAACATGAGTTAGTCGAAATGGCCGCAGGGGGCCTAGATTATGCTATAAGAAAGAAACTAGACACCCAGTATCTAAGGGATATGGCGCAATTAGCAGATAGGGTGAGACAAGTCGAAAGGTTAAGGGACGCAAAATTCAGAGCGAATAAGAATAAAAAAGAGAGGGTGGCCTATGTAGGGGTTTGTCAAGATGAAGAATACGATGAAAACGAACCAAGTAACTTCGACGAATAGGAGATTGACTTAGCAGAACTAAAGCAAGGCCCACCATATTCGTGTAAAGTACTGACTCCGTCGAACGGAAACCCAGTCGAAGCCAATGATAAGTTCCCCAAAAGAACTTATACGTTCGACATCACCAAATGTGACGAGATTTTCGACTTATTGGTTAAAGATAGTCAATTAATAAAACCACCAGGCGCTAAAGAACCGCCTGTGGAACAACAGAAAAAGAGAGGTTTTTGTAAATACCATAATTTTCTGGGCCATAAAAACTCTCGTTGTTTCCTTTTCAGGGATCTCGTTCAAAATGCTATCCGTGACGGAAGGCTGAAGTTTGGTGATAAGCCAAAACAACAGATGAGGATTGATTCGAATCCCATGCAGCCAGTCGAAGCCCATTATGCTGAACCATCCATTGTGAACATGGTGGAGGTTGAAGTTGCTCCTGACGGCAATTTTGAAATGATGGAAGCTGCTGGAGGTTTCGACACTAATATCAACATGGTTGAGATTGCTGATGATCTTACAAACCAGAACGTTGAAGTTACTGAAGGCTTTGACGACCAGAAAAAGTTGGAAACTACTGAAGGTTTCGACAAAAAGGACAATGACAATATTGCTGAAGATGTTATGGTTCGACAAGGAGCAGATTGGGATTACTTGGGACAACCAAGTGGGAAGTACGATTATCTTGCAAAATACATTGCGCCTGCAAGTTCTCGTATCAACATCAACACAATCCAACCAACGAGGTGGGGAAATTTACCTTTGAACAACGATGAAAAAACAACTGAGACAACTGAGAATCTCCCTATCATAAAAAAGAAGGTTACTGAAGACCTCACTAGTGAAAACAAGGCTACTGAAGGCCTTGATCCTGATCAAATGAAGTTAGAGGATGTCGCAAACTGCGTCACTACTATGGGACCTTTCAGTAAAGAGGTCACAAGAATCAAAGCAGAAGTTGTGGATGGTCCTATGAAGCCTGTGATCAGCGGAATTCTGCGTAGGGTAATGGAGGACCCCAAAAGAAATTGGAGCAAGTGTTGTTGCAAACATGGTCCCAGGAATATATCTTGGTGTTGCTGCCCAGAAAAGGAGTTTGACCAGATACCAAGAGGTGTCGAAGTCGAAGAAGAAAGACTCATTAAACAAATGAACGAATTCAGCATTGCTGACGGACGAAATGTTGGGGTAAATATGGTGGAAGTGTCTCAGAGAAACCAGGCTGAAGTGGATGAAGATCGTCGTCGAAAGGAGTACCAAAGGCTGGCATATCCTAAAGAGGATGAAAGTCTGGTGGAATTCATCGAGAGGTGCCAAAAGATGAGGACTGAAGTGATGTTATGCCCACGTTGCAGTGCAATCTTCGACAGGAAGGCAGCAACCAATCTGGAAGCAGTGGATAAGGCCAAGAGAAAAGAAAACTAGGGAACAACAGGATATGACCCAAGAAGAAGTGATCATCACCAGTGGAGGCGTGGAGAGAGACACCATAACACTTGCAAACCATCCAACAAAGCAACGGATGACAAATGGGTTCAACCCATTAGAGATGCTCAAGGACAGAAAAAATGGAGAAATTTTGAGGTTCAGAGAGGTGCTTCGATGGAAGGTAAGAAGGAAGTGGAGAAGCACAAGCCAAGATCATATCCTTCAGAAAAATACAAGGGAAAAAATCCTATGTCAAGATCTCAATGGAGGAGATTCCAGAGGCAGAAGAGGGCATAAAAAGAAGCTGCAGAAAAAACATGATTAGAAAAGATGCTGACAGCAAAGATAAAGCAGAATCCAGTAACAATGCTCAGATAGAAAGTAGAGAGGAGTCCTCCCACCAGATCAATCCTGGCAGCGTGGTCGAACCGGTGGTGTCGAAAGAGAAAATGCAAGAAGATGACGAAATAACTGACAACTTCGAATCTGACTCAGAAGCGTCCTTTAATGTGATATGCAATGTGGTTTTTGTCCTCCCTAGAGATTATGATAGAATCATGGAGATCGAAGACGAGGAAGACGAGATGGAAGAGGAAACAATGGTACACAGGCCCGTTTGCTACTACGTCATGAACAATGGTTGCGTTGAAGAGCAGAATGCTTTCTTCGAAAGGTCAGATGATTCCATGAAGGCACATTTAAAGCCTTTATTCATAAAAGGAAAGGTTTAGAATGTAGGTGTAAACAAGATATTGGTAGATGGCGGAGCAGCAGTAAATTTGATGCCTCATTTCATGCTAAAGAAGATTGGGAAGGATGATTCAGACGCAAAACCTCACAACATGGTGCTGTCAAACTATGAAGGAAAAGTAGGAACCACTATGGGTGTTATCCAGGTGAATTTGACTGTTGGAACCATAACAAGGCCAACAATGTTCATGGTCATTGCTTCAAGGGAGAATTACAACTTACTACTTGGAAGAGAGTGGATTCATGGTGTAGGAGTCATATCGTCTTCAATGCATCATCGAATAGCCATTTGGAGGCCAGACGAGATTGTCGAAAACATTGAAGCTGATCAAAGCTATTTCATGACAGAGGTGAACAATGTCAACAGTCAAAGTTTCGACAAGAACCTGGCTCACATACCTCCGTGCAGCCCAGCCGAGTTCGACCTAAAAGCAACAGACAACGCCTACTGCTCCATGTACCTTCATCCTACACATGGTTTTCAGTGGGACAAAGAAGTGATTGGCGAATCTTACATGTGGGGGACTACTCATATAGCGCCAACAGGATGGGGAAGCGAGTTCGATGATGATGAGTAAAGAATCAGCGCTCGAAAGAATTACGGCTTACATAGCCGAAAACAAACTCAAAGAGGCCCTTGAGGCTGAAGTAAAATATATGGCTGTCGAAGCCAACAAAGAAAATCCCAACGAACAATGTCCCAAAAGAGACGTTGGAGAAGATGATGATAACAACCAGATGGGCGAATGGCAACACCAAAAGCTTGACGCCATTTATGATGACGAACCTCTAGGGTTCGAAAAAGATCCAGTGTCAACTAACGTGAAGATGGTGGCGCAGGATCCATTAGAAGAAATAAATTTAGGAGTGGGGGCATAAAGTAGACCAACCTACATAAGCGCAAAGATGGACCCCCCAGTTCAAAGTCGAAATAGTCCAGTTGCTGAAAGAGTTCAAAGACTGCTTCGCATGGGATTACGACGAGATGCCTGGTCTAGACAGAAGTTTGGTCGAATTGCAGTTGCCAATAATGGAAGGAAAGAAGCCAGTAAAGCAGACTCCAAGACGCTTCGCACCAGAGATTCTGTCGAAAATAAAAGAAGAGGTCGAAAGACTCCTAAAATGCAAGTTCATCCGCACAACCAGGTATGTCGAATGGATTGCAAATATTGTTCCTGTAATCAAGAAAAATGGCAAACTTAGGGTATGCATTGATTTTCGAGACTTAAATTCAGCTACCCCAAAGGATGAATATCCCATGCCAGTGGCAGAAATTCTTATAGATTCTGCAGCAGGCCACGAGTATTTAAGTATGCTAGATGGATACTCTGGCTATAATCAAATTTTTATTGCTGAAGAAGATGTTCCTAAAACAGCTTTCCGTTGTTCTGGAGCAATAGGAACGTAAGAATGGGTAGTAATGCCCTTTGGTTTAAAAAACACTGGAGCAACTAACCAACGGGCTATGAATTCCATTTTTCATGACTTTATTGAAACTTTCATGCAAGTGTACATTGACGATATCGTGATCAAGTCTGTTTCAGGAAAAAGTCATATAGATCATCTTAGACAATCCTTTGAAAGGATGAGGAAGTTTGGTTTGAAAATGAATCCCCTTAAATGTGCTTTTGGTGTGCAGGCGGGTGATTTCTTAGGTTTTGTGGTCCACAAGAAGGGGATCGAAATAAATGAAAACAAAGCCAAAGCCATAATGGAGGCGAAAGCGCCATCAACGAAAAAGGGGTTGTAGTCTCTGCTAGGGAAAATCAACTTTCTCAGAAGGTTTATCTCCAACCTTAGTGGAAAAACGCAAGCTTTCTCTCCTCTACTTCGACTAAAGAAGGAAGACTTTGCATGGGGGCAAGAACAACAAGTTGCCTTTGACAAAATCAAGGAATACCTGGCTAGTCCACCAATTCTAATGTCTCCTTGTAGAAAAAGAAGTATGAGATTGTACATTTCCGCATCAGACAAAACACTAGGAAGTATGTTGTGTCAAGAAGATGAGAATGGCGTCGAAAGGGCCATCTATTATTTAAGTAGAATCCTAAATGATGCTGAAACTAGATATAATATTATAGAAAAACTATGTTTATGTGTATATTTTTCTTGTATGAAATTAAAGCATTATATAAAGCCTGTTGATGTATACATTTCTTCCCATTTCGACGTAATAAAATATATGTTATCTAAATCTATTTTACATAGTCGAATTGGAAAATGGGCTTTAGCACTAACAAAATATTCCTTGAAATATTTGCCTTTAAAGGCTGTGAAAGGACAAGTGGTTGCTGATTTTATAGCTGACCACTCTATAGACGAAAATGTAGAGTATGTCGAATTAGAACCATGGAAATTGTATTTCGACGGTTCCAGTCATAAGAGTGGAACTGGTGTTGGGAAGTTGATTATTTCTCCTGACAGAATTCCAACAAAATTCAAGTACAAAGGTGAAAGTCTGTGTTCAAATAATAAAGCAGAATACGAAGCTTTGATTGCTGGACTTGAATTATTGTTGAAATTGGGGGCAACAAGAGTCGAAATTATGGGTGACTCTGAACTGGTGATAAAGTAGTTGACCAAAGAATATAAATGCGTGAAAGAAAATTTAATCATGTACTTTGTAATAGCTGTAGCGGTGTATTCGTCGCTATATGGTCTATTGATTAAACCATAAGCAAAGCATACAAAGAAATCGAGTCGCCACCGCACTTTTATTTATCCAAAGGATTGGCTAAAAAGCGAACAAAAGCCTAAGAAGTTTTACACGTAGAAAACTAATGAAAAGATCAGAGAATCTGGGTAAGGGGTTAATTACGCAATGGGAAGGTGTTAGGCACCCAAAACGTCCTAGGTACTCCTAGGGAGCCCTTTTCACACTTGTTGTATAAAAAGTTTATTTGTTTATGACATATTGTGCAAACATGATTGGGAAGATGAGAAAAGAATATACAATTTATTATTTTTATGTTTGAACGGATGAACCCGTTGCCTACGTACCTTCCATGAAAGGTAAGGATCAAAACGCCGTAGTTCGGCTAAAAGATTTCCAAAATATGAATGGGTTCATTTTAAAACAAGAGCACTAAGGCTTTTCATTATCAACGGGAGAAAACTCAACCAAGACCAACAATCCACCATGCGAGGATAGCTTCAACATACTAGTGAGGGGTTAACCCTATAATAAGTATGGAAGACTTACAATCAACTCACTAAAGATGTGGTAAGATTTACATCAACCACTATGAGAATTGAAACCTATGGCTAATGTATGAAAACATATCAACAATGGACAAAGCCACCAAAACAATTGAATAAGTGTGATTAACCAATTATGAGTATTTACAAAATATGGTCAAAATATGATTAGAATTCAATTCAAAGAAGTGTTATGAAAATGGAGTTTGAAAAAATCAAAGGCCTAAAGCCTAGGTTTCTAATTTGAAAAGAGATGAAAATGTTTGCAAAATAGTGTCAAAGTTTTTGAATTAACAATGTGAAAAGGGAGTTTTGAAAACACACACAAAAATGGGAGGGTGAGGAAGTAAAACTTCTTGAATGTTCACCTCTTGAAATCATATGGAAAATGATTCAAGTGTGTCCTTTGGAATAAGGCAACAAAGCAAGTAAGCAAATGCAAAGCAAGGTGATACCGGATGCCAATCAATGGACTTATACCAATCTCACAAACAAAGGTGGATACCGGATACCAATCAATGGGTTTACACCAATCTCCTAAAACAAAACAATGATACCGGATGCCACTCAATGGACTTATTCCAATCTCACAAAACAAACACGGATACCGGATACCAATCAATGGATTTACACCAATCTCCTAAAACAAATAAGGATATCAGATGCCAATAAATGGACTTATTCCAATCTCACAAAGCAAAACAAAACATGGATATCAGATGCCAATTTATCTGGGCTTATTCTAATCTCCAACAGATGATCATGGGAAAACAAATGCCAACAACATGGACTTACAATTGAATCCTCACATACAACAAACAAACAAAAGCAATCAGCAAAGAGGACATGAGTGGCCCATGAAATGGTCTTACACTCAATCCCTTCCAAATCATGGGAACAATGGCCAACGAATGGACTTACAGTTGATTCCTCAATGGACAAACAAAGATGTCACAGAGATATGAAATGATGATCATGCAATAATGAACAATTGATGATGATAAATGCACAAAGGCAAACAAGCACACATGTACAGATGAATCAAGTAAGCAACCAAACAAATCAGATAGCACACACTATATACAAGCAATTAAGCTCAAGCAAGGGTTAGACTTAAAGTCAACTGGAATGGGGTAAGTGGTGCTCTTAACCTTAACATTGAGAGTTAAGGTGAAGCAGATGAAAAGGAGATGAGGGGTGTGCCTCATAGCTCTTATCCCTGGCCTGGGAGAGCTTCAAATGATAGAAGGTGTGGGAGTTCAGAAAGTTGGAACTCTCTCCACAAGAGAATGACTTTATAGATCTTGGGTTAAGATCCACAATGCATCAACATGTAATGTGAGCAAAGGGATGACACACTGAATAGTAGGAGATGGACTATACATCTCTTTTATCTACCAATTGCCTTATCAAAGGACTTTCCTGCTTGGGGACAAAGATAAACAATCACAAGCATTGCCTCTTAAGGAGGACTTCAGACAGGTGCCTGGCCACATAACAGACCAGGTCTTCCAGACTACATGAAGAAGAGAGGTTATACCTAATTGGTTAAGCAACCAAGCAAAAGCAAGTTCAAAATGAACTTAAGCAACTAATGTACCTGAAAACAATCCAACTCAATCAGTATACAACTCAGATAAACAACCAACAGTTAATGCAACAGACAACCAATATAGGAAAAGGCATAAGCCACAAGTCAATCTCAATTGAATCAACATCAACCTACAAAACACACATTAGTAATCAACAGCAAATATCAAATACTCTCAAGATGAGGCATCATCAATTGTGTAACTTGCATGTGCAACCTGAAACAAAGCTTCAAACATGAGAGGCAAACCACTAGGACAAGGCCTAGGGTCAAAGGGTGAGAAATAATTCAAAACAGAACATGAAAATTGACATGAATCAACTTCAATCAAATAAGAAACTATTCCAAAAGGTCTCATGTCAATATCAATTACCAAATTCATTTCACAATCAAAACATGTCAAGATCGGCAAGTTGAAACCACATTGAAGCAACAGAATGATCAAATGCATATTAATTCCAGAATGCTCAATAAATCTCAAGAAAAATCATGGCTAAACAGCACACATCAAATGATCAACACACCAAAAATCATGGCATTTGGACAAGCATAAGCAAGTCAAAGAAATTCACTAAGTCAAGGTAAGCATAAACAAGCTCAAAGGAGGCACAAATTGATACATCAACTTAAGGCAAGCCTAAAACAGAAATGACAAGTGATAAATGACTCAAACCAAAGCCAAGACAAACCTCAATGTGTTTAGAAAACATGTGTAAAATTTCAAGTTCATATGATAAACATCAAGCATTTCACAAATCATGAAAGTTCAAACACTCTTCAAAAGTCCAAACATGACCAATCAACAAAGAAAATCTCAAACAAATCAAAAATGGATCCAAAAATTTCACAAAAATTCATGATCAATCCTAACATGTATATTAAGTATCACACAAAAATTCAGATGATTTGGCATTTATTTGACATGGAAAAGAAAATCAGAAAATCAAGCAAGCCAAGGTGTGACACATATTGTCACACCTCCATTAATCAGATCATATCTCAACAACCAGAAATGCCAAAAATGAAAACTCTATACCAAAATGTCAATTAGGATGTCTAGTTTAAGCATGTCAATTTTCATATTCATTGGATCAACCATCATTATTTCACAAAGAAAATGGCAAGCAAGGTGCAAGATAGCATATGCATGAACAAACCCTAGGCAAAATTAAAATCCAACCGTGCACAAATTCTAGAAAAATATCCAAACAATAGTAGATATCATGAGGAGCAAAATGAAAAAAAACCACACATTAATTGGATGCATATTTATGGAGTTATGATTTTTTTAGTGAAGAGAAAAATTAAAAATCACATGAATGAAGCATGGCATGGATGGATGAAGCATATGAAATAATTCAGCAAGGTAATGGAAACATGCTAGAGCCAAGGATCGAAGGGAGTATCATTTTGAAAAGCCAAGCGCGCCACA
The DNA here is from genome assembly GCF_024323335.1 of Lathyrus oleraceus. NCBI lineage: Eukaryota > Viridiplantae > Streptophyta > Magnoliopsida > Fabales > Fabaceae > Lathyrus > Lathyrus oleraceus. The sequence continues at coordinate 530,547,570 of NC_066581.1, forward strand.
TAAAACGACATAGTTTTGGCGTAAACCCTAAACATGCACAACCGTAATCCACAGGAAACACATATGAACATGCAGGTAAATTCGCAGCAAAGCTTATGCAGGTTGTGGTAAAATCCGCAGGAAATTTCCAGCAGCTTAAGAACACGATGAAGATCTTCATGATCTTCATCAATAATTTTCCAGAAAAATCTTAAAATCTCCAGAAACACAAATTACGCATATCATCATGTAGGTCTAACATCTAGCATCAAGAATCAACAATTAACATGTCCAAAAACATTATAACATGCATGAATCGAGCAGATCAAGAATCAACATGAAAAGTTCAAATCATCGAATCTCAGTGGATATAGCATGGAATCAAGTGAAATAAAGCTCAGAATCATCACACAAACGAGATCTACAACATTCATATCACAAAAATGAGAAAAGAGAAAGTCGAATTCCACACCTCTTGAAGAGCAGCTTTCAAAATCGTGTGTTTCTGGCCTTGTAATGCTTGGATCTTTCTCTTGCAAGCTTGTGTAGTGTGTTGGAGAAGTTCTTGATTCTTAATTGAGCTTGAATCCACAAAATGAGGATTTCACCATTGTTGATATTCTTGCTTGGAGCAGCTTCAAGATGCACGGATTCAGATGATTCTTGCTTGAATAATGATCAATGATGATGCTAGATGAAGAATCAAGCAAGGATTGTGCAATTGCTTTCAAGAAATGAGAGAAAAAATTGAGAGAAAATTGAGAGCAAAAATTCTAGATCTGAATTTGTGAAGTGTTGTTAGGGTTTTCTGTTATGATTAGCTATATATACCATCTGTTAATGAAGCTGCTAATCACAATTAAGCCAAATGCAAATGGATTAGTGAAATTCAAGTGTTGATGCAAAATGGAAAAATCACCCTTACATGTGCATGGCAATGCTACAGTGCACGATTTTTGTGCTAATTCACTTGCAAATGCTGTTTAAAACCAAATGCCATTGGAAAAATGTAAAGGCAATGCATATTTTTCAAATTGGAAATTTCCCTCCAAAATTCAAATGAATTTCAAGTGAAAAATCCAATATTTTTGTGATGAGAATTGATGAAATAAAATGCATTATTTGGATAGTAGAGATCAAGAGAGAAATGTTCCAAAAAGAACCACTTCAATTGGCCTTTTGGTTCAAAAGTTATGCAAGCTTGAAATTCAAATTTACTTGGCAATGATTGATCCATAACTTCTTAACCACATATGAGAAATGGATGTTCTTGGACTTTTTGGAAATGTGAGAGCAAGATCTTCAACTTTCATGTTGGACAAAATTTCATTTGAAGCTTGCTTGATGATGTAATCTTGAGGAGAAAACCTTTCCATTTTTGGCAATTTTGAATTACAGGTCACTTACTATTTTTGGAAAGTTTTCATCTGACCTCAAATTCCTCAATTTTGATATTTGAAATGTCAAATGAGACTTGTATGGACATGAATGAGGCCTCTCTAACCATCTCCCACCTTCAAATCCATGATTGAATGCATAGTTGACTTGTGTTGACTTTTCTAGGGTTTCAGTTGACTTGGCTGGGATCAGATGAAATTCAAGCCTCTACCACTTGAGATCTTGATTCAAAATGATATCACAACTCATATGAACTCTTGTGAATGATCATGGTGCCCAAATTCTTCAGAATGGCCACCATCTATTGCTCAATGGCTGCCTTTGACTGTCTTGACTATTGATTGCTTCATCTGCAAGTAACAAGGTTAGATGACATATTTTTGTACTTTTGGTTAGTAAACAAATGAAAAGAAATGATATACAAATGCAAAATATGCTTGGTGATCAAGAACCACTCTCAAAGGATAACCCACCCATAGGGAAGGAAGCAATGTGCACAATGATCCTTGAGGCAATGATATGATATGATATGATGCCATGAGGGATCTTAGGGACAAAATTGGGGTCTTACATATGCCCCTATTTAAGGTCATTCTACCCGGAGAAGTGAAGTTTAGAAATCATCATCTTGACGCGGTAGAATGGGCTTAAATAACAGTAATGAGACGAATTTTGGTCCCTAAGAGACCTCATGATGCAAATGTACGCATGTAAAAGACACAAACTCTGTGGGGATATGGTTCACACAGAAGAAAAGACGATCCATCGGAGTAATACACTCACCAGGAACAGAGACTCTAACAAGACTCTCACGGGGACTCTTATTGGGGATAAAAAGAAAAAGAATGCGTGAGCAGGACACGACTCTGAATTAGGGGACAACCTGACACAGCGTGAACAAAACACGACTGGACTGGAGACCTCACTGGGGAGTGAAGGACTCACACTGGGGAATAAGAAGAATTCCAAAGGAAGACACATCCATTGGAAAGACTCAAGCTGACTCAAACTAATCACAAGGGATACTCCGGATGAAAATCCGGACTCGGACCAAGGAACGATTCACAAAGAACCTCCCTGCTGGGAAACTTGCATGCATTGGGGGAAAACGCCAATACAGCAAAGGGGGTAAAATCACAACAGAAACTCCACTGGAGAAGGTCTAACAAAGACTCTCCTGGGGGAGCAACAAAGAAATGAGGTGTTACCGGTATAAGGGTAACAAACTCAGGAAGAATGAATATCTAAGACCGGTATAAGGGTGAGAGATATCAATCAACCAACATCTGAGAAAGACCTGAAAAAGGTACAGCAACTCAGGAAAATCTGACTCCACAGGGGACCAAGGTCATAATAGGGAGTAGAAAGGAAGGAACACCAGGGATACTGAGGTATATAATAGGTGACCGACCAAAGCGTGAATTGGTATATATGCCAAAACACTCATCATCCGAAAGGAGGGCTTGAAAAAGCAAATCGACTTACAGGATGGGCATTCGAATCCGTAACGGGAAAACGAATCTTACTCAGCTGGGGACACAAACCCAAAGAGCGCATGAGATATAATATCCATTACCGTCAGAACGTGGATAGAATACTCGCATGAGATATATTATCTATTACCGTCGGAACGTAGATAATACACTCGCATGGAAGGAAACACCAGGGATACCGGGGTATATAATAGGTGACCTATCGAAAACGTGAATTGGTATATATGCCAAGACACTCATCATCCAAAACACAAACTTGCTAAAGGATGGATATTCGATTCTACAAAGAATACGAATCTTACTCTACTGGGGAAGATCAACAAAGGATTCCAACCAAAGAGTGAAAGGGATATATTATTCATTACCGTCAGAACGTGAATAATACACCTGAAAAGGAAAGACACCAGAAATACCGATTAGGGCATATAATAGGTGATCAACCAAAAAGAGAGACAATCGATACCAAGCATACGGGTAAACGAAAGACAACTCACATAGGATAAATTGCAAGCATCCGACAATTATCCAAGAAACAACATTCGATTCCACAAAGGAATAACGAATCTTACTCGACTAGGGAAACACAAAAGGCTTCGATTGAAGAGTGCATGAGATACATTATCCATTACCGTTAGAACGTGGATAAAATACTCGAAAAGGAAGATTATCCACAACCGGTTACTGGGTTAATGAAGGATAAATCGACCGAAAAGAAAGGCATCGGGATACCAAACTAGGTATATAATGATGACCAATCAAAGGGAGCAACAATCATTACCAAGCAAAAGGGTAAATGAAAGGGGACTCACCGGGGATACATTGATACAATATCAATGATCCGGGGATGAATTGCATAAACAACAATTATCCACAAGGAACTTGCTGGCGACTTCAAAGGGAATAACATTGCAAGCAATACGGCAATGATCCAGAAGACTGCTGAGGATACACATGCTAGCAAAAGGCAATTATCCAAAAGCAAGGGAGGAATGTCAACATCGAATATTGAACGAAGATAACCACAAAGAGTAACCACCATCGGTTAGGATGAACAACAAGGTTAACTCTGCAAAGGGGAGAAATTAGGGTTTACAACTACCGAATACGGGGTAGAATACAAAACTCTGGTTGGGAATAAAATTGCTAGCAACCGGCGATTATCCACAAAAAGCACAGACTCCGTTGGGAAATAAAAACACAACAGCACAAAATCCACCATCAACCAGAACGAACCACAAAGGTTACCTCTGTTAGGGGAAAAGAGATAGGACTTACGACTACCGAATACTGGGTAGTAGCCAACAACTCTGATGAGGATAAAAGATAGGGTTTACGTCTACCGAATACGGGGTAGAAAACCAACAACTCCACGTGGGGAATGAAAGAATCACAATTCCGCACGGGAAACAAAAAATAGGGTTTATAACAAACCACCAACTGCTGGAGAGCAGAAAACTAGGATTTACAACTACCGAATATTGGGTAGAAAACCAATCAACTCTTGCTGAGGAATAAAAGGTATATAACCACAAATTCCGCCAAGAAGAGGGAACATAGGACTTACAACTACCGGTATGAGGGTAGAGGCCCAAAGATTCCGCTGGGGATAAAAGAATTAATGCCGGTTACTGGGCAATTCATTCATTTATTCCACAGGGAAGCACGAGACACAACTGACAAATGGCAATTCGGAACCAAACCGAAAAGACAGACTGAATCAAGACTCATCCTATGAGGATATAACTCAACAGGAAAATCCATCCCAATATATGTGTTGGGAGGAAACGGAAGAAACCATCATCCACGAGGATATATCTCAGTGGGGAACTGCAGAAGGAAAGACAAACATTTTCTACTTATGGGGCTGACTCTATATGGAGAGATTAGACACCCGACATCCGCTTGGGGAGATCTATTGGAGATCTACAAAATCCATAGCAGGATACAACAAACAAAAGATATATGGTAAAAATGCAACATGAATATCTGAATGTTTATGATTATGCATGAATATGCGTAATTTATGTTTGATGAATGCTGACAAAACAGACATTTCTAACACAAACAGGCCCAGGAATCAAACGTCCGGTACTACACTTCCAGGGGAAAAACCAACTGGAAAGCCAATCTGCTGGAGATCTACATGCTGAAAAGCCAAGATCTGCGAGGAGGTAAAAGATCAGAGATATCACAAAAAAACAAAATCTCTGAGTAATGAATCAACAATCAACCCACTGGACTACAGAGAGTCACAACAGGCATAAACAACCACAAAGACAAATCTGTTGGGGAAACAGGAGAAATCCCGAGATATCTGCAGGGGATTCTCAGCATCAAAAGTTCATTGCACAAGCGAGAACTGCTATGCAAGCAACTCCGCTGGGGAACAACCCACTGAAGGAGAACAGATCATCCATGTAGAATCTACTGCACAAGCAACTCTACCTGGGGAAAACACAAGTAGCCACTTCATCGGGGATACACCCACTGAAGGAAAAACAGATCACACAAGTAGATTCTGCAACAAGCCACTCTACTGAGGATCAAAAGCAACCAGGGAATCGACCCAATCTCTGGATGCTAGACCACCAACTGACCCTACTGGGGGAACAGAGATTTCAACAAGCAGAAACTGCCACAAAAGCAACTCTGTCGAGGATACCAGCTCTGGCGGAGACTCTGAGGGGAAACCCACTCTTTTGGGGACTTTGCATAAATACAATCCACCAAACCACAAATCTACTGACGGCTAGGAAATCCACTGAGGGACCCACTGGGGATATGGAGGAGAGCTGGGGAATCAACCACTAAATGCTGACTCTTCTAAAAACAAATCAACAACTACTGAGGAGGAATGGTAATCACTACTCTGCTGAAGGCTAAACGCTCTGATGGGGAGCTAGCAACCAATCTGCAGGCGACTGCGCTGAGGAAAAGTGGTTAAGTACAGGGATATCAATCCACCAACCACTGAATCTTCAAAAAGAAAACAACCATGCTGAGGAAAGAAACCAACAACTCTGCTAGCGACTGCACTGGAGAGACTACTGCTGGAGAAGAAACCGAAGTCTTCCACAACACTCTGCTTGGGGAACAACCCACAACAACAGCTCTGTTTGGGGAATAACCCCAACAACGAAGCAGGATAAAGAGGATACAACCATGCCAAGAATATGAACAGATGTCTTACCTGTTCGAAATCATGCCACCCTTGGGAGAGCACTGAGAAATTCTTAAGTATCCTTTTATCATTGTGAACGTTCACTTTGTTTAAAACAACAATTTGAAAAAAATTTATTTGTTTAAAACAATGACATCTTATCAATTAAAACATGCAAAACATTTGTTAAATTGAAACAAATAAGAGTGCAAATAATTGGATAAAAGCTCAAATTGATTTGATGGAATGGTAGCCTGCAAATGGCAAGACTCCATAGATCTGTACAAATTTGAAATCAGTGATATATATTGGAAGAGGGCTATATTGAACATAATGATCCTTTCTCTACCAATTTGAATCTCGATGTATTCGAAGCTTGAGTTGACAACGAATCGAGAACCTTTGACGAAAAGACAGCTGCGGAACAGAAAGTCTTGTCAGGGTGCAGTTACTTGCCAAATCCCTAATTTTTGCCTAGATTGCCCCAGGGTGAGGTACTCAATCTAGCGGGATGCAAATATTCCTTTTTTCATGTCTCTAACTTTTGCCTGGATTTCCCTTTCAGGTTCTCCACCGAGACGCTCATTTTTGCCAAAGCCGCCCTTTCGGGTTTTCAACTTAGCGAGCTATTCTGCTTTTCATTTGCATATACCTTTTTTTTTAGGCAAAGTATTTCTTGACTGCATCTGAATTCACAGGACGAGTGAAATCCTCCCCATCCATTGTTGTAAGCATCAAAGCACCGCCTGAAAAGGCTCTCTTAACAACATATGGACCCTCATAGTTTGGAGTCCACTTGCCCCTGGAATCGGGCGCGAAAGACAAGACTTTCTTGAGCACGAGGTCACCTTCTCGGAACACACGAGGCTTGACCTTCTTATCGAATGCTTTCTTCATTCTCTGCTGATATAACTGACCATGGCACATGGCAGTCAATCTCTTCTCTTCAATCAAATTCAGTTGGTCATAACGACTCTGAATCCACTCAGCATCAGTCAACTTGGCTTCCATCAAGACTCTCATTGATGGGATCTCCACCTCTACTGGGAGAACAGCCTCCATGCCATAAACAAGAGAAAAAGGGGTTGCCCCTGTTGAAATGCGGACAGATGTACGATAACCATGCAAAGCAAATGGCAGCATCTCATGCCAATCTCTGTACGTAACTGTCATCTTCTGGATAATCTTCTTGATATTCTTATTAGCAGCTTCAACAACCCCATTCATCTTAGGTCTGTAAGGAGAGGAGTTATGGTGTGCAATCTTGAATTCAGCGCACAACTCATCCATCATCTTATTATTCAGATTAGATCCATTATCAGTAATGATCTTATCTGGCACACCATAACGGCAAATCAGCTGGTTCCTGATAAACTTCACAACCACCTGCCTGGTCACATTCGCATACGAAGCGGCTTCAACCCATTTGGTGAAGTAGTCAATTGCTACGAGAATAAACCTGTGTCCGTTGGACGCTTTCGGCTCAATCATGTCGATCATGTAGATTCCCCACATAGAGAAAGGCCATGGTGATGAAATCACGTTCAGAAGTGTCGGAGGAATATGAATCTTATCCGCATAAATCTGACACTTGTGGCATTTCTTCACATATTTGCAGCAGTCAAAATCCATTGTCAGCCAATAGTAGCCTGCTCTCAACATCTTTCTAGCCATGGCATGTCCATTGGAATGAGTACCAAATGAACCCTCATGGACCTCAGTCATCAACAGGTTTGCTTCGTGTCTATCCACGCATCTGAGCAAAACCATGTCAAAATTTCTCTTGTACATCACTTCACCACTGAGGTAGAAACTGCCTGACAACCTTCTCAAAGTTTTCCTATCTTTCACAGATGCCCCAGGCGGGTAGACCTGGTTCTGGAGGAAATTCTTGATATCAAAATACCAAGGCTTGTCATCATTCACTTCTTCCACTGCAAATACGTGAGCTGGTCTATCCAAGCGCATCACGACAATGTTGGGAACTTCATTCCAATACTTGACCACAATCATGGAAGCAAGCGTAGCAAGAGCATCCGCCATCCGATTATCCTCTCAAGGAATATGATGAAAGTCAACTTCAGTAAAGAACATTGAAATCCTTCTTGCATAATCTCTGTACGGAATGAGACCTGGCTGATTCGTCTCCCATTCACCCTTGATCTGATTAACAACTAGGGCCGAATCACCATACACATCAAGATGCTTGATTCTCAAATCAATACACTCTTCCAGTCCCATAATACAGGCCTCATACTCAGCCATATTATTCGTGCATTTGAAAGTTAGCCTTGCTGTAAACGGAATATGTGTGCCATGAGGAGTAATGATTACTGCCCCAATTCCATTTCCGTACTGATTCACAGCGCCATCAAACACCATCGTCCATTTGGAACCAGGTTCCGGACCTTCATCAAGTGTAGGCTCATCACAACCTTTCATTTTCAAATACAGAATCTCCTCATCTGGGAAGTCGTACTGAACAGACTGATGATCTTCAATCGGCTGGTGCGCTAAATGGTCAGCCAAGATACTACCTTTGATAGCTTTCTGAGCTCGATACTCAATATCATACTCAGATAACAACATCTGCCAACGGGCAATCCTACCAGTTAAAGCAGGCTTTTCGAAAATATACTTAATTGGATCCATTCTAGATATCAACCAAGTAGTATGATTTATCATGTACTGGCGCAAACGCTTAGCAGCCCAAGCCAAAGCACAGCACGTCTTCTCAAGCATAGAGTACCGAGACTCACAATCAGTAAACTTCTTACTGAGGTAGTATATAGCAGATTCTTTCTTCCCTGATTCATCTTGTTGACCGAGTACACAACCCATCGAGTCTTCAAGCACAGTCAAATACATAATCAGAGGTCTTCCTTCTACAGGCGGAGACAAGATCGGAGGTTCAGACAGATATTCCTTGATACTGTCGAAAGCTTTCTGGCAATCCTCGGTCCAATCATGAGACTGATCTTTCCGAAGGAGCTTGAATATCGGCGCACATGTGGCAGTCATGTGGGATATAAATCTTGAAATATAGTTCAAGCGACCAAGAAAACCTCGGACTTGCTTCTTAGTTTTGGGTGCAGGCATCTCTTGTATTGCTTTGACCTTGGCAGGATCAACTTCAATACCTCTTTCACTGACAACAAAACCCAACAACTTGCCGGAACGGACTCCAAATGTACATTTGTTCGGATTTAGACGAAGTCTAAACTTTCTCAGACGCTGAAAAAGCTTCAACAAATGCTCAACATGTTCAACTTCCGTTCGGGACTTAGCAATCATATCATCAACATAGACCTCTATCTCCTTGTGCATCATATCATGAAACAAGGTAGTCATAGCTCGTTGATACGTGGCTCCGGCGTTCTTCAAACTGAAGGGCCTCACTCGATAACAGAATGTTCCCCAAGGTGTGATGAATGTTGTCTTCTCCATATCCTCGGGTGCCATCTTGATTTGATTATACCCGGAAAATCCGTCCATAAAGGAAAAGACTTTGAATTTAGCTGTATTGTCTACCAACATATCAATGTGTGGTAGAGGAAAATCATCTTTAGGACTAGCTTTATTCAAATCACGGTAATCAACACACATACGGACTTTTCCGTCATTCTTAGGCACGGGCACAATATTGGCCACCCATTGAGGATATGTAGAAGTCACCAGAAACCCCGCATCAATTTGCTTCTGAACTTCCTCTTTGATCTTCACTGCCATATCTGGATGAGTTCTTCTGAGCTTCTGCTTCACAGGCACGCACTCAGGCTTCAAAGGCAGGAAATGTTGCACAATATCTGTATCTAAACCCGGCATGTCTTCATACGACCAAGCAAAGATATCAGAATATTCTCGTAGCAAACTGATCAACCCCTTCTTGACAGACTCTTTAAGAAGTGCCCCAATCTTCACCATACGAATACAATCCTCAGACCCCAAGTTGACTGTTTCCAGATCTTCAAGGTGCGGCTGAATGATCTTCTTCTCGTGCTCAAGGAGACGGGTAATCTCATCAGGAATCCCTTCAACATCATCTTCCTCTGCCTCGAATACAGGGTATTCAAAATTGGGAGATGGCGTTGGATCATTATGTTCAATGGCTTTTGGAATCAACCTGCATAATGATTTTGGTTAATGAAAAACTTTAGAATTTAAACAAGCAAATCATTATGCAGATGAAAAATGTTGCTTTTATTCTTGTTTTTATAGGTTTTTTGTGATCACTGATTTCATGCAAAAGCAAAAAGTGAAAACAAATGGAAAAACAAATGTTTAACAATGCATTAATTGAATGAAAACATCATTGTATAAATGCTGTCAACAATGTCATCACTTCTCCTTTTGGCATGGGAGAAGGGTTTTGAACAAAGTGAACAATTACTCTGATCTATGGATGACTGTAGGAACATCTACAGCGACCCAATTATGGTAGACACCACCAGGAATGATGAAGTTGCTCAGATCCTCTGCATCCTCTTCTAAGATAGCAACAGCTTCTTCAGGTTGATCAGCATGGATGAAACCTCCACTCTTGAACAGCCCAAGCTCGTTGAATGCCCCAGAACAATAGCCAATGCCAGCCCGGGACTTATTGTCTTCAAGCTCAATCATCTTCCCTAAACCAGCAACTGCACCACATTCAATGGCCAGTTTCGCATCACGGTAGGAAGCAAATGAAGGAGACTTCTTCTCAATTGGCTCAGCAATAGATAAAGCTTTGAACGGAGTTCCAACTTCATCCTCAGCATCAATATATGAGAAAGAAGACAAGTGGTTAACCAGGAGAGCCTTTTCTCCCCCTACCACAACCAGTTTCTTGTTTTTCACGAATTTCAATTTCTGGTGTAGGGTGGATGTCACGGCGCCAGCCTCGTGAATCCATGGTCTACCAAGGAGACAGCTATAAGATGGATGGATATTCATAACCTGAAAGGTAACTTGGAAATCACTAGGTCCAATCTTGATTGGGAGATCAACTTCCCCAATCACAGTCTTACGCGACCCATCAAAAGCCTTCACAACAACACCACTCTGCCTCATAGGAGGACCTTGATATGACAATCTAGAGAGTGTGGTCTTTGGCAATACATTCAAAGATGAACCAGTGTCCACCAGTACGTTGGACATGGCATCAGTCTTGCAATTCATAGAGATGTGTAAAGCCATGTTGTGGTCTCTTCCCTCCTCAAGGAGATCAGCGTCACAAAAACTCAAAGTGTTGCAAGCAGTGATGTTTACAACGATACTATCAAACTTTTCTATAGTGACATCATGATCAACATATGCCAGGTCCAAAACTTTCTGCAGAGCCTCCCTATGGGGTTCTGAATTCAAAAGCAGAGATAATACGGAGATTTTGGATGGCGTTTGTAGAAGCTGGTCTACAATGTTGTACTCACTCTTTTTGATGAGCCTCAGCATCTCATCACATTCTTCGTTCACAACGCCACTCGGGCCAACAGAAGAATCAGGAGTCTTTTGTACAGAGGAGGGTTTGGCAACAGCAAGTGTCGGGTTCTGAACATTCACAGCCGTCCCAACCGGACGCTCGGCAGAATCAGAAGCAACATGAGGCTTTGGGGGTGCAGAAAACACACGACCACTACGGGTCAACCCACTCACATCAGCAATATTGGTAACAGAAGTTGAAGGCAACGGCACTTCCTTCCCATCTTCAACAGCAACAGGATTGTATCTGAAAGGAATTGCTTTCTCCGAAGAATAAGGCACAGGGCTTGCAGGCTTGATTATCAGAGAAGGAGAGACCTTCGGCTTGCTACCATCATAACGGATGACAACAGGTTCAGGCAGCTTGAACACAGGAGAAATAACATTTACTTCTGGTTCATCTTCATCAACATTACGGTTCTGAAGAATCTCTATGGTACCTTCGTCCAATAGCTCTTGAAGCTCTCTTCGCACTTGGTGACAACCCAGTCTATTAACAGAACAGATGCGACATCTATCATGGTCATGCTCCATATGGCTGTACTGACACAGCAAACGATGCAACTCGACCAATGACTGTCTAATATGACTCACATATTTGACTTTGTATTTCCCAGGGCACCCCTGGACCATATTCACAGATTTCCCATGCTCGGGCAATGGGTTCTTAGTAACATTGGGACCTGAATCCTCGAAGCTCAGATTGCCGCACCTCATAAGGTCTTGAACCTTAGTCTTCAACGGAAAGCAGTTCTTTATGTTGTGACCCGGAGCACCGGAATGATAAACACAGTGTTGGTCTGGCTTATACCACCATTGCGGATTCGCAGGCACAGCTGGAGGATCCCTGGGAGTAACCAGTTTCCTTTCCAACAAGGAAGGATACAATTCAGCATATGACATAGGAATGGGATCGAAGCTGATCTTCTTCCTATCATAGTTCAGATTGGCTTGGTTACTGGTGCTGCCACGAGGCTGGTAAGCCTGTTGCTGTGGACGGTGATGTTGTTGGTACTGAGGTTGTTGCTGATGCTGATGCTGATTGGGCTGCTGATACTGAGCATTATCTCTGAAGACAGGTGCTATGTGAGCCACCTGGTGCTGATTGCTAGTACGACGTATTGGCTTCCTCTGAACCGAGGGTCTTCTTGGTTTAGCATGGGAATGCACAACATGTGCCTCCCCATCTTTCTTCTTAAACGCCCCATACCGTTTAGAAGAGCTCTCATCTTTAGCCAACCGTCCCTCATGGACACCTTCCTCCAGACGCATCCCCATGTTCACCATTTCGGTGAAATCAGAGGGAGCGCTCGCAACCATCCGCTCATAATAGAATGAGCTAAGAGTCTTCAAAAAGATCTTAGTCATTTCTTTCTCTTCCAGCGGAGGAGTAATCTGAGCTGCTAACTCTCGCCACCTCTAGGCGTACTCCTTAAATGTCTCCTTATCCTTCTGGGACATGGCCCTGAGTTGATCACGGTCGGGCGCCATATCAACATTATATTTATATTGCTTGACGAAGGCTTCGCCAAGATCGTTGAAGGACCGGATGTTTGCACTATCAAGGCTCATATACCAGTGAAGAGCCGCACCGGACAAACTATCCTGAAAATAATGGATCAGAAGCTGATCATTATCTGTCTGCGTAGACATTTTCCTGGCGTACATAACCAGGTGAGCAAGAGGGCAGGTGTTCCCCTTATATTTTTCAAAGTCAGGCACTTTGAACTTAATCGGAATCTTAACACCGGGAACAAGGCAAAGTTCAGCAGTAGACTTGCCAAACAGATCTTTCCCTCGGAGGGTCTTCAATTCCTTACGCAGCTCGAGGAATTGATCATTCATCGCATCCATCTTCTCATTGACATCTGGGCCCTCAGACGGCTCAGAATGATAGATGGTGTCGTCTACCCTGGGAATGGTATGCACGACAGGAGGAGCAGCAGCAAGGACCGGGCTAGATGCCGGCATAGAAGCAAAAGTTGGTGCTGGAATATCTGGCATGAAACCCGGAGGCATACTGTAACACCCTTCTAAAATACCCCAAAATTTAATTAAAACATCAAAACATAAATCAGAGTAAATATGCAACTAAGGGTGTCACACGTGACACTTCGCACCGTGTTCCAAAATATCTGGTCATACTCATTTATTTATCAAAATGAACATTTGCATAATTCGCAGCGGATAGAAATTAACAACAACATGCAAACCATGTAACTCATTACAGGTAATATCATTCAACAACCAACAATGAAAATAAGGTAAACATCCCGTCCCGATGTTACATCTACCAGAGCATGACCCACTAAGGAACTACACTAGACTCCAAGGACTAGCTTCTACTCAATCATTGCTCGTTACCTGAAAAATAGTTGTAAGGGTGAGTTCCTCAATCGATATAATAAGCATTATAAATTATCATGTAATGTTAAGTAATTTAACACATATCATCACCCTAATCAGATCACACGTATTCAGCAACGACAATATCAACTCATAATCATCATCATTATCATACTCAAACTCAACACAACCACAAAACACACGTATAATATTGGAATACATCCATTCATATTATACGCCACACATACATTATGCAATGAGACTCCATGCATGCGGTACCGACTATTCGTGAACATATAGTTCAACCTCACCGATCAAATCCAGATACGGCTACCAAGCTCACTAGTCCCACTCATTTGAGACCTAGTGACTCACTCACTAATTCCTCACCATGGGAATTAGCTACCACCCCAAGGGCTATGATATGCACGCTAATCACCTAGCATGCAAACATCAACAACAATCCACAATGATTCACTCACTAATTCCTCACCATGGGAATTAGCTACCACCATAAAGGCCACAATATGCAAGCTAAATCACTTAGTCATGCAAACATCAACAATCATCCACAATGGACATATGCTCACACTCTAAGCCATAAACAATCCATTCATAAGTGCATACATAATAGAGACATTCACAACATTATGCATACCATCATACATTATCAACATATTCACCGCACAATCATACCATGTCATACCACATAGTCAATCACAGTATTAGCATACTCTACTAATACCTATACTGCTCAAAACAACGGGAAATGATCCCTACTCTATCATACATCAGCTAAATTACACTACTCAGCTGAACAACCAAAAACTGCACAACAACCGCACAGAAAAATCACAATCCTGCCCATACGCGTAGTGCCTAGTCCCATACGCGTATGGCCCAATTCTCAGCCAATCCCATACGCGTATTGCCTGTCTCATACGCGTATGCTACGCGCACCACTTCCCCATACGCGTACCAACAGAGATCAAACCACGTTCAAAACATCATCTTCCTCATCCATACGCGTATTGCCTAGTGCCATACGCGTACCAGACCATCTCATACGCGTATTGCCTAGTGCCATACGCGTATGACCAGAAACCAGATTTCCAGATCTGCTATGGTTTTCTCTACCACGAGATTCCTCAGATCCAACCTCCCATAGTCCAATTTTTCACAGTAATCGCTCATATCATCTAATACGAATCATACCCCATTCGATTTCACAAATGCTACCATTATTACATCTAATCCCTACGAATTTCTCCAATTAAAACCCGTATTTCGTTCATCCAATATTTCACAATTTTTCAGCATACATCATTCTAATCAGAGTCAAATCCATGGTTTATCACTACCCACTACATGTTATCCCATAATACCCATTAATCGACGATAAACCCCCCTTACCTGAGTTAATCCGGCAATCCTTCAGCTTCAAGCTCTTCCTCTCTTCAACCCTTGTTCTCTAGCTCTTTGCCCTTTTCCACTTTAGAGTCGTTCTCTGTTTTCACGTGAAAACCTCTTTTTACCAAATGGGATCTTTTCTAAATTCCAACTTTTATTCCAATAATAATAATAATAATACTAATAATTCCAATAATAATATTCCAATTATTTAATTAAATTAATAAATGTATTATTAACTTAAATTAAATAATTATCTTGTTTTATCGGGGTGTTACAACTCTCCCCCATTAAAAGAGTTTTCGTCCTCGAAAACATACCTCAAGCGAATAACTCTGGATAAGACTCCTTCATCTGACTCTCAAGTTCCCAAGTCACATTGCCACCTGCTGGTCCTCCCCAAGCTACCTTTACCAAAGCAATCTCTTTACCCCGCAACTGCTTCAACTCTCGATCCTCTATCCTCATAGGTGATGTTTCAACAGTCAGGTTATCTCTCACCTGTATATCATCTACTTGGACCACATGCGACGGATCAGGAATGTACCTCCTCAACTGAGATACATGAAAAACCTCATGCAAATTCGCAAGTGACGGCGGTAAAGCGATACGATAGGCTACCTCCCCTATCCTCTCCAAAATCTGGTAAGGACCAATAAATCGAGGTGTCAACTTCTTCGACTTCAAAGCTCGACCAACCCCAGTTATCGGAGTAACACGAAGAAACACATGGTCTCCCTCTTGAAACTCAAGTGACTTCCTTCTCTTGTCGTGATAACTCTTCTGACGACTCTGAGCAATCCTCATCTTCTCCTGAATCATCTTAATCTTTTCCGTAGTTTGTTGAACAATCTCCGGTCCAATCACAGCACTCTCACCGGACTCATACCAACATAAAGGTGTCCGACATCTCCTACCATACAAAGCTTCAAACGGTGCCATACCAATGCTCGAATGAAAACTATTGTTGTAGGTAAACTCAATCAAAGGTAAATAACAATCCCAAGCACCTCCTTTTTCCAAAACACAAGCCCTCAAAAGATCCTCCAGTGACTGAATCGTCCTCTCAGTCTGACCATCAGTCTGCGGATGATATGCAGAACTCAATCTCAGCTTAGTTCCCAAAGCCCTCTGCAAACCTTCCCAGAACTTCGATGTAAATCTAGGATCTCTGTCCGAAACAATACTCGACGGAATACCATGCAAACTTACAATTTTCTCAATATACAACTCGGCTAATCTCTCTAACGAATAATCCATTCTGATCGGAATGAAATGAGCCGATTTTGTCAATCTGTCAACAATCACCCAAATAGCTTCAAAATTCTTAATTGTCCTCGGTAAACCAGAAACAAAATCCATACTGATACTATCCCACTTCCACTCTGGAATAGCCAACGGTTGCATTAGCCCAGACGGCTTCTGATGCTCAATCTTTGACTTCTGACAAGTCAAACAAGAATAAACAAAACTCGCAATTTCTCTTTTCATTCCCGGCCACCAAAATAACTTTTTCAAATCATGATACATCTTCGTAGCCCCAGGATGAATACTCAGGCCACTACGATGTCCTTCCTCAAGAATACTCTTCTTAAGTTCGGTAACATCCGGAATACACACCCGATTACCAAATTTCAAAACACCATTCTCATCAACTCTGAATTCACCACCTTGACCTTGATTCACTAGAGTCAACTTATCAACCAAAAGCACATCGGATTTCTGACCCTCTCTAATCTCATCCAAAATACCACTCGTTAACTTCAACATTCCCAATTTAACACTATTGTGAGTACTCTCACACACCAAACTCAAGTCTCTAAACTGCTCAATTAAATCCAATTCCTTAACCATTAACATAGCCATATGCAATGATTTCCGACTCAATGCATCAGCCACTACGTTTGCTTTACCCGGATGGTAATTCAAACCAAAGTCATAATCCTTCAGAAACTCTAACCATCTCCTCTGTCTCATATTCAGCTCTTTCTGATCAAACAAATACTTTAAACTTTTATGGTCACTGAAAACCTCAAATCTTGACCCGTACAAGTAATGCCTCCATAATTTCAGAACAAATACCACAGCTGCCAACTCTAAATCGTGTGTCGGATAGTTCCTCTCATGAACCTTCAGTTGTCTCGAAGCATAAGCTACAACCTGCTTATTCTGCATCAAAACACCACCCAAACCCAACAATGAAGCATCACAGTAAACCTCAAATGGTTCCGACGGACTTGGTAATATCAGAATAGGAGCAGTAGTTAACCTTCTCTTTAACTCTTGGAAACCTTCTTCACATTTTGAGTCCCAAATAAACGCTTGCCCCTTTCTAGTCAACATCGTCAACGGTAAAGCCAACTTAGAAAATCCCTCAATGAATTTCCTATAATAACCTGCAAGTCCAAGAAAACTCCTTATCTCAGAAACTGACTTCGGAGCTTCCCACTTAGATACCGCTTCTATCTTAGAAGGATCAACAGCAACACCACCTCTTGAAATCACATGACCAAGAAAACTAACCTCTTCTAACCAAAATTCACATTTAGACAGCTTAGCAAATAACTTCTTTTCTCGTAGAACTCCTAAAACCATTCTCAAATGCTCAGCATGCTCCTCTTCAGATTTCGAATACACCAAAATATCGTCAATAAACACCACAATAAACTGGTCTAGATACGGATGGAAAATCCTATTCATATACTCCATAAATACTCCAGGCGCATTAGTCACACCAAAAGGCATTACAGAATATTCATAATGTCCATACCTTGTTCTGAAAGCAGTCTTCTGAATATCCTCAGTTTTCACACGTATCTGATGATATCCCGATCTCAAATCTATTTTACTGAACACACTCGCACCAACCAACTGATCCATCAAATCATCAATCCTCGGCAAAGGATACTGATTCTTGATCGTCACTTTATTCAGTTGCCTGTAGTCCACACACAACCTCATAGTACCTTCTTTCTTCTTAACCAATAACACTGGTGCACCCCACGGCGACACACTCGGACGAATAAATTTCTTATCCAATAGATCTTCCAACTGACTCTTCAATTCAGTTAACTCAACAGCAGACATACGGTACGGAGCCATAGATATCGGCCTAGTACCAGGTACCAAATCAATCGAGAACTCAACTTCACGCTCTGGTGGTAATTCATTCACTTCTTCAGGAAACACATCAGGAAAATCACACACCACGGCTAGATCGCAAATCACCAGTTTATCTTTAGCCTCCAAAGTCGCTAACAGCATAAACAACTCTGCCCCATCTGCTACTGCCTCATTCACCTGCTTTGCTGATAGAAACAAACTCTTTCCTTCCTCAATCTCAGGAAAAATCACAGTCTTATCAAAACAGTTGATATAAACTCGGTTAAACACCAACCAGTTCATACCCAGGATAACACCAATCTGCACTAGTGGAAGACACACGAGGTCCATTCCAAAGTCTCTACCAAAAATACTCAAAGGACAATTTAAACAAATGGAAGTAGTAGTCACTGAACCCTTCGCAGGAGTATCAATCACCATACCCCCATGCATCTCAGATATCTCTAATTTAAGTTTCACAGCACAATCCAAAGATATAAAGGAATGAGTCGCACCTGTGTCAATAATAGCTACAAGAGGAAAGCCATTAATATAACACGTACCTCGGATCAAACGATCATCTGCAAAAGTCTCAGAACCCGATAAAGCAAAGACCTTGCCTCCCGACTGGTTCTCTCTCTTCGGCTTAGGACACTGTGGACTGATATGACCCACCTCTCCACAGTTGAAACAAGTCACAGTCTTCAACCGGCACTCTGCAGCCAAGTGACCACCTTTTCCACACTTGTAACACTTCTTCTCAGTACTGGTACACTCATGGATACGATGTCCCGCCTGACCACATCTGAAACACTTAGCAGGGGCACTGAAGTCTCCCCCACTAGGCCTCCTCATCCCACTCTGCCTCTGGAAACCTTTTCCAGCTGCATACGGCTTCCCACGATCATTCTGATTCTTGCCTTTCCTATCAACCCTTTGCTGATAGCTCTCTGCTCTAGCCTTGGTATCCTGTTCAAAAATCCTGCAACAGTCAACCAAATCAGAAAACACTCTAATCCGCTGATACCCAATAGCCTGCTTGATCTCGGGACGTAACCCGTTCTCAAACTTCACACACTTTGAAAATTCCCCAGTAGCCTCGTTATAGGGAGTGTAATACTTCGACAGCTCTGTGAACTTAGCAGCATACTCAGTAACAGACCGGTTGCCCTTCTTCAATTCTAAGAACTCTATCTCTTTCTTTCCTCTGACATCCTCTGGAAAGTACTTCCTCAGGAATCTCTCTCTGAACACCGCCCAAGTGATCTCAGTATTCCCAGCAGCTTCCAACTCAGTGCGGGTAGCAACCCACCAATCATCTGCTTCCTCTGACAGCATATGCGTACCGAACCTGACCTTCTGGTTATCGGCACACTCAGTCACTCGGAAGATCCTCTCGATCTCCTTCAACCACTTCTGAGCACCATCTGGATCGTATGCTCCCTTGAACATTGGAGGATTGTTCTTCTGGAACTCACTCAGTTGACGAGAAGCTCCCATTCCTATAACATTCGAATTCCCTCCAAGTACTCCAGCTAGCATACCCAGAGCCTCAGCAATCGCAGCATCGTCTCTACCTCTTCCAGCCATCTCTATTCTGAAAACCCAACAAGCTAAACAATAAGTATTGATAGGGTTACACAACACCTATCCCGTACAGGGGAACAGAATAATTACGACTCGACTCGACCGACTATGCTCTGATACCACTAATGTAACACCCTTCTAAAATACCCCAAAATTTAATTAAAACATCAAAACATAAATCAGAGTAAATATGCAACTAAGGGTGTCACACGTGACACTTCGCACCGTGTTCCAAAATATCTGGTCATACTCATTTATTTATCAAAATGAACATTTGCATAATTCGCAGCGGATAGAAATTAACAACAACATGCAAACCATGTAACTCATTACAGGTAATATCATTCAACAACCAACAATGAAAATAAGGTAAACATCCCGTCCCGATGTTACATCTACCAGAGCATGACCCACTAAGGAACTACACTAGACTCCAAGGACTAGCTTCTACTCAATCACTGCTCGTTACCTGAAAAATAGTTGTAAGGGTGAGTTCCTCAATCGATATAATAAGCATTATAAATTATCATGTAATGTTAAGTAATTTAACACATATCATCACCCTAATCAGATCACACATATTCAGCAACGGCAATATCAACTCATAATCATCATCATTATCATACTCAAACTCAACACAACCACAAAACACACGTATAATATTGGAATACATCCATTCATATTATACGCCACACATACATTATGCAATGAGACTCCATGCATGCGGTACCGACTATTCGTGAACATATAGTTCAACCTCACCGATCAAATCCAGATACGGCTACCAAGCTCACTAGTCCCACTCATTTGAGACCTAGTGACTCACTCACTAATTCCTCACCATGGGAATTAGCTACCACCCCAAGGGCTATGATATGCACGCTAATCACCTAGCATGCAAACATCAACAACAATCCACAATGATTCACTCACTAATTCCTCACCATGGGAATTAGCTACCACCATAAAGGCCACAATATGCAAGCTAAATCACTTAGTCATGCAAACATCAACAATCATCCACAATGGACATATGCTCACACTCTAAGCCATAAACAATCCATTCATAAGTGCATACATAATAGAGACATTCACAACATTATGCATACCATCATACATTATCAACATATTCACCGCACAATCATACCATGTCATACCACATAGTCAATCACAGTATTAGCACACTCTACTAATACCTATACTGCTCAAAACAACGGGAAATGATCCCTACTCTATCATACATCAGCTAAATTACACTACTCAGCTAAACAACCAAAAACTGCACAACAACCGCACAGAAAAATCACAATCCTGCCCATACGCGTACTGCCTAGTCCCATACGCGTATGGCCCAATTCTCAGCCAATCCCATACGCGTATTGCCTGTCTCATACGCGTATGCTACGCGCACCACTTCCCCATACGCGTACCAACAGAGACCAAACCACGTTCAAAACATCATCTTCCTCATCCATACGCGTATTGCCTAGTGCCATACGCGTACCAGACCATCTCATACGCGTATTGCCTAGTGCCATACGCGTATGACCAGAAACCAGATTTCCAGATCTGCTATGGTTTTCTCTACCACGAGATTCCTCAGATCCAACCTCCCACAGTCCAATTTTTCACAGTAATCGCTCATATCATCTAATACGAATCATACCCCATTCGATTTCACAAATGCTACCATTATTACATCTAATCCCTACGAATTTCTCCAATTAAAACCCGTATTTCGTTCATCCAATATTTCACAATTTTTCAGCATACATCATTCTAATCAGAGTCAAATCCATGGTTTATCACTACCCACTACATGTTATCCCATAATACCTATTAATCGACGATAAACCCCCCTTGCCTGAGTTAATCCGGCAATCCTTCAGCTTCAAGCTCTTCCTCTCTTCAACCCTTGTTCTCTGACTCTTTGCCCTTTTCCACTTTAGAGTCGTTCTCTGTTTTCACGTGAAAACCTCTTTTTACCAAATGGGATCTTTTCTAAATTCCAACTTTTATTCCAATAATAATAATAATACTAATAATTCCAATAATAATATTCCAATTATTTAATTAAATTAATAAATGTATTATTAACTTAAATTAAATAATTATCTTGTTTTATCGGGGTGTTACACATACCCCAAGGAAACCCGGCTGGCATGGAATGCGGCATGAAGTGAGCACTGGCAGCTGGCACAATCGGAGCAACAACTTCTGATATAACCGTCCTCTGGGGAGGAGTTGCAGGAGGTGGAGAAGGTTGATTCTGAGCAGACAGAAACTGCTCCATCAGAGCACTCAGACGAGCGACCTCTTCCTTCAATTCACGGTTCTCTTGCTCAAGTTGATCCATTACTCTTGCAGAATTGGCTCTTGTATAGTACCGGTGAGTCAGCTTGTCTTCAAAATAAATGAAGAGCACAGAGTTAGGCCACAGACAAGAAGACCAAGAACGACACCTGCTTATGCAAAATGATGCATGCAATGCTTGTGCATATGCTTGGTTTTTATTTTCAAGGAACTTTTAGGGTTCTATTTGCAAATTTTGAATATTTAAGCATTTAATAGCATATGGAAAATATCTCATCAAATATATTTGAAACAAAGAAGTACAACATTTTATTATTACAAGGGAAAAGGAAAATAGACATCCTATGGATCCCTAGAAGCTCGGGATGCTGGAAGACGAGATGCACAAAGCTTCTTGATCTCTCTCTCATAAGCTGCTTCCATATCCGCTTTCTCCTTTGCCAGTCGATCATACTTCCTCTTCCAGAATTTGGAAGACTGAGGAAGCAGAGAAGTCCAAGTATCATTCGGATCATCGATCACCTGATGCTCGAGAAACTCAATCAGAGCGTCCTTCTCCTTAAGCTGATGAAGCAACTCTTCTCTTTCACGGATCCAAGCACGTGAAAGGTCTTCTTCTCTCAACTCCTCTACATCTTGGGTGGGGAGGGTTGAAGGCCCAGCCACATCCAACGGTGTAGGTCTCGGATGATCATACGGCATAAGGTATACGATAGCTCTTTGTCTGACCCAAGAAGTATATGGTTCCAAAGCAAATGCAGTTCTTCGGACCCAACTCATTCCTACCCTTCTTCCGAATCTTGCGCCAAGCGCGGACAAATCTGGCTTTCAGGCCTTGGGGATCTTTACCCTCCTGAAAGAATACACCTTCTAACAGAATGTTATGAGGTTTATCCTTTAGGGGGAACCCAAGCTGACGACGTGCTAAAATAGGATTGTAGCTGATCCCACCGCATGTACCAAGAAGAGGCACATTAGGGAATTCACCACAATAATCAATGATCTGCACAGTATCATACACGCGATCATACCAAGAGATATCATCATTAGTGAGAGACATAAGTCTCTGAGACCACCGTAGACCTCCCTTGTTCTCCTTGAAAGCGACCGTCTGTGGTAAGTGAGAAATAAACCACTTATACAGCAGAGGCAAACAGCACACAATAACTCCTCCACCCTTCGCATTCCTCAAATGCAAAGAGACATAGGCATCACCCAACAGAGTCGGAACAGGATTAAGAACTGAAAAGATCCTAATGGCGTTCACATCCACAAATTTGTCGATGTTGGGGAACAATACCAAACCATAGATGAGCAACACAAATAAAGCCTCAAAGGCATCCTCACTCCTGGCCTTCCCATAAATAGTAGCTTGAGCAATCAGGAACTCGGAAGGAAGATCCTGAATTCCACCTTTGGTAGTCATATTAGCTTTAATCAAGGCTTCATCTATGTGCAACAAGTCTGCAATCTCTCGAGAAGTCGGAATACTCTCCAGGCCACTGAACGGCACCTGATCCAGAATCGGGATCCCAATAAGATGAGCATATTCCTCAAGCGTAGGCAACAACTGGAAGTCCGGAAATGAGAAGCAGTGATACAGAGGATCATAAAACTGTGCCAAGGTACTCATCAAACCCTCATCAACCTGAGTAGTCAACAGAGGCAGAAGCTTCCCATAACGAGCTTTGAAACCCAAGGGATCTAGTACATAAGATGTCAGATTCCTTAACTCTTTCACATCGGGCTGTCTAAAGCTGTACTTCCTTGTATGCCTTTTTGGTCTTTCCATGTCTGAAAATTTTGCAAATAAACCCTTTAAGTTCCTTGAAAATTTTCTGATTTTTCTGATGACATGGATGCAGATGAATGCATGAATGCATGAATGCAACAATCACACTCAAGGATCAAGCAAGTCACACCAAACAAAGGTCATGGGAAAGCTCATTGTATCCCTAATATCAATCATCCATTTTGGTGGATTATGGTTTTCACCTTATCGACACCCAAGTTCCATTGATATTAACAATACATGAACCGACTCAATCATCCTTAATATCAACCATCCATTTTGGCGGATTATGGTTTACACCTTATCAACGCCCAAGTTCCATTGATATTAAGGATATTTGAACGACTCAACCACGAATCACGGGTTTGCTGAGAGTCACGAGCATGGAGTCCTGGTTAAGAACCACCCAAAGGGAGTGTACTAGGGTTTAAACCTGCCAGACATGTTCTACCAGAGGTTCCCATAATCATCGTCCCATCTTTCAGATATTATCGGAGGAACGAATACTCGTATTCCAAAAATATTCTCAAGAGAGACTCTTATGAGTGTAGTATCGCGTAACAATCGCATCAGTACTGACATCTGAACGACCTCCGCACTATGTCCTAAAATAGGCCAAGATGGGTTTGGTAAACTAAGGTCCTTGGCTTCTAAGGCACATGATTGAAAGAATAATGCCTAACCACAAATAACTTGTGTGACATTATTAATCCAACATGACCTCCACCAAGTGAATGGACTCGCAAGTCAACTGGCTAAGGAATACTCCACACCAGTCAACAAGACTATGCCATTCTCCTATCCTAGAGTGCACTCGAGTTCGGGTATAGAACTCATCTCACAGAGATCACCAAAGCAAACAGCAATTGTATATCAAGCAATTCAAACATTACAATCAATACAGTTATCCCAAATTGTACAAAAATATGTCAAATAACAGATAAACAAATATCATACAACAAGGGTGAAAAGTAGGCAAAACCACCAAGGAAGGTCTACTGTTATCCCCAGCAGAGTCGCCACTTTTCTGTAGCGGTGTATTCGTCGCTATATGGTCTATTGATTAAACCATAAGCAAAGCATACAAAGAAATCGAGTCGCCACCGCACTTTTATTTATCCAAAGGATTGGCTAAAAAGC
The DNA here is from genome assembly GCF_024323335.1 of Lathyrus oleraceus. Classification (NCBI taxonomy): domain Eukaryota; kingdom Viridiplantae; phylum Streptophyta; class Magnoliopsida; order Fabales; family Fabaceae; genus Lathyrus; species Lathyrus oleraceus. The sequence continues at coordinate 530,572,747 of NC_066581.1, forward strand.
GAACAAAAGCCTAAGAAGTTTTACACGTAGAAAACTAATGAAAAGATCAGAGAATCTGGGTAAGGGGTTAATTACGCAATGGGAAGGTGTTAGGCACCCAAAACGTCCTAGGTACTCCTAGGGAGCCCTTTTCACACTTGTTGTATAAAAAGTTTATTTGTTTATGACATATTGTGCAAACATGATTGGGAAGATGAGAAAAGAATATACAATTTATTATTTTTATGTTTGAACGGATGAACCCGTTGCCTACGTACCTTCCATGAAAGGTAAGGATCAAAACGCCGTAGTTCGGCTAAAAGATTTCCAAAATATGAATGGGTTCATTTTAAAACAAGAGCACTAAGGCTTTTCATTATCAACGGGAGAAAACTCAACCAAGACCAACAATCCACCATGCGAGGATAGCTTCAACATACTAGTGAGGGGTTAACCCTATAATAAGTATGGAAGACTTACAATCAACTCACTAAAGATGTGGTGAGATTTACATCAACCACTATGAGAATTGAAACATATGGCTAATGTATGAAAACATATCAACAATGGACAAAGCCACCAAAACAATTGAATGGGTGTGATTAACCAATTATGAGTATTTACAAAATATGGTCAAAATATGATTAGAATTCAATTCAAAGAAGTGTTATGAAAATGGAGTTTGAAAAAATCAAAGGCCTAAAGCCTAGGTTTCTAATTTGAAAAGAGATGAAAATTTTTGCACAATAGTGTCAAAGTTTTTGAATTAACAATGTGAAAAGGGAGTTTTGAAAACACACACAAAAATGGGAGGGTGAGGAAGTAAAACTTCTTGAATGTTCACCTCTTGAAATCATATGGAAAATGATTCAAGTGTGTCCTTTGGAATAAGGCAACAAAGCAAGTAAGCAAATGCAAAGCAAGGTGATACCAGATGCCAATCAATGGACTTATACCAATCACACAAATAAAGGTGGATACCGGATACCAATCAATGGGTTTACACCAATCTCCTAAAACAAAACAATGATACCGGATGCTACTCAATGGACTTATTCCAATCTCACAAAACAAACACGGATACCGGATACCAATCAATGGATTTAGACCAATCTCCTAAAACAAATAAGGATATCAGATGCCAATAAATGGACTTATTCCAATCTCACAAAGCAAAACAAAACATGGATATCAGATGCCAATTTATCTGGGCTTATTCTAATTTCCAACAGATGATCATGGGAAAACAAATGCCAACAACATGGACTTACAATTGAATCCTCACATACAACCAACAAACAAAAGCAATAAGAAAAGAGGACATGAGTGGCCCATGAAATGGTCTTACACTCAATCCCTTCCAAATCATGGGAACAATGGCCAATGAATGGACTTACAGTTGATTCCTCAATGGACAAACAAAGATGTCACAGAGATATGAAATGATGATCATGCAATAATGAACAATTGATGATGATAAATGCACAAAGGCAAACAAGCACACATGTACAGATGAATCAAGTAAGCAACCAAACAAATCAGATAGCACACACTATATACAAGCAATTAAGCTCAAGCAAGGGTTAGACTTAAAGTCAACTGGAATGGGGTAAGTGGTGCTCTTAACCTTAACATTGAGAGTTAAGGTGAAGCAAATGAAAAGGAGATGAGGGGTGTGCCTCATAGCTCTTATCCCTGGCCTGGGAGAGCTTCAAATGATAGAAGGTGTGGGAGTTCAGAAAGTTGGAACTCTCTCCACAAGAGAATGACTCTATAGATCTTGGGTTAAGATCCACAATGCATCAACATGTAATGTGAGCAAAGGGATGACACACTGAATAGTAGGAGATGGACTACACATCTCTTTTATCTACCAATTGCCTTATCAAAGGACTTTCCTGCTTGGGGACAAAGATAAACAATCACAAGCATTGCCTCTTAAGGAGGACTTCAGACAGGTGCCTGGCCACATAACAGACCAGGTCTTCCAGACTACATGAAGAAGAGAGGTTATACCTAATTGGTTAAGCAACCAAGCAAAAGCAAGTTCAAAATGAACTTAAGCAACTAATGTACCTGAAAACAATCCAACAGTTAATGCAACAGAAAACCAATATAGGCAAAGGCATAAGCCACAAGTCAATCTTGTAAGAACAAAAATTGTTCTACAACAGATTCCTTGATTTTGATGATAACAAAGGATGAAACCAAAAATGGCACCCTAACGAAGAGTTTCTAAGTGTGCAGGGTTCTAAAGAAAGAAGTAGTAAATCTGATGATGTCATCAGATGCACAACAAGATCAGATACAAATTCTCAAGTATCAGAAGCATCTGAAGTGAAATCTCGTTCAAGAAAGTCTGACTCTGGACAAAACTACAAAGTATCAGAAGCATCTGAACATGAAGTAAAGTCTAGAAGCTCTGACTCTGAACAACGCTCTCTGAAGAATCTATTTAGATCAACATCAGAAGCAAGATTCCTAGTTTCTCCAGTTACACAAATACTCTGATTATGGATTTGCTAATCATGAAAGAGTAACGTTGAAGACAAGTAAAGATTTTCAAATAGATTTCCTAAACAGAGAAAGAGACGTTAATCTCCACTTCCAAGAGAGAAGATACTACTTGTGGTAAGTAGTCACTTCAAAGATGAAAAGTTAAACTGCAGAAGCTATTTAAGTGATGGAGTAAACTCAGGTTAATATCCACCAGATTCAACTCTACTCCAACTCTTATATAAATAGAGATGCAATCAACATTCAAAACAAGAAATCAACTAGCCAAAACTATACTGAATTATTTCACGCTCAAGAAAATCATCTTTGCTCTCAAAGAATTTCACTAAGCTTTTGCTTATTAAGTGAAAAATTTGTTCTTAAGTTTGTAATACTTGCTTTCTTAGAAGCACTCTAGATTACATATCTTGTATCTTTTATTTGTTTGATTTCCTCAAGTGACTCTGTGTAGTCTGTAGACTTGAGAAGACTAAGAGATTTTCTTCTCTCTTAGGTGTTGTTTGTAATCTTTCAAGATTAGTGGATTAAGTCCTTGTTGAAGGCGAAATCACCTTGGCCGGGTGGACTGGAGTAGCTTTGTGTTATAAGCGAACCAGTATAAAATCATTGTGTGATTTTCATTTTGGAAAAGCGCTTATTTTTCAAACAATTCAAACCCCCCTTTCTTGTTTTTCTCACCTTCAAATCTCAATTGAATCAACATCAACCTACAAAACACACATTAGTAATCAACAGCAAATATCAAATGCTCTCAAGATGAGGCATCATCAATTGTGTAACTTGCATGTGCAACCTGAAACAAAGCTTCAAACATGAGAGGCAAACCACTAGGACAAGGCCTAGGGTCAAAGGGGGAGAAATAATTCAAAACAGAACATGAAAATTGACATGAATCAACTTCAACCAAATAAGAAACTATTCCAAAAGGTCTCATGTCAATATCAATTACCAAATTCATTTCACAATCAAAACATGTCAAGATAGGCAAGTTGAAACCACATTGAAGCAACAAAATGATCAAATGCATATTAATTCCACAATGGATCAATAAATCTCAAGAAAAATCATGGCTAAACAGCACACATCAAATGATCAACACACCAAAAAGCATGGCATTTGGACAAGTATAAGAAAGTCAAAGAAATTCACTAAGTCAAGGTAAGCATAAACAAGCTCAAAGGAGGCACAAATTGATACATCAAATTAAGGCAAGCCTAAAACAGAAATGACAAGTGATAAATGTCTCAAACCAAAGCCAAGACAAACTTCAATGTGTTTAGAAAACATGTGTAAAATTTCAAGTTCATATTATAAACATCAAGCATTTCACAAATCATGAAAGTTCAAACACTCTTCAAAAGTCCAAACATGACCAATCATCAAAGAAAATCTCAAACAAATCAGAAATGGATCCAAAACTTCCACAAATATTCATGATCAATCCTAACATTTATATCAAGTATCACACAAAAATTCAGATGATTTGGCATTTATTTGACATGGAAAAGAAAATCAGCAAATCAAGCAAGCCAAGGTGTGACACGCATTGTCACATCTCCATTAATCAGATCATATCTCAACAACCAGAAATTCTAAAAATGTAAACTCTATACCAAAATGTCAATTAGGATGTCTAGTTTAAGCATGTCAATTTTCATATTCATTGGATCAACCATCATTATTTCACAAAGAAAATAGCAAGCGAGGTGCAAGATAGCATATGCATGAACAAACCCTAGGCAAAATTAAAATCCAACCGTGCACAAATTCTGGAAAAATAGCCAAAAAATAGTAGACATCATGAGGAGAACAATGAAAAAAACCACACATTAATTGGATGCATATTTATGGAGTTATGATTTTTTTAGTGAAGAGAAAAATTAAAAATCACATGAATGAAGCATGGCATGGATGGATGAAGCATATGAAATAATTCAGCAAGGTAATGGAAATATGCTAGAGCCAGGGATCGAAGGGAGTATCATTTTGAAAAGCCAAGCGCGCCACATAAAACGACATAGTTTTGGCGTAAACCCTAAACATGCACAGCCATAATCCGCAGGAAACACATATGAACATGTAAGTAAATTCGCAGCAAAGCTTATGAAGGTTGTGGTAAAATCCGCAGGAAATTTCCAGCAGCTCAAGAACACGATGAAGATCTTCATGATCTTCATCAATAATTTTCCAGAAAAATCTTAAAATCTCCAGAAACACAAATTACGCATATCATCATGTAGGTCTAACATCCAGCATCAAGAATCAACAATTAACATGTCCAAAAACATTATAACATGCATGAATCGAGCAGATCAAGAATCAACATGAAAACTTCAAATCATCGAATCTCAGTGGATATAGCATGGAATCAAGTGAAATAAAGCTCAAAATCATCACACAAACGAGATCTACAACATTCATATCACAAAAATGAGAAAAGAGAGAGTCGAATTCCACACCTCTTGAAGAGCAGCTTTCAAAATCGTGTGTTTCTGGCCTTGTAATGCTTGGATCTTTCTCTTGCAAGCTTGTGTAGTGTGTTGGAGAAGTTCTTGATTCTTAATTGAGCTTGAATCCACAAAATGTGGATTTCACCATTGTTGATATTCTTGCTTGGAGCAGCTTCAAGATGCACGGATTCAGATGATTCTTGCTTGAATAATGATCAATGATGATGCTAGATGAAGAATCAAGCAAGGATTGTGCAATTGCTTTCAAGAAATGAGAGAAAAAATTGAGAGAAAATTGAGAGCCAAAATTCTAGATCTGAATTTGTGAAGTGTTGTTAGGGTTTTCTGTTATGATTAGCTATATATACCATCTGTTAATGAAGCTGCTAATCACAATTAAGCCAAATGCAAATGGATTAGTGAAATTCAAGTGTTGATGCAAAATGGCAAAATCACCCTTACATGTGCATGGCAATGCTACAGTGCACGATTTTTGTGCTAATTCACTTGCAAATGCTGTTTAAAACCAAATGCCATTGGAAAAATGTAAAGGCAATGCATATTTTTCAAATTGGAAATTTCCCTCCAAAATTCAAATGAATTTCAAGTGAAAAATCCAATATTTTTGTGATGAGAATTGATGAAATGTAATGCATGATTTGGATAGTAGAGATCAAGAGAGAAATGTTCCAAAAAGAACCACTTCAATTGGGCTTTTGGTTCAAAAGTTATGCAAGCTTGAAGTTCAAATTTACTTGGCAATGATTGATCCATAACTTCTTAACCACATATGAGAAATGGATGTTCTTGGACTTTTTGGAAAGGTGAGAGAAAGATATTCAACTTTCATCTTGGACAAAATTTCATTTGAAGCTTGCTTGATGATGTAATCTTGAGGAGAAAACCTTTCCATTTTTGGCAATTTTGAATTACAGGTCACTTACTATTTTTGGAAAGTTTTCATCTGACCTCAAATTCCTCAATGTTGATATTTGAAATGTCAAATGAGACTTGTATGGACATGAATGAGGCCTCCCTAACCATCTCCCACCTTCAAATCCATGATTGAATGCACAGTTGACTTGTGTTGACTTTTCTAGGGTTTCAGTTGACTTGGCTGGGATCAGATGAAATTCAAGCCTCTACCACTTGAGATCTTGATTCAAAATGATATCACAACTCATATGAACTCTTGTGAATGATCATGGTGCCCAAATTCTTCAGAATGGCCATCATCTATTGCTCAATGGCTGCCTTTGACTGTCTTGACTATTGATTGCTTCATCTGTAAGTAACAAGGTTAGATGACATATTTTTGTACTTTTGGTTAGTAAACAAATGAAAAGCAATGATATACAAATGCAAAATATGCTTGGTGATGAAGAACCACTCTCAAAGGATAACCCACCCACAGGGAAGGAAGCAATATGCACAATGATCCTTCAGGCAATGATATGATATGATATGATGCCATGAGGGATCTTAGGGACAAAATTGGGGTCTTACAATAGCCAATAGACTTATCAACGAATTCGACAATGTGGCCTTTAGGCACATTCCCAAGGTGGAGAATCAAGAGGCGAATGACCTTGCTCAACTGGCGTCTGGATACAAAGTGTCGAAGGAAAAGTTAGGAGAGGCTATTGAAGTCAGAGGAAGAGTCGTATCCACCAAGTTGTCCCCATCAGACTTGGAGTCAAGAAGATTAGGATATGGTGACGAAGAAAATTTTGAGATATTCAATATAGATGATTCAGGAATTGCAGACTAGAGAAAGCCCATCAAGGATTATCTACAAGACCCAAATCAGAAAGCCGAAAGAAAGATAAAATACAGAGCTTTAAGTTATGTACTTTTTGGAAACGAATTGTTCAAAAAGACTGCAGAAGGAGTCTTGTTGAAATGCTTAGGCGAAGACGAAGCTTACATAGCATTGTCGAATATGCACAGTGGAGCGTGTGGCGCACACCAAGCAGGTCATAAAATGAAGTGGTTATTATTTCGACAAGGAATGTATTGGCCAACAACGCTGAAGGACTGTGCCGAATTTGCAAAAGGATGTCAGGAATGCCAAGTACATGCAGGCATACCCCATGTTCCTACAAGTGAGTTGCATTCAATTATAAAGCCTTGGCCATTTAGAGGCTGGGCTTTAGACTTGATTGGTGAAATTCGACCAGCCTCTTCAAAAGGGCAAAAGTACATTTTGGTTGGGATAGACTACTTCACTAAGTGGATTGAAGCTGTACCATTGGTAAATGTGGATCAAGAAGCAGTCATAGATTTTATCTAAAAGTACATAATTTACAGATTTGGGATACCTGAAACAATAACAACAGGTCAAGGATCTGTGTTCACTGGTAAAAACATGTAGAAATTTGCACAAGAAACAGGATTTAAACTCCTTACTTCGACACCTTACTATGCTCAAGCCAACGGGCAAGTTGAAGCAGCCAACAAGGTAGTGATAAATTTGATCAAAAAGCATGTCGGGAGAAAACCTAGAAACTGGCATAAAACGTTAGATCAAGTTTTGTGGGCTTGTCGAACATCTCCAAAAGAAGCAACGAATTCGACTCCATTTAAATTGACCTATGGACATGATGCTGTTTTACCAGTCGAAATATATTTGCAATCAGTTAGAGTGCAAAGGCATCACGAAATCCCATCAGATATATATTGGAGTATGATGATGGACGAATTAGTTAATCTAGACGAAGAAAGGTTGCGTGCACTGGATCTAATAAAGAGACAAAAAGAAAGAGTCGAAAAGTTTTACAATAAGAAAGTAAAATTCAAGACCTTTTTAGTTGGTGATCTTGTCTGGAAAGTAATCCTTCCTATGGATCGAAAAGATAAATTAATGGGAAAATGGTCTCCTAAGTGGGAAGGACCTTTCTAGATTTTGAAAAGTTTTTCAAATGGTGCGTATGAGATTGAAGAGATAGGAAAAGACAAAAGAATCTTAAAGATAAATGGCAAGTATTTAAAAAATATAAGCCCATATTGCAGGAAGTAAAAATAGCAGTAGAATAATTGTAAACATAATGGTGATAGCTTTTCCAAACAGATATGGCAATCAAAGTTATTACAGAGAAAGCCTCAAAGGGCTGAGAATGGTTAAACTAATTCGACTATGGTTAAACTAATTCGACTACAATTTGAGACTAGCAAAAGTTTCCTTCAACGTGGCGAATTTCTTTCTCTAAAACTGGAGTCGATGATCACAAAGACTTTTGTGAGTAGAGAGAGTCTCAATCTCTTGACTAAGTTGCTGAGCCTGTTCTGCATGTCGAATACCCACCTTCAGTTCGTTGTCAATCTCATTCTACTTAGGTTGCTGTATGGATGTTTTGCGCTTTTTCTCTTGGGAGATTTTTTATTGAAGTGCTGCTATTTGTTTCTCCCATTTCTGGATATTATCATCACAAGCAGCAATTTCTTTGATATAAGTTTCAGAAAGCTGTTGCAGCTTTGAAACTTTGTCAGTCAAAGTTGCAACAACATCCCATTCAGCAATTTGAGTCTCAGAGATTTTGTGGAGATTTTCTGGGAAAGATCTCTTTGACGATGAAGGTCTGCAGTCGCCAAGTCAATGAGGGTCATCAGCTTCATCACAAAACTGCCAACCTCAGCAGAAGTTTCCAAGACGTTTATTTGTTTCAAAATTTTCTTGAGTTCAATGTGAGCAAGGGCGTTTTCTTCCAAAACTTTGAACAAATCAACATCAAGGATTTTCGTCTTAATCTTGGTCAAGATGTTGTCAAGAGATGGTACTTCAGAAGTGGCCCCAGAAGTAGTCGAACTGCTCTGCGAAGAATCTTGAAAATTAAAATGAGCACTAAGCATGGCCTTCAGATATTCTAAGGGTTTCTGCACTTTGAGACTCTCAAGCTCTTCATAAGAAAAACTAGTCGAACTAGTTGATACGGCACTTTCTTTGGTCTGGTCGGGAGCGGGTTGAGCGTTTCGTCCTGAAGTTTGCCCAGCATCTGGTTGTTTCGACTGATCATCCTCATCTTTAGCAGCTTCTTCTTCATGGTCCTCTTTCACCCCAACTTCCATGTCAGTATCGTCACCTTGATTTGCAGCATTTAATCCTGGATGAGGAGGAGATTCGTCTTCAGAAGCTTCACCCATTGTAGCGTCGAATTCTGCTACAGTCTTCCTGTCATGATCCATTGTATCTTCTTCTTGGTCTGTCTTTTCCAGAGTTTTCTCAGGGCTCCCTTCGACAGCCAGTTGTTTTTGGAAATAATTATAGGTTAGAAGAAAGAAATGCAATGAAGATGAACATTGATTGTCGAAATGAGGATTTACCTCAGGAATCTCAGTATTAGGACTAGATTTCCCACTCTCTGTATCCTTCGATTGAAGTTTGGCAGTTGGAGGATCTTTGTGAGCTGACTTAACAATAGATCTTTGGGAAGAGACCTTCTTGATTTTCTTCTTCTTCTGAGGAGGGGGGATTGGCTATGGGGATTCGTCACCAGATTCTTCATTAGGAACTTCTCCTCTTCTTTCTCCTTTGCATTCTTTCTTTTTTGGACTGATGGGGGTTTTCGACTTACCTAGTCATGCAGACCAAAGCCAGTTAGTTTATTAAAAAGAAAAAGAATAAATGGAAAGAGTGAGTTTTGTACCTTTGTCGAAGGTTTCTTAGCAGCACTTGATGACGCTTTGACAAAAGTTTTCTTGGTAATCCTTACGGCTAAGGAAAGAAAGGAGATTTAGAAACGAATATAAGAAATATATGATAACACAGTTAGAATAACAAAGAAAAAAAATCATGTTTTCTGTGAACACCTTCAAGAATGGGATCTTCCACGCGAACGTGTTCTATTCCAATATGAAGGTGTCCTTGGTATTCGTCCAGATGATACTTAGTCGAAACCACACGCTCAGCAGGTTTTTTGTAATGTTGACGAAGAATTTTCATATAGTCCCCACAAACGAACCAATCTGGAAATGGAGGGCTAAATGCCACGCCAAATTCAGCAGTTGGCAAAGGAGGAAACTTTGGTGGATGACAACTGAAAGCCAGGTCATAGCGCGCCTCTGGTCGAACATTTGAAGGCAATGACAATTTTTCAAACTTCTCTGTCAATTTACGTTTTAATTCTGCTGCTGCTTCGTGTATGGTTCGACTAAGATCATCAGGTCTATACGCAGTTTCAAAATATTTTTGAAATTTTTGTATTTCTCTAATGTGTCTTTGAATACCTTTTTTGGTCCGATCCTGCACGAAAGCAAAAGAATTTGTTAAATGTGTAGTGAAGGCTGTTACGTCAAAAAATCTGGTAGAATAATAATCCTTCGACCACTCATCAAACTCAGGAGTACATAGAAAAGATGGTCGAAAGATCACTGGTCGAATGTAAAGAGAGTCATCAGTCAGTTTCTTCGACAATTCTTTGCTCTCATCTTCAGTATGAAGGGAGTTGTAAAAAATGATGGATCCTTTATTGGGAAATATGGGTCGAGGTTTTATTTGGATCAAGCCAAACTATCTCGCAACTAGATTAGGTTGATAGACTATCAAAGCTATTTGGGTTTTGGTTGCGTTACGATGGGAAAAAGGAGCCTGGGGGTTAAAAATGATTCCCAAACATCCAAAAATATATTTTCATCCTTCTGCATTTCCAAGGGCAGTTGTTGGGTAAACCATTCAGGTCCAATTTTCCTGCTAGCAAAGGGTGCCATGGTCGAAGTAAAATGATACCTTTTGGAAAACATCAGGACATAACTTTTGAAAGCTTGTCGAAGGCTAATTCCTTCATCAGTTGGAGTTAGTTGCACTAACCTAGGCCATTCAACAGTCCTGTCCTTCACTTCTTCTTCGTCCACTTCTTGTTCTACAGGAAGAGAAGCTTCAAAGGTGGCATTGAGCCATAATTGTAAAAGCCAGAAAGGTCCTGACAAATTGATTTTACCTTGGTCTTTGATGGTTTTCAAAAGATTTACACTCTCACTCAAAGATTCGTAAAGATTCGCCAAAATCATTTCACTTAAGCATAGTTTAGTGCCTGCGTGAAGCTGATTGGCCATGGTGATGAATCTCTTGGCAACTTGGTGGGAACGAGAGCAAAACACATATTTTGATAGCCACAGAGTTAAAAAGGCTATGTGTTCGACATCCGAGACTTCTGTGGTACTCTTGTCATGATAATAAGACATAAGTGAAGAGTATGGAGCAAAGCTAGTGTCGAAAGTGATGGTATCTTCGTTTAGGTTAGTGGGGTCGAAATCTATCCCATTGGGGCGAAGGCCAACGATGGCTGGTGCATCGAAGAGAGTGGGCGTAACCATCCCACAAGGAAGGTGAAAAGTGTTATAGGTACTGTCCCAAAAATAGAGGGAAGCTAAAAGCATATTGGGGAAAATGTTGGGTGCTGCTCTCGACAATTGAATGAGGTCGAAAATACCTACTTCCTTCCAGAAATTGCCTTTAATCTTTTCAACTTTATCTAGCCAAGATAAATAGTCTGAAGGGTCTTTCGACCATGGACAAGTCCTAAAGATTATAGTATATTTCAAATAAGTGAAACTCAACTCTCCATCATCAGTTGAGCTTTGTGGGTCATTTGGTTCTACAGTTTTCTTTTGAAGTTGAGGTTTCACTCCAGCACCTATGGGTTTGGTATGAAAATAAGTAGGAAAAAATTCTTTCAAACGATCTGGCTTAATATCTGGATTAAGGAGTGGGCCTAACATAGACAAATTCCAGAAACAAGAACAGGAATTAATACCTGGGATTTATAGATACATTCTTTCTCTCTCTCATTGGGAGGTTCAGGAACATATTGTTGGTTTCCAATAGTCATTGGTCCTTTCAACTCATGCGCAGGAGGAAGAGTTGAATCTTGATTCTTCTTAGAATGTTTGCTGCTGGAAATTTTTGAGGAGCCATTGTTAAGAAGAACAAAGAAGCTTTTTCTCAAGAAAGTTGAAGGTTTAAAAATGGGTATGAAGAAAGAAGTTCTGAAGCGTTAAAAAAGTTCAGAGAAAATAGGTTATGGGTATTTATAGAAGGAAGATGATAAAAAATGCTTTGAAATTTTAATGATGATCGTGGGACACGTGGCTGAATTTCATGGTGATGATGAAGAGGTGGAAGTTGAAAAAGGCCATGATGTTAGGAAATGATGGAGGTAAGGTCTGAACGTGGGCTAGACGTGACATCTTGGAGAAAGTGTAATGATGAATCTGTATTGGAACTTGAGATTACAAAAACTTGGAAATAATGAAATTAAATGACATGGCATCAAAACACTGGTTGACAACAAGTGACTGTTTCTCCAAAATAGTCGAAACATCTTTGCTGGGGGGCAATTTGTATACATGCCTTTTTGACGCCATGAGATTAGTATGCAGAATAGTTCTTTCGACAGATGATGCCATGAAATTAACAGTTTAGTTGATAAGTGTTTTTCGACACTTCGACAAATTGATGGTTCGACATTTCGACAAGAGAAGATGTTTGCAGATGAAAAGACGTCTTTGACAAGTATAGATGATGTTATGGTATTTCAAAAAATTCGACAAGTCTGAAGAGACGCATCATTTCGACGTAAAGCATAAATTCAAATTCAAAAGAGTTATGACGCTTGGCAGAAGACACGTGGAAGCACCTGGCGAAAGGAAGTCATGCAGAAGAGCCAAATGTCATAGTTTTAGGATTTATTCGTTAATAACTGTTATTTTGTTTGTATATAAATAGGATAGTTGTTATCAGAAAAGGGGGGTGAAAACTTGTACAAACATTCCTGCAAAATACTCAAAGTACCCGTGTGAGAGAAAAGAGTCTTATCTGGAAAATGTATGTGTGAACAAACAACATTTCTTTAAAGTTTTATCTTATAAATTTCAAAGTTCTGTACCAAATTTTCCTTTACATTTGCAAGTCATTTATCCTATGTATTTTCTTTTCGACAATTTATTTTTCGCCATTTATCTTAGTTTTGTCAACTTTGTTTTTACTTACGCACTTCTAGTCAATATTTTTTCGACATGAGAGACTTAGTAAACCAAACAAAGGATACAAAGGTCGTTCTAGAGATTTACAACGTTATTTAAATTTGCACATGTCCTAGGATTTGTATGGTTGATCCTGCAAGTAACCCAATTCGACAAGTTTTGGAAAACCAGAGGTTGTTCGCCAAAATCAACTGCGAATAATGGGGTATAGATTTCATGGGACCTTTCCCACCATCCTTAGGAAATAGGTATATCTTAGTAGCTGTAGACTACGTGTCTAAGTGGATTGAAGCTATAGCTGCAGCCATAAACGACACTAGGGTAGTAATCAAACTATTTAAAAACAATATATTCCTTAGATTTGGAACACCACGTTTAGTCATAAGCGATGGAGGATCACACTTTATATCGAGAATATTTGACAAACTTTTAAGAAAATATGGAGTTAGGCATAGAGTAGCAACACCATACCACCCACAGACTAGTGGCCAAGTAGAAGTATCTAATAGGGAGATAAAACAAATCCTAGAGAAAACTGTTTCTATTTCTAGGAGAGACTGGTCTCAGAAGCTTCAAGAAGCATTATGGGCCTACAAAACTGCTTTCAAAACCCCTATAGGAACTACTCCTTACCAACTAGTTTATGGAAAATCCTGTCACTTACCATTGGAATTAGATCATAAAGCCTATTGGGCCATTAAAACTTTGAATTTAGACTACCTAGACATTCATAAACTAGAAGAACTTAGGCAATCTGCCTACGAGAATGCAAAAATATACAAAGAAAGAACAAAAGTCTATCACGACAAAAGAATAGTAAAGAAAAACTTCAATATAGGCGATCCTATTCTCCTTTTCAACTCTAGGTTACGACTCTTCCCTGGAAAGCTACGCTCAAGATGGACTGGCCCATTCGAAGTATCCAAGATTCGGAGATCCGGAGCCGTGGAAATCAAGAACGAAACCTGTAGTCCATTCATTGTAAATGGACAAAGACTGAAGCTCTACGAAGGAGGAGACATTCCAGCATACTACTCAAGCCACACCCTGATTGATCCACCAATTCCTACTACTACAGATGTATAAATTCTAATCATCAAGCTAATGACATTAACCAAGCGCTGCGTGGGAGGCAACCCATGGTTTTTCTTTCATTTTACTTTTTCGCATTTATTTAATTTAATTTTTATTTTATTTTATCATATTTTGCATTGAGACTAAAATTTGAATGGTTTGCACTTTCAGGATCACTTTCTTAACTTTTACAGGATGCAGGATTTCAATGACATGCACATGGTCTATAGAGACAATGCTCAGAGAGAACGTAACATCGCTCTGTATCAGCGCCCTATGGAACCCACACGTTATCCTGATCAGCACTGTATGGCGGCACTGGGTATCGAGCCGAGTATCCGATTCCTTAGCCACCAGCATCACTGGGACAAGTTTGCTGATGACTTGAGTAACACCTACAGGAACCTAACATTAGAGTTCCTGAGTTCATTCGACTATGACCCATACTCTGGACCAGATGGGTATGCTGCTTTCAGGCTCTTTAGAGTTGAGTACTCTTTCAGCCAGAAAGAGTTCGGCGACCTAGTGGGTTTCCAGACCACTTATGATGCTATCCCGGAGACACCTATGGGATATTTTCTGGGTAAGGAGGTGGAGAAGTTTTGGAGTGATATATCAGGTGGCGGAAGCCAAGATCCATCTACGCATCTATCTCATGTTATACATAACCCCGCCTTTAGATACTTTCAGATGATATTAGCACATTCCTTCCTGGGAAGGCCGGATGCAGAGACACTACTAAGTGAAGAGGAGATCTTCCTATTATTTTGTGCATCCCAGTCTCGCTCAGTAGTATGTGGGAACTTCTTGCTATATAGTCTCAGCGGTATCTCCAGATCTACCGAAGGAGTCATCCATGTGGGCGGAATCATCACGCAGATTGCTGTCGCTTTAGGTCTGTCTCACAAGCTGTCACATCTTCGGATCTACTGTGGATACACTACCATGGACATCGACTTCTGTTTGACCAGAGGGTTGATGAGGAGAGCCTCTTTCCACCCATGTCAGTTCTGATTGCTGGTCGACAGCGAGGCTATCCATTATTTCACACTGCCAGATCCTATGATGACCAGTGTGCATGATTCAGCGAATTGGAGTTATGCTCTGGAGGGCCAGGGAGAGACCGTCGAGGAGCCGAGATCACCACCCATTGCTGAATACACGCCTACACCACCATCTCCCAGTATCACTGTTTTCTCTAATAATATTTCATTGCAGACCCCCGACATCCGCACTCAGATTGCTGAGTGTCGTAGAGAGATCGCAGAGCTTAGACAGGAGGTGGCTGACCTCACTTTACAAATGGGAGTGTCTGATCTCACCCATGCTACCGAAGCCGACTGTCTATATCGGGAGATCGCAGAGCTCAGGAAGGAGGTAGCCATGCTCTGTGGATCCACTTAGGAAGACGACATCCCTACTATATGATCTCACCATTTCATCTTATTTTATCTCTTTTTTATATTTCTCGTATTTACATAACTCATTTTATATTATCGCATTTGGAATATTACTATGTCTATACATTGATATTTCTACTTTTATCTATATATGTCTTATGTTTGTTTTATTTTCATTTTTTTATTTTTCAGTTATTTATTTATTTATCTAATAATTAATTTTTGTTTCATTTTCATTTTTATTTTTACTTTTATAAAAATTATGCAAGCCAATGATACTAGGAAATCACAAGACAAATGCTATACGGACCCCTCAAAGCCAAAAGACAAGAGAAGCCCAAGCCAAAGGACCAAAATCTGGCCCAACCAGATTTTGCCTTGTGGCGCCCGCCATAGACCCTGTGGTGCCCGCCACAGCGTCTGTAAAAGGTCGGGGCAGAACCCCTTTCTTCACCATTTTTACACCTTACAACCTTCCAAACCCATTTTGTTCACCTTGGAAAAACGTCCTTGAACCCACAAAAAGCTCATACTTTTCTAATCACCACACCGTACAAATCATTTTTCCGATTTCCATTTTCATTTTCATCCGTCGGATTTCGTAAAAATCCAACCTTTTCACATTCCACTTCATCTTCTTCCTCACTTTTCAAGAGCTACACAAATGGAGTTTAATGGATTCATTCTTCGAGGAGGAAAACCGGGGGATAGACAAAGAAAAATCATCGAATGGTTGCAAAATCGGGAGATCCTCCCGACAAGGTATGTTGACGAAAACTGTCTCCACACTTTAGGTATCTATCATAGTATATTTCATTTATTAGATAACTTAGGTTTTCAAAATTTCTTTTCCAACAAAGAACCCACCTATGAGTGATTGACAATTGAATTCTTGGGTTCCTTAATTTATATTGTCAACCCTAACACTGCTAGCACAGTTGGTACTGTCAGATTTAGAATGTTTGCTGTTGAATATGAATTCAGTACCGATGAACTAGCCAGCTTGTTAGGAATCCCTCATGGGGACGGTGCTATTTGTGAGGCCTCTTTGGATTCAGAGTGGTCAGTTGAGGTATTTTCCTTCTGGGAGCGATTATCAAACACTTCCATAAACTCTTTTGAAGGAGTTCTTGCCTCAACTATCCACAACCCGGCCATCAGAGTTTTTAGATATCTGTTGGCATGCACTATTTTTGCCCGGGAGAATCCAAATAAGGTTAATGCTTGAGAGCTTCTATTTTTGCAAGGAAGCCTCACAAATAGACAAATTAATTCGGTCCCGTTCATGCTTGCTCATATGACTTTAACTTTGAATAAAGCGGGACCGATTTCTTTTGGTGGATTGATTACATCTATTGCTCGGGCGCTTAACCTGAACAATGAGATGGCTACCCTAGACCCCTTAGCTCCTCACACAATTAACCTAAAATTTCGAGAGACATGAAATTGTGTCGTTTGAGGAGAGAAGGAGGCTATATGCTTATGGTTCATGGTGTAGCCATCCCATCTGTTGTTTTACCGTGCACTAGACGTATAGATGTACGAGATGAAAGGAATTGGACCTACGCTTTAGATGCTTCACCTATTTTGGGTCCTCTTCCTCCTAACCTTCCTGATGAGGCGGGACATGACACTGATGATGAATATGATTAGAGAGAGAGATCTCCCGTACCCCATGTGTCCCCCCATCATCCTTCACCACGACACACCGCACCATCTTCTTCTTCTGCAGGTACTGCTCCTGGCTTTTATATTACGGAGGAGATGTGGAGTGACCACATGGCTAGAGAGGAAAGGTGTGACGACCTACTCTCTACCATCCAACAACAGTTGGCGAATAACATGAGCTTCATGCAAGAGTCGCAACAGAGGACAGACAGGTCCTACGACACTGTTCTACAGTCCCTGCAAACAATCACAGATACACAAGCCCGTCAGCAACACTACCACCAGAGACACATGGCACTCATTGAAGCCACTCAAGGTTCCATTATGGGTAACCTTCGAGAGGTGAGGACCGCTCAGGATGCCCTACAGGCGAGGATGGATCAGAGAGACCGTCGTCGTACCCGATCCCGTCGTCCACCTCAGGATGGCGAGGGCACTAGTGGTCAGCAATAGGTTGTCAGGTAACTCTTCCCTTATCTTATTTTGAAACATTGTGGACAATATTCGATTTAAGTGTGGGAGGAGACTCTATCGTCTTTTCTTTATTACCTTTCTCGTTTTTTTCCTTTATCGCTTTTTCTTTTTAGATAGTTTATTTCTTTTTATTTCCTTTTAGTTGTTTATTTTTCCTTTTAGTATAATGCATGAGTCTGAAGAGTCACCAAATATAGTAGATCTTTAGTACAATCCTACATCCCCATACCTTTAGCCCCACCGAATTTTTTTTTGCAAAAGAAAATAGTGTTATTCCAAAAGTTTTCAGGTTTTAAAGACATGTTTTGAGTAAGGATACGGTGACTTGGGAGAACTTTGCAAAACATCAGTATTATTTTAGCACCATAGACTTCGTAAATATAGGAACCACTCCCAAAACCCCATATACCATGGCCTTAATCATCATTTCCGTATAAGTCCTCAGTAGTTTATCTCAGCAGTCAGCTCCAGCCTACGCATCCTCTACGTAGGGGACCGATGCAAATAAGTGAATGATCCAGCAAAGAAAGCAAAAAAGCAACTCCGGTATAAGTGACCCTCACAAAGTCATTTAAACCAAAGAATTGTAAAATTTTGCTACAAAAACAAAAAGAAAAAGAAAGAGAAAAACTTACCCACTGTTAGTTGGTTCAGAGGTATCTGGCACTGAACTCGGTAGGGCGGATTACGATCCGATCCCCCACAACTACAGTTGGGTTCAATAAAAGGGTTTACACATATTTATATGCCAAAAACCCCATGCTCATATCATAATCACTAACAGGCCACTCTACTATGAAGCATGTACGGATAACGGGATTAATGTGATTGCGCCTGAATGAAAAGGACACAAAAAGAGATGAAGAGGCAGGCCTAGGTATTGTGGGATAATATGGGTTGGTTAATATAGGAATGAAGTTTATGTCCGTATTTGCGGATTAGTATCATCATGATACCCTTAGTTCACTCAGTTAGTACCTGTCACTACATCCCGACTTGAACTTAGAATTTTTACCTGAAGCACTCGTTTACACAAATTTTCTTTTATGAGCTTTTTAATGTTTTGCTTGAGGACAAGAAAAGGTTTAAGTGTGGGAGAGTTTGATAACACTGAAATTTACCGTATTTTCGACTCCGATTTCACATGCATTCTAGTTGTTTTATTGTTATTTTGTTGTATTATTGCTATGTTTTCCTTTGTTTTCAGGTTTTTACTTTAATCGGAGCCCCGGTCGAGAAAAGGAGTGAAAAAGAGCTAAAAACCCTAAAATTCAGCATTTTGTACTTGTGGCCTACCCCATGGTTGGCGCCATAGACCCTGCCATGATGTGTCCAAGCTCAACTTCCCTCAACTGTCACGTTCCCCACCACTTCCACTAAGGCGCCTCAGACTGGCCTTGTGGCGGGCGCCACAAGAGGAAAAGTTTTCCCTCCCATTTTCAAGTTGAAGGGCATCCTTGTCATTTTCATCTTTTTACTTGCTTATAAATAGAAACTCGAAATCACTTTTACAATCATCCAAACTTAGAGCAAAGGCAAACTCAGAGCAACTTTGTTTCAGTTAGGCATATATTCAGTATTATAAAGTGGTAATCGCTTCGCATTGGAGTGTTACCATAATTGTGTAATCAAGTCTGTGATAGAGTCTGTAATCGAGTTTGGAGCACTTTGGAAGGAAGTTAATCCTGCCGCCATTTTCATTTCTGCTTTGCAATTTATTCAACCCTCCGATTGGAGCAGGTTTTTATTACTTGTCTTTATCTTATTTATTTCCTCGCACTCGCTTTAAATTATTTATTTCCTCGCACTCACTTTAAATTATTTATTTCCTCGCACTCGCTTTAAATTATTTATTTCCTCGCACTCGCTTTACTTTATTTATTTCCTCGCACTCGCTTTAAATTATTTATTTCCTCGCACTCGCTTTAAATTATTTATTTCCTCGCACTCGCACTATTTTTATTTACTTTCCGCACTCACACTACTTTTATTTAAATTAATGCACTTTTACTTTACCATGTCTAACTAAATTTATAAGGTTAGAATGTAAGGATCGTAATTGAACCGATAATCCGTACAATTGTACGTAGAAACACTTAAGGGCTATTTTAACTTTCAACTTAAGTTTTCCCGCACTTCAATTCTGTTGGGTAAGATCGAAAGCCGTCCAACGTCTATTTAAACTTAATTGTTTTTAACTATTTCAAAAACAGCGAAAGCGCTTTATTTAGTTCATTAGGAGTTTTTAACTTAAGAAGAAAAGAGATTTTAAAACTATTTTCGGATGCGTTTATAAGTTTAGAGTCTGGTTCGTGAGAGCCTCTTTTGGTTAAGAAGTCCAGGTTATAATAATTTTCAACTTAGTCAAGATACTATATTTCTTAAAAATAGGTTTACTCTTTCTAACGCAATGCGCGCCTTTTTATAAGTGACAATAAGAGGGTTTGATTAGGGAGTACAACTCGGTTCTGAATACGCAAAAGCGACAGTTCCTGTTAAATTAGTTCTTTTCAAAGTAGGAAATACTGCCATTAAGTAGCTCTATTAGCAAGTACATGGATTATTAATTGATTACGTGAATTACATTCGACCCTGTCTTTATTAATTGAACTTTATTCAATACTTTACTTTTCCTTGCACACCCAAAAAAACACTTATTTTGATTTCCTTTGATAAACACCATAACAATAGATAACGATAGATTGACAATTGGTCTCTGTGGATTCGACAATCTTTTATATTACTCTGACGCGTTCGTATACTTGCGAAACACCGCATCACCTTCTTTATGCATTCATCTCATTTGGCCTATGATATCTCAAAGTCTTAAAGCTAGTTGATTGAAAGATTAACATAAGTATGGATGAGATTAGGCCAGACCTTTTGCATATTCTTTTTGTGTGTGGTATGTTTCATGAGCATAGTCCATTATACTATGTCTCTAACATGCATTAACACCAAAATTCTATTGCCCGACCTCAAATAGTTGTGACTTCTACATAAGTCCAATTACGATTGCTTAACATAGCGCTAAATTTATGACATAAAAGGCATAGCATTCTAGTTAGTGAGATTGCAAGTCTCCCCTCTTTCATGGTATTGTGTGGAAACTTGGTCTTTTTTCCTTCCTTTGGAAGATGTCTTGGCTCAAGGATCCATGCTTGTGATATGTGGGTTGAGTGTTCTCCAAAGAATGTCTAAAAATGAAACGCAAAAGCAAAACTATACTAACTTCTAACCTATTAACAACTAACTTTTAATTTCAAGCCATTTACTTTAATGTCATTTAATTCTAGCTTTTATACATTTGCCATTGTTCATATCATTCTAATTGTTTATGTTAATGCAATTTTTACTTTGTCCACTTAGAGCATATTGTGTGATATATCTTGTTTGTGTATACTTTGCTTGTTTATGTGGTCTTTGACCATTAATGTACATAATAACAATAAAAACCTTAAAAAACTTTTGTGTGGACTATTGGCTTGATCTTGGATAAATGGACATAGAATTTAGGCAACATTCCTATGCTAAAGGACTTGGCCAATGCCAACTTATTGAGAAACCAAGTGCTTGCAATTTAAAACTTCATCTGATACATCATTCAAGATCCCTCTGAGTTCATCTGTAACATGATCATTGTGTAGTTGTCATTTTGAACCCGTGACTTGTGGAACTCATCTGCTACATGGGCTAAGTTTGAAGAAGATCATGGAATGGATAAAGCTTGGATGTGGCTATCTTTATTTGATGCCTTTGCTCTTCAAGATAATATAATTGTGCATTTGTGTGTTGCATGTTTCTAAATGTCCAAGGGAATTCTGGGTTTTTATATGGCATTCTTGCCTATTGGATTGCTACCCATCGGTCAGATCTTTTCAACCCTTAACTTTTAATTTTGTGCATAGGATTAGTCTCTTCATCTTCTCCCAATTTCTTCAATTTCAAAATCTCTCCCTCCTTTTTCAAAATATTCTTTGGTTGAACTTATTTTGTTCTAAACTTTGACCATTTTGTAAAAAGATAGAAACTTTGGCCTTATGCCATTGCATTTTCAAACTTCTCTTCTTAAATCAAATTTGTAAATAAATTTAACTATACTTGACTTAAACTTTCAAAAAGACAAAAAGAACTAACTCATTCAAACCATTTTTAGGCCTTGGTGCCTTTCAAACATAATTTTTTGTTAAAAGCAATGTATCCACTTTGAAATTTGTATTACGAACTACGAGGTTTTGATCCCTCATTTTTATGTTGGTACGTAGGCACAAGACCGAAGGTCTTGCCAAACACAAAAATATAATTAATAAATTCTTTTCTCATCCTTCTATTCTATTTGTTTGCAAACATCATTTTTGTACCAAATACATATGCACACAAAAAGGGCTCCCTAGGAGTACCTAAGACACTTTGGGTGCTAACACCTTCCCTCTGTGTAACCAACCCCCTTACTTGTAATCTCTGACATTTTATTAGTTTTGATTCGAAAACTTCTTACTTTTGGGTTTTGTTCATACTTTTTCCCTTTTCCCTTGGAAACAATAAAAACGCGGTGGCGACTCTTGTTATTTGATCTCTAGCTTATCCATAACTTGATGATCATTAATTTACCGCTACACTACCCATTGCGGATACTCAACAGTAACAAGGAAACCATCATCAATATCTAAACCAGACATGTCTTGATAGGACCAAGAAAACACATATGAATACTCTTGGAGAAGATCAATCAACCCCTTCCTAACCTCGGGACACAATTGAGACCCAATCTTGACCTCTTTCACATCATCTTTGGAACCCAAGTTGACTAACTCAATCTGCTCTTCGAATGACTGAATGGCTTTTTCCTTGTGCTCAAGTAGACGAGATAATTCATCAGATACTTCTTCATCAATCTCTTCCTTATCCTCAAACACAGGGAATTCAAAGTTTGGAGAAGAAGTAGGATCATTGTATTCAATGGGTTTAGAAACCAACCTGCATAACGATTTGATATTTTGATTTTAGAGAAGTGAATTGTGACCAAGTATTATGCAGATGGACAATTATTATTATTTATTTTTTTGGTGATTACCATTTTCAGAAAATCAAAAAGTAAAAAACTAAAAATATCATAGATGTGGATGAATAGAATTGCATTTTATTGATGATAAAATTTAAAAATACCCAACAATATTCACTTCTCCCTTAGGCATAGAAGAAGGATTTTCTTAAAAATAATGAAAATAAATTACTTAGAGCGATGGAAAATAACAGGAACATCAACAACAACCCAATTGTTGCAAGCTTTTCCATGCGTCACAAAATTGGCGCAATCTTCATCTTCATCGTCCTTGATGAACCCTCCGCTACGGAAACTTGGTTTCATATATTCAGTGATAACATGAGACGACCCTCGCTGAAATCCCAATCCGGATCTATTCTTGTTCTCGGCGACCTCTACGATACGACCCCACTGATCAGTACTGCCATCTTCAATAATTTTCTGCGCATCTTTGAAAGAGGACATGGGTGCCCCAGTTTTCTTCACTTCAGCAATAGATAGAGCTTGGAACGGAGTTCCATCCTCCTCCTTAGCTTCCACATATGAAAAAGACGACAAATGGCTTACCAACAATGCTTTCTCTCTACCCACAATAACAAGCTTGCCATTCTTCACAAATTTCAGTTTTTGGTGCAGAGTAGACGTCACAGCTCTAGCATCATGGATCCATGAACTTCCCAACAAGCCTCTATAGGCCGAGTGGATATCCATTACTTGAAAAGTAATCTAAAAATCACTCAGACCTATTTTCAATGGAAGGTCCACTTCTCCAATGAAGGTCTTGCGAGAACCATCAAATGCCTTAAAAATCACGCCAGTGTACCTCATCAGGGCGCCCTAATAGGATAATCTAGACAAAGTTGACTTGGGGAGTACGTTCAAAGAAGAACCAGTATCAACCAACACATTTGACAATGCATCCTCCTTACAGTTCATCGATATATGCAGTGCTAGATTGTGATTTCTGCCTTCCTCAGGAAGTTCTTCATCATAAAAGCTCAAGTTGTTGCAGGAAGTGATGTTAGCCACAATATGGTCAAATAGTTACATCGTATTCTACATAGGCTTGCTCCAACACTCTTTGCAATGCTTCTCTGTGTGCTCAAAAATTCATGAGCAGAGACAACACTGAAATCTTCGAAGGAGTTTGGAGCAGTTGCTCCACCACATTAAATTCGCTTTTCTTAATCAATCTCAACACTTCATCTTCATCATTAGGCTTCAATTTTCCAGATTAACCACACTGACACATTGGAGCACTAACTGGATTTACTGCAGGTACATCAACCTTATTACGAACAGACACATCTTCTACATTCTCTTTCGGAAAGACAGGTCCAACAACACGACCGCTACGGGTCACCTTCGCAATGTCGACGATGTTCACAACAGAATTGGTCGTAGGCAACAAAACCTCTTGACCATTCTCCACCATGGTAGCATTATATTGGTATGAAACATCTGTATTGGATGTATACAGGACAGGGCCCACTAACCGTATCACTAACGGCGATACCGGTCTGTTGACGTTGTTACTGCTGCTACTATTAAACCGAATTACTACCCGCTCAGGGGTCTTGAACACCGGAACAATAACATTCAAATCATCTATATCCCTCGACTGTTGTATCTGGATTACATTTTCATTCATCAACTTCTGGATATCTCTCTTGACGATCAAACACCCACGAGGGTTTACACTACAAATTGCACAACTATCATGATTGCTCACAATCGCTGATGGTACACAGGGTCATATGCATCTCCCCCAAGGACCTACGAATACGTCGTACGTCGAAGACTCGGAAGCTTCCTGGACAACCATCTACCATATTAACAGAGGAATTACCATGAGCAGGCAATGGGTTAACTTTCACATTCGGTGCACGGTCCTCAAAGGACACCATCCCACTTTTTACAAGCTTCAGGACCTCATACTTCAACGCGTAACAGTTTTGAATATCATGGCCAGGAGCTCCTTGATGAAAGGCACAATGGAGTTCGGGCTTATACCACCATGGAAGTGGTTCTGGAATTTGCGGCAGATTTCTTGGCTGGAGTAGGTTCTTGAGAACCAAAGATGGATAGAGTTTGATGTATGACATATGAATAGGGTCAAAAGAGACATTCTTCCTCTCGAAGTTTGGTTGTTGTTGATTATTACTATTGTTGTAGTTGTTTGTTCTTTGTTGTGGCTGTTGTTAACGTTGTTATTGAACTGGCATTGATTGATTGTTTGAAAATACGGGGATAATTGATGAAACTTGGTGATGATGCTGACGTGGTTGCAGATTTCTTTTGACATGAGGCCTCCTCTGCCTCCCTACTGACACTGCATTGATTTCATCTTTCTTCTTCCTAGCGAAACTGCTTCCATACTTCTTGCTCGATGACACCTCTTCCTTAGACAGACGTCCCTATCGGACTCCTTCTTCCAACCTCATCCTTATGTTTACCATTTCGGTAAAATCACTAGGGGAACTAGAAATCATTCGTTCGTAATAAAACGAACTCAGGGTATTAAGGAAAATCTTGGTCATCTTCTTTTCTTCCAACAGAGGATTGATCTGAGCAGCAAGCTCTCTCCACCTTTGGGCATACTCTTTAAATGTCTCTCTGTCCTTCTGAGACATAGACCTCAGCTGGTCTCTATCAGGCACCATGTCCACATTGTACTTATACTGCTTCACAAAAGCTTCTACTAAATCGTTAAATGTGCGAACACTTGCACTATCTATCCCCATGTACCACCTCAAAGCGGCACCAGTTAGACTGTCTTGGAAGTAGTGAATCAATAACTTATCATTATCAGTTTGCATTGACATTTTCCTGGCATACATAACAAGATGGCTAAGTGGACAAGTATTTCCCTTATACTTTTTAAAGTCAGAGACTTTGAACTTCATCGGGATCTTGACATTCGACACTAAGCAAAGTTAAGCAACACTCTTACCAAATAAGTCCTTTCCTCTCAACGTCTTTAATTCCTTTCGCAGATCAAGGAACTGATCCTTCATCTCGATCATCTTATCATAAACATCCGGACCCTCGCACGGCTCGGAATAGTAAATAGTGTCCTCAACACGAGGCATATTATGAACGACTGGAGGCGGCACAGACATGACCGGGCTAGATGCCAGCATAAAAGAAAAGGTGGGTGCTGTAAGACCCCAATTTTGACCCTAAGATCCCTCATGCAATTTCATTATATGCATTAGCATTGAGATCATACCTTGGCATCCTCCTTACCCCTCTTTCATTGGGTTTGTTTTGGGAGAGATCACCAAGCAATATGTGATTGTATCATACTTGTATATTATCATTTTACTAACCAAAATACCAAAAATATGTCTTTGCATTTGCCTAACTCCTTTTGTAGGTAGGGCATGATCTCCATTGATCTATCAAGTTCATATCTAGGGTTTGAGACCCTCATGACAAAGAGCACAACCATGAATTGATTCAATAATGGTTTATGAGCATAATATATGAGTTCCATTCGTTCCTACATGTTATATTGATCAAGTTTTCTTCAAGAGTTTGAGGGTGATTTGCCTTGGAAACCCTAGTTTGACTAGGTATCTTGAGTAGCTTCTCTAATAAGCTATCTGTAGCGGGGTTTTTGTTACCTTTAGGTTTATTGACTAAACGAAAAGTCAACATGCAATTCGAGTCGCCACCGCACTTTTATTTATCCAAAGGAAAGGTTAAAAAGCGAACAAAAACCAAGTAAGAAGTTTTATCAAATCAAAAACTAATAAAAATGTCAGAGATCTGGGTAAGGGGGTTGGTTATGAAATGGGAAGGTTTTACGCACCCAAAACATCCTTAGTACTCTAAGGGAACCTCTTTTTGCAAATGTGTGTTGTAGGTTGGTATTTGTGAAAATATGTGAAAAAGATTGGAGGGATGTGAAGAGAATAGATTATATTTACAAATTTGTTGTTTGAATGGATGAACCCATTGCCTACGTACCATCACAAAGGTAGGATCAAAACCTCGTAGTTCGGGGTAAAAATCACAAAGATTGGTGAATTGATTTGGATCTTAAGTTATTTTGTTATCAAAGGGAGAAAACTCAACCTAAACCAACAATCCACCATGTGAGGAGGGCTTCAACATACTAGTGAGGGGTTAACCCTATAATAAGTATGGAAGACTTATAATCCAATCACTAAGGATGAGGCGAGATTTGCAACAACCACTATGATAACTCAAACCTATGACCAATGTTTATGAAAAGGTTTTAACAAAGGTGGTCATTGGAACCACAAAATCAACTTGAAGTGAGTTATATTTACAAGTTAGAAGTATTTACAAAATGAGGTCAAAGTTGGATTAGGATTTATTCACAATGAGTATTGATGAAAAGTTTTGAAAAGTCAAAGGCATAAGGCCTAGGTTTCTAATTTGAAAACAATGTCAAAGTTTGCAAAAAAAGATTTTGGCTTGGGTTAGAGTGGGGAGAAGAAGAGAAGGGATAGTCCTAAAGCAAACAAAGATAAGAGAGGAGATAAAACCCTTGGAGTTCCTTTTCTTGAAATCATAAAGATGATTCAAGATGCTCCTTTCCTTATGGACTTAGGACACAATCAAGCAATCAAACAATTTAGATTCAAGCTCCTAGGATCTCCATTTGACTTGTCTCTCTTAACTTGGCTACTCATGACAATGGTCCTCTTTACTATCTCAAGATGGAATCCCTATCACACAAGAGCAAACATCAAAAAGTTCACAACACAATAATAGGATGGACAAAGAATAAGTTTTGGAAAGGAAGTCCTTTGAAGTCAACTTTGCAATTTAGCATTCTAAAGGCATGAGGCCTAGTTGCTCTTCAACAAGTTTAGAATTCTAAAGGCATGAGGCCTAGTTGCTCTTGAAATCCTTTAAGCATGGGTATATCCTAATTCTAAGTCCTTTCTCCTTTTTGCATTGGGTTCACACAAACAAACACAAAACCAACACAAGACAACAATATATTTATATACAATAATGAGCTCAAATGAGAAAAAGGAAAATGACATAAACATAAAATATGTACTCAAGTGAGCAAAATGAAAAGCAATATGAATAAATGAGCAAGAAAGTAAATTACATTAAAGTAAAGTGCAAGAAATTAAATGCTCAAATTAAAGTTAGTAATTAGTGGTTATGTTAGTTTGTCATGGGGCAATTTAGCGCTATGGTAAGCAATCGTAAGTGGACTAATGTAGTAGTCACACCTATCTGAGACCGGTCAATAAAACTATAGGCAAATAAACACAAGTTAGAGATCATGACTAGTAAGTCAAGCTCCTAAAACTTGCCATGCCAAAAGAAAAGAGAAAGGCCTTGTATGGACTTTAGGTTTTTTGCTTGACCAAGAAGCAACCTATCTTGGACACAAAGCAACTCACTTGATCTTGGATCAAGTTGAGTTTGATTTGGATCAAAGAAGGTTAAGTCTCTCATTTGTCAAGACTAACCATAAGACGTTAACTCATTGGCCAAAAAAATGAGATGAAGATGAAATGAATGGAAAGAGAAATAAAGTGTCAAACACAATTGGTCAAAAGTGAATCAAATCATCATCAACCAATGCTAAACAGAAGAGAAATGAAGATCAAAAGTCAACAAGTCAAACATATTTTTTGGTATTTTTTGAATTAAAAATAAATGCAAAATAAAATGGACAAAATATGGTCAAACCTCAAATTCAATTCAAATCAACTTCCACAAGTCCAATTAAATTCTCATAGGTCTAACATGGTCAAACAAGCTTTGACAAATTTTTCCAACAAATTTTGAAATCAGAAACTATTTAAAATCAATTAAAAACAATAAAAATAACACAATATGAATTAAAATCTCAAATAAATCTCAAATCAATTAAGAAATTGATGAGACTATTTTTCATTGACTTATAATGATCCATATGTATTAAGAAAATATTTTTGGATTTTTCAAATATCAGAAAGTATTTTAAAATGAATTAAAACTATTAAAAACCAAATAATTCACAAAAAATATTAAATGAAGTCACAAAAATAATTAAAAATCAAAATATGAAACTAGATTTTTCAAGAATATTTTTGGCATTGGTCTCATATTTTTGTGACTTCAAATAAAATATTTTTGAATTTTTGAAAATAAAGTGAATTAAATGAAATTAAAACAGAAATAAAAAAAAATAGAAAAAACCAGCACCCTCATATGGTTTCATTAATTGACGTGGCAATGATCTGAGGGTGCAGAGGCGCGGTCACACCATGTGCCTTGGTCAAACGCACAGTACATTATATTAAATCAAGTCAACCAAATGAAAGGCCAAGATTATAACATTTCATCAAGATCCAATGGACCTGAAGCTCCCACGTGGGGATGGTGGTGGAAACCACCATCTTCTCCGGCCAGACAACCAATTCCGGCCACCACGCGCAGGGAATTAAACTTTAATGAAAATGAAAACTAAGGATATCAAAATGAAGCTGAGGTGATGTACATCACCCCTGTAACCATGGATCCTCCTCAATGTTCCTATTTAGAGAGAAACCTGAGCTTGAAGATCATGGTACATGAACTGAAATGACACGATTTGCAATATTGAAACCACCACTGGCCTGCCTCATGCATGAGGACTTCAGAAAACAGCACAAACCAAAGGAATTCACATTATATTTCAAGATCTGAATCAAAAAAGTTTGGTGATATACCTCTGAAATGGAGCTTCAAACAGCACGAATTGTCCAAGCTCTTGATCCAATTTTGACCTGGAAGTGTGATGGTGATGCAAGGTTAAGGAATTATGCTTTGAAATTCAACTAATGATGTTGAAATTCAAGCTTGAAAATGAAATAGAAAAACTGAAATTCCTTTTGTGAGGGTTTGGTTTTCAATCCAGCAGCGTTTCAGATCTCCTTGTGGTTACCATTTGAATGAGATTGCACTTCTATTTATAGCTGGAATGTGCTGCAAGGTAGCGTTTGGCTCGTGTGCATGAAACTTGGATCCTCTATGCATGGGTCTGTACAAGCGCATGTGAGGCCCAAGAATGAATGCAAATCCATGTTGAATTCATATGGAAGTGAATTGGACGTGCAATTGGCCTGGCATTTGCTTGCACATCAAGTTACAAAGTGAAATGCACAAATGAACATAAACATTAAGCTCTTCGAAACTCACTCATGAAAAGTCCAAAAAATTACTGTGAGTAATGGTTAGAAAGCTCTTGAAATAAGGAACAAAAGTCATGTTGGGAAAAAATTCATTTGGAGTTTGGAAATTTATGAAAACAGGCTGTGAAGTTTTGGGTACAAAACATGTCTAGGTTCCCTTTGAAATTTTTTGCCAAAAGCAAGCAACTTCAAGCCCTTCTGTTTCAATATATGAAGGCCTCAACTGGAAAAACCTCCAACATCAAAGTTGTAGATATTTTCAATATGATCAATTTAGACTTAAATTGTGCATCATTTTAATTTTTTATGATAAAGTTATGGGCACTTGAAGTTGGACATTTTTCAAATTCAATGACTTTGGTCCAAAGTGACCTATAATGTTTTGTATTATCACATGTGTTTCTTTTAGGATTATGAAATTATGTCCAACATAACATTTGAATTAGACATCTTAATATTTCCAATTCATTTGGTATCACCTTAAAATCATAAAAATTAAGGAAGTTAGGTCCTTTGGAACTTGACCCAAAATTAGGGTTTCAGTCAAAATGACCTATAATGTTTTGAAATGAATGATGACCCTAAAAGTTTAAAATGGATTTTTGATGAACATGAAAGTTGTTCATCTGGTTATTAAGAACATGTTTTCTCTTGGGGTCATCTTAATTTGACAAACACATCACAAGTTGTGTCTAAGTGGATCTTAGTTTGGTCAGATGACTTGACTGGTCAACTTCTCAAGGCCAAACTTCAAATCTTGATGAATGAATGATTGAGGATCCTCACATAAGCTCATATATGCATAAAATAGTTAATTAAAGAACTTCCCTTGATTAAATTTTATCATAGGTTGAGGTTGCTTCATGAGAAAGGCACAATTAATGCACAGTTGAATTAGGGTTTCCTTGGGAAACAATCCTCAAGCCCCTAAGATTATCTTGATCAAATTGGCAAATTTAGATACTTGGGAGACATATATGATGATTAGGAATTTTGTGGACCATTATCATGCTTGTTTTCATCTTCATCTAGCCGCTTCATTGAGCTTAGGAGCCTCCTAGGAGCATTGGAGCACATGATCACTTGAGCTTCAAAACAAAAAGAGTTAGTGACATATTTTTGTGCTTTTGGTTAGTAAAAAAATAATAAAATCAATAATATACAATACAAGCATGCTTGGTGTCTCAAAACCACTCACACAAGTCCCACCCCTAGGGTAAAGGAGCCACACATGCTATGATCCTTGAGGCAGTGCATTGAGCAAATGAGATGATGCCATGAGGGATCTTAGGGTCAAAATTAGGGTCTTACAGATGCCCCTATTTAAGGTCATTCTAGCCGGAGATATGAAGGTTAAAATCTTCGTCTCGACGAGGTAGAATGGGCTTAAATAAGAACAAAGAGACGAATTTTGGTCCCTAAGAGACCTCATGATGCAAATGTATGCATGCAAAATAGAGTCTTCGCGGTGAATAATTGCCACAAAGTAAAAGAAATCGAGAAACTGAAGGATCCATAGGAGTAACACACTCACTAGGGAAATAGAGACTCTGGGGAAAAAGTAAGGTAAAATGCGTGAGCAGGTCACGACTTGAAAACTTGCTGGGAGACACGAAGGATTCCACTAAAATAAATTGATGGAAAGACTCGAGCTGACGCAAAGATGCATGTATTGGGGAATATGCCAATACAGCAAAACTATCCACAAAGGATACTTCAGATAAAAATCTGGACTCAGACGGGGACGTCTGCAAAAGACTCAGTTGAGGAAGAAATAACGAGATATTACCGGTTACTGGGTAATAAACTCAAAGAGAGACATGTTTATCAAACACCGGTTACTGGGTGAGAGAAGAACACGCTCAGGGAGAAAGAAAATCTAAGACCGGTATAAGGGTGAGAGATATCAATCATCCGAAATATTTGAGGAGGACCCAAAAGGCACATCTCAACTCAGGAAAATCTGACTCCACAGGGGACAAAAAAGTCATAATAGGGAGCAGAAGGAAGGAACACCAGGGATACCGGTTACTGGGCATATAATAGGTGACCAACCAGGCGTGAATTGGGAACATATCCAAGACACTCATCATCCGAAAGGAGGGCTGAAAAAGCAAACTCGACTTACAGGATGGACATTCGATTCCACAAGGAAATAAGAATCTTACTCAACTGGGGAAGAAAAAGACTTCAACCAAAGAGAGCATGAGACATATTATCTATTACCGTCATAACGTAGATAACATACTCGCATGGAAGATTATCCACAACCGTTTACTGGGTTAATAAAGGATAAATCGATTGAAAAGAAAGGACATTGGGATACCGGTTACTAGGTATAAAATGATGACCAAACAAACGGAGAAACAATCATTACCAGACAAGGGTAAAGGAAAGATGACTCGGCGGGGGATAAATTGCTTGACAAAAAACAATTTTCCAAGAGATATATCACCGGCTACTAGGTGGTATACTCAAAACGAAGGAATATCGATACCGGTTACTGGGTAAGGATAACCAACAAAGAGGGGATTACATCTACCGGTTACTGTGTAGAAAACCACAAAAATAGGACTTACAACTACCGGTTACTGGGTAGAAGGCCACAAAATCCTCTAGGGAAAGGATGAACAATTACTGGTTACCGAGCAATTGAACAACTAAACCACAGGGAGACTGCAGGGGAATAACAAGAAAGGAGTCAATCTAGGAACAAACTAGAAAGACACAATTAAACAAGACTCAACCCGACGAGGATATAACTCAGGAGAGTAATCCCATCCCGATACATAATTGGGGAGGAAACTGAAACAATAATCATCCACGAGGACATAACTCAATGGGGATGAAAGAAGGAAAGATAGACACTTTCTGCCTATGGGGGCTGACTCTATATGGAGAGATCAGACACAAACATCTGCTTGGGGAAGAATATTTCACCAATAGCAGGAGATAACAAGCAAAGATATATGGCAAAGAATGCATCATGAATATCTGAATGCTATGAATATCTGAATTGACATGTATATGCGTGATTCGTGTATGATTAATGCTGACAGACAGACATATCTAACACAAACAGGCTCAAGAGCCACGAACGGACATCCGGTATAATATCTTCAAAAAGAAATACAAGGCCCACAGGAGAGATCAGCTCTTGATAAACTTCACAACCACCTGCCTGGTCACATTCACATACGATGCTGCTTCAACCCATTTGGTGAAGTAATCATTTGCTACGAGAATAAAACGGTGACCGTTCGACGCCTTTGGCTCAATCATGCCAATCATGTCAATTCCCCACATGGAGAAAGGCCATGGTGAGGAAATAACATTCAGAAGTGTCGGGGGAATATGAATCTTATCCGCATAAATCTGACACTTGTGGCATTTCTTCACATATTTGCAGCAGTCAGACTCCATTGTCAGCCAATAGTAGCCTGCTCTCAACATCTTCTTTGCCATGGCATGTCCATTGTCATGAGTACCAAATGATCCCTCATGGACTTCAGTCATCAACTGGTCTGCTTCGTGTCTATCCACGCATCTGAGCAGAACCATGTCAAAATTCCTCTTGTAAAGCACATCACCATTGAGGTAGAAACTGCCAGATAATCTCCTCAAAGTCTTTTTATATTTAACAGATGCCCCAGGCGGGTAAATTTGACTTTGGAGAAAGCACTTGATATCATAATACCATGGCTTATCATCTTTCACTTCTTCAACTGCAAATACATGAGCTGGTCTATCCAAGCACATCACAGTAATATTGGGGACTTCATTCCAATACTTCACCATAATCATCGAAGCAAGCGTAGCAAGACATCCGCCATCCGATTCTCGTCTCGAGGGATATGATGAAAGTCAACCTCGGTAAAGAAAGTTGAAACCCTCCTCGCATAATCTCTGTATGGGATGAGGCCGGGCTGATTCGTCTCCCATTCACCCTTAATCTAATTAACAACAAGGGCCGAATCACCATAAACATCAAGATGTTTGATCCTGAGATCAATACACTTTTCCAAACCCATAATATAGGCCTCATACTCCGCCATATTATTCGTGCATTTGAAATTTAGCCTTGTTGTAAAAGGAAAATGTGCGCCATGAGGAGTAATAATCACTGCCCCAATACCATTTCCATACTGATTAACAACACCATCGGAAACCAAACCCCATAGGGAACCAGGCTCTGGCCCTTCATCGAGCATAGGCGCATCACAATCTTTCATCTTCAAATACAAGATCTCCTCATCAGGGAAGTCTTACTAAACAGACTGATAATCCTCAATTGGTTGATGTGCCAAGTGGTCAGCCAAGATACTACCTTTAATAGCTTTCTGAGCTCGATACTCAATATCATACTCAGATAACAACATCTGCCAACGAACAATTCTCCCAGTTAAAGCAGGCTTCTCAAATATATACTTGATTGGATCCATTTTGGATATCAACCAAGTCGTATGATTCAACATATACTGGCGTAAACACTTAGCGGCCCAAGCCAAAGCACAACATGTCTTCTCAAGCATTGAGTATCGAGACTCACAATCAGTAAACTTCTTACTCAAGTAGTATATTGCATATTCCTTCTTCCCTGTTTCATCTTGCTGACCTAATACACAACCCATGGAGTCATCAAGCACGGTTAAGTATATAATCAATGGTCTTCCTTCAACAGGCGGAGACAGAATCAGAGGCTTAGACAGATACTCTTTGATACTGTCAAAGGCCTTTTGGTAATCCTCGGTCCAATCATGACGCTGATCTTTCCGGAGGAGCTTGAATATAGGCGCACATGTGGCAGTCATCTGGGATATAAATCTCGAAATGTAATTCAAGCGGCCAAGAAAACCTCGGACTTGCTTCTCAATTTTGGGCGTAGGCATCTCTTGTATTGCTCTGACCTTGGCAGGATCAACTTCAATATCTCTTTCACTGACAATAAAGCCCAATAATTTTCCGGGACGGACTCCAAATGTACACTTGTTCGGATTCAAGCGGAGTTTATACTTCCTCAAACGCTGGAAAAGCTTTAACAAGTGTTCTACATGTTCAACTTGCGTTTTCGATTTTGCAATCATATCATCAACATATACCTCGATCTCCTTATGCATCATATCATGAAACAAGGTAGTCATAGCGCGTTGATACGTGGCTCCGGCGTTCTTCAAACCGAAGCGCATCACTCGATAACAAAATGTTCCCCAAGGTGTGATGAATGTTGTCTTCTCCATATCCTCGGGTGCCATTATAATCTGGTTATAACCGGAAAATCCATCCATAAAGGAAAAGACATTGAATTTATCTGTATTATCTACCAACATATCAATGTGTGGTAGAGGGAAATCATCTTTCGGACTAGATTTATTCAAGTCACCGTAGTCCATACACATTCGGACTTTTCCATCTTTCTTAGGCACAAGCACAATATTGGCCACCCATTGAGGATATGTAGAAGTCACCAGAAACCCCGCATCAATTTGCTTCTGAACTTCTTCTTTAATCTTCACTGCCATATTAGGATGAGTTCTTCTGAGCTTCTTCTTCACAGGCACACACTCAGGCTTCAAAGGTAAGAAATGTTGCACGATATCAATATCCAGACCAGGCATGTCTTCATACGACCATGCAAAGATGTCAACACATTCTCGTAGCAACTCAATCAACCCCTTCTTGACAGACTCTTCAAGGAGTGCCCCAATCTTCACTTCACGAATGCAGTCTTCAGACCCCAAGTTGACTGTTTCCAGATTCTTAAGATGCGGCTGAATAATCTTCTCCTCGTGCTCAAGCAGATGGGTAATCTCATCAGGAATCTTTTCAACATCATTTTCTTCTTCCTCAAATACAAGGAACTCAAAGTTGGGAGATGGTGTTGGATCATTATGTTCAATGGGTTTGATCAACCTGCATAATGATTTTGAGTATAAAAGAGATTTCAGAATTCAAGCAAGGCAAATCATTATGCAGATGAAAAGATTGATTTTATTCTCTTTTTAGGGTTTTTTGGTGATTACCAATTTCATGCAAAAAGAAAAAAGAAAAAATAATTTGGAAAACAAACATTTAACATGTGATTTTTGAATGAATATCATTGTATTAATCAAATTGCCAACAATGTCATCACTCATCCTTTTGGCATGGGAGAAGGGTTTTCAAACAAAATGAACATATTACGTTAACTTATGGATAACTATTGGAACATCAACAGCGACCCGATTATTGCAGATTCCGCCAGATATGACAAAGTTGCTAAGATCTTCCTCTTCATCATCTTCAACAATGGCAGCAACTTCCTGATCTTCAACAGAATGGATGAAACCTCCACTCTGGAACAGCCCACGCTCATTGGAAACACCAGAAGAATACCTTATGCCAACTCAGGACATGTTATCTTCCAACTTTATCATTTGCCCCAAACCAATAGTTGCACCATGCTCAATGGATAACTTCGCATCATTATAGGAGACAAATGAAGAAGGTCCTTTCCTTGAAGGCTCAACAATAGACAAGGCTTGGAACGGAGTCCCAACCTCATCCTCAGCGTCAATATAGGAGAAGGAAGATAAATGGCTGACCAAGAGAGCCTTCTCTCTCCCTATCACCACCAACTTCTTGTTCTTTACGAACTTCAACTTTTGGTGTAAGGTGGATGTCACGGCGCCTGCCTCGTGAATCCATGGTCTGCCAAGCAAACAGCTGTAAGACGGATGAATATCCATGACCTGGAAGTGATCTAGAAATCACTAGGTCCAATCTTGATCGGGAGTTCTAATTCACCGATCACAGTTTTCCGCGATCCATCAAACGCCTTCACAACCACTCCACTCTGCCTCATGGGAGGCCCGTGATAAGAAAGTTTAGCAAGAGTGGATTTTGGCAACAGATTAAGTGATGATCCTGTATCCACCAACATATTGGACAAGGCATCATCCTTACAGTTCATTGATACGTGTAAAGCCAAATTGTGGTCTTTTCCCTCCTCGGGAAGATCAACATCACATAAGCTCAAATTATTGCAAGCATTTATATTTGCAACAATGCTATCAAACTGCTCTATTGTGACATCGTGGTCCACGTATGCCACGTCCAACACCCTCTATAAAGCTTCGCGGTGTGGCTCAGAATTCATCAACAAAGATAAGACAAATATCTTTGATGGAGTTTGAAGCAGCTGATCAACAACATTGTATTCACTCCTCTTGATGAGCCTTAGCATCTCATCACCATCCTCTTTCAAAATGTTGGACTGGCCAACTAGGATAAGAGTATTATTATTCTTAGCAATAATAGGGTCAACACCCTTCACAGTGGGAACAAGATTATTAGAAGAAGAAGTCCCCACGGGACCAGCAGGATGAACAACAGTCCTCTTCACACCATCTTCATGGGATTTCGCCGAAGCCGAGAAAACACGACCACTACGGGTCACACCACTGACGTCAGAAATGCTCACAACAAAAGTTGAGGGCAACGACACCTCCTTCTCATTCTCCAGCATAACTGCGTTGTATCTGTAGGGAACAACTTTGTCAGATACATACGGGACAGGGCCCGCTGGCTTGATCACAAGAGCTGGTGATACCTTCTTCTTTCTGCCATCATACTTGACGACAACATGTTCAGGAATTCTGAATACAGGGGAGATAACATCGACTTCATCCTCGTGATGATTCTGAAGTATTTCGATCATCCCTTGGTCAATCATCTCTTGGATGCCCTTTCTAACTTGTCGGCATCCTCTCTCATTTATAGTGCACACCTGGCACCTATCATGGTCATGCTCGTAATGGTTGTGTTCACACAACAGCTTATGCATCTCGACCAAAGATTGCCTGATGTTATATACATACAGGACTTTATATTTGTCAGGACATCCCTGGACCATGTTAACAGGTTCTTTCCCATGCTCGGGCAATGGGTTCTTCTTAACATTAGGACCTACGTCCTCCAAAAACAATATTCCGCTTCTCACAAGGTTTTGCACCTTGGTCTTCAACGGGCAACAGTTCTCCACATCATGTACGGGAGCCTGGAATGATATACACAATAAAGTTCGGGCTTGTACCACCATTGAGAATTGGCTGGTACAGCGGGAGGGTCTCGTGGAGTGATCAACTTTCTATCGATCAAAGAAGGATAGAGCTCAATACAAGTCATCGGAATTGGATCAAAAGTTACCCTCTTCCTCTAGTAGTTGCTGGTGCTGGTGTTATTATTGTTTCGAGGCTGGTAGGCCTGCTGTTGTTGACGATGTTGTTGTTGTTGTTAATGATGGACTTCTCGAAAAGCAGGTGCTATATGAGCCACCTGGTGTTGGTTAACGGCAGGACGCACATCCTTCCTTCTTACTGAGGGTCTTCTTTTTGTGTGAGAGGACACGACATGTGTTTCTCCCTCCTTCTTCCTAACAAAGCCTCCACACTTCTTTGCTGAGGAGCTGTCATCTTTAGTTAAATGTCCTTCGCGGACCCCTTCAACCAATCTCATCCCCATATTCACCATTTCGGTGAAGTCTGAGGGAGCACTGGAAATCATCATTTCATAATAGAAAGAGCTCAAAGTCTTCAAAAAGATCTTTGTCATCTCCTTCTCTTCTAGGGGTGGCACTATCTGAGCTACCAATTCACACCATCTCTGGGCGTACTCCTTGAAGGTCTCCTTGTCCTTCTGCAACATCGCCCTCAACTGGTCCCTATCCGGAGCCATCTCCATATTATATTTATACTGCTTGACGAAGGCCTCGCCTAAGTCGTTGAAAGAGCGGATGCTTGCACTCTCTAGCCCCATATACCACTGGAGCGCAGAACCACTCAGGTTGTCCTGAAAGTAGTGGATAAGCAATTGATCATTATCTGTCTGTGTTAACATCTTACGAGCATACATCACAAGATGGCTGAGTGGGCATGTGTTTCCCATGTATTTCTCAAAGTCAGGTACTTTGAATTTAACAGGGACCTTCACGTTAGGCACTAGGCACAACTCAACAGCACTTCTACCAAAGAGGTCCTTACCCCTCAGAATCTTCAGTTCCTTGCAAAATGATCAGTCACCATTTATAGTAAGTTTTCATTACTGATTCGACGCAAAACAGAGACATTTGATACACTGTGCAAGCATTTAAGGTACAATTCGATTAGTTTTACTTCCGTTATTGTATTTACGCATTTTTAATCTTTGTTATGTTTTACTTTGTTTATCTTGATTTTATGCGTGGGATAGCTGTGTTTTTGTACGACAGATCCAGGTAGAAGAACCAGAGAACTCAGAACACAATAGTGCGAGAGACCGGCACGCAAAAGATCAGAAAACCCCGGTACAGGAGGCCTAACACGGCCACCCGTGTCACCTGACACGGGCCGTGTCAGGGCAAGGGAAGCAGAAGAAGGAAAACAGTAGCCTGACACGGCCACCCGTGTCAGCTGACACGGGCCGTGTCAGGAAGAAACCCCTTGTGTTAGGCTTTCCATGGGCGTGTCAGGAGAAACAATAGGCTGACACGGCCACCCGTGTCAGGTGACACGGGCCGTGTCAGCCCAAGCCCAATATTTCCAATTTTCTCGGGCTTTTCATTCTTCGAGCTTTGTGGAGACATCTTTGGACATATCCAACTGGTGTTGGGAACTTTCACTATAAAACGAGGTCTTCTGCCAAAGGAAAAATCATCTTGGAATATAGCAAACCACAGTATTATGAAGCAATCAAGTATTAGAAAGATCAAGGCATTTGGAGAGCTGGAGAGATTCATGAGCAGGAGCGATTGAAGATCAAAGTCATCCAATTACTTGTAATGTATAATTTTCATCTTGAATTTCTTTTAAACAATATGAGTAGCTAAACCCCCAAATGCTAGGGGGGTGTCCCTGATTTAGAATTGTAATGAATTTGAGTTTACATTTGCATTTATAATATTTTGTTTACGGTAACCTTTTGATGTGTTTATTGCTTTCTCTTTCGGACCAATTGAGATTGATCTATGCTTATCACTTAGGCTGGACCACCAGTGATAAGGTTTTCATCAGGTTACTCTGCAGTAGATATCACCTAGGACTAGGGATACCCTGTATGAACCAGAGAATTGTTGATATTATACAGCTTAACTTCACCCTAATTGGCTATGGACATAGGAATTATGGTAGATTGAATAAAGGTTTTCTCACCAAGGACTTGGGAGAAAATACCCTTGAGAACTGGTAGTAATTGATATTTATTGATGCAATAGTAACTCAGAGTTGTTACAGGGATAAATCATACACCTTCCTTGGCATTGTTCCTTTTTCTCTATAAACCCTTATTTTCATATTTCTTTATTATTTTCTTTTTACACTCAAAAACCAAATTTATACTTTTTGTTTAATTGGATTATAATTTAAACTCAATACTAACGTGCAGTCCTTGAGATTGAGATTCGGGGAATTTCCCCATTATTACTATAAAAGGCAAAATACTACACTTGCTATTTTCCCGATAAAGTTTTTGGCGCCGTTGTCGGGGTTTGCCAAAAATATAGAGTTTAATTTTATTTCAATTAAAATTTTGTTGCTCTGCAATAAAATTATTTTTCTGTCATTTATATTTTACTAACCAGTGTATGCGAGGAAAACCCTTATCTGAAATTCTTTTTGACGCAGAGATCGAGAGAACCCTTCACAGAAGACGCAGAGAACAAAGAGTGGATTCTACAAAAGAAAGTACCTCGGATCAACTAGAAGTCAAGGAACCAATGGCATAAGTTCCTCCAATTCCACCTCCTCCACCTCCGGAAAGACTCCTAGGTGACTATGGAGGTGCAAACGCACCGAGTGGTCGACTGACCATTGTTAACGAATCGGTGAATGTGACAAATTTTCAACTGCATCCTAGCACGATCAATCAATTGGAAAGAAAACCTTTCACCGGAAAGGTTAATGAAGATGCCAACGAACACCTGCAGAGATTTCTGACCATGAGCACCACCTTGAAAATTGATGGTCACACTGATGAAGCAAAAAAATTAGGAATGTTCCCGTTCACTTTAGCTAAAGACGCGGAAGAATGGTTCTATTCTCTCCCGACCGGTAGTATCACTTCCTGGGAGGAGATGGAAACTGCATTCTTAAATGAGTACTTTCCAGCATCAGTATTCCTGAGAAAAAGGTATGAAATTCTTAATTTCAAACAGAAGGATGGTGAATCATTGGGAGACACTTACAAAAGATTCAAAGGGATATTAGTAGCATGTCCCACTCACAATATGGATCAGACCGAACAAATGCAGATGTTTGTTAATGGGTTGAAAATAAAAATAAAATAGTTGATCGATACAGCAGCCGATGGCTCAACAAATTTCTCAACAGCCACTGGTATC
Source organism: Lathyrus oleraceus (assembly GCF_024323335.1). Lineage (NCBI taxonomy): Eukaryota > Viridiplantae > Streptophyta > Magnoliopsida > Fabales > Fabaceae > Lathyrus > Lathyrus oleraceus. Next base: position 530,613,837 of record NC_066581.1, read on the forward strand.
AAGAGGATTATTGAAGCAATAGCGGCCAATGAGCATCTAGAGCAATATGACAGATGTACCAAGCAGTCAGATGGGGTGATTAATCTAAAATTAGAAACAAATAAAATCCGTTTGGAAGACACTGTTGCTGCTAAAGTAGACAAAAAGCTGAAAGCTATGAATATAGGTACTCAACAGATAACGCAGGTTCAACCAGCTCAGGAGAGCACTTGTGAAATCTGTAATGGACCTCATCACACTGTCTATTACTTTGCGACTCCCCAACAAATTGAAGAGATCAAATTCTTGAAGCAGAATAATCCCTACTCTAACACTTACAACCCAGGTTGGAAGAATCATCTGAACTTCTCTTGGAAAGATCAGAGAGGGAATGTTCCACAACAAGGTACATGGCAATTTCAGACTCAGTATCAGCAATAGCAACAACAACGGGCACCTAAAAAGGCAGACTGGGAGATTTCCATTGAAAACCTGGAAGCTCAAAATAGGCAATTTGAAGATAATGAGGCACCCATCATTCTGGGTCGACCTTTCATGCAGACGAGTAGATGCTATTGAAAGTTCACGACAAGGAAATAACATTGAATGTTAACCTTCATGGATCAGTGCATGTTAACCTTGAAAGTTCACGACAAGGAAATAACATTGAATGCTATTGAAGACCAGGAGCTGGAGGAAGATATAGAATCTCAGGATCAAGTAGGCGTAATCAGGACATTGAATGCTATTAGACTCTCACCACTGCCAGTAGCCACCCTAAACGGAAAGATTTCCATCTCTATTCCAAACACCAAGAGGAAGGTTAAAGAGGAATCGTGGCACAAAGGAGTCCACACTGAGAAAATAGACAACGTCCTAGTTATGGACAAAAGGTACAATAAGGTTTTGAACCTAAAATACCCCCCATAATAAGGGGAATGAATCGTCGAGCCATGCGACATTAAACGAAGCGCTTCGTGGAAGGTAACCCACATTTTTTATTTCTAAGCATTTATATGTGTCTGTAGGTATACAGGAATTCTACAAGGAGGAGCCAGAGGAATCAGTGGTTGACCTGACAAGAAATCCCAAAAACGGCCAAAAAGACAGCCTCACACGGCCACCCGTGTCAGCTGACATGGGCCGTGTCAGAGAAGGAAAATGCATGAAGGGTGATGGAAAACAGTGGTCTGACACGGGCCGTGTCAGGAGCACTGAAGGAAAATTGGTTTGAGGTTTGGTAGAACAGTGGCCTGACACGGCCGGCCGTGTCAGCTAACACGGCCCGTGTCAGGATCATTGTAAAATATTTTGTGAAAAATGGTAAACAGTAGCCTGACACGGCCACCCGTGTCAGCTGACACGACCATGTCAGGCGTGCGGATTTTTTGAAATTTTTTTGAAAATTTTAAATTTTCGTGGGACCCACCCACTTAAACCACTTTTAACCACTCTTTTTTCCCTTATCACTCATCATTATCAGATTTTTACAAAACTTATAATCACTCTCTCTCATACTTTTTCATCTTCTTCTCTCACTCTCTCACAAACTCCATTAAAAGTCACTCACCTCACCATACAAAACCCTACATGCAACCAAGTTCCACTCACCTATATCCCAAACACCCTTCACAAATATTTCTCACCTCTCCGTCCCAGTCGCAACCACGGTTTTAGATTTTTCTAACTCAAAAGTTCGGAATTTTGCTATTTTTTGCAGGTCCAAAATGTCCTCGAATAGAATCCTTACCGGAAAGCAACAACGTGCAGAGATGGCGAAGTCCCGAAAGCGCCCGAGCCGGAATCCTAATCCCCACAATATTGTGTTTGACAACCCGGAGCAAGAGCGACGTTACCAAATTCAGCGGAAGCGCAAGCTCACGTCGACCAAGTATATGTGTGAGAATACTCTGACCGCTCTAGGGCTGAAAATTGAGGTAGACTGAATGTTCCATGTCTTGGGCATGCTCAAGTTTATGGGTTTGGAGGCGCCGACCTACGAGCGCATTACTCTCGAGTTCCTCAGCACTCTGGAGTTCCAGCGGGAAAAGCGGTGGGTTAACACAACCAGGTATTATTTTTGCACCTTACGTTTCTGGTTGTTTAACAATTATCATGAGTTGTCTGTTGAGGAGTTAGCTGCAATACTCCGACTCCCGCTAAACGGACCCGGAGCGGTCCTAGACGGGTTTTCTCTTATGGATTTCTGGATCGCCATAACTGGGAGGACGGATTACTCCTCCAAAGGTGTGAAAGCCTCGGGCATCCAGAATCCCTGTTTCAGGTACGCCCAAAAAGGTTTAGCCTACACATTGTTCGGTAGAGGCGACAACACTGGAGTAACTACTCAGAGAGAGCTATTCTTCATGTACTCGATGGCTCAAACCAAGACCATCAACGTAGCTGCCTTTTCAGCAGACTACCTGGGGAGAGTCGGCCGAGCAAACTCCGGAGGCATTTCCGTGGGAGGTATGATCACCCAAATTGCATTGCATTTCGGGTATCAGGCTGTTTTACTTGAGGACACGCCAATTGCAGGTAATACAAAAATTGACATGTCTGCTCTGATTTCCCAAGGTATGATTGCGGTTGACCCTACCTACTATTCCATCCTCATTCATAAAAGGTTTATCATCGCTCAGCCGGATCCGGACAGAGTTGCTATCACTGACTGTGCGAATTGGTTATATGTGAGTGTCGATCCCGATGCGGATGAAGGCCACGAAGATGACCACTTTAATGCAGGTGAGCACTTTGTAGATGACCAGGAAGAAGGAACGGAAAGATAAGAAGAATATCCTCAAGCACCTCCTGAGTAGTTTGTTCCACAACCTCAGGAACCCACCCAACAGGCGGCGGGTTCCTCATCTTGGTCAACTAACCAATGGAGCTGGGTACAGACCGAGCTAGGTGACTTGAGGACCGAACAACAAAGGCAAGGCATCGAGCAAGTCCGTTAGGGAGCGATGCTGGATGAGATGAGCAGCATGATGCGACAATTGATGTTGCATTTCCCACACCCACCTCCTTAGTAGGACCCTGTGAGTTCCCTCTTCTGCGCTTGTTCACAAACATTGTGGACAATGTTGAGTTCAAGTGTGGGGGAGATTTTATGTCTTTTATTGGTAATTTGTTTTTGAGTTATCTTTGCTTTTTAATTTTGTATTCTAGATTGAATTTGTCTGTTGAATGTACATTATGCTGCAAGTGTGTGTGTCAAGTCTGTGTTGACAGGTTCGAAAAGTAATGATCACAATTGAGAGTGGATGAAAGATCACACCACTCACCATGGCTTGTTGTGAAGGATCTCCCCAAAAAGTAACACTGTTGAAAACCAAGTGAGTCAGAAAAGGCCAAACACATTAATCATCATGAGCGTCATTCAAGTTTGTCTTTATCACTCTAAATTTGCGTAGACTCTTTGGGACTGTCACTGCATGATACACACACTGAGGCACGTTGTTTGTCATTAACCCCAAGCCTTTCTAGCCATCCCGAATCATTATATTCCTCGTAACCCCCTTTGAGCCTATATCCATTTTTGTTTAAAACCCCTTGAATGTAACCATTGGCCAAAAACACTTCCTCACCCTGTTCAGAGTCATGAGAATACATTCCAACTGTGTTGAAAAGCTAAGTTAGGGGTAAAAACCCCAAAAGCTCTCAAAGCCCTAGAAAGTGCAAAAACAAAAGAAAAAGAAAATTTGATGAATCGAGAAAAAGAAAGAAAAATAAAAATAAAATAATCGATGATTCAAAAGAAAAAGCACGAAAAAGGGCAGTCGATAAAAATTCAAGAAAAGAAAATCGAGGAAATAAAAGAAACAAACACAGGATGTAACATCGACTCTGAACCAAAAGCCCCTTGTTTTTTTTTTAATCAACACCCTAACCCAAGCCAAGTTACAATCCGAAAGACCTCAAAAAGTGTGTGTGTTGTGTGTAGGTGATGGGAAAAGAGAGACTATTCGAACTTGTGAGTGATATTGCATACTTTGAATTATTAGGGTAAACAGTTAACCCCAAGAGAATTGGTGAGAATGTGAAATAAGCTGACAGGTGAAACGGTGCTTTAAAGTGGAAGTGTGAATGATGACTTACGAGGATGGGTAGGACTTGTGGAAGGAAAAGGGAAGACGTTCGCGAATGATCTCAGCAGTGGTGGAAAGCATAAAGAATTCTAGGGAGTGATAATATAACATTACTTGGGACAAGCAATGAGCTAAGTTTGGGGTTGTGATCAGTCACCATTTATAGTAAGTTTTCATTACTGATCCGACGCAAAACAGAGACATTTGATACACTATGCAAGCATTTAAGGTACAATTCGATTAGTTTTACTTCCGTTATTGTATTTATGCATTTTTAATCTTTGTTATGTTTTACTTTGTTTATCTTGATTTTATGCGTGGGATAGCTGTGTTTTTGTACGACAGATCCAGGTAGAAGAACCGGAGAACTCAGAACACGACAATGCGAGAGACTGGCACACAAAAGATCAGAAAACCCCGGTACAGGAGGCCTGACACGGCCACACGTGTCACCTGAGGCACAATTGAGGAAGCTACCTCTGAAATAACCGTCCTCACGGGAGGAGTTGTAGGAGTTGGAGAAGACTGGCTCTGAGCAGCCAACACTGAATCCATCATGGCAGTCAGCCTAGCTACTTCGTCTTTCAGTTCACGGTTCTCTTGTTCAAGATGATCCATCATCTTTGGAAGATTTGCCCTGGTGTTATACCGGTGTGTCAGCTTGTCTTCAAAATAAATGAAGAACAAAGAGTTAGACCACTGATCAAGAAGCTGAACAAAACCTGCTTATGCACATGATGCATGCAATGCTTGTGCATATGATTTATTTTTAATCAGAGGAACTTTATAGAGATCTATTTGTAAACATTTGAAAATATTGATTCTTTTAAGACATATATGGAACTCATATAGCAATAATATTTGGAAATTTTTTTACACCAATGAAGAAGTACAATCTTGGTAACCAAATACAATACAAGAGGAAAGGAAGATAGACATCCTATGGAGCCCTAGAAACAATCGTCTAAAGCTCTCGAGACTAGAAGATAAGCTGCACGAAGCCACTTCACCTCTCTCTCATAGGCTGCCTCCATATCTTCCTTCTCCTTGGCGAGTCGATCATACTTCCTCTTCCAAAACTTGGAAGACTGAGGAAGAAGAGAAGTCACCATATCATCAGGCTCATCAATAACCTAATGCTCCAGAAATTCTATCACAACATCCTTATCTCTGAGTTGCTGAAGTAGCGCCTCTCGCTCACGAACCCAAGCACGCGAACGATCTTCATCTCTCAACTCCTCTACTCCTTGGTTAGGGAGGTTTGAAGGCCCAACCCTAACCAGAGGGGTAGGTCTTAGGTAGTCATAGGGCATGCGGTACTCAAAAGCTCTCTTCCTCACCCAAGAGGTGTAGGGTTCCAAAGCAATATAATTCTTCGGACTAAGCTCTTTCCTTCCCTTCCTATGAACCTTGCACCAAGCGTGGACCATCCTGCCCTTCAAGTTCTAGGGATTTTTAGCCTCTTGAAAGAACACACCTTCCAACAGAATGTTGTTAGGTTTATCCTTTAAGGGGAACCCAAGTTGACGTCAAGCCAAAATAGGGTTGTAGTTAATTCCACCACACGTACCAAGAAGAGGCACATTGAAGAATTCACCACAAGAATCAATAATCTGGACACCATCATACACACGGTTATACCAAGAGATATCATCATTAGTGAGAGACATAAGCCTCGTGGACCACCGTATACATCCCTTGTTCTCTTTGAAGGAGAGCGTCTGAGGCAAGTGCGAAATAAACCACTTGTACAACATAGGAAAACATCACACAATGGTACCACCACCCTTTGCATTCCTCATATGCAAAGAGAAATAAGTGTCACCCAACAGAGTCGGAACGGGATTAAGAGTAGAGAAAATCCTAATAGTGTTGACATCCACAAAATTGTCGATGTTGGGGAATAACACTAGCCCATAGATGAGAAGTACAAATGCGGCTTCAAAGGCGTCCTCACTCATGGCCTTCCCAAACAAAGTAGCTTGGGCAATGAGGAAATCAGATGGGAGACCTTGAATTCCACCTTTGGTAGTCATACGAGCACCAATATCATATACATATATGTGAAGCAGATCATCAATCTCTTGGGAAGAAGGAACTCTCTCCAGGCCACTGAACGACAACTGATCTAAGATAGGTATACCCACAAGATAGGCATACTCCTCAAGCGTAGGCAAAAGTTGGAAATCCGGAAAAGTGAAGCAACGGTACAAAGGATCATAGAATTGCACCAACACACTCATCAGACCTTCATCCACCTTGTAGCGGTGTATTCATCACTTTATGATTTATTGACTAAATCAAAAGCAAAGCATACAAAGATAGAGTCGCCACTGCACTTCTATTTATCCAAAGGAATGGCTAGAAAGCGAACAAAAGCCTAAGAAGTTTTACAAAGAAAACTAATAAAAAGGGTACAGAGATCTGGGTAAGGGGGTAATTATGCAAAGGGAAGGTGTTAGGCACCCAATGCATCCTAGGTACTCCTAGGGAACCCTTTTCACAACTTGCTGTATCAGATGATTGTTTATGAAAATATTTATTGTGCAAACATGGATTGGGAGGATGAGAGAAGAATATACAAATTTTATTATTTTTGTGTTTGGATGGATGAATCCATTGCCTACGTACCTTTACAGGATCAAAACCTCGTAGTTCGTCTAAAAGATTTCCAAAAACAATAAGTGGATTGATTTTAAAACAAAAGCCTTAAGGTCTTTCATTATCCACGGGAGAAAACTCAACCTATACAACCACAAGTCCACCATGTGAGAACAGCTTCAACTTGCTAGTGAGGGATTATGCCCTATAATAAGCAAGGAAGTCTTACAATTCAATCACTAAGGACAAAAGGTGAGAATCACATCAACCACTAAGATAATTGAGATCTGCGGCTAATGTATGAAAACTTATCAAGAAGTGGACAAGGGCCACAAAAACAATTGAGTGAGTGAAATTTACCAATTATGAGTATTCACAAAAATGGTCAAAGTTGACATTAGATTCAATTCAGAAGAAGTATTGTGAAAATGAAATTTGAAAATCAAAGGCTTAAGGCCTAGGTTTCTTGTTTTGAAAACAAATGAAAATGTTTGCACAAAGTTTCTGGTTTGGGTTAACATGCAAATGGAGGTTTAAAGAACAAAAGGTGGGGATAAGGAGTAAAACTTCATTAGGAGTTCCTTTCTTGAGATCATATGTAGATGATCCAAGTAAGTACCATCCTCTAGAATAGGAAACAAAGCAAAAAGCAAAGTAAATGAGCAAGGGTCTCATAAGAGATCAACAAAACTGGAAATGGATTGCCAATAAATGGTCTTACGTCCAACTCCACAAAGCAAAATAGGAAACAGATAGCCAATCAATGGTCTTACATCTAACTCCTGAACAAAGAGAGGGAAACAGGTTGCCAATCAATGGTCTTACACCTAACTCCACAAGGTAAACTAGGAAACAGATAGCCAATCAATGGTCTTACATCTGACTCCACAAAGTAAACTAGGAAACAAATAGCCAATCAATGGTCTTACATCTGACTCCACAAAGTAAAATAGAAAAGGATACGGAGTGTCAATCAATGGTCTTATATCCATCTCCACAAAATGATCATAGGAAACAGATAGCCAATCAATGGTCTTATGTCTGACTCCTCACAACAAAATGATCACAGGAAACAGATGGCCAATCAATGGTCTTACATCTGAATCCTCACAACAAAACAAATAACAAATGCAAAAGCAAAATGCAAACAATATGCAAAAAGCAACATGATGGATGCACTGGTAAGCAAACAATCAATCAATTAGAACACTCTATACACAATCAAAAGGCTCATACAAGGCTGGGCTTTAGTCAAGGGGTCATATCAACCTCGACAAACAAGCCAGATATGTAAGGGTGTTTGGGCTCTTAACCTCTAACATTGAGAGTTAGGATGAGCAGATGAAATGGGAAATGAGGGTTAGACCTCATAGCTCTTAACTCTGGCCAGGGTGAGCTTGAAACAATGAAAGTGTGGGAGTCCAGAATGAGGAACTCTACTCCACAATGACTGACTCTATATACAATGATCTTGGGGTGTTTATTCAAATTGCATCAACACATGGTGTGAGCAAGATGAAAGACACAACTGAATAGCAGGGGATGGATTGCACATCCCTTTTATCTGCCAATGCCTCTTCACTTAGGAGGTCTTTGAGGTACAAGGCACAAATATAAACAGACAAAAACATGGCCTCTTAAGGAGGGCTTCAGACAGGTGCCTGCCAATAACAGCAGGTCTTCCAGACTACATGGAGATCAAGGAAAATACCTAAGTGGTATGCCAACCACAAGCAAAGCAAAGAAACTCAAATAATGAGTTAAAGCGGCTAAAGTACCTGTAAGAAAAGCTAAAACAGTCAATATTTATATTCAGACAAATCAAGCAATCAACAACAGTCAGACAACCAATCATCAGACAACAATGGTGCAAGGCATAAGGTGCAAGCAAACTAAATTGATTCACCATCCAAAAGACCTACAAAACATCAAGGTTAGTCAACCAAAATAACTTGTATCTCAAGTGATGAGATCATATCAACCAATGTGGCTAATTGCTTTGAACCTGAAATGCAAAGCTCAAAATGTGAGTCCAAATCCCTAGGGCAAAGCCTAGGGTCAAAGGTGAATCACAAAGTCAAAACAGCAGCTAAAATTCAACATGAATCACATTTATTCAATCAAGAACATGTCCTAAAAAGGACCAAGTCAAAATCATCAAGCAACATCATGTAGTGAGCAAGAGAAGTCAAAGGCAAATTCAAAGCACACATTTGGACATTAAGAATCAAAATTCCATATCAAAACAGAAATGAATCAAACAATTCTGGAAACTTTTATGTGCATACATCACATCAAGTACAATCATCATGCCAAAAATCATAAACAGAGAAGCTCATTTGATAAGGATATGAAAATGCACAAGTAAGACATCCAATTGTGTGACACACATTGTCACACCATACCATCATGTGCATAAAACAGAAATGAAAAATGAGAAAAATGCACAATCAAGCCTCAAACATCCATCAACATGTTGGGAACAATCATGCAAAATTTCATGGCAATTGGAGCATTATTGAGCATTTCACAATAGAAAGAATGGAGCAATGTCACAAATGCACACATGTTCAATCAAACAGTCATAATTCAAATTCTAGCAATGGTAAAATCATAAAATCAACACCATAAAATTCTAGACATTCATATGAACAAGTAGCAAAAAACCTAGAATTAATTGGATCATTTTTCAATTTGATATGAATTTTGGAATGTGGAGAAAAATATGAAGTAAAAAATGATCATGCACATATTAAATTGGAGGGAAAGGAAGAAATGGAAATGAAATTTGAAAAAACGGCGCAGGCAGGAATCAAAGCTGGTAACACGCGCTGCATGAAACGACGTCGTTTCATCCCTGGAAATTAAAATGAAAAAACAGAAACACGCTCCATGGGAATCGAAGGAGGGAACACGGATCAAATGGTGTTCTTCATGCATGAACCAGAGCCAAACCCTAGGAGGTGGCGCACGGTGGAAACCACCGTCTCCTTCGTTGAGACGGTGGATGAACAGTAGCTAGCTCAAAAATATTTCCAGAATTTCAAAATTTTTATATCAACAGAAAGCTTATGCAATGTACATCATAGATCAATCAATAACTAAACCTAATTCATCACCAGTCATGAGAATCGAGCAAAATAAGTTTGATGCACAAAACTTTAATCAAGCATATCTCAGTCATTTCTCATCCATTTTTCTAGAAACTTAGATCAGAATTATCAGCAAGAGAAGATCTACTTAAACATGTTAATGGATTGAAGAATTATGAGATTCGAAAACTGAACCTCTTGAAGAGCAGTTCCTGAAAACGCACGATCCAAGGCTTCAAATGATCCAAATCAACTCCTGAGATGATAACTTGAAGCTTTGTGTAGTAATTGAGGCTTGGCATGTCCTAGATCCAGCTCAATTCACCACTTTCATGTTTGTGTTCTTGAACTTGCACAACACTATTCTGGTCCAAATTTTATGATCCAAGGCTTGATCTACACTAAGTCAATACCATAGAACAAAAATATGGAAGAAAATTGAAGGACTATGTGAAGAAAATTTGAGTTTTGGTTGAGATAAAAAATGGAGGGAAATTGATTTTAGATCTAGAAATGATGAAAAATCCCTGAAATTCTGTTAGAATTATGTATTTATATGACGTCCTAATCCTACTGAAACACTTAATTAAGCTTGGTTAATGGTGATTAGCAAAAATAAGGTGTATGGCAAAAAATTGAAAATTGGTGGTGTATGGAGCATGCATACGTGAACAGTACCCAATGCATGGTTAAATTCACTCAAAATCATTTTCTTAACACAATGGCAATGGAAATTAATTCATGTAATGCACCATTTTTAAATTTTCAAATTTCCCTCCAAAATGGGCATGAAGGAGCAAATGATCATGTGATAATATTTTATGCAATGTGATGGGTGATTTGGAAAGTTCATGTCATGAGAAGAAAAATGCAAGAAGAGCCACTCAATTTGGAGTTATGAATCAAAAGTTATGGCCTTTTGAAGTTCCATGCACACTTGGCAATGATTGGATCATATCTCCTCATCCATTCATCAGATGCTCATGATCTTGGACTTTTTGGAAATGGGAGAGAGAGATCTTCAACTTTCTTGTTGGACAAAAGTTCATTTGAAGCTTCGTTGATGTTAGAAAGTTGAGTTGAAGTTGGACCAAAACTTGCCATCTTTGGAAACTTGAAATTATAGGTCACTTTCCATTTTTGGAAACTTTTGCTTTGACTTCAAATTCTTCAATGTTGATGTTTTACATGATGAACAAGCATTGTTGGAACATGAACGGGATGAAGAAACTCAATTTCTCAATTCAAAACCCACAGTTGACTTTCAGTTGACTGGCATAGGCCTTTAGATGACCTGAAAATGTTCTGATGAACTTGGGCCTCAACCACCTGGGGAATTTGCTTCACAATGGACCTCTAGCTCACATAAGCTCTAAATAATGATCACATGATCCATATCACACTGGAAACCTCATTTCTTGCACAAAGGATTCACTTGAATTGCCTTGACTTGTTGACTGCTTAAGCTGCAAGTAACAAAGGTTAATGACATATTTTTGTACATTTTGGTTAGTGATTAAAAGAAAAGCAATGATATACAAATGCAAGCAATTCTTTGTGATCAAGAACCACTCTCAAGAAAGATCCCACCCACAGGGAAGGAAGCAAGGTGTCCAATGATCCTTGAGGCAATGCAATGTTATGATATGATGCCATGAGGGATCTTAGGGACAAAATTGGGGTCTTACACACCTGAGTAGCAAGAATAGACAGAAGCTTCCCATGGGGAGCTTTGAACTCCAAGGGATCTAATACATAAGAAGTCAAACTCCTTAACTCTTTCAAGTCGGGTTGTCTGAAACTGTACTTCTTCGTATTCCTTCTTGGCTTATCCATGTCTGAAAATTTATAAATAGACCTCTTAAGTTCCTTGAAAATTTTCTCATTGTTGATGATATGGATGCAAATGAATGCATGAATGCATGGATGCAACAATCACACTCAAGGATCAAGCAAGTCACGCCACACAAAGGTCACGGGATCGATCAAGTCATCCTCAATATCAATCATCCATTTTGGTGGATTATGGTTTACACCTTATCAACACCTAAGTTCCATTGATATTGAAGATATACGAGAACAGATCAACCGCGAATCAAGGGTTTGTTGCAAGTCACGAGCATGGAGTCTCGGTTAAGAACCACCCAAAGGGAGTGTACTATGGTTAAACCTGACAATCATGTTCTAAAAAGAGGTTCCCATAGTCATCATCTCATCTTTCGGATATTATCGGATAAAATGACTACTCGTATTCCAAAAATATTCTCAAGAGAGACTCTTATGAGTGTAGTATCGCGTAACAATCGAATCAAATCTTACACTTGAACGACCTTCGCACTACATCCTAAAATAGGCCAAGATGGGCTAGTTAATCTAAGGTCCTTGGCTTCTAAGGTTTATGTTGGAAAGAGTAATGCCTAACCACGACTACTCGTGTGACATTATTGATCCCAACAAGACCTCCACCAAGTGAGTGGACTTGCAAGTCAACTTGCTAAGGAATCACTCCACACAAGTCAACAAGACTATGCCATTCTCCTATCATAAGTGCACTCGAGTTCGGTTAAAGAACTCATCTCACAAGAAACCACCAAGCACACAAGCAATTGACATATCAAGCAATTCATACATTACAAATAATACAGTCATCCCATATTTTGCACAAAAATATGTCACAAAATAATATAAGCATATAATACAACAAAAGCAAAATGTAGGCTAAACCCACTAGGAAGCAACTCATCCCCAGCAGAGTCGCCACTTTTCTGTAGCGGGGTATTCGTTACCTTTAGATTTATTGACTCTATCAAAAGTAAGCATACAATTCAATTCGCCACAACACTTATATTTATCCAAAGGAAAGGTTAGAAAGCGAACAAAAACCAAGTAAGAAATTTTATCAAATCAAAAACTAATAAAAATGTCAGAGATATGGGTAAGGGGGTTGATTATGCAATGGGAAGGTTTTAAGCACCCAAAACATCCTTAGTACTCTAAGGGAGCCCTTTTTGCAAATGTGTATTGTAGGTTGGTATTTGTTAAAATATTTGTGCAAACAAGATTGGGGAGATGAGAAAAGAATATATATATTATTTACAATTTTGTTGTTTGAATGGATAAACCCATTGCCTACGCACCATCACAAAGGTAGGATCAAAACCTCGTAGTTCGGGGTAAAAATCTCAAAAAGATTGGCGAATTGATTTGGTCAAAATCCTTAAGGTCTTTTGTTATCAAAGGGAGAAAACTCAACCTAAACCAACAATCCACCATGTGAGGAGAGCTTCAACATACTAGTGAAGGATCCATCCTATAAGGAGTATGGAAGACTTATAGTCCAATCACTAAGGATAAGGTGAGGTTTACATCAACCACTATGATAACTCAAACCTAATGACTAATGTTTATGAAAAAGGTTTTAACAAAGGTGGCCATTGGAACCACAAAAACAACTTGAAGTGAGTTATATTTACAAATTAGAAGTATTCACAAAATGAAGTCAAAGTTGACTTAAAGTTCAATTCATAATGAGTATTAGTGAAAAGAGTTTGAAAAGTCAAAGGCATATGGCCTAGGTTTCTGATTTTGAACACAATGTTAATGTTTGCACAAAATTAGTTTGGCTTGGGTTAGGGTGAGGAGAAGAAGAGAAGGGCTAGTCCTAAAAAAGCAAAGATGAGAGAAGAGATAAAACCCTTGGAGTTCCTTTCTTGAGATCATAAAGATGATTCAAGATGCTCCTTTACTTTGGACTTAGCAAGCAACAAGCAATCACAACAAATATTATATTCAAGCTCCTAGGATCTCCATTTGGCTTGTCATCTCTCAATTTGGTTATTCATGACAATGGTCCTTCTTACTATCTCAAGTTTGGAATCCCTACCATACAAGAACAAACAATCAAAAAGTTCACAATGCAATAAGAGTAATGGACAAAGAATGAATTTAGATTAGGGTCCTTTCAAGTCAACTTCAAGATTAAGCATTCTAAAGGCATGAGGCCTAGTTGTTCTTCAACAAGTTTAGCATTCTAAAGGCATGAGGCCTAGTTGCTCTTGAACTCCTTTAAGCATAGGTAAGGTCCTAATTCTAAGTCCTTTCTCCTTTTTGCATAGGTTCAAACAATCAAAGACAAAACAAACACAAAGCAACAATATATTTATTCACAATAATGAGCTCAAGTGAGCAAAAAGCAAATGGCATAAACATAAAATATGAGCTCAAGTGAGCAAAGGAAAAAGGCAATATGAATAAATGAGCAAGAAAATAAATTGCATTAAAGTAAATTGCAAAAACTAAATGCTTGAATTAAAGTTAGTAATTAGTGGTTAATGTTAGTGTGTCATAAGACAATTTAGCGCTATGTTAAGCAATTGTAAGTGGACTAATGTAGTAGTCACACCTATCTGAGGTTGTTCAATAAAAAAATAGACAAATAAACACAAGTTAGAGATCATGACTAGTAAGCCAAGCTCCTACAACTTTCCATGCCAAAAGAAAAGAAGAAAGACATTGTATGGATTTTAAGTTTTTTGCTTGACCAATAAGCAACCTATCTTGGACACAAAGCAACTCACTTGATCTTTGATCAAGTTGAGTTTGATTTTGATCAAAGAAGGTTAAGCCGCTCATATGTCAAGACCAACCACAAATCATTAACTCATTGGTCAAAATAAAAAGAAGAAGATGAAGAAGAAATGAAATGAATAAAAAGGAGAAATCAAATGACATAATCAAAACACAATGGTCCAATGTGTATCAAAATCAACATCAACCAATGTAAAACAGAAGAGAAATCAAGATTAGAAGTCAACAAGGTCAAACATATTTTTTTGGTATTTTTGGAATTAAAATAAAGCATAAAATAAAATGAACAAAATTGAGGTCAAACTTCAAATTCAATTCAAATCAAATTGAATAGGTCCAATTATATCATAAGTCTAACATGGTCAAACAAGGTTTGACAAATTTTCTCAACAATTTTTTGAAAACAAAAACTATTTTAAAACAATTAAAAATCAAGAAAAATAACACAAATGAATTAAAATCTCAAATAAATCTCAAATCAATTAAGAAATTGATGAGAATATTTTTCATAGACATATCATCATCCATATGTGTTAAGAAAATATTTTTGGAATTTTTGGATAACAAAAAGTAATTAAAATGAATTAAAAACTATTAAAAACAAAATAATTCACAAAAAATATTAAATGGAATCACAAAAATAATTAAAAATCAGATTATGAAACTAGATTTTAAAAGAAATTTTTTGCAATTGGTCTCATATTTTTGTGATTCCAAATAAAATAGTTGTGAATTTTTGAAAATAAATGGAATAAAAGAAAAATAAAACAGAAATTAGAAAATATGAAAAATCAGGAAGCGTTGGATCCACTTCATTAATTGACGTGGCAACATCCAAGGGTGTTGAGGCGCGCGCGTACCGTAGTCACAAGTCCAATGCAAAACACGCTGAATTAAAAAAAGTCAAAAGAATGCATGGCTGAGATTATAACGTGTGAGTGATGTAACACCCCAAAATTTGCCCTCCTCATTCATGCATTCATTTAGCATTTCATCATGTCAATCAGAATTAGATCCGAAAAAAAAAAAAAAAAAAAAAAAAAAAAAAAAAAACGAAAAAAAAAAAATAATAATAATAATAATTTTTTACCAAAAAAAAATAATAAAAAAATAATAATAATAATAAAAATAAATTTTAATTAATTAATTAATTAATTAATTAAATAAATAAAATATAATAAAATTTTTTGGACTTGGGTCTCTCTCATTTGAGCCCACAAAACCATGAAATTCAGTCTATAAATACCAAGGCTTCACTTGAGAAAAAACAACACAGAAGAGGAGAAGAAGGAAGAGAAGCAAAATACTCTGAGGTTTCCTTGGAACAAAACCCTGAGGAAAAAGATAGTGAGAGAAGACCTAACGGAGTTCAGAGCAGCCTCCAAACCCCGAAGGGAGCTCAACTACACAGAATCACCTCTGCCTCACATAAACCCTGAAGATTGTTTTGTAAACCTCACGGGTGCAACTCAATTTCAATCAAGCTCTCCAATCAGGTTTGCCATTATTCCCATTACCTTTGCCCATGGGTTTAATATGTATATGAATGTATAAACAATGCCTTGAATGTTTAACCGTTTAATTTCTGAAATGTATGCCACAGGGTTTGAGTTTTTTGAAACCATACTGTTGATCATGAAAAAAATGCTTATGGTGTTTCACTAACCCTTTTGTTGAATTTTTGTGAGGGCTCACATGACTTTTGCAGGGATAACTTGCGTGGTTTCCCACTTTATTTGTGGGATAACCCCTGGAGGTTCATTCCGATTACCTGTACTGACTCACTTTTCTTTGATGGCATTAGCTTGGAAGGATCTCAGGGTTTCCCATTCCTCTAATTGCTGTTACTTCGGATCTTTATCCGCGTGGTACTTTTACATTTTTCCCGCATTTTACTGCTTTCCTAGCTGGAAGACCTCGATAGGAGGCAACGTTTGAGCCCCTTGGTGGCATTTTACTTTGAGATACATGTTTTGTGTTTTGTATTCATATCCCTGCAGGTAGCGCGGTTCCTTCATCAAGGACTGCCCTTTTTGCCCTTGAGCATCCCAAACCCTAAAACCCAAAGCAACACGTTAACTCCTTCTACTACAAGCGAGTAAGTCTCTAGAGGTCGAGCATCCGGTAGATTGCGTAGTAACGTTGTTCGCCCAAAACCCAATCCATAACCCCGTAGTTAGCCGAACTACGTTTTGCTCTGATTCTCAGGCCAGATGAGATACGTAGGCATAAGACGCGATGTCTTAGCGAGCACACATCCCCCAACCCATAGGTCAGCCGAGCTACGAAGACTCTGATTCTCATATTCAGATTAGATACGTATGCAGTGGATGCGACATCCGCGCGAGTCATTTTCATTTAACCCTTTTTTTTTGGCAAACAGCACAAGATAAACCCACACCCTTTAGACAAGAACTACAAAAGTGGATCCCGTAGAGTACTACGGATGCGTAGGGGTGCTAATACCTTCCCTTCGCATAACCGACTCCCGAACCCAAGATTTGGTTGCGAGACCCCGTCTTGTCCTTTCCTTTTTCAGGTTTACTTCGAGCGTTTCCTTTCCCTCCTTTGGGATGAATAACGCACGGTGGCGACTCTTCTGTCTTTTTCTTTCGCCGGTTGTTTTTTTTCGCACTGTATTTTTCAGGTTGCGACAGCTGGCGACTCTGCTGGGGAAAAAGAAGTTGACCTTTTGCTGGTCCATCTTCCCTAAGAGAGCCCCTCCTAGCTTTTGTAGTTTGTTTGTTTATTGGGTGTTCATGCTTTTGTGCAGTTATTTATTTACCTGCTTTACCTTATTGCATTGTGTATATATCATTGATGTTTCTGTTGGCTATGGCTGCTTGGTGATCTTTGTGAGATGAGTTCTATACCCGAACTCGAGTGCACTTAGGATAGGAGAATGGCATAGTCCTGTCAACTTGTGTGGAGTATTCCTTAGCGAGTTGACTTGTAAGCCCATCCACTTGGTGGAGGTCATGTTGAGATCAATAATGTCACATAAGTAAGTTGTGGTTAGACATTACTTGTTCCAATATAGACCTAAGAAGCCGAGGACCTTAGTTTACCAAACCCATCTTGGCCTATTCGTAGGACGTAGTGCGAAAGTCGTTCAAGTGTGAGATTTGATACGATTGTTACGCGATACTACACTCATAAGAGTCTCTCTTGAGAATATTGTTGGAATACGAGTAGTCGTTCCTCTGATAATATCTGAAAGATGGGATTATGACTATGGGAACCTTTTGTAGAACATGTTTGGCAGGTTTAAACCTTAGTACACTCCTTTTGGGTGGTTCTTAACCTAAACTCCATGCTCGTGACTTGCAACAAACCCTTGATTCATGGTTAATCCGATCAGGTATCCTTAATATCAATGAAACTCGGGTGTTGATAAGGTGTAAACCATAATCCACCAAAATGGGTGGTTGATATTAAGGATAACATGTCCATCCCATGACCTTTGTTTGGTGTGCTCTTAATTTCTCTCCAGACAGTGCAACCTGACAGATGTTCAAGCGGGTCCATCAATTCTGATTGACATGCCTTTGCATTGCATAACATCATCTGCATATTTGCATCCAACATCTCATGCTTATTCATTTGCAGGGTATTCCCTTTCAAAACGGGGGTGCCTTAAAACTGAACAAGCAGTGCATCGCATACCATGCATATTAACCCTTGTCTGTTTTGCAGGTGTCACCGCAGTGTCTAATGTTTGTTCCCTGTATCAGGCAGTTATTGGTCCCAAGCGAGTTCACAGATACCCGACAAAGGAAAACCGTCCACGACTAGCGATGGACCAAGTACAGAAAGAGCTGGCTGATATGCGTGAAAGGATGGATCAGTTCATGACATTGATGACTAGTATGGCAGAAGGCCAAGCAAAGCTGAGGGAATTGGTTGAGCAACCGAGACACGATCCGGAGGTGGAGATACCAAATGTTGAGGGAAACCCTGGTAACCCTGGGAACGCTGATAACCCTGTGAACACTGGTAACGCAAATGCTGATGGAAACCCGGGTAATGTTGGCAACACAGGGAATGTTGGAAATGGTATTGGCGGAAGGTACAATGTGAATCAAGGAATTCGGATTAACGGGCACCCCGTTACTGAAGATTATCAGTGTGATCAATTTTATTTGCACGACGAGGCCCTCGAGACCACTCGCCGTATGGATGAGCTTGCTGAGAAGCTCAAATCTTTGGAGTCTCAAAATTCCTTAGGCTTTGATGTCACAAATCTTGGTCTGGTTCAGGGAGTAAGGATTCCTCACAAGTTCAAACCCCCTACTTTTGAGAAATACAACGGGGCTTCTTGCCCACACACTCATCTCTAATCTTATCTGGGAAGGTTGGGAGCTCACACGGAAGATGAAAAGCTGTGGATGTACTATTTTGAAGACAGTCTAACTGGAGCTTCTCGTGAATGGTATTCTCATTTGTCTCGTACTACCATCAAGAGCTGGAAAGACTTGGCAGAGGCTTTTATCAAGCAATATCAATACAACTTGGACATGGCTCCAAATCGGACCTTGTTGCAAGGTATGTCTCAGACTGCCAAGGAAACCTTTAGAGAGTATGCTCAGCGTTGGAGACAGATTGCTGCGTCCGTCCAACCCCCTATGTCTGAAAGGGAGATGGCGGACATGTTCATGAACACTCTTCAAGGCAATTATATTGAGAGATTGCCTGCTTGCCCGTCAATCAGCTTTGCAGAGATAGTAATTGCTGGAGAAAGAATCGAGAGTCTGTTGAAGATGGGCCGAATTCAAGACAATAGTGCTTCCAACTCATCAGGTCCCAAGAGACCGTTTGCTGGTAACGGTCAGCGAAGAAAAGAAGGCGAGACAAGCGCTGTGTATGCCGGCAAAGGCAGGGGTAGAGGACGCCCTAATTATTATCAAGATCAAGTGGCCGCAGTCACTATTCCAACACCTGTTCCTCAACCGCAATATCATCCGCAACAACAACCCAGGTACAACAATCAACAACAAAGAGGTAATCCGGGTCAGCAGAGACACTATCAACAACGTCCAAGGCAAACGGACCGGGTCATCGAGCCAATCCCAATGCCTTATTCAGTATTACTTCCCAAGCTGATTGACATGAATCTGGTTACGTTGAGAACTCTGGCCCCACCAATCGATCCCAATAATTTGCCTAGAGGTTATGATGTCAACGCCAGATGTGCTTTTCACTCCAACGCACCTGGCCATACTACAGATAATTGCAAGGCTCTCCAGTTAAAGGTACAAGATTTGAGAGATGCCCAGGCTATCAATTTTGCTCCGGTGCCTAATGTTATCCAGAACCCGATGCCGGCTCACGGCGGGCAGAGGATTAATGCTGTTGATAGTGGGGAAACTTTGAATTTGGTTTCTGATGTGACTAAGGTGAAGACTTCGCTATCGGTGGTTATAGACCGACTTCTGAAAGGACAGATTTTCCCGGGCTGTGGGGAAGAATGCAGAAATTGTCAAGATGCCGAAAACGGATGTGACAGTTTGAGAAGGGGTATTCAGCAGCTGATAGATGAAGGTTGTCTTCAGTTCGATCAGGCCCGTCCGGTGAAGAATGATGTATCGACGGTGACGTTTTATTTCACTCCTGAAGAAATATATGTTCCCGAGAGACTCGCTCCGACAACAATATATTTCCCAGAAAGTACAGAACCAGCAGTGGTGAACATCGAAAGTTCAGCACCAGTCGCAATTTACTCTGACAGCCCTCAACCGACTTTGGTTGGTCCAATCACCATCACGGTACCAGGACCTGTTCCGTATGAGAAAGACAGTGTTATCCCGTGGCACTATGGGGCTGATATCTACTGCCAGGGGCAGAAAGTTAACGAAGAAGACATTGACATTGGTAGCTCCGCTGTAGACAATGTTGGAGGGGTTGGTGGCTTCACTCGCAGTGGACGCCTATTTGCACCATCAACATTACGCGCGAATACTGAAGCCGAGGCAGCTGCCAAGGCTAAAAGGAAACAGGTATCCACCGAAGAGGTTACTGCTGAGGAAGATCCTCCTAAGACCGCATTCGAGAAGGAAGTGGATGAGTTTATGAGGATTATCAAGAAAAGTGACTACAAGGTAGTCGACCAGCTAAATCAGACACCCTCAAAGATCTCCATTCTCTCACTATTGCTGTGCTCTGAGGCGCACAGAGCAGCCTTGTTGAAAGTACTGAATATGGCCTATGTTCCACCGGAGATAACTGTTAACCAGCTGGAGTCGGTAGTTTCCAATGTAAACGCTAGCCGGGGGCTAGGTTTCACCGATAATGACCTGACACCTGAGGGCAGGAATCACAACAAAGCCTTGCATATCACAATGGAGTGCAAAGGGGTGGTGCTTTCCCATGTTTTGGTTGATACAGGCTCTTCTCTGAATGTTCTTCCAAAGAAAGCCTTAATGAAGTTGGATTGCGATGGCATCATCCTGAGGCCAAGTAACTTAGTTGTGAGGGCTTTTGATGGCTCTAAGAGAGCTGTTTTTGGCGAAGTTGAGTTGCCAGTTAAGATTGGACCGCAGGTGTTCAAGAGCACCTTTTGTGTGATGGATATCCAGCTTGCCTATAGTTGTCTGCTAGGTCGGCCTTGGATTCATGCTGCCGGTGCTGTTACTTCTACCCTCCACCAGAAGCTCAAATATGAATTAGAAGGTCAGATCGTCACTGTATGTGTTGAAGAGGATATTTTTGTTAGCCACCTGTCTACATTTAAGTATGTGGAGATGGATGGCGAGATGCATGAGATGCTGTGTCAGGGCTTCGAAACTACAAACATCAATGAGGTCGCGCCCGAAGCTGTCTTTTCACCTGAGTTTGAGAAGGTCGGGACTTCTATCTCTTCATACAGACAAGTTGTTGAAGTGGTTAAGGCTGGTAATGCCCAAGGCTGGGGCAAATTTGTGGAGCCAGTCATCAAAGAAGACAAGTTTGGATTGGGGTATGCTCCGGGATCTCAGAAGAATGAAGTCGGTACTTTCTCCGGCGGGGGTTTGGTTTCTCCCCACGTCGTCAATGCTGCAGATGAAGACAAGGCTGACAGCGACTGTGACTTAGATAGCTGGATTCGCCCGTGTGTCCCGGGAGAAAAGCTCGACAATTGGTCGTCTGAAAAAACCGTTCGGGTTACTCTGCTGAAAGAGTGATTTTTATTGTTTTCCTTTATTACGTGCATAATAAAGTCTTACACTTTGCCCAAGGTGTAACGGCTCATTTGTAGGGCCATCCATTTAGTTACATTTCGTAATTTATTTTTATCATCAATAAAGGACGGCTTTTGCAAACAATTTTGTGTTCTCTTTCTTTCAGTTTTTTACTTTTTACCAAAAAATGGCAATGTTTCTTTTTTCGTTTTTCTCTCTTTCCAAAAAAAAAAAAATCTCTCATTCTAAGGTAAAGCATGATCCTCCATCATGCAGAGCCGACCACCCGGATCTCACTGCTAACGACACTGCTATGGCCAAGTATGACTTCGACAATCCTATCTATCAAGCCGAAGAAGGGGCTGAGGGAGATTGTGAATTGCCTGAAGGGTTAGCCAGATTGTTGAAACAGGAGGACCGAGCTATTACACCTTATCAGGAGGTGGTTGAGACCATCAACGTTGGTACCGAAGACGACAAGAAAGAGATCAAGATCGGGGACAGTCTACAGGCCGAGAGGAAAGACCGTTGATCATGTACTTGACTGTGTTAGAAAGGTCAATGGGTTGTGTGCTCGGTCAGCATGACGAGTCAGGTCGAAAAGAGCATGCAATATACTACCTTAGCAAAAGTTTACCGACTGTGAACAAAGATACTCATTGCTCGAGAAAACTTGCCACGCTTTGGCATGGGCTGCTCGCCGACTAAGACAATATATGTTGACTCACACGACTCTATTGATATCAAAAATGGATTCAGTCAAGTATATTTTTGAAAAGCCATCACTTACTGGAAAGGTTACTAGGTGACAAATGATACTGACAGAGTATGACATCCAATACACTTCACAAAAAGCCATCAAGGGAAGTGTCTTGTCAGACTATCTTGCAGAGCAACCGATTGATGATTACCAACCTATGAGGTTTGACTTTTCAGATGAGGACATCATGTTTCTCAAATCGAAAGATTGAGAGGAACCACTCCCGGAGGAGGGGCCTGACCCTGAATCCAAATGGGTTATGATGTTTGATGGGGCGGTCCACGTCAATGGTCACGGAGTTGGTATAGTGTTGATCACACCGGAAGGGGGTTCATATGCCATTTGGTGCCAGAATAACTTTTCCCTGCACTAACAATGAAGCCGAATACGAAGCTTGTATCCTAAGACTTGAGGAAGCCGTCAAAATACAGATTAAATCCCTGGATGTATACGGGGACTCAGCTTTGGTCATCAATCAAACCAACAGGGAAATGGTGCTATGCTGGAACTACGTACCCAGAATTGACGTATCTCGGTCAGAGACGAATAAAGAAAGCATTTGGTTAGAAAGTGCGCTCTCGGGAGTATCGAGTCGGTGAATTGGTACTCAAAAGATTTCTTCCTCCCAACACAGATCACAGGGGCAAATGGACACCGAACTATGAGGGTCCGTACGTGGTTAAAAGGATTTTCTATGGCGGAGCTTTGATGCTAACAACCATGGAGGGCAAAGGATTCCCGTCCCCTATTAACTCAGACGCGGTTAAAAAATACTTCGCATAAAATAGACCCGCTGGACAGTAAAAAGAATAGTCCAGGAAAAAAAGGGGCATCCCGGCGAACCAAAAAAAAGAATAAAGAGGTTCGGGCAAAAATTAGGGATATATAAAAAAAAAGAGTACACCCGGTGAGTCGAAAACCCAAAAGGACGGCTCAGGCAAAAATGGGTATCCCGGTGGATTGAAAACCCGAAAAGGGGGCGATCCAGGCAAAGGTTAGGGAATAAGCGAATGACTATGATCTGAGTTCATCAGTGTTATATCACCGTTTCATTCAATCCGGCAATCTTCGAAGGTTAAAGATCGACTAATCATCCACTTCAGAAAGCAAGATGAGCAGAGCATCTTGAGGACATACGAGTCATAGCAGAGTCGAAACTCAGTGGGACCCCGTATCCCCATTGCCATTAGGGTAGTTCTCTTTTTTATAGCGATCACCTCTTTTCAGGGATCAGCTTCCTGATACCCTCGCCTATTCCTGGCACAAATTTTCTCCCCAGTAAGAGTCGAATAATTCAGTTAAAGAGCCTCTTTATTTTTCATTTATCAGTTTGTTTGCAAAAATGTCCAAATTTTTGATAAAACATATTGCATATGAACATAATGGTGGCTTTTGCAGATGATTTGCACAAGAAAACATTTAAAATTGCTTTGAATGTGCTTAATCTCGGACGGTGAATTTAAACCGAGTAATTCCCCCGAGGCATACGTGTATTTTTGGTTGCAGGTCACAGGAACCGGATGCCAAGTCATGAATCCTCATCCCCAAGCGGTTGACAAAGTCTCTCCTCAGCAGAGCATGTTCCCCAACAGAGTTGACAGTATCCAGACTGTCTATCCCCAGTAGAGTTGACAGTATCCAGACTATATATCCCCAGCGGAGTTGACGGTGTCAGACTGTATCTTCCTAGCAACAGCGGAGTGGTTGCATACCCAACGGACAAGAGGGTGGTGTTCCCAGTGTTCATCTCATCCCCAGCAGATTATTTCTAACAGATTTGTTCTAATCCCCAGCTAGAGGACGATTAGCAAGTTCATATCCCCAGCAAAGGTCGTTTCCTACGACATTTCCCTAGGAAGTGTTTTCCCCACAGACTCTCCTCACAGAGCCTCGCCGAACCAAGTTTCCATAGTCGATACTCCCCCTGCAAGGTCGACTTTTCAAGCAGCCAATTTATTTTTGGTGGCTCATTGGTCCCGGCAGACGGATCATTCCCCACAGAGCATTCAAGGATTGATACAGCGATCTGTTCCCTACCGGAGTTTGCTTCCCCAAGCAGATTTCTTTTTACACCATGCATAACATTTGCATTCGCATGCATATCATATCAAGCATACACATAAGCTGATAAACAGGTTCTTCCAAGCAGACTGAAGAATTACTTTACAACCAAGGTCATGAGATCCAGCCAGAGGATCAAGCGTGAGTGATCCAGCCTGAGGGTCATTTTGAAGATCCAGCCAGAGGATCAAGCGTGAGTGATCCAGCCTGAGGGTCATTTTGAAGATTCAGCCTGAGAATCGTGTTCCAGTGATCCAGCCTGAGGGTCCATTTCAAAGATTCAGCCTGAGAATCGTGTTCCCGTGATCCAGCATGAGGGTCATTTTTGAAGATTCAGCCTGAGAATCGTTTTCCCAAGAGTCAGCCTGAGGCTCAATTTGAAGATTCCCCAGTGAAGTCGCCTACAAGCTTTATTTCCCCAGCAAGTCTAATTGAGGAGTCGTTACAACATGTTCTAGCCCGAAGAATATGTACGAAGCCCAAAAGTGGAATATTCTCGAAGCTGCATATCTAATATGAAGGTTGGGTTTAGATTTCAAAAGAAGGTCAACCAGCGCATGCCTCAGATGCGGGATCCTAATGATGGGAATTTATCATCAAAACAATCCAGATCTAGCCAGAAGATCGAAGTCAGGTCTAGCCCGAAGACCGGAAATAGGTTCAACCAGAGAATCGAAGCAATTCAGATCTAGCCAGAAGATCGAAATAGATTCAGCCAGAGAATCGAAGCAATTCAGATCTAGCCAGAAGATCGAAGTAGATTCATCCAGAGAATCGAAACAAAGGAGATCTAGCCAGAAGATCGAAGAAGATCTAGCCAGAAGATCGAAGTCAGGTCTAGCCCGAAGACCGGAAATAGATTCAGCCAGAGAATCGAAACAATTCAGATCTAGCCAGAAGATCGAAGTAGATTCAGCCAGAGAATCAAATTAAGTTCAGATTCAGCCAGAGGATCGACACTCCAGATCTAGCCAGAAGATCAAAGTCAGGTCTAGCCCGAAGACCGAAAATGGATTCAGCAAGAGAATCAAAGGAAATAGATTCAGCCAGAGAATCGAAACGAAGGAGATCTAGCCAGAAGATCGAAGGAGATCTAGCCAGAAGATCGAAGAAGATCTAGCCAGAAGATCAAATTCGTATCCAGCCCGAGGATCAAAATTAATATCTAACCAGAGGACTAAATTGAGTATAGGTTCAGCCAGAGGATCGAAACTCCAGATTAAGCCAGAGGATCGGAAGGAAAATAAACAGCGCGGTGTATTTCCGCGCTTTTGTGGTGTTCTCGGAGCGCAAATTTTCGGTCTATCTTTGGTATTCAATCACAGCTCACCCCGTTTGTCTGATAAGTTGTTCACTTTCATCCTACTCGGGTTAGCTGATGATTGAATAGGGGCAACTGTAACACCCCAAAATTTGCCCTCCTCATTCATGCATTCATTTAGCATTTCATATTGCATTTCATCATGTCAATCAGAATTAGATCCGAAAAAAAAAAAAAAAAAAAAAAACGAAAAAAAATAATAATAATAATAATAATAATAATTTTTTACAAAAAAAAAATAATAAAATAATAATAATAATAATAATAATAATAATAATAAATTTTAATTAATTAATTAATTAATTAATTAAATAAATAAAATATAATAAAATTTTTTGGACTTGGGTCTCTCTCATTTGAGCCCACAAAACCATGAAATTCAGTCTATAAATACCAAGGCTTCACTTGAGAAAAAACAACACAGAAGAGGAGAAGAAGGAAGAGAAGCAAAATACTCTGAGGTTTCCTTGGAACAAAACCCTGAGGAAAAAGATAGTGAGAGAAGACCTAACGGAGTTCAGAGCAGCCTCCAAACCCCGAAGGGAGCTCAACTACACAGAATCACCTCTGCCTCACATAAACCCTGAAGATTGTTTTGTAAACCTCACGGGTGCAACTCAATTTCAATCAAGCTCTCCAATCAGGTTTGCCATTATTCCCATTACCTTTGCCCATGGGTTTAATATGTATATGAATGTATAAACAATGCCTTGAATGTTTAACCGTTTAATTTCTTAAATGTATGCCACAGGGTTTGAGTTTTTTGAAACCATACTGTTGATCATGAAAAAAATGCTTATGGTGTTTCACTAACCCTTTTGTTGAATTTTTGTGAGGGCTCACATGACTTTTGCAGGGATAACTTGCGTGGTTTCCCACTTTATTTGTGGGATAACCCCTGGAGGTTCATTCCGATTACCTGTACTGACTCACTTTTCTTTGATGGCATTAGCTTGGAAGGATCTCAGGGTTTCCCATTCCTCTAATTGCTGTTACTTCGGATCTTTATCCGCGTGGTACTTTTACATTTTTCCCGCATTTTACTGCTTTCCTAGCTGGAAGACCTCGATAGGAGGCAACATTTGAGCCCCTTGGTGGCATTTTACTTTGAGATACATGTTTTGTGTTTTGTATTCATATCCCTGCAGGTAGCGCGGTTCCTTCATCAAGGACTGCCCTTTTTGCCCTTGAGCATCCCAAACCCTAAAACCCAAAGCAACACGTTAACTCCTTCTACTACAAGCGAGTAAGTCTCTAGAGGTCGAGCATCCGGTAGATTGCGTAGTAACGTTGTTCGCCCAAAACCCAATCCATAACCCCGTAGTTAGCCGAACTACGTTTTGCTCTGATTCTCAGGCCAGATGAGATACGTAGGCATAAGACGCGATGTCTTAGCGAGCACACATCCCCCAACCCATAGGTCAGCCGAGCTACGAAGACTCTGATTCTCATATTCAGATGAGATACGTATGCAGTGGATGCGACATCCGCGCGAGTCATTTTCATTTAACCCTTTTTTTTTGGCAAACAGCACAAGATAAACCCACACCCTTTAGACAAGAACTACAAAAGTGGATCCCGTAGAGTACTACGGATGCGTAGGGGTGCTAATACCTTCCCTTCGCATAACCGACTCCCGAACCCAAGATTTGGTTGCGAGACCCCGTCTTGTCCTTTCCTTTTTCAGGTTTACTTCGAGCGTTTCCTTTCCCTCCTTTGGGATGAATAACGCACGGTGGCGACTCTTCTGTCTTTTTCTTTCGCCGGTTGTTTTTTTTTCGCACTGTATTTTTCAGGTTGCGACAAGTGAGATCTAATGGCTCAAGAGGTTCCACGTGGGGACGGTGGTGGAAACCACTGTCTTCTCCGGTGGACTAACTAAATCCGGCCACCAGTTGCAGGTTTTCAAACCTTAACCAAAATGCATGAGCCTTATATCAAAATGAAGCTGGGGTGATGTACATCACCCCTGTAACCTTGGATATCTCTCAAGATCTCTATGGAATGAGAAATCTGAGCTTGAATTTTCAGGTGCATAAACTAAAGTGCTTCAAAACACAAAATCAAAGTTACCAATGGCTTGCCTCTCACACGAGGACTTTAGAAAACCAAATGAACATAAGCAATTCACAATATATGATGAGATATAGATCAACATAGTTGGATCATAAACCTTTGAAGTGCAGCTTTAAACAGCACGATCTGCTCCAATTCTTGCTTCCGACTTGATCATGAGATGATGATGATGATAGGCTTAGGAATTAGAACTTGAAGATCAATTGATTTTGTTGAAATTCAAGTTTGAAAGTGAGAAATAAAATCAAAATTCATTTGAGTAATGGCTGGGTTTCCAACTCTGCAGAGCTTCAGGTAGCCTTGAGGTTGAAATTTGAGTGAAGCAAGCATTGTATTTATAACTGAGATCCAAGTAATGAGGTGAAGAATTCGTGTGCATGATCATTGGGTCCTCCATGCATGGGCCTGTACAGGCGCATGTGAGGCCCAAAATCAATTGGAAATGCAAGTTGATATCACTCTGAAGTGAAATGGACGTGTAATTTGCCTTGTGTTTGCTTGTGCATGAAGATTCTAATTGAATTGCATATTTCATCACAAATGTTCCCCTCTTCAAAAGTCACTCATGGAAAATCCAAACATAGGCATGTGAGTAATTGTTAAAAAGGTATTGACATGAGGAAGAAAATCTATGTTGGACAAAAATCCATTTGGAGTTTGGAAATTTATGAAAACTGGTCATGAAGTTTGATGTACAAAACATGTCTTTGAAAAATTTGCCAAAAGTGACCAACTTCAAGCCCTTCTATTTCAATGATGCAATCCTCAAATGGAATTATCTTCAACATAAAAGTTGTAGATATTTTCAATATGATCAATTTGGAATTAAATGTTTCATCATTTGGATTTTTTATGAGAAAGTTATGGGCACTTGAAGTTGGACTTTTCAAGATTCAATGGTTTTGGTCCAAAGTGACCTATAATGTTTTGTATTATCACATGTGTTTCTTTTAGGATTATGAAATTTTGTCAAACATAACATTTGAAGTAGACATCTTAATCGTTACAATGCAATTGGTCTCGCATCAAAATTATAGAAAATGAATGAGTTAGGTCCTTGGGAAGTTGACCCAAAATTAGGGTTTCAGTCAAAATGACCTATAATGTTTTGAAATGAATGATGACCTTCCAAGTTTCAAATGGATTTGTGATAAACATGAAAGTTATTCATATGGTTATTAAGAACATATTTTCTCTTGGGATCATCTTCATTTGACAAACACATCAAAAGTTAGGTCTCAGTGGATCTCAGTTTGGTCAAATGACTTGACTGGTCAACTTCTCAAGGCCAAACTTCAAATCTTTATGAATGAATGATTGAGGATACTCACATAGGCTCATATATTCACAAAATGATGAATGAAAGAACTTCCCTTGATTGAATTTGATCATAGGTTGAGGTTGCTTCATGAGCAAGGCACAGTCAATGCACAGTTGAATTAGGGTTTCCTTGGGAAACAATCCTCAAGCCCTTTGGTTTATCTTGATCAAATTAGAAAATTGAGATAATTGAGAGGCACATATGATGATTAGAAACCTTGTGAACCATTGTCATGCTTGCTTTCATCTTCATCTAGCCACTTCATTGAGTATAGGAGCCTCCTAGGAGCAAGGGATCTCATGATTGCTTGAGCTTCAAAACAAAAGAGGTTAGTGACATATTTTTGTGCTTTTGGTTAGTAAAAAAAATAATAAAAGTAATAATATACATGTAGCGGGGTATTCGTTACCTTTAGATTTATTTACTAAATCAAAAGTAAATCATATAATTCGAGTCGCCACCGCACTTCTATTTATCCAAAGGAAAGGTTAGAAAGCAAACAAAAACCGAGAAGTTTTATCAAATAAAAAACTAATAAAAATGTCATAGATCTGAGTAAGGGGGTTGGTTATGCAATGGGAAGGTTTTAAGCACCCAAAACATCCTTAGTACTCTAAGGGAGCCCTTTTTGCAAAGTTGGATGGTAGGTTGGTATTTGTGAAAATATTTGTGCAAACATGATTGGGGGGATGAGAAAAGAATATACAATTATTTATATTTTTGTTGTTTGAATGGATAAACCCATTTCCTACGTACCATCACAAAGGTAGGATCAAAACCTCGTAGTTCGGGGTAAAAATCTCAAAATAAGTTGGTGAATTGATTGGTCCAAAAGCCTTAAGGTCTTTTGTTATCAAAGGGAGAAAACTCAACCTAAACCACAATCCACCATGTGAGGAGAGCTTCAACATGCTAGTGAGGGATCCACCCTATAATAAGTATGGAAGACTTATAGTCCAATCACTAAGGATACAGGTGAAGTTTATATCAACCACTATGATAACTCAAACCTAATAGCTAATGTTTATGAAAAGCTTTGGCAAGGGTGGCCATTGGGACCACAAAAAACAATTTGAGTGAGTTGTATTTACAAATTAGAAGTATTCACAAAATAAAGTCAAAGTTGACTTAAGATTCAATTCAAAATAAGTATTATGAAAAGAAGTTTTAAAAATCAAAGGCATAATGCTTAGGTTTCTAGTTTTGAAAATAATGTCAATGTTTGCACAAAATGAGTTTGGCTTGGGTTAGAGTGGAGAGATGAAGAGAAGGGTTAGTCCTAAACATGCAAAGATGAGAGAAGAGAATAAAACCCTTGGAGTTCCTTTCTTGATATCATAAAGATGATGCAAGTTTCTCCTTTCCTTTGGACTTAGAAGTTAACTCAAGAAATCAAACAAATATTCAATCAAGCTCCTAGGATCTTCCAATTGGCTTGTCTTTCTCTTAACTTGGATGCTTATGACAATGGTCCCTCTAATTGGCTCAAGTTTGGAATCCCTATCACAAGAACAAACAATCAAAAAGTTCCCCAATGCAAGAATAGAAATGGACAAAGATAGAGTTTAGATTAGGGGTCCTTTCAAGTCATCTTCAAGATTAAGCATTCTAAAGGCATGAGGCCTACTTGCTCTTCAACCATTTTATCATTCTAAAGGCATAAGGCCTAGTTGCTCTTGAAACTCCATTAAGCATAGGTAAGGTCCTAATT
Organism: Lathyrus oleraceus; assembly: GCF_024323335.1. Classification (NCBI taxonomy): domain Eukaryota; kingdom Viridiplantae; phylum Streptophyta; class Magnoliopsida; order Fabales; family Fabaceae; genus Lathyrus; species Lathyrus oleraceus. The sequence goes on from NC_066581.1 coordinate 530,644,594, forward strand.
CTAAGTCCTTTCTCCTTTTTGCATTGGGTCACACGAACAAAACAAACACAAGGCAACAATATATTTACACAATAATGTGCTCAAGTGAGCAAAAGGCAAATTGCATAAGCATAAATATGAGCTCAAATGAGAAAAGGGAAAAGACAATATAAATAAATGAGCAAGAAACTAAATTGCATTAAAGTAAATTGCAAGAATTAAATGCATGAATTAAAAGTTAGTAATTAGTAGTTAGTGTTAGTGTGCCATAAGGCAATTTAGCGCTATGTTAAGCAATCGTAAATGGACTAATGTAGTAGTCACACCTATCTGAGGCCGGTCAATAAAACTATAGGCAAATAAATACAAGTTAGAGATAATGACTAGTAAGCCAAGCTCCTACAACTTGCCATGCCAAAAGAAAATAAGAATGACCTTGTATGGATTTTATGTTTTTTGCTTGACCAAGAGGCAACCTATCTTGGACACAAAGCAATTCATTTGATCTTTGATCAAGTTGAATTTGATTTGGATCAAAGAAGGTTAAGCCTCTCATATGTCAAGGCTAACCACAAATCATTAACTCATTGGTCAAAAGAAAAAGAAGAAGATGAAGATGGAAATGGAATGTACAAAAATGGAAATTCAAATGACATAAACAAAACACATTGATCAAACATGAATGGAATCAACATCAATCAATGGTAAACAGAAGTGAAATGAAGATTAGAAGTCAAGAAATGTCAAACATATTTTTTGTTTTTTTTGGAATTAAAATAATACATGAAATAAAAATAACAAATAAAGGTCAAACTTCAAATCCAATTCAAATCAACTTGGATAAGTCCAATTGGATTATCATAAGTCTAACATGGTCAAACAAAGTTTGACAAATTTTCTCAACATTTTTGAAAACAAAAACTAATTTTAAACAATTAAAAATGAAGAAAAATAACATAATTGGACTAAAATCTCAAATAAATCTCAAATCAATTAAGAAATTGATGAGAATATTTTTCATAGACTTATCATCATCCAAAGATGTTAAGAAAATATTTTTGGCATTTTTGAATATCAAATGGCATTAATTAAAAACAATCATAAATGAAATAATTCACAAAAAATATTAAATGGAATCACAAAAATAATTAAAAATTATTTTATGAAACTAGAATTTAAGAGAAAATTTTGCAATTGGTCCCATATTTTTGTGATTCCAAATAAAGAAGTTATGAATTTTTGAAAATAAATGGAATAAAAGAAATTAAAACAGAATTAAGAAATTAGAAAAATCCACAGGCGTATGATCCAACCTCATTAATTGACGTGGACCATCAGAAGGCCAGGAAGCGCATGCTCACCATGCACATTAGTCAAACGCGTAGTACCATGAATTAAATGAAGTCAAATAAAGCAACAACCAAGATTAGATCTAGAGATCATCATCCAACGCCCATGGTTCAAACGCGTGGGGACGGTGGTGGAAACCACTGTCTTCTCCGGTGAGAAGGCACAGTCCAGCCACCAGTTACAGGTTTTGCAACCTCAACTAAAACACGCGATCCATACACCAAAATAAAGTTGGGGTGATGTACATCACCCCTGTAACCTTAGTTTTCACTCAAGATCCTTATGGAAGAAGAAATCGGAGGTTGAAAAACTAGGTGTTCAATCTGAAATTCAACAATTCACAAAATTAAAGCCACCATTGGATTGCCTCTCACATTAGGACTTCAGAAATGCAAACCAACACATGAAATGCACAATATTCAGTGAGATTTGAAGCAAAACAGTTGAGGTATAAACCTTTGTAGTGCAGATTTTATGAGCTTGATCCAACCAATCATTTGCTTGCAGCTTGATCTTGATGCTTGGTATGAGAGCTAGGCTTAGGAATTAGTATTGAAATTCAACTGATGTTGTTGAAAATCAAACTTGAAAAATGAAAGTGAAAACTCAAATTCCTTTGGTGAGAGGTTGGGAAATGAATTCAGCAGAGATTCAGGCGCCTTCAAGTTGCCAATTGAATGAAATGATGCTTCTATTTATAGATGGAGCTGCAAGGAGAGAGTGATGAAAACTGTGTGCATGAAATGGGATCCTCCATGCATGGGCCTATACAGGCGCATGTGAGGCCCAAAATCAATTGCAAATGAATGTTGAACATCAACCAAGTTGAATTGGACGTGCAGATTACATGGCATTGGATTGTGCATGAAGATTTCATTTGGTTTCCATAAATGATCATAAATACTCATCTCTTCAAAAGTCCCATTTGGAAAATTCAAACATAGGCATGTGAGTAATGGTTGGAAAGGTCTTGACATAAGGAATAAAATCTATGTTGAACAAAAATTCATTTGGAGTTTGCAAAATATTTAAAATTAGCCATGAAGTTCAAGGTACAAAACATGCATTTGAAAAATTTGCCAAAAAGGACCAACTTCAAGCCCTTCTGTTCCAATGATCCAAGCCTCAAATGGAAAAACCTCCAACATAAAAGTTGTATATATTTTCAAGAAAATCAATTTGGACTTCAATTTTGCATCATTTGGATTTTTTATTGCAAAGTTATGGGCACTTGAAGTTGTACTTTTTCAAGATTCAATGGCCTTGGTCCAAAGTGACCTATAATGTTTTGTATTATAACATGTGTTTCCTTTAGGATTATGAAATTTTGTCCAACATAACAATTGAAGTATACATCTTAAATTTTCCAATGCACTTGGTCTCACCTCAAAATCATAAAAAATGAATGAGTTAGGTCCTTGGGTAGTTGACCCAAAATTAGAGTTTCAATCAAAATGACCTATAATGTTTTGAAATGAATGATGACCTTCCAAGTCTCAAATGAATTTTTGATGAACATTAAAGTTGTTCATATTGTTCTTAAGAACATTTGTGCTCTTGGGGTCATCTTTATTTGACAAACACATCAAAAGTTAGGTCTCAGTGGATTTCAAAATAGTCAGATGATTTGACTGGTCAACTTCTCAAGACCAAACCTTAAAACTTGATGAATGAATGATTGAGGACACTCACATAGGATCATATATGCATAAAATGATCAATTAAAGAACTTCCCTTAATTGTATTTGTTAGTACCTTAAGATTGACATTAATTTTGTAAAACAAATAATGTAATCACCTCTGTTGTTTTAATATGTTGGGTTGAAGAAGTTTAACATCTGGACCAACATGTCATGTAAGATGTCACGGCATCGGGACTGTGACATCTCACATGTGTATAAAACTGAATCAGTTAATTCTAGTTTGGTTTGTGATTAATTAGGAGATCTGGTGAATATCCTAACTCCTATGTGAAGATCTTAAAGATTCAATCAGAAGATTTGGTGAATATATTTGGTGAATATACAGTTCCCAAATATGGAGATCTTTTAGGAAATAAAAGATTGAAGACCTTGATTGTAGCAGAAGAATTCTGCCAACTCTGTAATAGCAAAGGAAAGATTTGCTGCGATTTCTGAAGGCCCAAATCCAGTTGGGTGGTTAGGTTATAAGTAGCAGATTGTAACCTAGGTTTTGTAAGCCTCAAACAATGTAAAAATTAGGGGTATGTGTAAGGTAAACCTCCCAACCTGTGTGAAGGTTACCAGGTGTTTCTCAGTGCTTGAAAGCATGAGATTATTTGTAACTTAAAGCTTGTAGGCAAGAGTTGTTATGTTCTTGAACTAAGCTATGAAGCATGTTCAAGTTGTCTAAGCATTACATGGTACTTGTAATGATAGGAATGGAAACTGGAGGTTTCTATCTAGGAGTGCCTAGGTATAAATTGCATTGGGTAGGGATTAAGTGAAGAGTTGTAAACGTGGGAGTTTAACTCTGAATTAATACTGCTAATAGTGGATCTTCTTCCTGGCTTGGTATGCCCCCAGAGTAGGTAATGTTGTACCGAACTGGGTTAATAATTACTGGTGTTTTTACCTTCTGCACACTATATTTTGTCTGTTAAAACTCAGTCTGTTTCAAGTCTGTTTATGAAGAGAATAACAGACTTGACACATAACCTGTAGTCTGATTGCAAAAAAGAATGTTGTGACATTCATTATTGACTGCTGTTACTGATAGACTGGTTGGTCTATAACAGTTCATCCTTCTGTAATGTTGGAGCAGGTGATGTTCAAATCAATGTTGAGACATCATGCTGATAACTGGGCAGGATTAATAAACATAAGTGCCATGTTTGATCTCTACTGTGTCTTTGCTCTAGATGGACAAAACTGGATGTTCTTCTGTCCATGGTGGTAGAGTAGCAGATGTCGTGACATCTGGGACTGTGTGCATATGAGTACTAGGTTTTAATTTTTTCTAACTGTCTTGCTGTATAAGTAATAATGTTGGATCAGATGTCATGACTTCGTGTAGAACATCTGAACTCTGACTATACCAGAATTTCAATTGGTATCAGAGCAGGCATCCTGTTCTGTTTCTGGATGAGATCCATGGGTGATACTTTCTGGTATCTTGCAAGGAGTTATGTCAGTACTAATGTTGGAACTTGTGGAAGGTTCTGTGATTTCCCTGAATGGTCCCTTGAAGTAGGTGGATGGACTATTCATGACAGGAACTGTGTGTGCCTGTCTCTGGAGGTTGGCAATTGGCCTTTGTATGGAACAAATGTGCTAGTATTGAAACATATACAAACTTGGTATGTTCTTGGAGGCTGATCTAGTGAAGTGCGTGGTCATAGGTTGAGTTGTATTATGATTTCCGCTGCATAATACCTGGCTAAACTCAAACTCTGATGAAGGTTCCCCTCATGTGGATGAAAGGCTGGTGGATTCAAGATTTCATCATAATCTACTGAAGATGTCAAAGATACTTGAGTCTCCTCAAGTCCACTCATCATGACGTTCTCACTTCAGGATTGTAAGAATCACCTGATCACTGATTCTTTTACTCTCTTGGGTAGTGTATATAAAGACCTTGAAGACCTTCAAGGAGGGTTTGTTCCAAGGAGGTGGAACTAATGTTCTATGCGATGTTAGCACATGTTGTTCAACAAGTATGCAACTACTGGTTGAAGAGCAGATGGTTTTAGGTGTTAAACAAAGGGATACGTGTGTTTGGAACCTACTCCTGACCTGGAAGAGGAGACATCTGTGGGTGCTAAGTTGACAAGGGTAGGGTCAACTATTTGTGTGCTCAAGAAGGTCACTTTTAGACGTCTGATCTCTAGAAGTGGAGCTGGTTGAGATGTGACACGGTGCAATTTCCTGCTGTCTGTCTTATTCCTATAGATTGATCAGGATTGGATAGTTGTTCCCTGAAGTACTATGTTGTGTTGGAAGACAAGTTCCCTGGATGTTAGAAGTCAATAATGGGGTAACCTGATTGCTATTTCATTTAAGAGGATTGGGATCATGAATCTTGTTATTCAAACACCACGCTCAGAAGTGGCAGTTCTTTCAAGGAGTGAGAAAATGAAGATTCAGATGATGGTTGAAGTAGTATGCTCTGGCAATGCATATCTACTATTGACTGGTGTTGCTTTCTTTCACTAGTACTGATGGTCAGCTGGAGTCTGATTGGTGTGATTGGAGTATGTATAGGTATAACTCATAGAGTTAGTTGCCACTGGTAGGGATGGTATATGTCATGTTGAGACATGTGTGTACAATGCATGGATATTGGTGTGGAGTTTCCATGATTGTTAATTTAAGGGGGAGTTTTGGTTAACCTCCTCAAGTTCGGTCAGCCTAGGGTCTGGTTGGCTGTTGACCTGTGTCACATGGGTTCTGGTGGCTATGTGACACATTTGCAAGGAAGAATTCATCTCTCTCATTCCTAAGGGTGAATTTAATCTGGGAAGATTTTCAAAACTGTTGAGGTACTTGCAAGCAGAAGATGTTGACACTAGAAGAGTATTTTCAAAGTAGTCTTAGGGTGGAAGTATCTGAAAGGAATATTGGGAAAGGATTCAAGATCAGTGTCTACTTGTGCCAAGTACAAGTATTTAATTGATTATCCTTGGAGCTCAAGATAAATGATGCTTTTAAAAGATGTTGGAACATCTCATCTTCAAGATCCTGTGCAGAATCACAGGAAGGATAGTACATTGGTTTATGATCTATCACTTTGGTGGCAGCAAAAGCATATGATCTCTGAAAAGGTTTCCTACCAAGAAACACGTTCAGCCTTGGTGTGTACAAGAAGAAGAAAACATCATAGTCCTGATGGTGGTTACTTGGATCATTTTACTTCTGATCTAGGTAAGAAAGTGCATTAGCTAATGCACACTATGGAGTCAAGAACAAGTGGTTGCAGTCTTGACATCATGGAAATAGCTTTGCTTTAGGAAGTGGAATCCTTGGTATAGCTGAAGGGATAGTTTCTAACTGGTCCTTTTGAAGACTCATGCATCAGAGTGTCTGATGTCTTTGGAGAAGAAGCAGGGATTCATCAAGGTGTGAGCTTGGATGACTTAACTGAAAACCTGCAGGATGGAGGATGTTTACTCAAACTTGGTTCCACAATCAAGTCTATGAGAACATTGAACTCTTGTTCTGTGAAGGGAGGAAGTTCTTTCAAGTGGCAGAAGAAGGAGCTGAATTCAACAGCTATATGTCAAAACACAAGGTTATGACATTTGGTTCAACATCAGAATCTTAGTTGGTGAAGTGGCACATCAACTTGAGATAGAAGGGTCTACAGGGTTGTAGATTGGATACTTCAAAAAGGTCGTTCTAATTGCAGTTCTTTGGAGTTACTGGATAGAAAGGATGTTACATGTTCATGTCTTAGAAAATCTAAGTTGTGTTCAAACATGTAGCTTGAAGTTCAAGTCTCACTTGGAAGGTCAGAATATCTTTGGGAGAAGTCTGATAAACGTGGAGAGGTCAAAAAATGACACTTGACTTTTTCATATGAGGATTCATGAAGGAGGTAGTCAACCAGTGGCATTTGGTCTATCTCAGAAGTGAGTTCGAAGAATCAAGATAATCTACATATGGCAACTGATTATTCTTGAGGATAGTCTGAGACAAGTTACTTTTGAGCAGAAAAGTAGTATGTTGAAGACAAAAGGAGGTGTTTTCTATTCATCTCTTGGAGCTTGTGGAAGGAGCTCTGAGATATCTATGGAAGATTATCTCTTGTAATGGGATGAGAATATATATGTCCCAATTTGTGTCTGGATCAAGCTTGTGATTCAGTGATATCTGAAGAATATCATATGGTGTTATGTTGTTTTCTGTTCTAGTTAGAAGAGAGATTGTCACAGGTTGTAGATGTGTTCAGCCAAGAAGGTTGAACAGGGAGTGTGCTCTTGAAGACATGAAGATGCGTCTTATGTTTTCCATTCATCAAGCTGTATGGGTTCTCTTTGAATCAGGAAGTATGTGAAGGTCCAACTTTGGGGTGTTGGATATGTTCATCTCCAAGTTTCAAGAGGAGAGTTGGTTGTTCATGACAGGGGGAGTTCTGTCTTTGCACTGCAAGTAATCATCAAGCTTGTGGTCTATGTGTTCTCAGATAACAGGGTATCGCACCTTGTTAGTTAGTGAGATGATGGGTCATGTGTCAAGGCTGAGTGAGCAGAAGAATGTTTGACCGGATGTCATGACATTGCCTTGGACAATATTGTTATTTCTTTCTGAAACTTCAGTCATAAGGAAATATGGATGTGGTGCACAGGTGTTGTTGTTATAGCAGATGTCAATATGACATTCTGGCTGGTACAGGTACTGGAGTACAGTAGCTGTTTTTGGTGACTGCACAGATTTAGGGGGAGGAGAAGTACCCTTGTGCATATGTGTATTACTAGTAGCCATAGCTAGTAATTGGTTTTGCTTCTGCTGTTGATTAAACTATTGTTATGTGGTTTAAACTGCTGATAGTTTTTCCTTGTGAAAATAAAGGACAGGGTGTTCACAAGATGTCATATGTGATGTCTTAACATAAGATATCCTATGTACCTGCTGGAAGTTATATAAGGAAATGTGGATGTGTGGTGCCAGATGTCAAGCTACCATTGGAGGTGAGAAAGTGGCTTTAGAAAATGGTGATAAGGAGGATACATGAAGGACACAGACAAAAGCAGTATCAAATGTTAAGACATAGCTTGTAACGTGTCTGACAGCATTTATGGAATAGTCTTGGAACTGCTGTTTCTGGAAACAGTCAGGAGCTGTAAAAGGTATTCAAAGATTGTCTGGGATATTGGTGGTGATTCTCTGACTGATTCTCAACAAATATTTATGGATCTTGACCAAGCATTTACTCCTACCGTTATTTCCTAAGCATGGTCTGGCCTATTTAAAGGATGTTTCAGCACTCCTCTTCTCACAAGAGCGACATTTCATTCCCACTAAACAATGGGGTTTGTTAGGATCTCGGCATACTGTTCCTGGATCTGGTTTTGTGATGGTGTCATTTATAAATGTTTAGCTAAAAAGGGGGAGAGAAACATTGTCCTGAGGATGCACCAGAAGCAAGTAATATCTGGGTGCAAGGAGAAGATGGGTTCAGGCACAAAAGTCACTAACTGGGTATATCAGTTGTGTCTTGTGATCTGAGTTAAGAAGACAGTTGTGTCTTGTGATCTGAGTTACATTATCTATGTACTCAGTATTACATATTCTTCAGGAAGCCCTCCTGTTGAGGGGAAGGGTTGTGATGCAGCTGTGTCTTGTATAGCTTCTTCCTCATGTACACCAACAGTGGTGGTGGCATTGGGGCTGTCAATGACAAAGAGGAAGTGCAGACCCCTATTGGGTTATTTGTTTTAGCTAAAATTTGCCAAAGGGGGAGATTGTTAGTACCTTAAGATTGGCATTAATTTTGTAAAACAAATAATGTAATCACCTCTGTTGTTTTAATATGTTGGATTGAAGAAGTTCAACATCTGGACCAACATGTCATGTAAGATGTCACGACATCCGAACTGTGACATCTCACATGTGTATAAAACTGAATCAGTTAATTCTGGTTTAGTTTGTGATTAATTAGGAGATCTGGTGAATATCCTAACTCCTATGTGAAGATCTTGAAGATTCAATCAGAAGATTTGGTGAATATATTTGCTGAATATACAGTTCCCAAATATGGAGATCTTTTAGGAAATAAAAGATTGAAGACCTTGATTGTAGCAGAAGAATTTTTCCAGCTCTGTAACAGCAAAGGAAAGATTTGCTGCGATTTCTGAAGGCCCAAATCCAGTTGGGTGGTTAGGTTATAAATAGCATATTGTAACCTAGGTTTTGTAAGCCTCAAACAATGTAAAAATTAGGGGTATGTGTAAGGTAAACCTCCCAACCTGTGGGAAGTTTACTAGGTGTTTCTCAGTGCTTGAAAGCATGAGATTATTTGTAACTTAAAGCCTGTAGGCAAGAGTTGTTATGTTCTTGAACTAAGCTATGAAGCATGTTCAAGTTGTCTAAGCATTACATGGTACTTGTAATGATAGGAATGGAAACTAGAGGTTTCTATCTAGGAGTGCCTATGTATAGATTGCATTGGGTAGGGATTAAGTGAAGAGTTGTAAATAGGGGAGTTTAACTCTGAATTAATACTGCTAATAGTGGATCTTCTTCCTGGCTTGGTATGCCCCCAGAGTAGGTAATATTGTACCGAACTGGGTTAACAATTACTGGTGTTTTTACCTTCTGCACACTATATTTTGTCTGTTAAAACTCAGTCTGTTTCTAGTCTATTTATGAAGAGAATAACAGACTTGACACATAGCCTGCAGTCTGATTGCAAAAAAGAATGTTATGACATTCATTATTGACTGATGTTACTGATAGACTGGTTGGTCTGTAACAGTTCATCCTTCTGTAATGTTGAAGCAGGTGATGTTCAAATCAATGTTGAGACATCATGCTGATAACTGGGCAGGATTAACAAACATAAGTGCCATGTTTGATCTCTACTGTGTCTTTGCTCTAGATGGACAAAACTGGATGTTCTTCTGTCCATGATGGTAGAGTAGCAGATGTCGTGACATCTGGGACTGTGTGCATATGAGTACTGGGTTTTAATTTTTTCTAACTGTCTTGCTGTATAAGTAACAATGTTGGATCAGATGTCATGACTTCGTGTAGAACATCTGAACTACGACTATACCAGAATTTTAGTATTTGATCATAGGTTGAGGTTGCTTCATAAGCCAGGCACAATCTATGCACAGTTGAATTAGGGCTTCCTTGGGAAACAACCCTCAAGCTCTTTGGTTTATCTTGATCATATTGACAAATTGAGATACTTGGGGGACATATATGATTATTGAGAGATTGGGAACCATTGTCATGCTTGCTTTCATCTTCATCTGGCCATTTCATTGAGTATAGGAGCCTCCTAGGAGCCTTGGATCACATGACTGCTCAAGCTTCAAAACAAAAGAGGTTAGTGACATATTTTTGTGCTTTTGGTTAGTAAACAAAATAAGAAATGCAATAATATACAATTCAAGCATGCTTGGTGGTCTCAAACCAACTCACACAAGTCCCAACCCAAGGGTTAAGGAGTCATACATGCTATGATCCTTGAGGCAATGCAATGAGCAATGATATGATGCCATGAGGGATCTTAGGGTAAAAATTAGGGTCTTACAATACAATACAAGTAGGATTGATGGTCTCAAACCAACTCAGACAAGTCCCTGTAAGACCCCAATTTTGACCCTAAGATCCCTCATGGCATCATAACATTGCATTTGCATAGTCTCAAGGATCATAATCATCTTGGTTCCCTTTACCTTTGGGTGGGACCTCTTGTGAGTTAGTTTGAGATCACCAAGCATGCTTGAATTGTATATTATTTCTTTTCTCATTTTATCTACTAACCAAAAGCACAAAAATATGTCACTAACATCTTTTGTTTGTAGCTTGAGCAGTCACAAGGTCAAAGGCTTCAAGGAGATCCTATATGCATTGATATGGTCAAAGAGAAGATGAAAGCAAACATGGCAATGGTTCCCAAAGCTCCCATCCATCAAATATGCCTCCCAAGTATCTCAATTCATCATTTTGATCAAAGCAAATCAAAGGGTTTGAGGCTTGTTTCCCAAGGAAACCCTAATTCATCTGTTCATCAATTATGCCTTGCTAATGAAGCAACCTCAACCCATGGTCAAATGAAATCAAGAAAAGTTCTTTAATTCATCAAAATATGAGGCGTGGACTTGAGAAGTTGATCAGTTAATTCATTTGACTATTTTGAACTACACTGAGACCTAACTTTTTATGTGTTTGTCAAATGGAGATGACCCCAAGAGAAACAATGTTCTTAAGGACCATATGAACAACTTTCATGTTCATCAAAAATTTATTTGAAGCTTGGAAGGTCATCATCCACTCTAAGACATTATAGGTCATTTTGACTGAAACCCTAATTTTGGGTCAACTTCCCAAGGACATAACTCTTTCATTTTTTACGATTTTGAGGTTGGATCAAATGAATTGGAAAGCTTAAGATGTATACTTCAAATTTTATGTTGAGCAAAATTTCAAAATCTCAAAATAAATACATGTAATAATGCAAAACATTATAGGTCACTTTGGACCAAATGCATTGAAATGTGAAAAAGTCCAACTTCAAGTGCCCATAACTTCTTCATCAAAAATCCAAATGATGCAAAATTTAAGTCCAAATTGATGGCCTTGAAAATATCTACAACTTGCATGTTGAAGGTTTTGTCATTTGGGGCTTGCATCGTTGAGACAGAAGGGCTTGAACTTTGGCCAATTTTGAAAATATCACTTATGCATGTTTTGCACCCTACACTTCAAGTTCAATTTTCACTAATTTCCAAGGCCCAAATGGAGTTTTGATTAACATAACATTTGTTCCTTATGCAATAAGCTTTCCAACCATTACTCATAAGGTTGTATTTCAATTTTGGACATGGCATTTTCGAAGACTTGAATGTAATAGTGCATTTTGTGAAAATCATTTCAATTGTCATGCATGAGCTCACATAATCCAATTTGCACGTCCATTCTACTTACATCAGGCATAAGCTTTCACTTCCAGTTGGAATTGGGCCCTCCATGCGCCTGTATAGGCCCATGCATGGAGGCCCTTTCCATCCATGCACACGATTTTATTCATGCATTCAGCCTTGCTCAGCTATAAATACAATACCTTGGCCTCTCATTTTAGCAACCTAAAGGCGCCCCAATTGCTGCTGAATTGAAATCCTAGCCATCACTAAAGGAACTATTTCATTTCTCTTCAAATTTTTCAGATCTGAATTTTGATTTCATTGATCAATCTTCAGATCTCAAAGTTCCTACACCTTCTCTACTTGATCCATAGTGCTTACTATTTGCAAAAGAATCCAGAGATCTTGACTCAAATCCTTGCAATTCAAAGGTTTACTTCAACTGTTTTTTTGCTTCGAACCAGCTTGTATATTACTCTATTTTCTTTGTTCTTGTGGGATCTGAAGTCCTCTGCATAGAGGCAACATTGCTATGCTTTCAATTTTTGAAAATCATTAAGTTCACATGAACACCACATAATTTCCACTTCTGATTTCTCTCAATCTAGAGATCTAGAATGGAATTGAGTGGTACAGGGGTGATGTACATCACCCCAGCTTTCGAATGATGCCTGGATCGTGCATTTTGGTTAACATTTTTCCTCTGCAAATTTTGACCCTCGTCGGAGCTGGCCGGAGAAGACGGTGGCGCTGGCCACAGTCTGGTCTCCAGATTCAATAAGGACCTTCCATTTGTTTTTCCAGATTGAATCTCATGCATCCATTGTTATGACTTCATTAAAGGCTGGGTGTATCTCGTTTGACTCACGTGTTTGGTGAACGCGCGCTCCTAGGCCGTGTGATGATCCACGCCAATTAATGAAGGATGATCCAATGGCTCACGCTTTTTCCTATTTTTTTATTTCTGATTTTATTTTATTTTATTTCTTTTAATTCCATTTTATTTCTAAAATTCATAGCTCTCTCATTATTGGTCCAAAAATTATGGGACCAATTTCATTCTTCTCCTTTTAATTTCTACTTTCTAAAAATGATTTTTAATATTTTTTATTTTATCATTTGATATTTTTTAGTAATTTTCTCTTTTCTGGTTACTTTTAATTCATTTTAATTAGGTTTTGATATTCAAAAAATACAAAAATATTTTTCGAACCTCTTTGAATGATGATAGATCTATGAAAAATATTCTCATCAATTTATTAATTGATTTGAGATTTATTTGAGATTTTAGTTCAATTAGGTTATTTTTATGCATTTTTAATTGATTTCAAATAGTTTCTGACTTCTAAAAATGCTGAATTTTTTTGTCAAACTTTGTTTGACCTTATTGAACTTGTGATAATTTACTTGGACTTTTCAAAGTGAATTTGAAGTGAATTTGAAGTTTGACCTTTCTTTATTATTTTAATTCAAGTTTTATTTTAATATTAAAAAATGCCAAAAATATTTTATTTGTTTCTTGACTTCTAATCCTCATTTTGCTTCTGTTTTCTATTGTTTGACCTTGATCTTCTCTATCTTTGGTCAATGCTTGTTGATTAACACATACCATTTCCATTAATGCACTTTAATTCTTCTTCTTCTTCTTCTTCTTCTTTTTCTTTTTTGATCAATGAGTTAAAGATTGGTGGTTAACATTGATACATGGAGGTTTAATCTTCCTTGATTCAAATCTAATTCATGCAAAGGACCTAAATCAATACAAGATCATTTCTCATCTTCTTTTTGGCATGGCAAGTTGTTGGAGTTTGATTCACTAATCACGACCTCTAACTTGTGTTGTTGCCTACATTATTATTGACCGGCCTCAGATAGTTGTGACTTCTATATAAGTCTAATTACGATTGCTTAACATAGCGCTAAATTTGCCTTATGGCACACTAACTACTAACATTAACCATTGACCATTAACATTTACTTCTTGCACTTTACATTTATGCAATTTACTATTCTTGTACATATTATTCATTTGCTTTTTCCTTTGCTCATTTGAGCACATGTTTATGTTAATGCAATTTGCCTTTTGCTCACTTGAGCACATAATTGTGTATATATTATTGTGCTTGTGTTTTGTTTTAATTGTTGTGGACCAAATGCAAAGAAATGGACAAATGGACTTAGTTTCTAGGACATTCCCTATGCAAAATTGGAGTAAAAGGACCTTAATGTTGAAGATGGATTAGAAGGACCAAATCTCTAAACCCACTCTTGTCCATTCTTGATTTACTTCATAGAACTTTTTGATGTGTGTGCTTTTGTGTTAGGGGATCCTATGAGAGCTCAAATTGAAGAATCATTGCCATGTTCATCCAAAGTGAAAGATACAAGAGACATTGAGGGATCTTCTAAGAACTTGTTTGATTATGTTGATTGCTTGAGCTTACTATTATTTTGCTTTCATATTCCAAAGGATGGGAGCTACTTGGATCATCAATATGATCTCAAGAGAGGAACTCCATTTGTGGTCTTGTTTCTTATCCCTTATCTCTTGTATGTTTAGGATTTTAGCCATTCTTCTTCTTCCCTCCACTCTAACCCAAGCCAAAACTTTTGTGCAAACATTTAACACTTCTTTTCAAACATTAGAAACCTAAGCCTTATGCTTTTGATTTTCAAACTTTCTTTTCATAATACTTATTTTGAATAGAACCTTTAAATCAACTTTGACCATATTTTGTAAATACTTTTCATTGGTAAATATAACCCATTCAAATACTTTTGTGGTTTCAATGGCCACTTCTTATCAAAAACTTTTCATAACCTTTAGCTATTAGGTTTGAGTTATCCTTGAGGTAGATGTAATACTCACCTACATCCTTAGTGATGGACAATGAGTCTTCCATGCTTATTATAGGGTTAACCCCTCACTAGCATGTTGAAGCTATCCTCACATGGTGGATTTGTGGTTTTAGGTTGAGTTTTCTCCCTTGGATAACAAAAGACCTTAAGGCTTTTGGACCAATCAATTCATCAACTCATTTTGAGATTTTTACCCCGAACTACGAGGTTTTGATCCTAATCTTTTTTAAGATGGTACGTAGGCAATGGGTTTATCCATCCAAACACAAAATGTAAATAACTTGTATATTCTCTTCTAATGTCTTCAATCATGTTTGCACAAATAAATTTTCACAAAAATACCAACCTTACAACAAAGTGTGAAAAGGGCTCCCTAGGAGTACCTAGGATGTTTTGGGTGCTTAACACCTTCCCATTGCATAACCAACCCCCTTACCCCGATCTCTGAATTTTTACTAGTTTTTGACTCGATAAAACTTTTAGGTTTTTGTTCGCTTTCTAACCATTCCTTTGGATAAATAGAAGTGCGGTGGCGACTCGACTTGTATGGTTTACCTTGGATTTAGTCAATATCTCTAATGGTAACGAATACTCCGCTACAGTCCCAACCCTAGGGTTAAGGAGCCACACATGTTATGATCCTTGAGGCAATGCAATGAGCAATGATATGTTGCCATGAGGGATCTTAGGGTCAAATTTAGGGTCTTACAGTGATGGATTTTCTCTTTTGTTGGTTTTCTACCCAGTAACCGGTAGTTGTAAATCCTACTTTGTCCCCTCGCAGAGTTAATCCTTCATATGTTCATCCTAACCGGTGACAGATTTTCTCTCCGACGGTTTCCTATCCAGCTTTTGATAGATGTAATTCCTACCTTTTTTGTTCAGTTTGTATATCCTTGATATGTTCATCCTAACCGATGACGGGTATCCTCCTTGGCATTTCCAGGCAAGTCTATCCTTAATATGTTCATCTTAACCGGTGACGAATTTTCTTCCCTGTTGAGTTTATCCTTGATATGTTCATCCTAACCGATGATGAATACTCTCATCCTTGGTCTTCTTCCTAGTAACTGGTAGTTGTAAATCCTATTTTCTGCATTTTTCCCAGCAAGGCTATTCTTACCCAGTAACCGGTAATGAATTTCCTCTCCTGGAATCCTCAGCGAGTCATCCTTGATATGTTCATCCTAACCGATGACGGATGTTCTCTCTGTCAGATCTTTATTATCTCCTTACCCAGTAACAGGTAGTAGATGATAAATTTCTACTCCTCCTGTGTTGAAGTTTATTGCTTCCCCAGTTGAGTTGAGTGCGCATTTCCTTAGTAAAATCATTTTTCCCCTACATGATTCGAGTACTTCAGTTTTATCCTGACTTACTCGTATCCCCTGCAGATGCTGTTATTTCCCCGGCTGAGTCTTTCCATTTCGTATGGAATTCCTCTAGTCCCCTAGTAGTTTTAAGACGTAGTCTGGCCTACGCATAAATCCTTTTATCCCCCTGTAGCACCTCAAATTTGCACCTCCCATTTGTATATACATTTTCATTTTAGGTCATTAACATTGCATTGTTCATTGCATAGTCCATCAAGTCATCACGCAAGACTGGTTAGAAGATTCAACTGTGCAAGGAAACAAGAGCATTTTCCATGAGATCAAAGCCCTAGGGTTGGCACAATGAGTTAATGTGACCCGGGGATCATTTTGAAGTGATTTGGCCAAGTGTTGAAAGCTCAAGGCTCATCAGTCCATGTGCAATTCATCTGAAACCCTAAAACGTCAACAGAAGTCAACTGTCAGTGCAACTGTGGATTTGAAGGTGGGAGATGGTTAGAGATGCCTCATTCATGTGCTAACAAGTCTCATTTGACATTTCAAACATCAACATTGAAGAATTTGAGGTCAGATCAAAACTTTCCCAAAATAGCAGGTGACCTGTAATTTGAACTTTCCAAAAATGGAAAGGTTTTGGACCAACTTCAACTTCAGATTACATCATCAAGAAAGCTTCAAATGAAATTTTGTCCAACATGAAAGTTGAAGATCTTTCTCTCCCATTTCCAAAATGTCCAAGATCATGGATTTCTAACGTGTGGTTAAGGATATATGATCAAATCATTGCCAAATATGCATGGGACTTCAAATGGCCATATCTTTTGATTCAAAGCTCCAAAATGAGTGGTTCTTTTTGCAATATTCTCCTTTTGACTTCTAATTTCCAAATCATGCATCACATTACATAAAATCTCATCATATAATCACTTGCATATCCATGCCTTTTTTGGAGGGAAATTGCAAAATTCAAAAATGGTGCATTGTATGGATTTTTTACCATTGCCATTGTGTTTAAAAGATCATTTTAAGTGACTTTGATGAAGGGTGTGGTACTGTTCACGTGTAATTACTACATGCACCATGCAAATTTTGATTTTTGCAAAACACCTTATTTTCATTAACCAAATTAAACATGGATTAGCAAGGTGATTAGTAAAGCATATATATACTCTAACCCTAACAGAATCGAAGGAGGTTAATCATTTTTCACATTTTCTAGATCCAAATTTCTCTCTCACTTCAAATTTTTCTCTCATTCATAACTCAATTTTTTTCAAAGAACCTTGCAATTTCACTTCATATACTTGTTGCCTAGCTTTGATTCTGTGCAGATCAAGTGTTGAATTGGTGAATTCGTGCAAGAATCAAGTGGTGGAAGTTCATGAAGATGACAATGGAGTTTCTGTTTTGAGCTAGATCTACACGTGTGCAAGCTTCCTTTTCTTCACCAAACATCATTTCAAGCATTGTAGAGTGGATTTGGATACTTACAAGCTGTGGATCATGCAAAATCAAGAACTGCTCTTCAAGAGGTTCAGTTTTCGAATCTCTTAATTCTTAAATTCATGTATATATTCTGGTAGATCTTGTTCTCCTGGTGATTCTGATCTAAATTTCGTGTGATTTGATGCATTATTAAGAGAGATATGCTTAATTGATGTCTTGAATGTTAATTTGATTTTGCTTCGTTTTGCATGAATCATGATGAATTAACATGAAATATTGCTTGATCTATAACCTACATGTCATGAGGATTTGTTTGATGTATTTGTTTTTGAGTTCTGAAAAAATTCTGGAAAAACATTGAAGCTCGCGCACTGTTCATCTTCTTCTTTATGAAGAAGATGAAGATCTTCAGCTATGCATCGACCATACAGCAATGTTGCGTCGACCGCTCGACAGCTTTGAGTCGACCGTAGCTGGTCTTGCGCTGACCCGAGGTTCTAGCTGTGTTTTTTTGAGTCGACCATAGCCGTCCTTGCGTCGACCCCTCTCTGGTTAGGGTTTTGTGCTGGCGCGCTCAATTTGAATTTGTACAGGGTTCGATCCCTGCTGAGCGCTGGTTTTCAAAAATTCATTTCATATTTTCATCCTTTCCCTCCATATGCCCAGCTATGTGTTTTCTTTCATTTTTATTATTTTCTCCAACTTCATAAAATCATAATAAATTGAAAAATGCATCAATTCACCTCCAATTTTTTGCTACTTGCTCCTCTGTTTGTCTATTATTTTATGATCATAATTTCCAAATTTGTGCATGCCTGAATATGTTTTGGTGCTAGGGTACTTGAACATGTATGCTTGCTTGACCTTGCTTTGCCATATCATTTGTGAAATGCTGGTCTTTAATCCAATGCTCATGAAATTTTGCATGCTATAACTAGACACTTTGCCTGACATTTTGGTGTTGATTTGGAATTTTTATCAATTACCATTGCTGTTTTATGAATGTGCTAAGTTAGGTGTGACAATTTGTGTCACACCTTGTGATGTTCAACTTGATTGATGAGTTTGCCATGCCAAATGATATCCAATTGCCTTAATTTTTTGTATGATGCCTAGTATGGATGTTTTGATTGAGCATGATTTTTGTTGGAATTTTTAGGATGATTTCTGATTTAATTGAGATTTTTCCTTCTGGATGGTCACATTTGAGCTTTAAAATTGCTTTGAACTTCATTTGATTGTGAAATGCTTGTTCCTTATCCAATGAATGTGAAATTTTGCACACTATTTCTAGACATATTGAATGTTGTTTTGGCTTTGGTTTGAGGTTTTTACCATGATCCATCTCTGTTTTATGCCTATGCTAAGTTGGTGTGACAATTTGTGTCACACATGTGCTTGTTGTGTTTGTCTTGACTTATGCTATGTGATTACCATGCCTAATGATGTCCAATGCCTCTAATTTTTTGTGTGATGATCATATTGTATGTCCTGTTTACTCATGAATTTTGCCAAGATTATTTGAATCATTTTGGATTTAATGTGCATTTGTTTCTTCTGATGTCACAATGTGGTCACAATTTGCATACCTTACCATGTTTGATTCATGAAATGAATTTGGTTAATGATATTGATATGGGACCTTTTGGACTGTGTTCTTGATTGATTGAAGTTGATTCATGTTAAATTTCATGTTCTGTTTTGACTGTTTCACCTACTTTTGACCCTAGGCTTTGACCTAGTGGTTTGGACTCACTGTTTGGATTGTGGATTTCAGGTTAAGAAGCACATTGCCATGATTGAAGTGGTTCACTCATTCTGATTGATTAATTGGTTGATGTTGGCTAACCTTATGTTGTTTTGTAGGTTGATGCCAAGTTGTTTGTGTTGTGCCTATTGGCTTGTGCCTTGCACATTGTTGCATTGCTTGTCTGTCTGATTGTATGGATGACTGTTGTCTGTTTGTTTGTTTGACTTGTAAACTGATTGGTTTAGATTTTTTTCAGGTACCTAAGTTGCTTTGAGTTCTTTTGAACTTGCTTTTGCTTTGCTTGGTTGTTTAACCATTGAGGTATAACTCTTCTGACTTCATGTAGTCTGGAAGACATGTCCTGTTATGTGGGCAGGCACCTGTCTGAAGCCCTCCTTAAGAGGCAATGCTTGTGGATGTTTACTTTTGTGCCAAGCAGGAAAAGACCTGTTTAGAGGAAATTGGCAGATAAAATAGATGTGTAATCCATCTCCTGCTACTCAGTGTGTCATCCACTTTGCTCACACCATGTGTTGATGCATTGTGGATATTAACCCAAGATCTTTGTTGTGTCAGTTATATGTGGAGAAGAGTTCCTACTTTCTGAACTCCCACACCTTCTATTTGAGTCAAGCTCTCCCAGGCCAGGGATAAGAGCTGTGAGGTCTTACCCTCACTTCCCATTGTTGGAGAATAGCCATCCAAGGCGCAGCGGAATTTAAAATTTTCTCCATTTAGTGATCCTTACGAATGGGCATGATCAGTGATAGAATCGTTACCTCTTGTGGCGATTCAAACCTTTGGTGCAGATCTCTGATTATGATCAAAACCTTTGATACAGATCCACGGGGCGATCACGAACGTTGAACGATGACAACGTCTCTACTCAGTCCACACGAACGGATTCCTTCAATCGCAGTGCTAGCTGTTATGAATGAAGGCTTTTAGTGAGAGAAAGAGGGAAACAAAATTCCAAGTCTCTACTTGAATTTCTGTCTGAGTGGAGTGGAGTCTGAATGCTTCTACCCAAGGGGTTCTATTTATAGAACCACTTGTGTGGGCTTCAAGCCAAAAAGCCCACTTAAGTGTATTTTGCCCATATCTCATAATATGCCAAAATCACTTAAGTATTTGGTACCTTACCATATTTCGTTTCCACTTAAGTGCACCGTACCTTACGATGTTCCTTAATTATTCTATCTCTCATCAATCCGTCCTTTGTGTGTGACCCTATAGGTTTTCGCGACGTTGGCAATTATATTAAATCACGCATTTAACATAATAAACAGTGAGCGGTATCTAGCAACACATCACTGCTACCCAAGTCACGAAAATGTCATGTGATCTGACAAAACCTCCTGTGATAATAATTATGTGTATAATTACCCCTTTGCCCTTATGTCTATATTGAACACAAGGTATAGACCGTGTCACCCTTGTCCAGTTCAATATTGGGCCCATAGACATTTATCCTGTTACGCAGGATTGGCAAATTCCATCTAGGACACTCATGTCCCTCAGCATGCTTCGTGGAGTACCCATCAACTGTCTTTATGGTTGTCAAGTTACGGATAACGTTGGATCATCAATAAAGCACTCGACTCTACATCTAGGATCCATAGTGGTTTCAGGTCGAAGAGTGGTATACACTATTATCACCATGAGAATAACTTATGACACTTTGCATAACTTTCTATATAGTATTCTCATAGCGGGTCAATCCGGTATAAATATTACTCCTAATATTCATACCTATGTTTAAGACTTGATAACTCTTTATCCATGATCCATGAGATGTGATCATCAGTCTACAAACATAATAGTCTTAATGCTTTAATGTTATCCCACTTCACATTAAAGCTCGACTACGGATACTTTAAGAATAGTGCCCTTATGTTTAATGTGTTCTCATGATTAAGTCATACTTAATACATTAAACGGACTATCTATTCTAGGGACTTTATTAATCAACCATAATAAAGAAAATGCCTTTTATTATTAATAAATAATTCGATACAAGTACCAAAAGTATTGGCCTCTAGGGCTTACACCAACAATCTCCCACTAGCACTAGAGCCAATCAGACATACCCCGTATGCCCATTGATCTAGTATGGCCATCATGCTTCTGCTGCGCAAGAGGCTTTGTCAGTGGGTCAGCTATATTGTCTAGTGTAGGTACTTTACATATTTTCGCACAACGCCTAAGTATGTGTTTGGATCGTTGGTGAGATCTAGGCTCCTTAGCTTGTGCGATAACACCATTGTTATCATAATAGAGACCAATGGGATCCACAATGCTAGGGACTATGCCAAGTTTATTGATCCAAACAGCTTCCTTTGCTGCACTTAAGGCAGCAATATACTCAGCCTCAGTTGTAGAATCAGCAACTGCATCTTGCGTTGAACTTTTCAAGCTCACTGTGCCACCATTTAAGCAAAACACACAACCAGATTGGAATCATTCATATTAAAGCGTCTCAGCACTTTGTCTATGTACTCTGACTTAGGCCAAGCATTTCATGATCTATCTCTATAGATCCTGATAGGCTGCTTCACCAGGTCCTTCATAGAAAAGCATTTCCCCAACCAAGACTTTACTTGTTTCAGGGTAGGGATATCGATTCCAATGAGTAATATGTCATCTATATATAATACCAGGAATACGATCATGCTCCCACTAACCTTCTTGTAGACACAAGGCTCATCTTCGTTCTTGATGAATCCATACAGTTTTACTGTTTCATCAAGGCGAAGATTCCATGAGTAGGTCACAGGCTCATCTTGATCCATGAGTAATACATCACCTTGATCAGATATCCATATATCTCAGGTAGGTGACGTATCCTGCCTGACCTACGCTGGTCTTGTTCTACTTGAGCAGGTTGCTCTTACACAACTACTTGTGTTTCCTGCTCTAATTCCTCCATAGGTGTATCGATGCTTTGTGATTCTTGAATTTCTTCAAGCTCTACTTTCCTCCCACTGGTTCCTTTGGAATTAAAATCCTTTTATAGGAAAAACTCCAGTTCGAGCGACAAACACTTTGCCCTCTGAAGGATTGTAGAAGTAATATCCTCTTGTTTCTTTAGGATACCCCCACAAATAAGCATTGGTCAGATTTGGGCTTAAGCTTAGTTGAAATTTGTCGTTTCACATAAACTTCGCAACCCCAAGTCTTCATGTAAGACATATGTGGTCTCTTACCACTCCATATCTCATATGGTGTCTTTTCAACCTTTTGGATGGAACACGGTTAAGTGTGTAAGCTAATGTCAATGGTGTATGTCCTCAAAAGGAGTTTGGAAGATTGGTGTGACTCATCATGGATCGGACCATGTCCAACAGGGTTCGATTTCTTCTCTCAGGTACACCCTTCCATTGGGATGTTCCAGGAGGAGTAAGTTGGGATAGGATCCCACACTCTTTCAGATGGTCATCAAACTCTAGGATTAAATACTCATCACTTCGATCTGATCGAAGAGTTTTAATATTCTTACCTAGTTGTATTAATGTTATTAATAGGCATTTCAAGATCAAGGACATATAGTCCATTGTTCATTTGTGCAGTAGCATAGAATATATCATTCAAATAAATTGAGCAACAATTGTTCTTTATTATAAATGAAAAACCAAACTTGTCCAAACAAGCAATGGAAATAATATTCTTGCTAATTGCAGGTACATAATAACAGTTCTCTAATTGAATTATTAAACCACTAGGTAAAGTCAATACAAAAGTTCCTACGGCTAAAGCAGCAACCTTTGCTCCATAGCCAACTCGTAGGTCGACTTCACCTTTTGCCAAATCTCTACTTCTTTTCAGCCCCTGCACATTTGTATAAATGTGAGAACCACATCCAGTATCTAATACCCATGATGCAGAAATAGATAAATTAATAACAAAAATACCTGAAGTTGAAGTCTCTACTCCATTCTTCTTATCTTCCAGGTACTTTGGGCAGTTCCTCTTCCAGTGTCCGGTCTTACCGCAATGGAAGCAGGTGCCTTCTTTTGCTATACCTCCACTAGGCTTCAAAGCAGCAGTGGGTCTGGGATTGGCAACTTCCTTGCCCTTCCCCTTATCACTCTGCTTAGTGGGCCTTTTGTTCTGTCTCTTTCCATTTCCGATCATCAGAATGGACTTCCCTTTTGACTTCAGATTCTGCTCGGCAGTTCTTAACATGGCGAGCAGTTCAGGAAGAGATTTGTCCATATCAATCATATTGAAATTTAGGACAAATTGACTGAAACTATCTGGCAACGATTGCAAGATCAAATCAGTTGCAAGTTCCTTTTCGAGGGGAAAACCCAATCTCTCAAGGTTTTCCATATACCCAATCATCTTGAGTACATGGGGACCTACAGGGGCTCCCTCAGCTAACTTGCTTTGAAAAAGGGCTTTTGAAACTTCAAACCTCTCATGCCTTGCTTGCTCTTGATAGAGCAACTTCAGGTGTTCGATCATATCGAACGCTGACATGTTCTCATGTTGCTTTTGCAATTCTGAGTTCATGGTAGCCAGCATGAGACACGCAGTTTCATTGGCATCATCGACATGCTTCTTATAAGCATCTCTTTCTGCCTTAGGTGCAGAACTAGGAGGTTCCTCTTCAGGAACAGGTGTCTCCAAGACATACAGCTTTTTATCATGTTTGAGGACAATCCTCAGGTTTCGGTGCCAATCCAGAAAATTTGTCCCAGACAATTTTTCCTTATCAAGGATTGATCGCAGGATGTTGTTAGAGGTGTTTGCTGTCATGGTAATCTACACAAGGATTTATGAAAATATAAGTATCATTGACATATTTAATTAGGCCTTTAATTAAACATGCTCCCACTATTTTACTCAAAACAAATGACCCTCATCATCTGATTCGGAAAATCCCGTTGGAAGATTTTCTAGTGGGTCGAGATCCATATTTCACTTCGTTCTAAGTCCGCGTAGGTGGATTACACAAAACTAGGTTATTTAGGTAGGAACTCCTTCCAATTGTATCTCATACAACTCTCGAAAATTTCAGTTGGGTGAATAACTCCTTATTCCAATCCATCATATGGATTATTCCCAACTCTTGCTTCTAAACATATATATAATCTTATTATAATTTGTTTAGTTAAGTTTGACCCATTGTTTTAACAGTTGGATATTACAATTATCCCATCGCACCTTACTAATATAGAACATGCACCTCGCGTAGGCGAAACCTACATTATTCGATACTAGTCTTGATGAGTGTTAAAACTTGGAAAGCTTAAAACTTAATATTTAGTTTTGAGGGAATTGCAATTTTCTGATCTCACCGGCTTGTTTATCATATAAACCGTCTCTCACATGCATCAACATACATTCACATGCATCAACATACATACATACATAATGAAACAGTTATGGCCCCTAGCGCAATCGTTCTCCCAAGCCAATGAGAGAACCTAAGCTAACCTACGACGATCTAAGCTTCTCCAAGCAAGATCTTCAAGGTTGTCCTCCTTTGGCAATGACTTCTTTGCTTTCTTCATATCATTACATTACATGAAAGAAACTCGTTTTACATACGAGGGAGTGAGATGAGAAAAGAAGTTACATTTTGGAGATTAAGAGAGAGGCACGACACGCAGGTCGTATTTTAAAATCCAAAATCAAACAAAGGAAAACTAAGGCCATAACCGATCACCACAAGACAATAATAAACACTTTATTATTATTATAATTAATTCCTTTAATTAATTAAAATCAAATTAGATTTCGACGACCGATCATCACATTTTAATGAACAATTCATTTAAAATCGATGTCGCTTTTCGTATCAACACTTGACACTTTTAAAGCACTGAGTTAGCCGAATGGGCGAAAGTTTCCTTGCGTTAACCGGTTAACCATATGCGTTAACCAGTTAACACTGTTTTGAAATCTGAAAAAAATTGTTTTTCTGCCTTGCGTTAACCGGTTAACCAAATGTGTTAACCGGTTAACACTGTTTGAAAATGTCTTAGAAAACTGTTTTCCGCCTTGCGTTAACCGGTTAACCATATGCGTTAACCGGTTAACACTGTTAAAAATCTCAAAAAATTTTATTTCGCATTCCGTTAACCGGTTAACCATACACGTTAACCGGTTAACACTGTTCCAAAAAGTGTTTAGGAAGCACAACTCTTGTGCGTTCAAATCCCAATCGCATAACTCTCTGACAACACAACCCTTGTGCCGTCACTAACCCTAATGCACCAATTTCAGACCGTCAAACACGTCTCGATTGTTAATTCAGTATGATTGATCAACACGTCATTGCTTCACCATACTAATGTCGGATCAAGAAGCAAACGACCATTGATCGCTCAAAGGAAAACAATCATCGAGGTTTTTGAAAGAACGAAACAAGAACATTATATCATATATAATGTATTTTGCATCAGGGTTACATATATCACATATATGTAACTTGATCGATCTCAATTTAATTTATGATTCATTCTGTTTTAATCATATTATTACATAACAAAAACAGATATCAGATTCATGGTTTCGTAAGTGGCTCTGATACCACTGTTGGAGAATAGCCATCCAAGGCGCAGCGGAATTTAAAATTTTCTCCATTTAGTGATCCTTACGAATGGGCATGATCAGTGATAGAATCGTTACCTCTTGTGGCGATTCAAACCTTTGGTGCAGATCTATGATTATGATCAAAACCTTTGATACAGATCCACGGGGCGATCACGAACGTTGAACGATGACAACGTCTCTACTCAGTCCACATGAACGGATTCCTTCAATCGTAGTGCTAGCTGTTATGAATGAAGGCTTTGAGTGAGAGAAAGAGGGAAACAAAATTCCAAGTC
This sequence comes from Lathyrus oleraceus, assembly GCF_024323335.1. Classification (NCBI taxonomy): domain Eukaryota; kingdom Viridiplantae; phylum Streptophyta; class Magnoliopsida; order Fabales; family Fabaceae; genus Lathyrus; species Lathyrus oleraceus. The sequence goes on from NC_066581.1 coordinate 530,670,706, forward strand.
TCTACTTGAATTTCTGTCTGAGTGGAGTGGAGTCTGAATGCTTCTACCCAAGGGGTTCTATTTATAGAACCACTTGTGTGGGCTTCAAGCCAAAAATCCCACTTAAGTGTATTTTGCCCATATCTCATAATATTCCAAAATCACTTAAGTATTTGGTACCTTACCATATTTCGTTTCCACTTAAGTGCACCGTACCTTACGATGTTCCTTAATTATTCTATCTCTCATCAATCCGTCCTTTGTGTGTGACCCTATAGGTTTTCGCGACGTTGGCAATTATATTAAATAACGCATTTAACATAATAAACAGTGAGCGGTATCTAGCAACACATCACTGCTACCCAAGTCACGAAAATGTCATGTGATCTGACAAAACCTCCTGTGATAATAATTATGTGTATAATTACCCCTTTGCCCTTATGTCTATATTGAACACAAGGTATAGACCGTGTCACCCTTATCCAGTTCAATATTGGGCCCATAGACATTTATCCTGTTACGCAGGATTGGCAAATTCCATCTAGGACACTCATGTCCCTCAGCATGCTTCGTGGAGTACCCATCAACTGTCTTTATGGTTGTCCAGTTACGGATAACGTTGGATCAGCAATAAAGCACTCGACTCTACATCTAGGATTCATAGTGGTTTCAGGTCGAAGAGTGGTATACACTATTATCACCATGAGAATAACTTATGACACTTTGCATAACTTTCTATATAGTATTCTCATAACGGGTCAATCTGGTATAAATATTACTTCTAATATTCATACCTATGTTTAAGACTTGATAACTCTTTATCCATGATCCATGAGATGTGATCATCAGTCTACAAACAAAATAGTCTTAATGCTTTAATGTTATCCCACTTCACATTAAAGCTCGACTACGGATACTTTAAGAATAGTGCCCTTATGTTTAATGTGTTCTCATGATTAAGTCATACTTAATACATTAAATGGACTATCTATTCTAGGGACTTTATTAATCAACCATAATAAAGAAAATGCCTTTTATTATTAATAAATAATTCGATACAAGTACCAAAAGTATTGGCCTCTAGGGCTTACACCAACACCCATTTCATCTGCTTCACCCTAACTCTCAATGTTAGGGTTAAGAGCTAACTACACCCGATTCCAGTTGGCTTGTGTTTCACAGCCTAACCTTGTATGAGCCCAATTGATTGCATATAGTGTGTGTGATTGTTTATTGTGCTTGTGTATTTGCCTGTGCTGTTTAGGATAGCTTTCTCCCTGTGCAAGTTAGATAGAAACCTCAACTTAGGACCATGGTGAATTTACATGATAACTATTAGGCTCAAGTCAGTCTCCCTTCTAGTTTGTCATTTCCCAGTCTCTGGTTAGGTTAGAAGTTCTTTCCCTGCGTAGGGGAACTACGTCGCCCTGATCCTCATACCAGATGAGGTACGTAGGCAGGAGATGAGCTGATCTCTCCGGGCGCCCTTTTTCTTTTTCAACCCTTTTGTTTGCGTTTGGAGTCTGATGTAAGTCCAGCGATTGGCAGTTGGTTTCCCGTGTCTTGTTTGCTTGTTGGAGTCTGACATAAGTCCAGCGATTGGCAGTCGGTTTCCTGTGTGTGGTTTTGTTTGGCGTGCGTTATCCGAGCTACGAGTGCTCTGATTCTTCTCCGGTCAGAGAAGATACGTATGCATAGGATGCGACATCCTAGCGAGCACGTTTTCCCTTGTCCCGAACTACGTCGACTCTGATGTCTGTGCCTGACAGACTACGTAGGCCCAGGATGCGATATCCTGCCGAGTTAGTTTCTCTTGTTTTCTTGTGTTTTCTTCCAGCGTGTGTGCAGTGTTTGAGCAGTCTTTAGCAACCTTTCTTCTATTCTTTCTGAGCGTGGATCCCGTCGAGTACGACGGATGCGTAGGGGTGCTAATACCTTCCCTTCGCATAACTGACTCCCGATCCCATCTATCTCTGGTCGTGAGACCATGTCTTTTCCAGGTTTACTTCGAGCGTTTCTTTTCCCGCCTTTGGGATAAATAACGCACGGTGGCGGCTCTGTTGTGTCTTTTCCCGCCAGTTTTTCGCGTAATGCGACACCCCCCAGAGTCTCTGTCTCCCTAGTGAGTTTTCATTACGGAATGCATTATGCTCCTGTGGATTTTTGGTCTCTCTGATTTCTTTTTCCTTTGTGGCAATATTTCCCCACAGAGCATTAACTTTTGCATTCATGTCATATGCATCATGAGGTCTCTTAGGGACCAAAATTTGTTTCTCTATGTTTTTATTTAAGCCCATTCTACTGAGTCGAGCTGAAGATTTTAACCTTCACCTCCTCAGTTAGAATGTCCTTAAATAGGGGCAGCTGAAAGACCCCAATTTTGACCCTAAGATCCCACATACAATTCCATCATAAGCATTAGCATTGGGATCATATCTTGGCATCCTCCTTACCCCTCTTTCATTGGGTTTATTTTAGGAGAGATTACCAAGCACTTTGTGATTATATCATACTTGTATTTTATCATTTCACTAACCAAAATATCAAAAATATGTCTTTGCATTTGCCTAACTCTTTTGTAGGAAGGGCATGATCTCATTGATTCATCAAGTTCACATCTAGGGTTTGAGACCCTCATGAACAAAGAGCACAACCAAGAATTAATCCAAGAATGGTTATGAGCATCATATATGATTCCCAATGATTCCTACATGTTATATTGATCAAGTTCTCTTCAAGAGTTTGAGGATGATTTGCCTTGGAAACCCTAGTTTGACTGGGTATCTTGAGTAACTTCTCCAACAAGCTATCTCATCAAATTGATCAAATTTCTCATGGGACACTTAAAAATTCATCATCTTGTGCATATATGATCTACTATTATCCTAGAAAGTCAAGAAAATTGGAGGTTAGCAAGTTGGTTGATGGTGGTTGGCCAGATTGATTCATCTAATCAAAACTGGGTCTCCCTAGACCATATATCCTACATTTTTCATCATATGAAAATGATTATTATATAAAACTTACTCTAAATTACATTCCAAACAACTTTAATGTTGATACCTAGAGCTAGTTTTGCTTGGAAAATTATTTTCTATGTTGAAACATTATAGGTCATTTTGTCTAAACCCTAATTTGAAAGTCAACTTCCCAAGGCCATAACTTGCTCAATTTTTATGAGATGTAATATTTCCAAGTTGCACAATCAAATTGAAGACGTCTACTTCAACTTTGATGTTTGGAGTGAGAGCTAATTCAACTTTTATGAGCATGTGATATGAGGTTACATTATAGGTCACTTTTGACTTATACCATTGAGCAAGTAATTTTTTCCAAACTTCGAAAATGCATAACTCTATCATTCCAAATCCAAATGACATGAAATTGGTGACCATTTTGAATTTCGTTGAAAGAGAGACAACATTGATGAATACACTTTTCTCATTTGAAGCTCACATAAAAAGTTAAGCAAGGTGGAATATTGAGATATATGGCTTGACACTTAGAAAAATTTTCAATATGTTGAAATTTTCAAACTTCCACCTCAAAATTCATCATGATACAAGCTTTAAATGGAAAAGTGTTGAACAGGAAAGTTGTTCCTCCTGATCTGACCTTTCCAAAAGTCCAATTTCATCCTTTTTGGATAAGATTTTCTAGGGTTGCGCATGGCTGGAACATTGCATCATCATTTGGCAAAGATCAAACTTCAAACTTCCATATACATTTGCCTTGCATTCCAAGTTGATTTCAGACTTACTCACACTCAATTATGGACCTAAAGGAATGATCTCATGGGTCTGTACACGCCCATGCACACATGCATCACTCATTGCCAATTTTGGAAACTCATTTCGAAGGTGCAAATATCACATGATCCAGCTATAAATAGAGCTTCATATGCTCAGAATTGGAGACCCCTTGGCGCCAACTTTGATCCCAAACACCAAACCCTTCCATTTGAGAGGATAATCCTGAGAATTTCCTTTGGAAATTGAGTTGGAATCTCACTGTTTTGAGATTCAAAACTCCAGGGATCCGAGACCTTTTGTTCATTGTAATCTACTTCTGCAAGCATACAGAGCAAGATGAAGCACGAGCCAAAGCAAGAACAAGTGAATTCATACCTGCATTGAAGGTATTTTCCATAAAATTTCATCTCTTTGATTCTCTCTCAATTCCACCCAATTCTCTAGGATCTTTGGTTGTTTGAAGTCCTACCAATGTAGGCAAGAAGATTTAGTTGCTTAGAGGTCAAATCGAAGCAACTCAGTTGACACACCTCAAAATTCAACTCCTCATATCTTTCTATATATGTGGAGTTAGTTAAAATTGAGGTCAGATTCGTGCTCTACGCCATTTTTTCTTTCAGATCATGTCCTCCTTTTTCAATTTTATGATATGAAAGATTTCCAAGTTGCACAATCAAATTCAATGTGTCTACTTCAACTTTGATGTTTGGAGTGGGAGATAATTCAACTTTTTTGAGCATGTGATATGAGGTTACATTATAGGTCACTTTTGACCTATACCATTGATCAAGTGATTTTTCCAAACTTCAAAAATGCATAACTCTATCATTTTAAATCCAAATGACATGGAACTGGTGAGCATTTTGAAGGTCTTTGAGAGAGCTACAACTTTGATGGAGACACTTTTCTCATTTGAACCTCAAGTAAAAAGTTAAGCAAGGTGGAATATTGAGACATATGGCTTGACACTTAGAAAAAAATTGTATGTCAAAAATTTCCAAACTTCCACCTCAAATTTCTCCAAGTTGCAAGATCCAAATGGAAAAGTGTTGAACATGAAAGTTGTTCCTCTTGATCTCACCTTTCCAAAGATCTCAAATTGATTCATTTTGGACAAGGAATGCATAGGTTGCGCATGGCATGAATATGGTGTCATCACTTGGCAAAGTTCAAACTTCAAATCTAAATGTACACTTGCCTTGTAATCCAAGCTGAATTCATACTATCTAACATTCATTTGTGGACTTATGGCAATGATTTTATGGGCCTATATGCGCCCATGCAGCCATGCATCATCAATGACCAAATTTGGAAAGTGATTTCAAGTGTGCAAATATCAATGGTTTCAGCTATAAATAGAGCCTCATATGCTCAGCAATCAACACAAATTCGCACCAACTTTGATCCCCCATCTCTAACCCTCACATTGCAAAGGATAAACCTGAGAAATTCATTTGAATTTGAGGTTGAATATCCACTGTTTTGAAATTCAAATCCAGGAATCCACAGCCTTTTGAGCATTCAATCCTTTTTCTGCAAGCATTTGGAGTGAGATAAAGCACGAGCATGATCAAGATCAGTTGAATTCAGACCTCCATTGAAGGTATTTTCTAGAAATTTTGATCTCTTCGATTCTCTCAAATTCTTGCTCAATTCTATTGATTCTTTGGTTATCTGAAGTCCTACCAATGTAGGCAAGAATATTGAGTTACTTTGAGGCCAAATTGAAGCAACTCAGTTCATGTACCCAAATTTTAACTCCATGTATCTCTCAATATACTTGAAGTTAGAGTGAATTGAGGCCAGATTCGAACTCAGTGCCATTGTTACTTTGAAATCATGTCCTTGTTTTTAATTTTGGTGATGGTTGATGGTGGACCAGTCCGGTGAGGTCCACCGGAGAAGAAGACGGGAGCTACAGCCTCGGTCATGCGCTGGCATGTCTCACAGCCATAGGATCCATCTAATTTGTTTTAATCACGATCGTCCCTTTTGAATACCAATGTTATGGCGCGCTGACTCATGTGCACGGTGGAACGCGTGTTTCTGCCCACTTGATCTGCCACCTCAATTAATGAGGGAGATCAAGTGGTCCACGTTTTTTCTGGTATTCTAATTTTCATTTTAATTGCATTATTTTCAATAATTCATATTAAATTCAATATTGATCCAAAAAATGTGAGACTTTCACCAAAAAATTTCAAATATTTTTATCTTTCATATTCTGAATTAAAATTATTTTTTGGATCATTATTAATATTTTTCACGAATTAATTGATTTTGCATTTGTTTTTAATTGTTTAAAAATATTTTTAAATGACCAAAAATTATGAGATTTTTTCTCCAAGGTCCTTTGACCTTGTTTAACCTATGATAAATCTCATGGCCATTTCTTTGGTGTTTTGATGAGATTTTAGGAACTGGACAAACCATATTTAATTTAAATGCACTATTTTAGTATTTTAATTTGAATAAATGCCAAATAAATTTGTTGACCAATTGTGATGACTTGTTTATGTTTGACTCTTGTTGTTGGGCCTTGGTCAAGGTTGATTTGACTTTGTCAAATTAATATCATTGGATTTAAGGGATTGATGGACGGTACATTCCATCTCCCAAAATGAATGGATGATATTAATTTGGTAAAAGTCCTCCTTTGACCAATTTGTGATTTGATCCATTCCCCCCCCCCCCCCCCCCCCCACTTCATCTTATTCCCTTTCTTCATTCATTCATTCCATTTGGCATATGACATCTCAAAGTCCTAATGGTAGTTGATTGAAAAATTAACATGAGTATGGATGAGATTAGGCCACACCTTTTGCATATTCTTTTTTTGTGTGGTATGTTTCATGACCATAGTCCATTATACTATGTCTCTAAGATGCATTAACACCAAAATTCTATTGCCCGACCTCAAATAGTTGTGACTTCTACATAAGTCCAATTACGATTGCTTAACATAGCGCTAAATTTGTGACATAAAAGGCATAAGCATTCTAGTTAGTGAGATTGTAAGTCTCCCCTCTTTCATGGTATTGTGTGGAAACTTGGCCTTCTTTCCTTCCTTTGGAAGATGTTTTGGCTCAAGGATTCATGCTTGTGATAAGTGGGTTGAGTGTTCTCCAAAGAATGTCTTGAAAATGAAAAGCAAAAGCAAAACAATACTAACTTCTAACTCATTAACAACTAACCTTTAATTTCAAGTCATTTACTTTAACGCACTTTATTTTTTAAGCCTTATTCATTTGCCATTATTCATACCATTCTAATTGTTTATGTTAATGTCATTTTCACTTTGTCCACTTGGACCATATTGTGTGATACATCTTGTTTTTGTATACTTTGCTTGTTTGTATGGTCTTTGACCATTAATGTACATAATAATAACAAAAAACCTTTAAAAACTTTTGTGTGGACTGTTGGCTTGATCTTGGACAAATGGACTTAGAATCTAGGCAACCTTCCTATGCTAAAGGACTTGGCCAATGCCAACTTGCTGAGAAATCAACTGCTTGCAATTTGAAATTCATCTGATACATCTTTAAAGACATCTCTAAGTTCATATGCAACATGATCATTGTGAAGCTGCGATTTTGAATCTATGACTTGTGGAATTCATTTGTTGCATGGGCTATTTTGGAGAAGATCATGGAATGTATAAGCTTAGATATGGCCATCTTTATTTGATGCCTTTCTCTTTAAGATAATATAATTGTGCATTTGTGTGTTGTTTGATTCTAAAAGTCCAAGGGAATTATGGGTTTCTATTGACATTCTTGTCTATTGGATTGCTACCCATTTGGTCAGATATTTTCAACTCTAAACTTTTAATTTTGTACATAGGGTAGTCTCTTCATCTTCTCCCCATTTCTTTAATTTCAAAATCTCTCCCTCCATTTTTCAAAATCTTCTTTGCGTGAACCACTTTTGTTCTAAATTTAGACCACTTTTGCAAAATGATAGAAACTTTGGCCTTATGCCATTGCATTTTCAAACTTCTTTTCTTAAATCAAACTTGTAAATAGACTTAACTATACTTGACTTAAACTTTCAAAAATCCAAAAAGAACTAACTCATTCAAACCACTTTTAGGCCTTTGTTCCTTTCAAACTTTATTTTTGTTTAAAACAATGCATCCATTTTGAAATTTGTATCACAAACTACGAGGTTTTGATCCCTCATTTTTATGTTGGTACGTAGGCACAAGACCAAAGGTCTTGTCAAACGCAAAAATATAATTAATGAATTCTTTTCTCATCCCCCCATTCAATTTGTTTGTAAACATCACTTTATACCAAGTACATATGCACACAAAAAGGGCTCCCTAGGACTACCTAGAACACTTTGGGTGCTAACACCTTCCCTCTGTGTAACCAACCCCCTTACCTGTAATCTCTGACATTTTATTAGTTTTGATTTGAAAACTTCTTAATTTTGGGTTTTATTCGTACTTTTTCCCTTTTCCCTTGGAAACAATAAAAGCGCGGTGGCGACTCTTGTTATTTGATCTCTAGGTTATCCATAGCTTGATGATCATGAATTTCCCACTATAATATTGCACTGACTCGTAATCTTCAATTGGTTGGTGAGCCAAATGGTCAACCAAAATACTACCTTTGATCGCTTTCTGAGATCGGTATTCGATATCATACTCTGATAACAACATCTGCCAACGGGAAATCCTCCCAGTTAAAGCATGCTTCTCAAATATATACTTGATTGGATCCATTTTGGATATCAACCAAGTGGTGTGATTCAACATATACTGACGCAGACGCTTAGCAGCCCAAGCCAATGCGTAACAAGTCTTCTCAAGCATAGAATACCGAGTCTCACAGTCGGTGAACTTCTTACTGAGGTAGTAGATCACAAATTATTTCTTTCCAGTCTCATCTTGCTGACCAAGGACACAACCCATACTATCTTCAAGCACAGTCAAATACATGATCAACGGTCTTCCTTCAATAGGTGGAGACAAAATCGGAGGCTCAAGTATATATTGTTTGATACTGTCAAAAGCTTTCTGGCAGTCTTTGGTCCAATCACAAGACTGATCTTTCTGAAGAAGCTTGAATATAGGCGCACATGTGGCAGTCATGTGGGAAATGAATCTGGAGATATAATTCAAGCGGCCAAGAAAACCTCTTACTTGCTTCTCAGTTTTGGGCGCAGGCATCTCTTGTATTTCTATGACCTTGGCAGGATCAACTTCAATACCCTTCTCGCTGACAATAAAGCCCAACAACTTACCAGAACGAACACCAAAAGTAGACTTATTGGGATTCAAGCGGAGTTTATACTTCCTCAAACACTGGAATAGCTTCAACAAATGCTCAACATGTTCCTCCTCATCAATTGATTTAGCAATCATGTCATAGACATAAATTTCAATCTCTTTATGCATCATATTATGAAAAAAAGTAGTCATTGCTCTTTGGTAAGTCGCACCAGCATTCTTTAGACCGAAAGGCATCACTCTATAACAGAATATTCCCCAAGGTGAAATGAATGTGGTCTTCTCCATATCTTCGGGTGCCAACTTGATCTGATTATATCTGGAAAATCCATCCATAAATGAAAAGACTTTGAATTTAGCAGTATTGTCTACCAACATATTAATGTGTGGCAGAGGGAAATCATCTTTCCGAATGGCTTTATTCAAATCTCTATAATCAACACACATGTGGAGTTTTCCATCTTTTTTTGGAACTGGCGCGATATTGGCCACCCATTGCGGATACTCGGCAGTCCCAAGGAAACCGACATCAATCTGTTATTGCACTTCCTCTTTGATCTTTACAGCCATATCAGGATGCATTCTTCTCAACTTCTGCTTGACTGGCGGGCATTCTGGCTTCAACGACAATTTATGCTCCACAATCTCAGAATCCAAACCAAGCATGTCTTGATAGGACCAAGCAAACACATCTGAATACTCTCGAAGAAGATCAATCAACCCCTTCTTGGCATCTGAACACAGGCGAGACCCAATCTTGACTTCCTTCACATCATCCTCGGAACACAAGTTGAGTAGTTCAATATTCTCTTCCAATGCCTGAATGGTCTATTCATCTCGCTCAAGAAGACAAGATAATTCATCACTCACTTCTACATCACTTTCCTCCTCGGCCTCAAACACAGAGAATTCAAAATTTGGAGAAGGAGAAGATTTATTGTATTCAATGGGGTTAGGAACCAACCTGCATAATGATTTGATATTTTGATTTTAGAGAAGTGAATTTGTGACCAAATATTATGCAGATGGACAATTATATTGTTTATTTATGTTTTTTGTGATTACCATTTTCAGAATAAAGCAAAAAGTAAAAACAAAACATCATAGATGTGGATGAATAGAATTAATTTTATTAATGATCAATTTGAAAATGCCCAAACAATGTTCATTTCTACCTTAGGCATAGGAGAAGGATTTTAAAAACATATAAAAGCAATTACTTAGATCGATGCAAAATAACAGGAATATCAACAGCAGTCCAATTGTTGCAAGCCTTTCCATGCGTCACAAAATTGGTGCAGTCTTCCTCTTCGTCATCCTCTAGCACAACAGATAAGTGTTGTTCATTGCCATGAATGAACCCTCCGCTATGGAAGCTAAGTTGCATATCTTCAGTCCTTGCAGTTGATGAACCTTTCTGGAACCCCAAACCGGTTCTACCTTTATTGTCGGAGACCTCTACCATGCGCCCCCACTGATCGACATTTCTTTCTTCTACAATCTTCTTAGAATCTTTCAATGAGGACATAGGTGCCCCAACTCTCTTTTCAACAGCAATAGATAAGGCTTGAAACGGAGTTCCAACCTCATCCTCAGCTTCAACGTAAGAGAAAGATGACAAATGGCTAACCAACAGCGCCTTTTCCCCGCCAACAATCACGAGCTTGCCATTCTTCACAAATTTGAGCTTTTGGTGCAATATGGAGGTAACAGCCCCTGCCTCATGAATCCATGGCCTTCCTAACAAGCAATTGTAGGCCGGGTGGATATCCATTACTTGAAAAGTAATCTGAAAATCACTCAGACCTATCTTAACTAGAAGGTCCACTTCACCAATGACTGTCTTGCGCGAACCATCAAAGGACTTGACAATTACACCGCTATACCTCATAGGTGCTCCGTGATATGACAGCTTTGACAGAGTTAACTTCGGAAGTACATTCAGTGACGACCCGGTGTCAACAAGCACATTTGACAAAGCATCCTCTTTGCAATTCATAGAGATGTGCAAAGCCAGATTATGATTTCTGCCCTCCTCAGGGAGTTCTTCATCACAGAAGCTAAGATTGTTGCAAGAAGTGATGTTAGCCACGATATGATCGAATTAATCCACTATAACATCATGTTCTATAAAAGCTTGTTCCAGAACTCTCTGCAGTGCTTCTCTGTGCGCTTCAAAATTCATGAGCAGAGATAACATTGAGATTTTTTAGGGGATTTAGAGAAGCTGCTCCACCACATTGAACTCGCTCCCTTTGATTAACCTAAGTACCTCATCATCATCGTTAGCTTTCAAATTGCTGGATTCACCAGACTTACCCTTTGAAACACCAACTGGATCTTCAACAGGCACTTCCACCTTCTTACTCACAACTAATTCTTCCTTATCCTTTGGGAACACCGGCCCAAACACACGACCACTGCGGGTCACCTTAGTAACATCAACAATGCTCACCACTGAACTAGTCGTAGGCAACGGGACCTCTTGACCATCTTCTATCATTGTAGCATTATACTGATACGACACATCTTTATCCGATGAATACGGGATTGGGCCCGCTAACCGTATTACCAACGGTGATACTGATCTATTACTACCATTGTTACTGTTATTATTGTCGTACTGGATTACCAATCTCTCTGGCTGCTTGAAAATGGGCACTATGACATTCACACAGTCATCTACATGACGGGATTGGACAATTTGTATCATGCCTTCATCCATGAATCGTTGTATGTCCCTTTTCACAACTTCACAACCCATCAGGTTAACACTACAAACAACACAACCATCATGGTCGTGCTCACAATCATTTACCAAACAAACATCCTTATGCATCTGGACCAAGGACCTCTAGATAAAACGAACATCAAAAACTTTAAACTCGCCAGGACAACCATCCACCATATTCACAGAAGAGTTCCCATGGGTGGGCAGCAGATTTGCTTTCACATTCGGCGCACGGTCCTCGAAGGATATCATTCCACTCTTCATCAGCTTTTAAACCTCATACTTGAGTGGGTAGCAGTTCTCAATATCATGTTTGGGTGCTCCTTGATGAAAAGCACAACGGAGCTCAAGCTTATACCACCATGGAAGTGGTTCTGGAATCTGCGGCGGGTTTCTCGGTTGGATCAGGTTTTTGAGAACCAAAGATGGGTAGAGTTATGCGTATGACATAGGAATCGGGTCGAAAGAGACCTTCTTCCTCTCAAAGTTTTGTTGATGATGATTGTTGTTGGTATTGTTGTTGTTGTGGGCGTTTATTTGTTGTTGCGGTTGTTGTTGTTGACGTTGTGGTTGTTGAACTGGTGTTGGTTATTGATTAGAAAATACCGGGATAATTGAAAATACTTGATGGTGATGTTGACGGGATGGTTGATTCCTTCTGATCTGAGGTCTCCTCTGCCTCCCACTGCTTATCACATTCGCTTCATTGTACTTTTTCTTGCTGAAACTACTGCTATACCTCTTGCTTGTCAATGCCTCATTTTAAGATCCTAATTTTGACCCTAATATCCCTCAAGGCATCATAACATTGCTCATTGCATTTTGCCTCAAGGATCATAGCATCTTGGCTCCTTAACCCTAGGGTTGGGACTTGTGTGAGTTGGTTTGAGACCACCAAGCATGCTTGAATTGTACATTATTGCTTTTCTTATTTTGTTTACTAACCAAAAGCACAAAAATATATCACTAACATCTTTTGTTTTGAAGCTTGAGCAATCATGTGATCCAAGGCTCCTAGGAGGCCCCTATGCTCATTGATATGGCCAGATGAAGTTGAAAGCAAGCATGACAATGGTTCACAAAGCTCTCAATCATCATATATACATCCCAAGTATCTCAATTTTTCATTTTGATCAAGATAAACCAAAGGGCTTGAGGATTGTTTCCCAAGGAAACCCTAATTCAATTGTGTATCAACTATGCCTTGCTCATGAAGCAACCTCAACCTATGTTCAAATAAAATCAAGGGAAGTTCTTTCATTCATCATTTTATGCATATTTGATCTTATGTGAGTGTCCTCAATCATCAATTCATTAATATTTGAAGTTTGGACTTGAGAAGTTGATCAGTCAATTCATTTGACTATTTTGAAATCCATTGAGACCTAACTTTTGATGTGTTTGTCAAATGAATATTACCCCAAGAGAAAAAATGTTCTTAAGAACCATATGAACAACTTTCATGTTCATAAAAATTTCATTTGGAACTTGTAAGGTCATCATTCATTTCAAAACATTATAGGTCATTTTGACTGAAATCCTAATTTTGGGTCAACTTCCTAAGGACCTAACTCACTCATTTTTCATGATTTTGAGGTGGGATCAAATGCATTGGAAATTTTAAGATGTCTACTTCAATTTTTATGTTTGATAGAATTTGATAATCCTAAAATAAACACATGTGATAATACAAAACATTATAGGTCACTTTGGACCAAAGTCATTGAAATGTGAAAAAGTCCAACTTCAAGTGCCCATAACTTTCTCATCAAAAATCCAAAATGATGCAAAATTTAAGTCCAAATTGATTGTCTTAAAAATATATACAACTTTTATGTTTAAGGTTTTGTTATTTGAGGCTTGCATCATTGAAACAGAAGGGCTTGAAATTGGTCCATTTTGGCAAAATTTCCATATACATGTTTTGCACCTTGCACTTCATGATCAATTTTCAACATTTTCCCAACTCCAAATGGATTTTTGTTTAACATAACATTTGTTCCTCATGTCAATACCTTTCCAACCATTACCCATATGGCTATGTTTCAATTTGGAAAATGGTATTTTCGAAGAGGTGAAGATTTATGTTCATTTATGGAAACCATATCATATCTTTGTGCACAAGCTAATTCCATCAAATTTGCACGTCCAAATCATCTTACTTGCATTTCAGCTTGCATTTGCAATTGCAGTTGGGCCTCCCATGCGCCTGTACAGGCCCATGCATGGAGGACCCAACTTCACATGCACATGAGTATTTCATTGATTGCATCATGCTTGGCTATAAATAGAAGCTCCATTCCTCTTCAAAATCCAACCTCAAGGCGCCTGAATTGCTGCAGAAGTAAAATCCCAACCTCCATTAAAAGGAATTTTGCTTTTCTCTTTCAATTTTCAAGTTCAATTTTCAACTTCATTGGTTGATCATTGAGCTTCAATTCCTAAACCTTGCTTCCTTGCCATCTCAAGATCAAACTGCATCAAAGAATTGGAGTAGATCTGGCCTTGTAAAGCTGCACTTCAAAGGTTGTTGTTCAAACTTTTTTGATTCGAAACTCCTTGTATACTGATCATTTCTTGTGTTTGTTGGTACCTCTGAAGTCCTCATGGGAGAGGCAATTGATCTGTGTGTTTAAATTCATGAATTGAGCAAACTCAGATTGAACACCATAAATTTCTATCTCAGATTTCTCCTTCTATGAGAATCTAGAGTAGAAACTAAGGTTACAAGGGTGATGTACATCACCCTAACTTTCCAAAGATGTATAGATCGTGCATTTTAATGAAGTTTTGAAAACCTGCAAATTCTGGCCGGAACGGTGAGTCTTGCGTGAGAAGACGGTGGTTTCCACCACCGTCCCCACGTGGACGAGTTCATGGTCGTTGGATGCTTTGCTTCTGATCTAATCTGGTCCTTTGAATGTTATGACTTTCATTAATGTCATGTGTTTCGCTGCTGACTTTGGTCTACCATGAGCGCGCACTTATCAGCCTTGTGATGATCCACGTCATTTAACGAATCAGGATCAGACGCTCCATGATTTTTCTAATTTCTGATTTTTCATTCTATTTGCTTTAATTCCATTTTATTTCAAAAATTCATAACTTCTTCATTTTTAATCCAAAAAATATGGGACCAATTGCATTATTTCCCTTTTTAATTCTAGTTTCTAAAAATGAATTTTAATATTTTTTATGAGTCCATTTCATATTTTTTATGAATTTTCTCTTTTCTGGTTATTTTTAATTCATTTAAAATACTTTCCAATAATCAAAAATGCAAAAAATATTTTCTTAACATCTTTGAATGATGATGAATCTATGAAAAATATTCTCATCAATTTCTTAATTGATTTGAGATTTATTTGAGATTTCAGTTCAAGTATGTTATTTTTCTTCATTTTTAATTGTTTAAAAATAGTTTCTGTTTTCTAAAAATGATGAAATTTTTTGTCAAACCTTGTTTGACCATGTTGAACTTATGATGATCCATTTGGACATTTCCAAGTTGATTTGAAATGGATTTGAAGTTTGACCTTTATTTGTTTATTTTAATTCAAGTATTATTTTAATTCCAAAAAAATACCAAAAATATTTTTATTGTTTCTTGACTTCTAAGCTTCATCTCACTTTTGTTTACCATTTATTGATGTTGATTCCATTAATGTTTGATCAAAGTGTATTGGTTAGGTCATTTGAATTTCAATTTATGTACATTCCATTTCTTCTTCTTCTTCTTTTTCTTTTTGATCAATGAGTTAATGATTGGTGGTTAGCCTTGACATATGAGGGGCTTAACCTTCTTTAATCTAAATCAAATTCATCTTGATCAAAGATCAAGTGAATTGCTTTGCATTAGAGATAGGTTACTTCTTGGTCAAGCAAAAAACCTAAATCCATACAAGATCATCCTTCTTTTCTTTTGGCATGGCAAGTTGTAGGAGCTTGGCTTACTAGACATGGTCTATAACTTGTGTTTGTTGCCTATAATTTTATTGACCGGTCTCAGATAGATGTGACTACTACATTAGTCCATTTACGATTGCTTAACATAGCGCTAAATTGCCTTATGGCACACTAACACTAACTACTAATTACTAACTTTTAATTCAAGAATTTAATTCTTGCAATTTACTTTTATGCAATTTACTTTCTTGCTCATTAATTCATTTGCCTTTGCCCTTTGCTCACTTGAGCTCATGTTTATGTTAATGGAATTTGCCTTTTGCTCACTTGAGCACATTATTGTGTATATACTATTGTCTTGTGCTTTGTTTTGTTTTGCTTGTGTGAACCCAATGCAAATGGAAAAAGGACTTAGATTTAGGACCTTACCTATGCTAATGGAGTTTGAAGAGCAACTAGGCCTCATGCCTTTAGAACGCTTAATATTGAAGAAGACATTGAAAGGACCCCTAATTCTAAACTCACTCTTGTCCATTCTTTCTATTGCATTGTGGAACTTTTTGATTTGTGTGTTCTTGTGTGATAGGGATCCCAAACTTAAGCCAAGTAGAAGAACCATTGTCATGGACATTTAAAGATAAGAGATACAAAATCCAATTGGAAGATTCCTAGGAGCTTGATTGATATTTGCTTGATTGCTTGAGGTATTTGCTTATTGATTGCTAAATCCAAAGGAAGGAGCAACTTGGATCATCTTTATGATCTCAAGAAGGGAACTCCAATGTGGTTTTATTTCTCTTCCCTCATCTTTGCATGTTTAGGACCTAGCCCTTCTCTTCTTCTCTCCACTCTAACCCAAGCCAAACTTTTGTGCAAACATTAACATAGTTTTCAAAAATTAGAAACCTAGGCACTATGCCTTTGATTTTTTCAAACTCTTTTCATAACACTTATTTTCTATTGAATCTTAAGTCAACTTTGACTTTATTTTGTGAATACTTTTCATTGGTAAATACCACTCACTCAATTGTTTTTGTGGTTTCAATGGCCACTTCTTGCCAAAGATTTTTCATGAACATTAGCTATTAGGTTTGAGTTATCCTAGAGGTAGATATAATACTCACCTATATCCTTAGTGATGGACTATAACTCTTCTGTGCTTATTATAGGGTTAACCCCTTACTAGCATGTTGAAGCTCTCCTCACATGGTGGATTTGTGGTTTTAGGTTGAGTTTTCGCCCTTTGATAACAAAAGACCTTAAGGCTTTTGACCAATCAATTCACCAACTTCTTTTGAGATTTTTACCCCGAACTACGAGGTTTTGATCCTACCTTTTTAAGATGCTACGTAGGCAATGAGTTTATCTATTAAAACACAAAATTGTAAATAATTTGTATATTCTTCTCTCATCTCCCCAATCATGTTTGCATAAATATTTTCACAAATACCAACCTACCTTACAACATTTGTAAAAAGGGCTCCCTTAGAGTACTAAGGATGTTTTGGATGCTTAAAACCTTCCCATTGCATAACCAACCCCCTTACCCAGATCTCTGACATTTTTATTAGTTTTTGATTTGATAAAACTTCTCGGTTTTTGTTCGCTTTCTAACCTTTCCTTTGGATAAATAGAAGTGTGGTGGAGACTAGAATTGTATGATTTACTTTTGATTTAGTCAATAAATATAAAGGTAACGAATACCCCGCTACAGAAAAGTGGCGACTCTGCTGGGGATAATTTGCCTAGTGGATTTTGCCTACTTTTTACCTTTGTTGTATTGCATGTTTATATTATTTGTGACATTTTTTTGTGCAAATTTGGGATGATTGTATTGTTTGTAATGTATGAATTGCTTGATATATCAATTGCTTATGTGCTTGGTGGTCTCTTGTGAGATGAGTTCTATACCCGAACTAAAGTGCACTTATGATAGGAGAATGGCATAGTCTTGTTGACTTGTGTGGAGTTATTCCTTAGCAAGTTGACTTGCAAGCCCATTCACTTGGTGGAGGTTATGTTGGGATCAATAATGTCACACGAGTAGTCGTGGTTAGGCATTACTCTTTCCAATATAGGCCTTAGAAGCCAAGGACCTTAGATTACCTAGCCCATCTTGGCCTATTTTAGGACGTAGTGCGAAGGTCGTTCAAGTGTAAGATTTGATACGATTGTTACGCGATACTACACTCATAAGAGTCTCTCTTGAGAATATTTTTGGAATACGAGTAGTCGTTTATCCAATAATATCCGAAAGATGGGATGATGACTATGGGAACCTCTTGTAGACATGATCTTCAGGTTTAACCATAGTACACTCCCTTTAGGTGGTTCTTAACCGAGACTCCATGCTCGTGACTTGCAACAAACCCTTGATTCATGGTTGATCCGTTCTTGTGTATCCTTAATATCAATGGAACTTGGGTGTTGATAAGGTGTAAACCATAATCCACCAAAATGGATGATTGATATTAAGGATGACTTGATCCATCCCATGACCTTTGTGTGGTATGATTTGCTTGATCCTTGAGTGTGATTGTTGCATCCATGCATTCATACACATCCATATCATTAACAATGAGAAAATTTCAAGGAACTTAAGAGGTCTATTTGCAAATTTTCAGACATGGATAAGCAAAGGAGGAATACGAAGAAGTACAGTTTCAGACAATCCGACTTGAAAGAGTTAAGGAGTTTGACATCCTATGTATTAGACCCCTTGGAGTTCAAGGCTCACCATGGGAAGCTTATGTTTATTCTTGCTACTCAAGTGGATGAAGGTCTGATGAGTGTGTTGGTGCAGTTATATGATCCCTTGTACCGTTGCTTCACTTTTCCGGATTTTCAGCTTTTGCCTACGCTTGAGGAGTATGCCTATCTTGTGGGTGTACCTATCTTAGATCAATTATCGTTTAGTGGCTTGGAGAGAGTTCCTTCTTCTCAAGAGATTGTTGATCTGTTGCATATAGATGAATCTGTTATTGGTGCTCATATGACTACCAAAGGTGGAATTCAAGGTCTCACATCTGATTTCCTTATTTCTCAAGCTACTATGTTTGGGATGGCCATGAGTGAGGACGCCTTTGAGGCCATATTTGTACTTCTCATCTATGGGCTAGTGTTATTCCCCAACATCGACAACTTTGTGGATGTGAATGCTATTAAGATTTTCTCTACTCTTAATCCTGTTCCTACTCTATTGGGTGACACTTATTTCTCTTTGCATATGAGGAATGCAAAGAGTGGTGGTACCATTGTGTGTCGTTTGCCTCTGTTGTACAAGTGGTTTATTTCGCACTTGCCACAGACGCTCGCCTTCAAGGAGAACAAAGGATGTCTACGGTGGTCCACGAGACTTATATCTCTCACTAATGATGATATCTTTTGGTATAACCGTGTACATGATGGTGTGTAGATTATTGACTCTTGTGGTGAATTCTCCAATGTGCCTCTTCTTGGGACATGTGGTGGGATTAACTACAACCCTGTTTTGGCACGTCGTCAGCTTGGGTTCCCCTTAAAGGATAAACCTAATAACATTTTGTTAGAAGGTGTGTTCTTTCAAGAGGGTAAAGATCCCCAAGACTTGAAGGGCAGAATGGTTCGTGCTTGGCGCAAGATTCATAGGAAGGGAAGGAAAGAGCTTGGTCCAAAGAATTGTATTGCTTTAGAACCCTACACCTTGTGGGTTAGGAGGAGAGATTCTGAGTACCGTATACCCTATGATTATCCGAGACCTACACCTATGGTTATGGTTGGGCCTTCAACCCTCCCTAACCAAGGAGTAGAGGAGTTGAGAGACTCCATAGGATGTTCATTTTCCTTCTCTCTTGTATTGTATTTGGTTACCAAGACTGTACTTCTTCGGTGTAAAAATGTTTCCAGATATTATTGATATGATATTTCCGTATATGTTTAAGTGATTAATATTTCCAAATATTTTTAAATAGAACTCTAAAGTTCCTCTGATTAAAAATAAATCATATGCACAGGCATTGCATGCATCATGTGCATAAGCAGGTTTTGTTCCATGGCTTCTTGTTTAGTGGTCTAACTCTGTGTTCTTCATTTATTTTGAAGACAAGCTGACGCACCGGTGCTACACCAGAGCCAATTCATCAAAGCTAACGGATCACCTCGAGCAAGAGAACAGAGAACTCAAGGAGGAAGTGGCAAGATTGACTGCCCTGATGGAGTCATTCTTGGCCTCCCAAAGCCAGTCTTCTCTAACGCCTTCAACTCCTCCCTAGAGGAAGATCATTTCAGAGGTTTCTTCCTCTACCGTGCCTGCTGCCAGTTCCCACTTCGCTCCATCAGCTATGCCTACCGGGTTTCCCTGGGGGATGCCCGCTAACTTTGCTCCAGAGGGTCTCGCCCCAACTTTTGCTTCTTTGTCAGCATCTAGCCTGATCCTTCCTGTGCCACCTCCAGTCGTGCATACTTTGCCGAGAGTAGATGACACCATTTACCACTCTGAGCCATCTGAGCGCCCAGATGTGTACGAGAAAATGGACGCTATGAATGATCGATTCCTTGAGCTTCACAAGGAACTTAAAACTCTCAGAGGGAAGGACCTCTTTGGCAAATCTGCTGCTGAGCTATGCCTCGTACCTAATGTCAAGATTCCTGTTAAATTCAAAGTGCCTAACTTTGAAAAGTACAAAGGAAACACTTGCCCGCTCAGCCATCTTGTAATGTATGCACGCAAGATGTCGACTCAGACCGAAAACGATCAACTCCTGATCCACTATTTCTAGGACAACCTGTCCGGTGCCGCTTTGAGATGGTACATGGGCTTGGATAGTGTGAACATCCGCTCCTTCAACGACCTTGGCGAAGCCTTCGTCAAGCAGTACAAGTACAACATTGATATGGCTCCCGATAGGGACCAACTGAGGACCATGTCCCAGAAGGAGAAAGAAACATTTAAGGAGTACGCCCAGAGGTGGCGTGAATTGGCTGCACAAATTGTGCCCCCTCTCGAAGAGAAAGAAATGACGAAGATCTTTCTCAAGACTTTAAGCTCTTTCTACTACGAGCGGATGATTGCTAGCGCTCCTTCTGACTTCACCGAGATGGTGAACATGGGGATGCGTCTAGAAGAAAGAGTCAGTTAAGGGAGCCTGACCAGAGGAGAAGGCTCTTTTGCCAAACGTTATGGGGCATTTGCTAAGAAGAAAGATGGAGAGGCACATGATGTGACCTCCCATGTTAAATCAAGAAGACCCTCTGTGAAGAGGAAAACTGTGCGTCCGGCTAGTAACCAACACCAGGTGGCTCATATAGCACCTGCATTCAGAGAGAACCAACATTATCAGCATCAGAACCAACAACAACAACATCAACAGTACCAGCAACAACAGCACCGTCCGCAACAGCAGGCCTACCAGCCTCGAAACAACAATCAAATCAGCACTAGCTATGATAGGAAGAGGGTCACTTTTGATCCTATTCCAATGACCTACGCTGAATTATATCCTTCATTGATTGAAAGGAAGCTGATTACTCCACGTGACCCACCTGCTATACCTACCAACCCTTTGTGGTGGTATAAGCCCGAGCTTCACTGTGTTTATCATTTCGGTGCTCCCGGACATGATGTGGAGAACGGTTACCCTCTCAAGACCAAGGTTCAAGACCTTGTTAGAAGTGGTATTCTGTTTTTCAAGGACATAGGTCCTAACGTCAAGAAGAACCCATTTCCCGAGCATGGCAAATCTACTGTTAATATGCTTCATGGTTGCCCTGGAAAATACAAGGTCAGATATGTCAGCCATATCAGACAATCACTGGTCGAGATGCATAGACTGTTGTGTGGATACAGTCATTATGAGCATGACCATGACAGTTGCCGTGTTTGCACTGTCAATAAGAGGGGATGTCGTCAAATCAGGAAAGACATCCAAGAAATGCTGGATCAGGGTGTGATCGAGATACTTCAGAACCGTGATGAGGATGAAGTTAATGTGATATCCCCTGTGCTCAGAATACCTGAGCCTGTTATCGTCAAATATGATGGCAGCAAGCAGAAGGCCTCTCCTACTCTCATTATTAAGCTAGCTGGCCCTGTTCCTTACTCTTCACATAAGGTTGTTCCCTATTGATATAATGCAGTTGCATTAGAAGATTGGAAGGAGGTGCCCCTGCCCTCCACTTCTATTATGAATATTGCCGATGTCAGTGGTTTGACCCGCAGTGGTCGTGTTTTTTCGACGCCTCCGAAACCCCAGGCTGACACCAGAAGGGCTGATGTCGTTGTTGATAGTGCTACCCGTCCTGTGGGGAATTCTTTTTCTTGTCCGAATCCGGCACTTGCTATTGACAGACCTGCTGCTGTTGCTAGAGCTCCTGTCCCTGCTGGCCAGAATGGCATAATTAGAGAGGAATGTTATGAGATGTTGAGGCTCATCAAAAGGAGCGAGTATAATGTTGTAGATCAGCTGCTACAAACTCCTTCAAAGATATCAGTGATGTCTTTGTTGATGAACTTCGAGCCACATCGAGAAGCTTTGCAGAAGGTGTTGGACGTGGCATACGTAGATCATGACGTCACTATAGAACAATTTGATAGCATTGTTGCAAACATAACTGCTTGTAACAACCTGAGCTTCTGCGATGCTGATCTCCCTGAGGAGGGAAGAGACCACAATTTAGCCCTTCACATCTCTATGAACTGCAAGGATGATGCCTTGTCTAACGTGCTGGTAGACACAAGATCATCGCTGAATGTGTTGTCAAAATCCACTTTCGCTAAACTTTCATACCAGGGGCCTCCCATGAGGCAGAGTGGAGTGGTCGTCAAAGCTTTTGATGGATCCCGAAAGACAGTGATTGGTGAGGTTGAGCTCCCAATCAAGATAGGACCTAGTGATTTCCATATCATTTTTCAGGTCATGGAAATCCATCCATCATATAGTTGCTTGTTGGGCAGACCATGGATTCACGAGGCAGGCGCCGTGACATCCACCCTACACCAAAAGTTGAAGTTCGTGAAGAACAAAAAGTTGGTGGTGGTATGGGGAGAAAAGGCTCTCTTGGTTAGCCATCTGTCTTCCTTTTCTTATATTGATGTTGAGGATGAGGTTGCGACTCTGTTCCAAGCTTTGTCTATTGCTGAGCCTTCTAAGAAAGGAACTTTTTCATTTGCGTCCTACAATGATGCGAAGTTGGCCATTGAGCATGGCGTAACTACTGGTTTAGGACAAATGGTCAAGCTGGAAGACAATAAATCTAGGGTTGGCATAGGGTATTCTTTAGGCACTTTCAACAAGCACGGTCTGTTTCAGAGTGGTGGTTTCATCCACACAGTTGAAGACCAAGAAGCTGCTGCCATTGTGGAAGATGATGCAGAGGAAGATTCTGGCAACTTTGTCAACCCTGGAGGAGTCTGCAATAATTGGGTCGCTGTTGATGTTCCAACAGTTGTCCATAAGTCAACGTAATGTTCATTTTTGTTTAAAAACCCTTCTCCCATGCCAAAAGGAGAAGTGATGACATTGTTGACACATAAATACAATGATATTCATTCAATAAATTCATGTTAAATGTTTTTTTTTCCAAATTATTTTCACTTTTTGCATGAAATTGGTGATCACCATAAAACCCTAAAAAAGAGAATAAAATCAATCTTTTCATCTGCATAATGATTTGCTTTGTTTGAATTCTAAAATCTCTTTTATATCCAAAATTATTATGCAGGTTGATCAAACCCATTGAACATAATGATCCAACACCGTCTCCCAACTTTGAGTTCCCTGTATTTGAGGCCGAGGAAGATGATGTTGAAGAAACTCCTGATGAGATTACCCGTCTACTTGAGCACGAAGGGAAGATCATTCAGCCACATCTTGAGAATCTGGAAACAATCAACTTGGGGTCTGAAGATTGTGTTCGTGAAGTGAAGATTGGGGCACTCCTTGAGGAGTTTGTGAAGAAGGGGTTGATTGAATTGCTACGAGAATATGTCGATGTCTTTGCCTGGTCATATGAAGACATGTCTGGTCTGGATACTGATATCGTGCAACATTTCCTACCTTTGAAGCTTGAGTGTGTGCCTGTGAAGCAGAAGCTCAGGAGAACTCATCCAGATATGGCAATGAAGATTAAAGAAGAAGTTCAGAAGCAAATGGATGCGGGGTTTCTGGTGACTTCTACATATCCTCAATGGGTGGCCAATATTGTGCCCGTGCCTAAGAAAGACGGAAAAGTCCTAATGTGTGTGGACTGTCGAGACTTGAATAAAGCTAGTCCAAAAGATGATTTCCCTCTACCACATATTGATATGTTGGTAGATAATACAGCTAAATTCAATGTCTTCTCATTTATGGACGGATTTTCCGGATATAACCAGATCAAAATGGCACCCGAGGATATGGAGAAGACAACATTTATCACACCTTGGGGAACATTCTGTTATCGAGTGATGCCCTTCGATTTGAAGAACGCCAGTGCCACGTATCAACGAGTTATGACTACCTTGTTTCATGATATGATCCACAAGGAGATCGAAGTGTATGTTGATGATATGATTGCGAAGTTGAGAATGGAAGTTGAACATGTATAGCACTTGTTGAAGCTTTTTCAGCATTTGAGGAAGTACAAACTTCGTCTGAATCCTAACAAGTGTACATTTGGAGTCCGTTCCAGCAAGTTGTTGGGCTTTATTGTCAATGAAAGAGGTATTGAAGTTGATCCTGCCAAGGTCAAAGCAATACAAGAGATGCATACGCCCAAAAATGAGAAGCAAGTCCGAGGTTTTCTTGGCCGCTTGAATTATATTTCCAGATTTTATATCCCACATGACTGCCACATGTGCGCCAATATTCAAGCTTCTCCAGAAAGATCAGCGTCATGATTGCACCGAGGATTTCCAAAAGGCCTTTGACAGTATCAAAGAGTATCTGTCGGAGCCTCTGATTCTGTCTCCGCCTATTGAAGGGAGACCATTGATTATGTACCTGACTGTTCTTGAAGACTCTATGGGTTGTGTCCTAGGTCAGCAAGATGAATCACGGAAGAAAGAGTATGCCATCTACTATCTGAGTAAGAAGTTCACTGATTGTGAGTCTCGATACTCAACGCTTGAGAAAACATGTTGTGCTTTGGCTTGGGCTGCTAAGCGCTTACGCCAGTATATGTTGAATCATACGACTTGGTTGATATCCAAGATGGATCCAGTTAAGTATATCTTTGAGAAGCCTGCTTTAACTGGGAGGATTGCCCGTTGGCAGATGCTGTTGTCTGAGTATGATATTGAGTATCGAGCTCAGAAAGCTATTAAAGGTAGTATCTTGGCTGACCACTTGGCACATCAACCAATTGAGGATTATCAGTTTGTTCAGTACGACTTCCCTGATGAGGAGATTCTGTATTTGAAAATGAAAGATTGTGATGAGCCTACACTCGATGAAGGGCCAGAGCATGGTTCTCGATGGAGCATGGTGTTTGATGGCGCTGTGAATCAATATGGAAATGGTATTGGGGCAGTGATTATCACTCCTCAGAGCACACATTTTCCTTTTACAGCAAGGCTAACTTTCAAATGCACGAATAATATGGCGGAATATGAGGCATGTATTATGGGTTTGGAAGAGTGTATTGATCTTAGGATCAAGCATCTCGATGTTTATGGCGATTCATCCCTTGTTGTTAATCAGATTAAGGGTGAATGGGAGACGAATCAGCCTGGCCTCATCCCATACAGAGATTATACGAGGAGGATTTCAACGTTCTTTAATGAGGTTGACTTCCATCATATTCCTCGAGATGAGAATCGGATGGCAGATGCTCTTGCTACACTTGCTTCGATGATTATGGTGAAATTCTAGAATGAAGTCCCCAATATCACTGTGATGCGCTTGGATAGACCAGCTCATGTATTTGCAGTAGAAGAAGTGAAAGATGATAAGCCATGGTATTATGATATCAAATGTTTTCTTCAGAGTCAGATTTACCCGCCTGGGGCATCTGTTAAACATAAAAAGACTTTGAGTAGACTGTCTGGCAGTTTCTATCTCAATGGCGATGTGCTTTATAAGAGAAACTTTGACATGTTTTTGCTCAGATGCATGGATAGACACGAAGCAGACCTGTTGATGACTGAAGTCCATGAGGGTTCATTCGGTACTCATTCCAATGGACATGCCATGGCAAAGAAGATGTTGAGAGCAGGCTACTATTGGCTGACAATGGAGTTTGACTGCTGCAAGTATGTGAAGAAATGCCATAAGTGTCAGATTTAGGCGGATAAGATTCATACTCCCCTGACACTTCTGAATGTGATTTCATCACCGACGCCTTTCTCTATGTGGGGAATTGACATGATTGGCATGATAGAGCCAAAGGCATCCAATGGTCATAGATTTATTCTCGTAGCAATTGATTACTTCACCAAGTGGGTTGAAGCGGCATCATATGCAAACGTGACCAGGAAGGTGGTTGTGAAGTTTATTAAGAATCAACTCATATGCCGCTATGGTGTGCCAGATAAGATCATTACTAATAATGGATCTAACTTGAATAACAAGATGATGAAAGAGCTATGTAGCGAGTTCAAGATTGCACATCATAATTCTTCTCCCTACAGACCCAAGATGAATGGGGTTGTTGAAGCTGCTAACAAGAACATCAAGAAGATTATCTAGAAGATGGTTTTTACGTACAAAGATTGGCATGAGATGTTGCCATTTGCTTTGCATGGTTATCGTACATCTGTCTACACTTCAACAGGGGCAACCCCTTTCTCCCTTGTTTATGGCATGGAAGTTGTGCTCCCCGTGGAGGTTGAGATCCCATCAATGAGAGTCTTTATGGAAGCCAAGTTGCCTAAGGCTGAATGGGTTCAGAGTCGTTATGACCAACTGAACTTAATAGAAGAGAAGAGATTGACTGCCATGTGCCATGGTCAGTTATATCAGCAAAGGATGAAGAAATCCTTTGATAAGAAGGTCAAGCCTTGTGTGTTCCGAGAAGGTGACCTTGTGCTCAAGAAAGTCTTGTCTTTCACGCCCGATTCCAGGGGCAAGTGGACTCCAAACTATGAAGGTCCATATGTTGTTAAGAGAGCCTTTTCAGGCGGTGCTTTGATACTTACAACTATGGATGGGGAGGATTTCACTCGTCCTGTGAATTCAGATGCAGTCAAGAAATACTTCGCCTAAAATAAAAACAGAATAGCTCGCTATGTTGAAAACCCGAAAGGGCGACTTAGGCCAAAATGAGCGTCTCGGTGGATTGAAGACCCGAAAGGGCGATCGAGGCAAAAGTTAGAGACATAGAAAAAATGAATTTATATCCCGCTAGATTGAGTACCTCACCCTGGGGCAATCTAGGCAAAAATTAGGGATTTGGCCAGTAACTGCATCGTCACAAGACTTCATTTTTCAACCGTCTTCTGTCAAAGAATTTCGCTCAGTCATCGTCAACTGAAGCTTCAAGTACATTGGATTCAGAGTTGGTGGAGAAATGGTCATTATGTTCAATGTAGCCCTTTTCCAATATATATCACCAATTTCAAATTTGTAAAGATCCATGGAGTCTTGCCATTTGCAGACTACCATTCCATCAAATAAATTTGAGCCTTTATCCAATTCTTTGCACTCTTATTTGTTTCTGTTCAACAAATGTTTGCATGTTTTACTTAATGAATATCATTATTTTAAATAAAGTTTTTATAAAAACTGTTTTTAAACAAAGTGAACATTCACAATGACTCAAAGGATAATAGGAACATCTTCAGTGTTCTCCCAAGAATAGTATGATTTCCAAAAGGGTAAGACATTTGTTCATCTTCCTAGCATATTTTGTATCCTCTTCATCATCTTTCAGGTTGTCTCCTCAACGAGCGCAAGAGAAAAATGATACACCACCCAGATCCCCTGAAAGTCTGGAGTTTGGTCCTAATCTTCTAGCTCCCCAGTGAGGCTGGATCTAGCATATGTGTTATCAATTATATGGTTGTCATCCCTTGTGTGGATTGACCTAAAATGCCTTATAGATTGATAAATTGGCATGTTATCTTTTTCGGGGAAGTCGGATTGTAGCTTATCCCCTGTGGATTCGCCTACATTGATCTCTAGCAGGTTTGCCTCTTGTTCATCCTCAACAGAATTGCTCACATTAGACTTCCCCAGTTTGGTCACCAATAGGTTATTTCCAGCTGATCGCCTACAGGTTGTTCCCGGTCCAGTCATCCGCAGTTGTTTCCCTAGTGGAGTTTCCTGACCGGAGCCTAATTATTGTTGCTTCCTCCTTCTCAGATAATTTTTCTACTAATAGAGCGGGTGATGAAAATGTTTATTTTCCTATCCCCAACGGAGCAGTGTTTCCCCGGCAGAGATTTGTTTCTCCAGCAGTTGAGGAAATGTGATGGTTTTTGGAACTTTTGTTTGGCGGTTATTCCCCACAGAGTTTCATATCTTTCCTTGGTTTTTCCCCAGTAGAGTTACTTCTACAGTGGATCTTACCTGTGTAAAGCTCCCTAGTGGTGATTAAGTAGCTTCCCCAGCTAAGGCTTTACCTGATTTTAGTTTGGCGTTGGGACTTCTGAGGAGGATGCGTTGTTTTCTTCCCTAGCGGAGTGACTATTTCTCCTTCTCCATAGCAGAGATATTTCCTTCCATGATTAGAAGTGAATGTTGTTTGATGTGCTTCTGTTTGGTGGTTGTTCCCCACAAAAGTCCACATTACCCTCTGATAAGATCCCCCAGTAGATTTTTTCAAGGAGTGATCTTATCCATATCTCTGCATACTGTTGGAAGATCCCCAACTTTGGTAATTTTGATCCCTTGCTCATTCCCGACAGCGGTCTCTGATCCCCGTTGATCCTCTGCTTGTTCCCCTAGCAGTAGTCTTTATTCCCTACAGTGGCTCTGTTTGATCCTCAACATTGGTCCTTATCCCCTGCAGAGATCGGTGTTTCCTAGTATCTGTTGCCACCACCAGATTCGATGTTTCTCCAGTGGGCCTGGCTTTCTCTTTTGAGACGTAGTACCGGATGTCCTGTCCATTGATTCTTGGACCTATTTGTGTTAGATATGTCTGTTTGTCAGCATTAATCATACATAAACCACACATATACATGCATAATTATAACATGCAGATATTCATGTTGCATTTCTTGCCATATATCTTCGTTTGTTATCTCCTGCTATTTGGTGATATATATTTCCCCAAGCAGATGTTGGTGTCTGATCTCTCCATATAGAGTCAGCCCCATAGGCAGAAAGTGTTTATCCTTTCTTCCACATCCCCACTGAGTTATGTCCTCGTGGATGATTATTATTTCAGTTCCCTCCTAAAACATGTATTGGGATGGAATTACTCCCCTGAGCTTGTATCCTCATCGGGTTAAGTCTTGTTTCATTGTGACTCTCTAGTTTGTTCCTAGATTGACTCCTCTTGTTATTTCCCCCTGCACTTCCATGTGGTTTGGGTGATCAATTGCTCAGTAAATAGTAATTGTTCATTCTTTCCCCAGCGGATGTTGTGGCCTTCTACCCAGTAGCCGGTAGTTATAAGTCCTATTTCTGTGGTTTTCTACCCAGTAACCGGTAGTTGTAAACCCCATTTTATCCCCTCGCAGAGTTAACCCTTGGTTGTTGTTCGTCCTCACCGATGACGGTTATTCTCTTCTGTGGTTTTCTACCCAGTAACCGGTAGATGTAATCCCCTCCTTGTTGGTTATCTTTATCCAATATTCGGTATTGATATTCCTTCAATTTTGAGTATATCTCCTAGTAACGGGTGATATCTCTCTCAGATAATTGCTCTGATCAAGCAACTTATCTCCAGCGAGTCATCTTTCATTTACCCTTGTTTGGTAGTGATTGTTTCTCCCCTTTTGATTGGTCATCATTATATACCCAGTAGCCGGTGTCTCGATGTCCTTTCTTTTCGATCGATTTATCCTTTATTAACCCAGTAATCGGTTGTGGATAATCTTTCATGCGAGTATGTTATCTATGTTCTGATGGTAATAGATAATATATCTCATGCGCTCTTCAGTCGAAGTCTGTTTCTTCCCCAGTTGAGTAAGATTCGTATTTCCTTATGGAATCGAGTGTCCATCCTGTAATCGAGTTTTCTTTTTTCAGCCCTCCTTTCGGATGATGAGTGTTTTGGAAATATTCCCCAATTCACGCCTGGTTGGTCACCTATTATATGCCCAGTAACCGGTATCCCTGGTGTTCCTTCCTTTCTGCTCCCTATTATGACTTTTTGTCCCCTGTGGAGTCGGATTTTCCTGAGTTGAAATGTACCCTTTTAGGTCTTCCTCAGATGTTTGGATGATTGATATCTCTCAACCTTATACCAGTCTTAGATATTCATTCTCCCCGAGCGTGTTGTTCTCTCACCCTTATAACGATGTTTTGATCACATGTCTCTTTGAGCTTATTACCCAGTAACCGGTGATACCTCATTTGTCTCTTCCTCAGCTGAGTCCTTCGTGGATATCTTCGCCTGAGTCCTTTGCGGATTTTCCCCATCTGTGTCCGGATTTTTATCCGAAGTATCCTTTATGGATAATTTGTTGTATTGGCATACCCCCCAATACATGCATCTTTGTGTCAGCTCGAGTCTTTCCATTGATTTATTTTCATGGAATCCCTTCGTGTCTCTCACCAAGTCTCAAGTCGTGACTTGCTCACGCATTTTATCCCCTTTATTTCCCAGTAAAGTCCCCATAGTATCTGTCTCATTTATGAGTGTATTACTCATATGGATTTTCAATTTCTCCTGATTTTGTTTTCCTTTATGGACATATATCCCCACAGAGCATTAACTTTTGCATACAGACATTTGCATCATGAGGTCTCTTAAGGACCAAAATTCGTCTCTTTGTTATTATTTAAGCCCATTCTATCTCGTCGAGACGAAGATTTTAACCTTCATATCTCCGGCTAGAAAGACCTTAAATAGGGGCATCTGTAAGATCCTAATTTTTACCCTAAGATCCCTCATGGCATCATAACATTGCTCATTGCATTTTGCCTCAAGGATCATAGCATCTTGGCTCCTTAACCCTAGGGTTGGGACTTGTGTGAGTTGGTTTGAGACCACCATGCATGCTTGAATTGTAGATTATTTCCTTTCTTATTTTGTTTACTAACCAAAAGCACAAAAATATGTCACTAACATCTTTTGTTTTGAAGCTTGAGCAATCATGTGATCCAAGGCTCCTAGGAGGCCCCTATGCTCATTGATATGGCCAGATAAAGTTGAAAGCAAGCATGACAATGGTTCACAAAGCTCTCAATCATCATATATACATCCCAAGTATCTCAATTTGTCATTTTGATCAAGATAAACCAAAGGGCTTGAGGATTGTTTCCCAAGGAAACCCTAATTCAACTGTGCATCAACTGTGCCTTGCTCATGAAGCAACCTCAACCTATGTTCAAATAAAATCAAGGTAAGTTCTTTAATTCATAATTTTATGCATATTTGATCTTATGTGAGTGTCCTCAATCTTCAATTCATTAAGATTTGAAGTTTGGACTTGAGAAGTTGATCAGTCAATTCATCTCACTATTTTGAAATCCACTGAGACCTAACGTTTGATGTGTTTGTCAAATGAAGATGACCCCAAGAGAAAAAATGTTCTTACAAACCATATGAAAAACCTTCATGTTCATCAAAATTTCATTTGGAACTTGGAAGGTCATCATTCATTTCAAAACATTATAGGTCATTTTGACTGAAACCCTAATTTTAGGTCAACTTCCCAAGAACCTAACTCACTCATTTTTCATGATTTTGAGGTGGGATCAAATGCATTAGAAAGTTTAAGATGTCTAATTCAATTGTTATGTTGGACAAAATTTCATAATCCTAAAATAAACACATGTGATAATACAAAACATTATAGGTCACTTTGGACCAAAGTCATTAAAATGTGAAAAAGTCCAACTTCAAGTGCCCATAACATTCTCATAAAAACTCCAAATGATGAAAAATTTAAGTTTAAATTTATTTTCTTGAAAAGATCTACAACTTTTATTTTGAAGGTTTTGTCATTTGAGGCTTGCATCATTGAAACAAAAGGGCTTGAAGTTGGTCCATTTTGGCAAAATTTCCATATCCATGTTTTGCACCTTGCACTTCATGATCAGTTTTCAACATTTTTCCAACTCCAAATGGATTTTTGTTCAACATAACATTTGTTCCTCATGTCAAGACCTTTCCAACCATTACCCATATGGCTATGTTTCAATTTGGCAAATGGTATTTTCGAAGAGGTGAAGATTTGTGTTCATTTATGGAAATCATATCATATCTTTGTGCACAAGCTAATTCAGTCAAATCTGCACGTCCAAATCATCTTACTTTCATTACAGCTTGCATTTGCAATTGCACTTGGGCCTCCCATGCGCCTGTACAGGCCCATGCATGGAGGACCCAACTTCACATGCACATGAGTATTTCATTGCTTGCATCATGCTTGGCTATAAATAGAAGCTCCATTCCTCTTCAAAATCCAACCTCAAGGCACCTGAACTGATGCAGAAGTAAAATCCCAACCTCCATTAAAAGGAATTTTGCTTTTCTCTTTCAATTTTCAAGTTCAATTTTCAACTTCATTGGTTGATCATTGAGCTTCAATTCCTAAACCTTGCTTCCTTGCCATCTCAAGATCAAATTGCATCACATAATTGGAGTAGATCAGACCTCCTAAAGTTGCACTTCAAAGGTTGTTGTTCAAACTTTTTTGATTCGAAACTCCTTGTATACTGATCATTTCTTGTGTTTGTTTGTACCTCTGAAGTCCTCATGTGAGAGGCAATTGATCTGTGTATTTAATTTCATGAATTGAGCAAACTCAGATTGAACACCATATATTTCTATCTCAGATTTCTCCTTCTATGAGAGTCTAGAGTAGAAACTAAGGTTATAGGGGTGATGTACATCACCCTAACTTTCCAAAGATGTATAGATCGTGAATTCTTAATGAAGTTTTGAAAACCTGCAAATTCTGGCCAGAACAGTGAGTCTCGCCGAAGAAGACGGTGGTTTCCACCACCGTCCCCATGTGGACGAGTTCATGGTCATTGGATGCTTTGCTTCTGATCTAATCTGGTCCTTTGAATGTTATGACTTTCATTAATGTCATGTGTTTCACTGCTGACTTTGGTCTACCATGAGTGCGCGCTTATCAGCCTTGTGATGATCCACGTCATTTAATGAATCAGGATCAGACGCTCCATGATTTTTCTAATTTCTGATTTTTCATTCTATTTTCTTTTATTCCATTTTATTTTAAAAATTCATAACTTCTTCATTTTTAATCCAAAAAATATGGGACCAATTGCATTATTTCCCTTTTTAATTCTAGTTTCTAAAAATGATTTTTAATATTTTTTATGAGTCCATTTAATATTTTTTATGAATTTTCTCTTTTTTGGTTATTTTTATTTCATTTAAAATACATTCCAATATTCAAAAATGCAAAAAATATTTTCTTAACATCTTTGAATGATGATGAAACTATGAAAAATATTCTCATCAATTTCTTAATTGATTTGAGATTTTAGTTCAATTATGTTATTTTTCTTCATTTTTAATTGTTTAAAATTAGTTTCTGTTTTCTAAAAATGATGAAAAAATTTGTCAAACCTTGTTTGACCATGTTGAACTTATGATGATCCATTTGGACTTTTCCAAGTTGATTTGAAATGGATTTGAAGATTGACCTTTATTTGTTTATTTTAATTCCAAAAAAATACCAAAAATATTTTTATTGTTTCTTGACTTCTAAGCTTCATCTCACTTCTGTTTACCATTGATTGATGTTGATTCCATTAATGTTTGATCAATGTGTATTGGTTAGGTCATTTGAATTTCAATTTATGTACATTCCATTTCTTCTTCTTCTTCTTCTTCTTTTTCTTTTTGATCAATGAGTTAAGGATTTGTGGTTAGACTTGACATATGAGGGGCTTAACCTTCTTTAATCCAAATCAAATTCATCTTGATCAAAGATCAAGTGAATTGCTTTGCATTAGAGATAGGTTGCTTCTTGGTCAAGTAAAAAACCTAAATCCATACAAGATCATCCTTCTTTTCTTTTGGCATGGCACGTTGTAGGAGCTTGGCTTACTAGTCATGGTCTCTAACTTGTGTTT
Organism: Lathyrus oleraceus; assembly: GCF_024323335.1. Taxonomy (NCBI): domain Eukaryota; kingdom Viridiplantae; phylum Streptophyta; class Magnoliopsida; order Fabales; family Fabaceae; genus Lathyrus; species Lathyrus oleraceus. The sequence continues at coordinate 530,704,435 of NC_066581.1, forward strand.
GTTGCCTATAGTTTTATTAACCGGCCTCAGATAGGTGTGACTACTACATTAGTCCACTTACGATTGCTTAACATATCGCTAAATTGCCTTATGGCACACTAACACTGACTACTAATTACTAACTTTTAATTCAAGCATTTAATTCTTGCAATTTACTTTTCTGCAATTTAATTTCTTGCTGATTAATTCATTTGTCTTTTCCCTTTGCTCACTTGAGCTCATGTTTATGTTAATGCAATTTGCCTTTTGCTCGCTTGAGCATATTATTGTGTATATACTATTGTCTTGTGCTTTGTTTTGTTTTGTTTGTGTGAACCCAATGCAACTGGAGAAAGGACTTAGATTTAGGACCTTACCTATGCTAATGCACACTACTAGAATAAGTCATTTTAGCCTCCTAGTTTAGAGTCGGCCACCGACACGGACACTATTAGTGTCGGCTAAGCCTACACTAACGGACTCTATCTAGGTACATCTTTTAAGACAAGTTATTTTTTTTATCAGTGTCGGCAAAACCGACACTACTTGTTATGTTACCTTTGAAGAATGTTTGATTAATTTATTTAGAGTCGGTGTGACCGACTCTATCTAGTAGCATTATTTTTTAATTAGTGTTTATTTACTTAGAGTCCGCTGAGCCGACTCTATTCTTATAACATATACATTTTCCATTTATTTATCTATAATATATATATATATATATTTAAGGTTTAAGTATTTTATTTATTAATTAGAGTCCGCTTGGCGGACTCTATGGAATTTTCTATTTCAGACCAAAAATTGCGCGACAGCTTATTTCCCTCTTTCCTTTTCCCTCGTCATTTTTCACTCTCCCTCCATTTCATTTCACAAAACGAAAACCCTAATTCCATGCTAAATCGTGAATCCCTTTTTTCCCTATTTCGTGAACCGATTCGTGAATCCCTAATCCGTGAATCCATTGAAGAATCCCTAATTCAAAATCCCTCGTTAAAGGGTTTCTGAATCATCAAAGGTAATGCATATTCATCTCAAGTGATTTCCATGGAGTTTTGGTTTAATGAGTATGAGATAGTCATATGTTTTATGTTTTCTGAATGTAGGTTTTCCATAACTATCGGCTTTGTGGATGCTGGAATCAACTTTTCTTTGCAAGTTTAGTATTGTTTCCAAATATGTTTAAAGTCTCCTTTAAGTCTGAAACTACAAAAATCAAATTATTTGCTAATTGGTTTTCTGAATGTAGGTTTTCAAGAATGCTCATCTTACTTAGTGGAGGCAGTAAGCAGTTGTTGAATGCAAGTTAATTTGGAACCGAAGCACTATATCATTCGGGATTTTGCAAAGACAACTCTTTCTCAAGGTTAGTCATCCCTATGTTAATTTGGAACCAGACTGAACTGTTAGTGTTTGCAATAGTTAGTGTTTGCATCAGTTAGTATTTGTCAAGGTTGGGGTTATAATTTATTTTGAAGGAAATGTTTTTTCTGGACTCAAATTTATTAACTGTTTGCATCAGTAGTGAAAGCTGTGTTTGTGAAAGCTGTATAGTTTCTATGATACTCCTGTTATGAACATATGTGTGGTGTTAAATGTGATTTTGATTGCTCTGCTATATAGTTTCTACCTGTGTTTGTGAAAGCTGTATAGTTTCTACTTGTATCTTATAAGCATCACTTATTTTAAACTAAGTAAATTAAATCCAAGATTTTGAATATAAATAAATGGAAAATATAATTTATGTAATAACCAAAATACTTTTAAATGTTTAAAATTTGTTGCAACATACGCATTGTGTGATGAGGTTCAGGGTTGCTTGAAAGATGTATCATGAAGTGTGTATTTGTTGATTTCCGGAACATGTCGTGTAAGATTCATTGCTAGTAGAGACATGAAAAATCTAATGAAAAATGTAAAATAAGTGTAACGGTTTCAAAAACAGATAACTCATACCAATAAAGATATGTCTTCATAGTCATGTTGCTATAACATTGGCAATTACAATAAAAAACAGACAATCATAACATGATGTATTTAATCAATTAAAGCAGCAAACTCTGATTGAATATGTTAAATGTTGTTTCAGAAGTAATCCAAAAACTGGGCAATATATAACTAAGTTATGGCAAGTATTTCTTCATAGTCATTGCCCTCTAACTTTTTTGCAGGTACAACCAAAAATAGATAATCATAAGCGTATGTTCTAATCATAAAACTTGGGCAATATATTATATGGTATGTTCTAATCATAAGTGTATGTTCATATCAAAAACCATTGTTTCAATATGTTATATGGTATTATAGAAGTAATCTAAAACTTGGGCAATATATAACTAACTTATGGCAAGTATGTTTAAGAAAATTATAGTGCTGCTGTACCAAGGTTATTAAACTTAGAAACTATTGTAGTGCTGCTGTACGATGAAGGTTATTAAACTTAGAAACTATTGTAGTGTTGTTGTACCAAGGTTATAGTGCTGCTGTACCAAGGTTATTAAACTTAGACACTATTGTAGTGCTGCTGTACCAAGGTTATATAACTAACTTGGGCAATATATTATACGATGAAGAGGTAACATGGTATGTATCGTTGGGTAGCTTTGCAGAACTTGTAGTGCTGCTGTACCAAGGTTATTAAACTTAGAAACTATTGTTGCAAAAATAATGGTGTCATACAACATAAATCCACTACAATGAGAAGACTAACTCTATTGGAATAAAAGGTCTAGCAAAATTTAAAACGGGGTTGCGTCCGACATCTTGAGTTGCGTAAAGCCAGCCTAAAGCTTCTTGAAAATCACAAGACAGCCTAAAGCCAATCCACACTATAGGCTTCCCGATCCAACCTTTTCTCTGTTAACTACCTACCTTTCCTACCATTAGACCAAGTGAATTTATTTCCAAGAGTAGGGATATGGATGTAATGATTGGAATCAGACCAATGAAAGAAATCCTGCATAGGGATACTAGAAGTCCAATGGTTACCTTTATACTCATCAACACTAATGATAGCATTAAAGTCCCCAATAAAGCAACAAAGAGTGTTAGGGATTCATGATCATGTAATCGTGGATGTAAACTACCTCCCATCGTTTAAGGAAGTACCGGATGACATCTCTATCCCTGCCTTCTGGGCGGCCATCAGAAATAAGTTTGATAGTATGGTTTCTAAACAAGCACGTGCTTGAATGAACATCACGACTTTGACAAGAAATTTTGCCCGTGATTACATCAAACCTTTGATCAGGCACCGGATCTTATCATGACAAAAATGAGGTCGAATAATTTTACTGTTGCAATGTTTGAAGTTTGAAATACTTAACACTTTAGTTATTATACAATTCAATGTAATGCTTCTGCTATTTGGTGTTTTATTCCCTTGCATGAAAAATAAATCATGTGAAATTTGATGAATGCTGGTAGTTAAATCTGTATACATGTTAGGTGATATGTGTTGGTCTGAGTCTTCAAAATCATTTTATTCCTTTCATTGTAATCATTTTATTCCTTTCAAAATCATTTTATTCCTTATGTGTTGGTCTGAGTCTTCAAAATCATTTTATTCCTTTCACTGTTTGGAAGAAAACCAGTTTTTTAATTTAGTATTTAACTATAACTTTTCAACAATGTTAAAATAAGCATCAATCAACTTTTGAAGTTATCTCATTCTTACATTTGACTTATGCTTATGAATTCTACATTGAAGAATAAGGCGTGAGGCATGTTACCATGTTAGATAGCTTAGTAAGAAACGTCATAAACAACATAGAAAGCCTAAGATAATAGAAAATATTCATCCACGTTATGTAAAACTTGCAATAAAATTTTATTTCCTCAACTTTCTTCTTGGCATCAGCAAGATAAGGTTGATTGCAACTCATATCATAAATGAAATAAAATCTCACTGGTAACTATTCTTTTAATACAGTTATTGATTAATGGGCATTCATTTGAGCATGGATGTCAATTGATCTATCGCGTATCCGTCATGTTGTGAATAAATTTGTGTCGGTTACCTATGTCTTTATGTCGGAGTGTTGGTTTTTTTCTCAGAATAAGTGTTGGATCTTTTATCTTTGGAATAACATTGTAAATAATCATAATCTATTTTGTTTCTTCTTTTTGCACTGTACGGCTCTGTTTGCGTAGACGGTTTGGTTATAGTTACCGTTAGTTTTTGTCGGCACCGTTAACTCTAATTGTTATAAGAGAATTGTTTGATTGTGGTTACCACTTGTTTAAACTCATAGTTCGAGCTAAGTGTATGATTTACAAATTTTTGAACTTTATTTTGATTTCGAACACGCATTGGCTATGTTGTGTTTTTCTCTTTTCGGTTTCCCTTGGATTGCGAATTGGTTATGTTGTAAATGAAATTCTAGCATCGGGATATAACCTTTCACCTTTGTGGCATTTGATTCGCATAGATTTTGTTTATATTTCGAATTAAGTTCTATTATGTTGTTGTGATCACTGTCCCAGTGTTGTGTTTTTTTTCTGGTTTCGAGGCGGTTGCTTTGTGTATCGGCTACCTTATGCGTTTTGGTTGCGTATGTTTGTAGGTAGAAGTTTTGTTTTGGTTTGTATGTTGATTTGTGTTGGCATGGTAATAATTTGGTACTACTGTACATGACAGTCTATATAGTGACTACATACTGCAAGTTGTTAGTTATTTCCATTAACATGTAGTTTTGGTTCGGTTTACATTAAAAAATAAACTAAGAATTAAGGCTTACATTGTTTTAGTTAGATTTCAGGAAGTGAGTACAATAGCTTATTGGATTTGTTAAAATATACAGCAGTTTAATAGATTTATAAATCTGTGCAGCAATTTTGTTTACGGTCTGAAATAATAATGTACAATAGTATTAAAATTTGGTATGTTCGTCATATCGTCATATCGTTAAAATTTGTTTCTTGTAGAGCAGTGTTGTGTTATCAAATATCCGTAACTGCGGCGCTATGGTAGGTATACGTGGCAGTTTTCGTACTCGCCACAGTATGGAGAGGTTTTTGCTGTTGTTGATGTTTGGAGGGGTTTTTGCGTGTTATGATAATGTTTGGCAACTGCATTTGAATTATCAGAAACAACATTGTTTCTTTTCTTTTACTTTTAATTTTATCAGAAACTGCATTTGATAATATTATGATAATGTTAAGAGTGTGAGACTGACTAATCCTTTTATTTTTATGACAACAGATGACTAAAAGAGGTGGAAAAGCTAAGGTATTAGCACCAGGAAAACTTCAAGAAGAACGAAATCGCATAATTAACAAGAAGCATATCGTTAGGAAACCTGCTCAAACAACATTGTCTATGCAGGATGCATCATCGGCACCAACACCAGCTCAGGCAGCACCGTCCGTGCAGGTTGCATCGTCGATGCCGACATCAGCTTCGAAAAAATCATTTGTGCAGGCTGCATCGTCGATGCCAACACCAGCTCAGGAAGCATCGTCCGTGCAGGTTGCATCATCAATGCCAACATCAGCTTCTAAAAAATCGTGTGTGCAGGCTGCATCATTGATGCCAACACCAGCTCAGGCAGCATCGTCCGTGCAGGCTGCATCGTCGATGCCAACACCAGCTCCAACTATAGTACCTGTTCATGCCACTACCTCTGAGAAATTCAGTTTTATGCCTACTCCAACTTTAAGCCATCAAACAATGGCTGGCCCTCAAAGTATAAACCTTCAAACAATGGGTAGCCCTTCAAATTTGGCAGAGGAGGAAGATGTGGATGCTGATGAGGATGAGGCGGTGCGTCAAGAAACTATTACCCCTCTTGTGCCAACAATAGATGAGAATGGGAAAGTTATTATAAAACCATCTGGTACTGGGTAAGTCATATATATTCTCATAATTTAATAATTTAGTAGTTTTATTATTGTATTTTGTCTAAAATATATATAACCTGTTAAGAAAGTTGAGAATATTACTATCCATATGATTCTTAATAATTTAGTAGTTTTATTATTGTATTTTGTAGGCTAGTTCCTGCCAAAGAAGTTGCTGGTGCCATTAATTATGCGATACGCAAACAATTTTATAAACCTATACATCATTGGTCTGCACTCGATCCTGATACGAAAGCTGATTGGTTTAAGTTGTTTGGAGTAAGTATTTATTGACTTTTGTCACTTAAGTTGATCAAATTATATTTAAAAAAGTAACTAATTGGTTATTAATATTAATTATGTGATTTTAATTATTTTTAGGAGAAGGTTTCGTGGGATCCTTTCGATCATGCATTTGTCTATAGCGCATTTGAAAAAAAAGGAAGAAAACGATTAAACGACATGTTGGGGAAGGCGAGGAGAAAAGGGACTCGACCTTCATGGATTGGTGATGATGCTTGGATTGAACTTCACACTTATTGGAAAAAGACCGAGTTTTTGGCTGTGTCTTCTCAAAACAATACCAATCGAGCTTCCGCAAGAGGCGGAGCAGTCCACACCACAGGCCGTAAGGCTCATATTGATGTTGCACTTCAACTTGTAAGTAATAAAATCCTAACAAATTATTATTATGAAGATTCTTTATATCTTGACAGTTTTACTCGTATTCTGTATTGATTATTGGATTATTTGATTTTTGTAGTCACGTGAACTTCAAAGGGATCTGCGTCCCGATGAGTTATTTTTAAAAACACACAAGAGGAAAAATGGTGAATGGGTTGACAGTCGTGCTGCATCTACTTATGTAAGTTCTCGTAAATTTTACCGCATCAATATTTGCATCCATGCTTTCAGAAGCAGACTTATTCAAATTAAACTCTCCAAAAAGGATCTAGTTATCCATTTTTATAGTCTAATGTAAGTTAGATATAATAGCACAAGTCCTATGTTTAACTATCAGTTTGAAATTCCTGCAATCAGTTTGCTGTGTTGTTTGATATTTGTTTGAAATTCCTGCATCAATATTTGCTGTGCTGTTTGATATCAGTTTGAAATTCCTGCAATCAGTTTGAAATTCCTGCTATCAGTTTGAAATTCCTACTTCCTACTATCAGTTTGAAAATGAAATCCGATTGAGGTTTCAAGTGAGTAGCAATGTTGGGTCCAATTGGGTGGGATCACGGTTCACAATACCTGCAGGTTGGAAGGCAGGTGCTACTTATTCCACCAAGATTCAGCCTTATTAACTATTATTACAGAAAAACAGTTTAAAGTCCCATAAACTGTTTGTTGTTGCTGCTTTTCAAATAGGAACTAAAATTATGGATTTGTGTAACTTGACTCCATCTCATACTAAATAATATTGGAGTATCAATCAATAAAATCAATTCTAGTACATTACTACTTTATAACTTGACTACATGTCTTTATATTATTTTTTATATGGATAGATATATATTAACTAATGTATATAATTACTGTACTTTTATACTTTTAAGGACAATTTAAAATATAGATATATGTCTTGTTTTGATGAACTCAAATTAAGTTAAAATTCTTCATGTCTCTCAACATGCTTGCAGATTGCTGTTACGCAGGCAAAATAATGATCAGTCCCATTAGATTTCTGAGCACAACGTGGATGTATCGATTTCTATAGTGACAATGCATGAGACAGCGCACAAATACTATTATTATTATTGATTCTTTTCTTAGATAGATATCAAATTTGTACCTTTGTTTACATGTGAATAAATCAAACCACCCTATGAGTGAGTGAGTCATTGGCATAACCATTTTGAGTTTCATTGGCATAGCTGTATAAGAATGATACAATTGCTTGTGTTATCTTGCTATTAAGTATTCCTTACTTTTTCTATTATGCAGAAGACTTTTAAAGAGAAGTTTGATGCAGAACTTCAGCCAACTGAAGAAGGGAATGGAGAGGTTGTTCAAGTGTTAGATGGAGAGCGTGTAAATCAGCTATGGACAGAGGCTGCTGGGGGCCGTAACCGTGGTCGGGTTTATGGCGCTGCAGATTTAGCTATTAATCTAAAACGTGGATCAAAAAGTTTTACCCAACAATCTCAAACTCCTCAACACTCTATGTTTGGGATGTCATTAGAAGCTGAAAGAGCAGCTAGAATTAGAGCTGAACAAATTGCCGAGGCTGCAACGACCCAATTACAAGAGGCTAACGAAGCAATGCGAGCTGCTACCGAGGCTGCAAAAGCTGCTACCGAGACTGCACAAAGGATGGAGAGGGAGATGAATGCTTCGAAGGAATTTATGATGAAGAAATTTGACACTTCAACTTTTGTATCACATTCTCATCATTATGATGACGATTTGGATGATCAATCATTAGATGAAGATTGATCTTGTACTTTTAGTAGAACGAATTAATCTCGGATGTGATTACTTTTTGTGTATGTTTTTTGAAAGTTAATGTGGGTAGAACTTTTGTAGTTTCTTTCACGAATGTTTAAAATTGTTTCCAAATGTTTTACCATAAATATGATATTGTTCGGTTGATGGAGTGGATTGAAAAAATTTGTTCGAGTGAGGTTGTCATGTTGCAACCCGAATCTAAACATCTTTATTGTCCTTTTTTGTTGACTTTAGAGTCGGTCTATGCAAGGCTAAATATTATTATAGACTTTTCTATGTTGACTTTAGAGTCGGTGCTACGGACGCTATCTGTTTTTTCTTGAGTTTTATAAATTGACCTCAATGCCAGTCGATCGATGCATACAAAAAAGTTGACTTTTTTTGTTGACTTTAGAGTCGGACAGGCCAACGCTAAACATAATATTGACTTTTCATGGTTTTGAAACAATATAGCGTCGGTCCCATTAGTGTCCGCGTTAGCCTCCGTTTCACCGAGGCTACGTAGCCTCGGTGTATCTTTAGCCGACGTTACACAGTAGCTTCGCAACTTTTATTCAAGGCCCGACACCGACGCTAAACCGACGCTAACCACATATTAGTGTCTATTTTTTCACCTTTAGCGTCTGAAAGTGGCCGACGCTAATAACTGTTTTTCTAGTAGTGGCAGTTTGAAGAGCAACTAGGCCTCATTCCTTTAGAATGCTTAATCTTGAAGAAGACATTGAAAGGACCCCTAATTCTAAACTCACTCTTGTCCATTCTTTCTATTGCATTGTGGAACTTTTTGATTTGTGTGTTCTTATGTGCTAGGGATCCTAAACTTGAGCCAAGTAGAAGAACCATTGTCATGGACATTTCAAGATAAGAGATACAAAAGCCAATTGGAAGATTCCTAGGAGCTTGATTGATATTTGCTTGATTGCTTGAGTTATTTGCTTATTGATTGCTAAATCCAAAGGAAGGAGCAACTTGGATCATCTTTATGATCTCAAGAAGGGAACTCCAATGTGGTTTTATTTCTCTTCCCTCATCTTTGCATGTTTAGGACCTAGCCCTTCTCTTCTTCTCTCCAATCTAACCCAAGCCAAACTTTTGTGCAAACATTAACATTGTTTTCAAAATTAGAAACCTAAGCACTATGCTTTTGATTTTTGAAACTCGTTTCATAACACTTATTTTGAATTGAATCTTAAGTTTACTTTGACTTTATTTTTGTGAATACTTTTCATTGGTAAATACAACTCACTCAATTGTTTTTGTGGTTTCAATGGCCACTTCTTGCCAAAGCTTTTTCATGAACATTAGCTATTAGGTTTGAGTTATCCTAGAGGTAGGTATAATACTCACCTATATCCTTAGTGATGGACCATAAGTCTTCCATGCTTATTATAGGGTTAACCCCTCACTAGCATGTTGAAGCTCTCCTCACATGGTGGATTTGTGGTTTTAGGTTGAGTTTTCTTCCTTTGATAACAAAAGACCTTAAGGCTTTTGACCAATCAATTCACCAACTTCTTTTGAGATTTTTACCCCGAACTACGAGGTTTTGATCCTACCTTTTTAAGATGGTACGTAGGCAATGGGTTTATCCATTCAAACACAAAATTGTAAATAATTTGTATATTCTTCTCTCATCTCCCCAATCATGTTTGCATAAATATTTTCACAAATACCAACCTACCTTACAACATTTGTAAAAAGGGCTCCCTTAGAGTACTAAGGATGTTTTGGGTGCTTAAAACCTTCCCATTGCATAACCAACCCCCTTACCCAGATCTCTGACATTTTTATTAGTTTTTGATTTGATAAAACTTCTCGGTTTTTGTTCGCTTCTAACCTTTCCTTTGGATAAATAGAAGTGTGGTGGCGACTCGAATTGTATGATTTACTTTTGATTTAGTCAATAAATCTAAAGGTAACGAATACCCCGCTACACTCATCCTTCGACAAACGTCCCTCTCAGACTCCTTCCTCAAGCCTCATCCCCATGTTTACCATTTTGGTAAAGTCATTGGGGGCGCTAGCAATCATTCGTTCATAATAAAATGAACTCAGGGTCTTTAGAAAGATTTTTTTCATCTCTTTTTCCTCCAAAGGAGAAGTGATCTGGGCAGCCAATACCCTCCATCTCTGTGCATACTATTTAAATGTCTCTTTATCTTTCTGAGACATAGACCTCAGCAGCACTTTTCCCAAACAAATCCTTACCCCTTAGTGTCTTCAATTCCTTGCGCAACTCAAGAAACTGATCATTCATTTCATCCATTTTCTCGTACACATCAGGGCCCTCAGACGGCTCAGAATGATAAATGGTTTCCTCTACATGAGGTAAGGCGTGCACAACAGGAGGTGGCACGGACATAACCAGGCTAGATGTCGGCCTGGAAGCAATGGTAGGCGCAAAGCCTTCAGGCACAAAGTTGGACGACATTCCCCACGGAATCCGGCAGGCATATTGGGTGCAAAATGAGCGGTAGCCACAGGCATGGTAAAGGTAGCCACCTCTGAAATAACCATCCTCGCAGGAGGAGTTATAGGCATTGGAGAAGATTGACTCTGAGCAGCAAGAATTGACTCCATCATGGCAGTCAGGTGGGCGATCTCGTCCTTCAGCTCTCTATTCTCTTGCTCTAGATGCTCCATAATTCTCAGATGATTGGCGCGGGTGTTGTACCGGTGAGTCAGCTTGGCTTTAATGCACAGAAGAAATACCAATGAGACATCTAGCAAAAGAGAAAACCTGCTTATGCAAATGATGCATGAAATGCAATGCTTGTTTATTTATTTTTGTTTTCAAGGAACTTATTATATCATTTGCAAATATATATATATCAACAATTGAAATAATTTTTATACGACCAAAAAATATCTTTTCATTTATATAATTGGAAGGATTACATTGAGTACAATTTCAGAAACCAAATGAAAAATACAAGAGAAAAGGAGACTAGTCATCCTAAGGATCCTTAACAATGTCAGAAGATGTGGCTGAAGGCGCGTACTTCCTTTGAATGCGTTGGATCTCGGTCTCAAAAGAAACCTTCATCTGAGCCTTCTCGAGGACAAGTTGGTCAACAATCTTCTTCCAAGCAACGGAAGGTTGAGGCATGCTAGAAGATGAAACCTCTGGCTCTCTCTGTCTCTTCGTCACTCGGTCTTCAAGTAGCTCAATAAGTGCATCTTTGTCCTTAGACTCCAACTGCAATTCTTCATGCTTCTTACTCAAAGCACGGAAATGCTCTTCCCACATGTCCTTCTCTTGCTTCATCTTAACGAGCGCGTCTTCTAACTCCTCTACATCTTGGTTAGGGAGAGTTAATGGCTAAACCACAACCATAGACATAGGTCTCTCGCAAGCATAAGCCTTCTTCAATTCCAAAGCTCTCTTCTTCACCCAAAGAGTGTAGGCTTCCAAAGCTACACAATTGCACGGACCAAGCTCGGATCTTCCTTTCCTATGCACACTATGCCAAGCATGCACCATCTTTTGCTTCAAATGTTGGGGACCTTTACGCTCTTGATAGAAAAGACCTTCTAACAAAGTGTTAATAGGCTTGTCTCTCAAGGGGAACCCAAGATGACGACGAGCCAAAGCAGGGTTGTAGTTAATTCCTCCTTGTGTACCAATGAGAGGCACGTTAGAGAATTCACCACAACTATCAATAATCTCCAAACTGCTTAAAGATGGATCATACCAAACTATATCATCATTAGTGAGAGACATAAGTCTCTGAGACCACCTTAGACATTGTTTGTTCTCCACAAAAGCAGGTGTCTGAGGCAAGTGCAAAATAAACCACTTGTACATAAATGGAATGCAACAGACAATCGTTCCACCACCCTTAGAATTCCTTAGATGCAAAGAGAAATACATATCACCCAACAAAGTAGGCACAAGATTCTCAATCAATAAAAGTCTAATGGCGTTAACATCAACAAAACCGTCAATGTTAGGGAACAAAGCTAATCCATAAATGAGCAATACAAAGATAGCTTCAAAAGCATCCATACTACCGGCTTGAGCAAAAGCAGTAGCTTCCTTGATGAGGAAATCAGATGGCAACCCAAACAATCCTCATTTCTTCACCCAATGAGCCTCTATCTCAGACTTCTTCAAGTGAAGAGCTTCAACAATAAGATGATATCTGGGGATCTCTTCCAATCCACTAAAAGGCACTCTACTAGAAACAGGTATCCCCAAAATATGAGAATACTCCTCCAATGTAGGCACAAGCTGAAAATCTGGGAAAGTGAAACAACGATAGAGAGGATCATAGAACTGCACCAACACACTCAAAAGTCCTTCAACCACATCAGCAGACAAGATAGACAAAAGATTCCCATGACATTGTTTGAAGTCCAAATGATCTAATACAAAAGATGCTAGCTTCGTTAACTCTTTCAAGTCGGGACATCTGAAACTGTACTTCTTAGTTGCACTCAAGTTCGGGTTAGAACTTATCTCACCACTTAGCAGGTGGATCTCAAGCCAACTTGTTAAGGACTACTCCACACAAGTCGAACATGGCTATACCATCCTCCTATCTTAATTGCACTCAAGTTCGGGTTAGAACTTATCTCACCTCTCAAAGATCACAAAGCACAACAAGCAGATTATATCACACATACATATATACAAACATCACATATATACAAATATATACACACAAAAAGTAGGCTAAACCCACTGGAGACTACTCCCCAGCAGAGTCGCCACTTAATTTCTGTAGCGGTAAATTCACGATCATCAAGCTATGGATAAGCTAGATATCAAATAACAAGAGTCGCCACCGCACTTTTATTGTTTCCAAGGGAAAAGGGAAAAAGTACGAACAAAACCCAAAGTAAGAAGTTTTCAAATCAAAACTAAAAAAATGTCACAGATTACAGGTAAGGGGGTTGGTTACACAGAGGGAAAGTGTTAGCACCCAAAGTGTCCTAGGTACTCCTAGGGATCCCTTTTTGTGTGCATACGTATTTGGTACAAAAAAGTGATGTTTACAAACAAATAGAATGGGGGGATGAGAAAAAGAATTCATTAATTATATTTTTGCGTTTGACAAGCCCTTCGGACTTGTGCCTACGTACCAACATAAAAATGAGGGATCAAAACCTCGTAGTTCGTGATACAAATTTCAAAGTGGATGCATTGCTTTTAACAAAAAAATTAAGTTTGAAAGGCACAAAGGCCTAAAAATGGTTTGAATGAGTTAGTTCTTTTTGGCTTTTTGAAAGTTTAAGTCAAGTATAGTTAAGTTTATTTACAAATTTGATTTAAGAAAAGAAGTTTGAAAATGCAATGGCATAAGGCCAAAGTTTCTATCTTTTTGAAAAGTGGTCAAAGTTTAAAACAAAATAAGTTCAATCAAATAAGATTTTGAAAAGGGAGGGAGAGATTTTGAAATTAAAGAAATGGGGAGAAGATGAAGAGACTAATCCTATGCACAAAATTAAAAGTTAAGAGTTAAAAAGATCTGACCAAATGGGTAGCAACCCAATAGACAAGAATGTCAATAAAAACCCAGAATTCCCTTGGACATTTAGAATCAAGAAACACACAAATGCACAATTATATTATCTTGAAGAGCAGAGACATCAAATAAAGATAACCAGATCCGAGCTTTAGCCATTCCATGATCTCCTTCAAAATTAGCCCATGTAACAGATGAATTCCACAAGTCACAATTTCAAAATAACATCTTCACAATGATCATGTTGCAGATGAATTCAGAAGGATCTTGAATGATGTATTAGATGAAGTTTCAAATTGCAAGCACTTGGTTTCTCAATAAGTTGGCATTGGCCAAGTCCTTTAGCATAGGAGTGTTGCATAAGTTCTAAGCCCATTTGTCCAAGATCAAACCAACAGTCCACACAAAAGTTTTTTTTAGGGTTTTTTGTTGTTATTACATACATTAATGGTCAAAGACCACACAAACAAGCAAAGTGTACACAAACAAGATATATCACACAATATGGTCCAAGTGGACAAAGTGAAAATTGCATTAGCATGAACAATTAGAATGATATGAACAATGGCAAATGAATAAAGGATCAAATTAAATGACATTAAAGTAAATGGCTTGAAATTAAAAGTTGGTTGTTAATGGGTTAGAAGTTAGTATTGTTTTGCTTTTGCTTTTCATTTTAAGACATTCTTTGGAGAACACTCAACCCACTTATCACAAGCATGGATCCTTGAACCAAGACATCTTCCAAAGGAAGGAAAAAAGGCCAAGTTTACACACAATACCATGAAAGAGGGGAGACTTACAATCTCACTAACTAGAATTCTATGTCTTTTGTGTCATAAATTTAGCGATATGTTAAGTAATCGTAATTGGACTTATGTAGAAGTCTCAACTATTTGAGGTCGGGCCATAGGATTTTGGTGTTAATGCATGTTAGAGACATAGTATAATGGATTATGCTCATGAAACATACCACACACAAAAAGAATATGCAAAAGAGGTGGCCTAATCTCATCCATACTCATGTTAATTTTTCAATCAACTAGCTTTAGGACTTTGAGATATCATAGGCCAAATGAAATGGATGCATAAAGAATGGGAATGAGATGAAGAGAGAGGGGAATGGATCAAAACTCGAATTGATCAAAGGAGGACTTTTACCAAATTAATATCATCCATTCATTTTGGGAGATGGAATGTACATTCCATCAATCCCCTAAATCCAATGATATTAACTTGACAAAGTCAAATCAACCTTGACCAAGACCTAACGACAAGAGTCAGACATAAACAAGTCATCACAATTGGTCAACAAAATTATTTGGCATCTATTCAAATTAAAAATACTAAGATAAGGCATTTAAATTAAATATGGTTTGTCAAATTCCTAAAACCTCATCAAAACACCAAATAAATGGCCATGAGATTTATCATAGGTTAAACAAGGTCAAAGGACCTTAGAGAAAAAAATTCAGAATTTTTAAAGACTAAAAAGTACTTTTAAACAATTAAAAACAAATGGAAAATCAATTAAATCATGAAAAATATTAATAATGATCCAAAAAATAATTTTAATTCAGAATATGAAAGAGGAAATTATTTGAAAATTTTTGGTGAAACTCTCATATTTTTTGGATCAATATTAAAATTAATATGAATTAATGAAAATCAAAGGAATAAAAATTAAAATCAAAAAATCAAAAAAACGTTGGCCACTTGATCTGCCTCATTAATTGAGGTGGCAGATCAAGTGGTTGAGCGCACGCGTTCCATGATGCGCCTGAGTCAAACATCCACACGCTTGGTAATCAATATGTATGCTCATGATTAAAACATTTTAAATCCATCTAATGGCTCTGGACCATGCCACATCATTGCCGAAGCAAAGCGCCGGTCGTCTTCTCAGACGACCTTGGTCAGACTGGTCCACTCATCACCACATCATAAATGAAAAAGGAGGACATGATCTGAAAGAAAAAATGGCGTAGAGCACAAATCTGACCTCAATTTTAACTAACTCCACATATATAGAAAGATATGAGGAGTTGAAATTTGAGGTGTGTCAACTGAGTTGCTTTGATTTGACCTCTAAGCAACTCAATCTTCTTGCCTACATTGGTAGGACTTCAGACAACCAAAGATCCAAGAGAATTGAGAGGAATTGAGAGAGAATCAAAGAGATGAAATTTTCTGGAAAATACCTTCAATGCAGGTCTAGATTCACTTGTTCTTGCTTTGGCTCGTGCTTGATCTTGCTCAGTATGCTTGCAGAAGTAGATTAGAATGCACAAAAGGTCTTGGATCCCTGGAGTTTTGAGTCTCAAAATAGTGAGATTCCAACTCAATTTCCAAAGGAAATTCTCAGGATTATCCTCTCAAATGGAAGGGTTTGGTGTTTAGGGTCAAAGCTGGTGCCAAGGGGTCTCCAATTCTGAGCATATGGAGCTCTATTTGTAGCTGGATCATGTGATATTTGCACCTTCCAAATGAGTTTCCAAAATTGGCAATGAGTGATGCATGTGTGCATGGGTGTGTACAGGCCCGTGAGATCATTCCTTTAGGCCCATAATTGAGTGTGAGTAAGTCTGAAATCAACTTGGAATGCAAGGCAAATGTATATGGAAGTTTGAAGTTTGATCTTTGCCAAATGATGATGCAATGTTCCAGCCATGTGCAGCCCTAGAAAAGCTTGTCCAAAATGGATAAAATTGGACTTTTTGGAAAGGTTAGATCAAGAGGAACAACTTTCATGTTCAACACTTTTCAATTTGAAGCTTGTATCATGATGAATTTTGAGGTGGAAGTTTGGAAATTTCAACATATTGAAATTTTTTCTAAGTGTCAAGCCATATATCTCAATATTTCACCTTGCTTAACTTTTTATGTGAGCTTCAAATGAGAAAAGTGTATTCATCAAAGTTGTATCTCTTTCAACGAACTTCAAAATGGTCACTAATTTCGTGTCATTTGGATTTGGAATGATAGAGTTATGCATTTTTGAAGTTTGGAAAAATCACTTGCTCAATGGTATAGGTCAAGAGTGACCTATAATGTAACCTCATATCACATGCTCATAAAAGATGAATTAGCTCTCATTCCAAACAGAAAAGTTGAAATAAACATCTTGAATTTGATTGTGAAACTTGGAAATCTTTCATATCATAAAAATTGAGCAAGTTATGGCCTTGGGAAGTTGACTTTCAAATTAGGGTTTAGATAGAATGACCTATAATGTTTCAACATAGGAAATGATTTTCCAAGAAAAACTAGATGTAGGTCTAAACATTAAAGTTGTTTAGAATGTCATTTAGAGTAACCTTTCTCTTGGAATCATTTTGATATGGTGAAAATTGTAGGAGATAGAGTCTAGGGAGACCCAGTTTTGATCAGATGAATTCATCTGGCCAACCACCATCAACCAACTTGCTAGCCTTCAATTCTTTTTACTTTATTGGCTCATGGAGTATCATATATGCATAATATGATGAATTTTGAAGTGTTCCTTGAGAAATTTTATCAATTGGTGAGATAGATTGTTGGAGAAGTTACTCAAGATACCCAGTCAAATTAAGGTTTCCAAGGAAAATCACCCTCAAACTCTTCAAGAAAACCTGATCAATATAATATGTAGGAATCAATGGAACTCATATATGATGCTCATAACCATTCTTGGATCAATCCATGGTTTTGCTCTTTGTCATGAGGGTCCTAAACCCTAGATATGAACTTGATAGATCAATGGAGATCATGCATTACCTACAAAAGAGTTAGGCAAATGCAAAGACATATTTTTGGTATTTTGGTTAGTAAAATAATAATATACAAGCATGATACAATCACAAAGTGCTTGGTGATCTCTCCCAAAACAAACCCAATGAAAGAGGGGTAAGGAGGATCCCAAGGTATGATGACAATGCTAATGCATATGATGAAATTGCATGAGGGATCTTAGGGTCAAAATTGGGGTCTTACAGAGTCAATCTTCATTTGGCTTCTGGGTTTGTCCCCGAATTTGAGTCTTCCTTTCTGGATAGAATTATGAAGAAGATCCCTGAAAAGAAAACATTGAGACGTTTTATGACCCATAAAATTATGGTACTTACAAAACCCTCTTTTCTTTCTTTGTTCCAAATGAGGCATTTTAGCACCAGGAGGAAATATCATTTGGCCATCCTTAACTATCAAATCGGAGATTTTGTTACATTTTGTAACATCTAATGTGTAAGTTTTCTTAGGAGATTTATCATTCTTTTCTGGTTCGATAGGGTTTTTCCCATTCGACGGGGCCAAGACCTTACAAGAGTAAGGTGGCCCTTCTTTCAACTCAGCAAGGTCGATCTCATTTTCGTCAAAGTCTAAAGGCTCATTATTGGATCCTTCATCATCATTATTGTATTCTATGTAGGATACTCTTTTACTCTTATTTTCTCTAGCCTTTTCTTCCTTCAAGCGTTCTAAATGTCAAACCCTACCAGCCAGTAGGGACATATCTCTCAAATATTGGGTGTCTAACTTTATCCTGATAGAATAGTCAAGGCCCCTAGCGGCCATTTTGACCAACTCATGCTTTGGTACCTGTGTAAAACCCCTAGCTCTGAGAAATCAAAATCTATTTAGATAATCATCAATTGCCTTAGTAAATTATCATTTAATACTGGCCAATTCCTTCAGACTTATCTTCATTTTCCCCATGTAAACCTGCTCATGGAACATTATTTCTAACTGATTCCATGCGTGGATCAAATTTTATGGCAAGGTTGTAAACCACTTGAAGGCATTCTTAATGAGAGAACTTGGGAAGTACTTTATCCTAAGGTTTTCGTTGTTCGAATGTCTCATGCCTCTACTATATACCTAGCCATATGTTTGATAGTGGATTCAGTGGTATCCCTAAAAACCTTAGTAAACTTTGGGAATTTTTGTTCTAGGGGGTGTATCTGTCTATAGGATATATTCCGGCAAAGGTGATGTATAATTTGGCCTTCGAAGGCCAAAATTCATCCCATTTTGTGCCATAATCATTTCGACCATAGCTGCTAGATTGTTATTTGCTGCCATATCATCATATTGAATTTGCTGTATGACATCATCATCATTTTCGTTTCAATTTACCATTATTATCCTTGGCTGTCTCTCTCCTTGGGAATTTGTGGTTCAACCCTAGGAAGTTCGACTCCTACTCCCTGATTTACCATCTCTAGTGGCAGTTGGTTTTGTAGAATTTGGTTAATAATAGGGTCTTCTTCGAAGGTTACCCCTTGGTTTTCGCTTATCTCATCCCTTGGAGGGTGTCGATAGGGCTATGGCACACCCAAGAAGTCAACCATTCACGCCATCTGCGTTGTCATCCGCTGATTCGATTGGGTCGTATTTTGAGTTAAGGGATTCAATACGGTGGTCAATGTGTGGGTAAACATTTGGATCATATCACGGTTGCTTTCGTCCATATGTTGCCTCCACACCGCTACGGAATTATTGGTAAGGTTAGGCATTTGTGGGTTACCTAAGCCTCAAGATTGGTTATTTCGACCCACGTTAACCCCAGATCCTGACTCTTGTAATGGGGAGGTTATGTTAACCACTGTGTAGCGGGGTATTCGTTACCATTAGAGATATTGACTAAATCCAAGGTAAATCATACAAGTCGAGTCGCCACCGCACTTCTATTTATCCAAAGGAATGGTTAGAAAGCGAACAAAAACCTAAAAGTTTTATCGAATCAAAAACTAGTAAAAATGTCAGAGATCTGGGTAAGGGGGTTGGTTATGCAATGGGAAGGTGTTAGGCACCCAAAGCATCCTAGGTACTCCTAGGGAGCCCTTTTCACATTTGTTGCAAAGGTTGTTGTTTTTTTTTTGAAAATTTATTTGTGAAAACATGACTGAAGGGATGAGAAAAGCGTGTATGTTTATCTAATGTACTACTTACTAAAAGAAGGATCAAAGGAAATGACTCGCACGGACGTCGCATCCACTGCATACGTATCTCATATGAATCTGAGAATCAGAGTCTTCGTAGCTCGGCTACCTATGGGTTAAAGAGGAGTGTGCTCGCTAAGACATCGCGTCTTATGCCTACGTATCTCATCTGGGATGAAAATCAGAGCAAAACGTAGTTCGACTAACTACGGGGTAAGGGTTGTGTTTTGGGGTGAACGACGTTATTACGCAATCTACCGGATGCTCGACCTTTGGAGAATTACTCGCCTGTAGTAGAAGGAGATAATGTGTTCTTAGGAGAAGAAAAATCAATGAGTTTGGGGTGTTTAGGGATGCTCATGCAAAAGGGCAGTCCTAAATGAAGGAACCGCGCTACCTTAATTGACATGCCACGAGAGGCTATACGAAACCTAAGAAAGCGGTAAAATGCGGGAAAAATAAAGTACCACGCGGATAAGGATCCGAAGTAACAGCAATTAGATAAATAAGAAACCCAAAGACTCTTCCAAGCTAAACACCATCAAAGAAAGCGAGTCAGTACAGGTAATCGGAATAGACCTCCAGGTGGTACCCTACAAATAAAGTGGAACACCAGGCAAGCCATCTCTGCAAGAGTCATATGAGCCCTCACAAAACAAAACTCAACAAACAGGTTAGAGAGACAAGATAGGGTAATCAAGAGTTGCCCCCAAATCAAAATGTAACCACATGAATCATGCCATTAAAATTCACAAAAAGCAACCAAGGGTAGGAGGCCTAAACCTCTTGTCAAACACATGCATCAAAAGGGTATCAAATTCACCCATAATACCTCATACATTCAGAGCATTCAAATTAAAAGCATAAAGTAATGGGAATAAGGCAAACCTGACTGGAGAGATCGAATGAAATTGAATTGCCCGGTTGGGTTTGCAAAGCACTCTTAGGGTTTATATGAGAGGGAATTGGTTCTTTGCAGATGAGTTCCCTCAGTCTCTAGAGGTTGCTCTGAACTCTGTTAGCTCTTCTCTCACTATCTTTTTCCAGCCAGGGTAATAGGAATAGTGTTAATTCCTTAGGATTGGCATTAATTTTAGAAAACAAATAATGTAATCATCTCTGCTGTTTTAATATGTTGGGTTGAAGAAATTCAACATCTGGACCAACATGTCATGTACGATGTCACGACATCAGGTCTGTGACATCGTACATGTGTAGAAAACTGAATTAGTTAATTCAGTATATATTTCTGGGATCAACAAGGATATCTGGTGAATATCCTAACTCCCATGTGGAGGTCTTGAAGACTCAATCAGAATATATATAGGCTCTAAATATGGAGATATATATGGAGAGAGTTTAGGAACTTGAAGACCTTGTTTGTAGCAGAATTTTTCTGCTGAAGTTGTAACATCAAAGAACAAGTCTGCTGCGACTTCTGAAGGCCCAAATCCAGTTGGGTGATTAGGTTATAAATAGCTGATTGTAATCTAGTTTTTGTAAGCCTCTGAGAATGAATTTTTAGGGGTGTGTGTAAGGTAAACCTCCCAATTTGTGGGAAGGTTACCATGTGTATCTCAGTGGTAAATCCTGAAAGTGTTTGTCACTCAAAGCCTGTAGGCAAGAGTGATTTTGTTCTTGAATGAAGCTGTGAAGCAAGTTCAAGGTGTGTTAACATTACATTGTATTTGTAGTGATAGGAATGGAAACTGGAGGTTTCTATCTAGGAGTTCCTAGGTATAGATTGCATTGGGTAGGGATTAAGTGAAGAGTTGTAAACGGGTGAGTTTAGCTCTGAATTAATACTGCTAATAGTGGATCTTCTTCCTGGCTTGGTAGCCCCCAGATGTAGGTCATGTTGGACTGAACTGGGTTAACAATTTCCTGTGTTTGTTTTCCTTCTGCATGTGTTTTTATTACTGTCATAACTCAGCAGGTATTCCAGTCAGCTTATCAAGATGATAACAGACCTGGCATATAGCCTTCTGTTTGAATGTCAATCAGAATGTTGTAACATTCATCATGGACAGTAGATACTGAATGATAAGCAGGTTAATTTCAGTTCAGTATTTATTTAAGTCTGTTCTTCTCAAGGATAACAGACCTGGCTGAAGGATCATTGTGAAACTGTCAAACTGGATGTTTTGACAGTTGATACTGAAGGTTGATACTGAAGTAGAGACTAGTTAGTCTTGTACAGTACTGCAAACTTAGCACAGTACAGTTCCAGGAACATAACAGAATCAGCATATGTTCTGGATGTCGAACTGAATGTTGTGACATTCATTCCCAACAGCAGGAGCTAAAGTGTAGGATGATTGGTTTTTCTGGGTCAGTATTTTTCTCAGGCTATTCTTCAGGGATTCAACAGCTTAGAGAAAAACCAGGAAACCAACTACTAACCTACAATTAATGAACCTAACAAGTAGCCTAGTTGTTAGCAATCTAATAAGTGGAAATTAGATTAACGTGTTCAACCTTTAATTCAGGAAATACAAGTAAATTACAAACACACTGGAACAATGTAATAGCTGATCAACAGTAAGACATCAGGCTGATAACTGTGGAAGAAAACAACAGAAGTGAGTGTTAGGATTGATTTCTGTTGAATCCTTCTTCCTGATGCACAGCACCAGGTGTTCATACAT
Source organism: Lathyrus oleraceus (assembly GCF_024323335.1). Lineage (NCBI taxonomy): Eukaryota > Viridiplantae > Streptophyta > Magnoliopsida > Fabales > Fabaceae > Lathyrus > Lathyrus oleraceus. The sequence goes on from NC_066581.1 coordinate 530,726,740, forward strand.
TCTAGGGTGACATAGAATGAGATGTCGTGACATCTGTGAACGTGTGCATATCAGTACTGTGATTAATAACTATCTTGCTGTATTAGTTAAAATGTTAGATCAGATGTCATGACTTGGAGTAGAACATCTGAATTCTGACTACACCAGAATTTCAATTGGTATCAGAGCAGGCATCCTGTTCTGTTTCTGGATGAGATCCATGGGTGATACTTTCTGGTATCTTGCAAGGAGTTATGTTAGTACTGATGCTGGAACCTGTGGAAGGTTCTGTGATTACCCTGAATGGTCCCTTGAAGTAGGTGGATGGACTATTCATGACAGGAATGGTGTGTACCTGTCTCTGGAGGGTGGCAATTGGCCTGTGTGTGGCACAGCTGTGCCAGTATTGAATCACATTCAAACTTGGTATGGTCTTTGAGGCTGATTTGGTGAAGTGTGTGGTCTTAGGTTGAGTTGTATTATGATTTCCGCTGCATAATACCTGGCAAAACTCAAACTCTGATGTAGGTTCCCCTCATGTGGACGAAAGGCTGATGTACTCAAGATTTCATCATAACCTCTGAAGATGTCAAAGCTACTTGAGTCCCCTCAAGTCTACTCATCATGATGTTCTCACGTCAGGATGGTAAGAATCACCTGATCACTGATTCTTTTACACTCTTGGGTAGTGTATATGAAGACCTTGAAGTCTTTCAAGGAGGGTTTGTTCCAAGGAGATGGAACTAATGTTCTATGCAATGTTAGAACATGTTGTTCAACAAGTATGCAGCTACTGGTTGAAGAGCAGATGTTTTTAGGTATCAAACAAAGGGATACTTCTGTTTGGAACCTACTCCTGACCTGGAAGAGGAGACATCTGTGTGTGCTAAGTTGACAAGGGTAGGGTCAACTGTGTGTGTGCTCAAGAAGGTCACCTTTAGAAGTCTGATCTCTAGAAGTTGAGCTGGTTGAGATGTGACATTGTGCAATCTCCTGCTGTTTGGCATATTCCTGTTGATTGATCAGGGTTGGATAGTTGTTCCCTGAAGTACTATGTTGTGTTGGAAGACAAGTCCCCTGGATGTTAGTAGCCAATAATGGTATAACCTGATTGCTATACCATTTAAGAGGATTGGAACCATGAATCTTGTTATTCAAACACCACGTTTCAGAAGTGGCAGTTCTTTCGAGGAGTGAGAATATGAATATTCATAGGTTAGTTGAGGTAGTATGCTCTAGCAATGCATATTTACCATTGACTGGTGCTGTTTTGTAGCACTAGTACTTATGGTCAGCTGGAGTCTGATTGGTGTGATTGGAGTATGTATAGGTATAACTCATATAGTTAGTTGCCACTGGTGGGGATGGTGTATGTCAGGTTGAGACATTTATATACAATGCATGGTTATTGGTGTGGAGTTTCCATGATTGTTAAGTTGAGGGGGAGTTTTGGTTAACCTCCTCAAGTCTGGTCAGCCTAGGGTCTGGTTGACTATTGACCTGTGTCACATGGGTTCTGGTGGTTGTGTGACACATTTGCAAGGAAGAATTCATCTCTCTCATTCCTAAGGGTGAATTTAATCTGGGAAGACTTTCAAAATTGTCTAGGTGCTTGCAAGCAGAAGATGTTGACACAAGAAGAGTACCTTCAAAGTATTCTTATGGTGGAAGTATCTGAAAGGATAATTGGGAAAGGATTTAAGATCAATGTCTACTTGTGCCAAGTACAAGTGTTTAATTGATTATCCTTGGAGCTCAAGATAACTGATGTTCTCAAAGATGTTGGAACATCACTTCTTCAAGACCCTGTGCAGAATCACAGGAAGGATAGTACATTGGCTTATGATCTATCTCTTTGGTGGCAGCAAAAGCATATGATCTCCGAAAAGGTTTCCTGGCAAGAAACATGTTCAGCCTTGGTATGTACAAGAAGAAGAAGACATCATAGTCTTGATGGTGGTTACTTGGATCAGTTTATTTCTGATCTAGGTAAGGAAGTGCATTAGCTTATGCACACTGTGAAGTCAAGAACAAGTGGCAGCAGTCTTGACATCATGGAAACAGCCTTGCTTTAGGAAGAGGAATCCTTGGCATAGCTGAAGGGATAGTTTCTGACTGTTCCTTCTGAAGACTCATACATCAAAATGTCTGATGTCTTTGGAGAAGAAGCAGGGATTCATCAAGGTGTGAGCTTGGATGACTTAACTGCAAACCTGCAGGATGGAGGTTGTTTATTCAAACTTGGTTCCACAATCAAGTCTATGAGAACATTGAACTCTTGTTCTGTGAAGGGAGGAAGTTCTTTCAAGTGGCAGAAGAAGGAGCTGAATTCAACAGCTAGATGTCAAAACACAATGTTGTGACATTTGGTTCAACATCAGATTCTTAGTTGGTGAAGTGGCACATCAACTTGAGATAGAAGGGTCTACAGGGTTGTAGATTGGATACTTCAAAAAGCTTGAAGTTCAAGTCTCACTTGGAAGGTCAGAATATCTTTGGGAGAAATCTGATAAACTTGGGGAGGTCAAAAAGCAGCATTTGACCTTTTCATATGAGGATTCATGAAGGAGGTAATCAACCAGTGGCAATTGGTCTACCTCAGAAGTGAGTTCGAAGAATCAAGATAATCAACATATGGCAGCTGATTATTCTTGAGGAAAGTCTGAAACAAATTACTTTTGAGCAGAAAAGTATTAAGTTGAAGACAAAAGGAGGTGTTTCCTATTCATCCCTTGGAGCTTGTGTGATATCTGAAGACTATCAGATGTAAAGGATGTCCCAGCTGATGTTAGAACATCCTGTGAAGTGGTCTTCTGTTCTGGTTAGAAGAGAGATTGACACAGAGTGTGAATGTGTTCAGCTAAGAGGGTTGAACTGAGGGTGAGCTCTTGAAGACATGAAGATGCGTCTTATGTTTTCCATTCATCAAGTGGTCTGGATTCTCTTTGAATCAGGAAGTATGTGAAGGTCCAACTTTGGGATGTTGGATATGCCCATGAGTGATCTCCAAGCTTCAAGAGGAGAATGGGTTGTTCATGACAGGGGGAGTTCTGTCTGTGTGCTGCAAGAAATCATCAAGCTTGTGGTCTACGTATTCTCAGATAACTAGATATGGCACCTTGTCAGTTATCAGGATGATGTGATGTATGTCAAGGCCGAGTGAGCAGAAGAATGTCTGACCGGATGTCATGACATTGCCCTGGACAATGCTGCTAATTCCTTCTGAAACTTACAGTCAGTAGGAATTATGAAGGTGATGTGTCAAATTCTGATAAATCAGAATAAGCCAGATGGCTACAGCTGTGTGGTTCAGGGGGAGTAACCATCTGCTGAAGTGTGGGAATTTGACTGTAGCAGTGCCAGATGTCAAGTCTCTACTGGAGGTATGACAGGAACCTTGGGAAATGTTGAATACTGGCAGAATGCAGGAAAAAGCCGCGTGGAATGTTAAGACATCGCGTGCAACATGTCTGACTGCATATATGGAATAGTCTCCATGCACTGGAACGGCTGTTTTGGAAAAGAAACAGTCAAGAGCTATAAAAGGTATTCAAAGATAATTTGAGACTTTGTTGGTGAATCTCTGACTGTTTCTCAGCAAAAATAAATGCATCTTGACCAAGCATTTATTTCTACCGGATATTCCTAAGCACGGGCTGGACTATTTAAAGGACGCAATAGCCCTCTTCCTCTCACAAGAAAAACACTCCATTCTCAGAAGCATGGGGTATGTTAAGGTTTGGGCAAGCTGCGCCTGGATCTGGTTTTGTGAAGGGTGCCTTTACAAATGTTTAGCTAAAAAGGGGGAGAAAAATATAGTCCTGGGGTTGAGAATGTACCAGAAGCAAGCCAACTGTGGATGTGGCAGCAAACAGAAGTTGGCATCAGGCACAAAATCCACCAACTGGGTTTACCACTTGTGTCTTGTGATCTGAGTTAAGAAGACAGTTGTGCCGTGTGATCTGAGTTACATTGTCTATGTACTCAGCATTACATATTCTTCTGGAAGCTCTCCAGTTGAGGGGAAGGGTTCTGGTACAACTGAGTCTTGTCCCTCTTCTTCCCCATGTACACCAACTTTGGTGTTTGTGGTGGTGGAGCCAATGACAGAGATGAAGAGCATTCCCAAATTGGGATGTTTTGTCCAGTGTATTGTTTATTTGTTTTAGCTAAAATTTGCCAAAGGGGGAGATTGTTAATTCCTTAGGATTGGCATTAATTTTAGAAAACAAATAATGTAATCATCTCTGCTGTTTTAATATGTTGGGTTGAAGAAATTCAACATCTGGACCAACATGTCATGTACGATGTCACGACATCAGGTCTGTGACATCGTACATGTGTAGAAAACTGAATTAGTTAATTCAGTATATATTTCTGGGATCAGCAAGGATATCTGGTGAATATCCTAACTCCCATGTGGAGGTCTTGAAGACTCAATCAGAATATATATAGGCTCTAAATATGGAGATATATATGGAGAGAGTTTAGGAACTTGAAGACCTTGTTTGTAGCAGAATTTTTCTGCTGAAGTTGTAACAGCAAAGAACAAGTCTGCTGCGACTTCTGAAGGCCCAAATCCAGTTGGGTGATTAGGTTATAAATAGCTGATTGTAATCTAGTTTTTGTAAGCCTCTGAGAATGAATTTTTAGGGGTGTGTGTAAGGTAAACCTCCCAATTTGTGGGAAGGTTACCATGTGTATCTCAGTGGTAAATCCTGAAAGTGTTTGTCACTCAAAGCCTGTAGGCAAGAGTGATTTTGTTCTTGAATGAAGCTGTGAAGCAAGTTCAAGGTGTGTTAACATTACATTGTATTTGTAGTGATAGGAATGGAAACTGGAGGTTTCTATCTAGGAGTTCCTAGGTATAGATTGCATTGGGTAGGGATTAAGTGAAGAGTTGTAAACGGGTGAGTTTAGCTCTGAATTAATACTGCTAATAGTGGATCTTCTTCCTAGCTTGGTAGCCCCCAGATGTAGGTCATGTTGGACTGAACTGGGTTAACAATTTCCTGTGTTTGTTTTCCTTCTGCATGTGTTTTTATTACTGTCATAACTCAGCAGGTATTCCAGTCAGCTTATCAAGATGATAACAGACCTGGCATATAGCCTTCTGTTTGAATGTCAATCAGAATGTTGTAACATTCATCATGGACAGTAGATACTGAATGATAAGCAGGTTAATTTCAGTTCAGTATTTATTTAAGTCTGTTCTTCTCAAGGATAACAGACCTGGCTGAAGGATCATTGTGAAACTGTCAAACTGGATGTTTTGACAGTTGATATTGAAGGTTGATACTGAAGTAGAGACTAGTTAGTCTTGTACAGTACTGCAAACTTAGCACAGTACAGTTCCAGGAACATAACAGAATCAGCATATGTTCTGGATGTCGAACTGAATGTTGTGACATTCATTCCCAACAGCAGGAGCTAAAGTGTAGGATGATTGGTTTTTCTGGGTCAGTATTTTTCTCAGGCTATTCTTCAGGGATTCAACAGCTTAGAGAAAAACCAGGAAACCAACTACTAACCTACAATTAATGAACCTAACAAGTAGCCTAGTTGTTAGCAATCTAATAAGTGGAAATTAGATTAACGTGTTCAACCTTTAATTCAGGAAATACAAGTAAATTACAAACACACTGGAACAATGTAACAGCTGATCAACAGTAAGACATCAGGCTGATAACTGTGGAAGAAAACAACAGAAGTGAGTGTTAGGATTGATTTCTGTTGAATCCTTCTTCCTGATGCACAGCACCAGGTGTTCATACATTCTAGGGTGACATAGAATGAGATGTCGTGACATCTGTGAACGTGTGCATATCAGTATTGTGATTAATAACTATCTTGTTGTATTAGTTACAATGTTAGATCAGATGTCATGACTTGGAGTAGAACATCTGAATTCTGACTACACCAAAATTTCAAATAGAATGACCTTTTGTTTCACTGAAACTCTGAATTTCTAACCTGATTTTTGTGGACCTGTGGGCTCAAATGAGAGAGGCCCAAGTCCAAAAAAATTTTGTTATATTTTATTTATTTATTTATTTATTTATTTATTATTATTATTATTATTATTATTATTATTATTATTTTTTCGTTTTTTTTTAAAACGCGTGGGCTTCGCCTAGCGAGCATGACAGTTCAAGAAATTTCTCTGAGCGTAGGTGATTCTGGTGGCTTTTCTTGGGATTCGCTAGGCGACCCATTCTGCTCGCCTAGCGAGCATGATAGCTCATGAACAAACTTTTTCTCCTTCAAGATTAACGTTTGAATGATGAATAGATCTCATTGGAACATGTTGGAAGTAACCCACGTCATTCCCTTGTATTGACTGATCACCCGAATAGAATCCACAAAGTGTCTTGGATGATACTCAAGCTTCAAACAAAAGATGTTAGTGACACATTTTTGTGCTTTTGGTTAGTAAGAGAAACAATGATATATAATTCAAGCATGCTTGGTGATCTCAAACCAATCACAAGGAGTCCCACCCAGAGGCAAAGGGAACCAAGATGCTAAAGATCCTTAAGGCAATGCAAATGCAATGTTATGATGCCATGAGGGATCTTAGGGTCAAAATTGGGGTCTTACACATTGGTTCTGAAAACGTCGAAGAAGCATTATCTAAGCTTGCCATTATTGAAGTTGGCATTCCATAAGGTTGTTCTCGACCACTAAAAGGCATAGAGAAACCCAAGGGTACTAAAGGCCTGTTTGGGACATTCCCAATTGGTGGGGGAGTGTTAGGAGGTCCCCTTGACCCAATGTAAGTCAAAATGGGTTCAGTATGGGAAACCGAATGTGTAGGTATCGAACTCGCCATAGGTGGTACCGCTTCAAACACGGGCGTTATGGTCGTGTTTTCCCCTGTCGAAGAAGAAGGGGGTGGTAGATTATTGTTTGGATTTTGAGGATTCTAGTTATTTGGCACATTTGCATTTTCCATTCTTCTTGTGGATCTTCTCTCTAGTCTATCTTTGTTGGTTGTGGCTACTTTACCACTTCTTAATAACATACAACAAATTTTTCAAAAGGGAAAAGATGATTAAAAGATCAGAATTAGAACAAATGAAGAAAAATTCACTTTTTTAAATGTTAGCATTGTCCCACTAGGTGTGTCAATTTGATTACCGTGAAAATTGGTAAACAACCATTGATCTTCCAAATTACTATATTTGGTTACTGTAAGACCCCAATTTTGACCCTTAAGATCCCTCATGATATCTTATCATATGCATTAGCTTTTGGATCACACCTTGGCATCCTCCTTACCCCTCATTCATTGGGTTTGCATTGGGAGAGGTCACCAAGCACATTTTATTGTATCATACTTTGTTTTTTATTATTATTACTTACTAACCAAAACCCCAAAAATATGTTAATGTATAGTTTAACTCTTTTGTAGGTAGCGTGAGTGCTCACCTATGCTCTATCAAGCTCATATCTAGGGTTTGAGACTCTCAATGCAAGGAGACCAATCAAGAGATGGTTCACATTGGCTCTAGATATCATATATAGATCCCCATGATATTCACATGTTATTTTGATCAAGAAATCATCAAGATTTTGAAGCTTGTTTGCCCTGGAACCCCTAATTCATCTGGGTATCTTGTGTGACTTCTTCAACAATTTCTTCAATATTTGATCAAATATTTCAAGGTGTACTTCCTATTAAATCATCTTAGACATATATTATCCTCCATGAGTCCTAAAAGTCAAGAGAATATCAATCTAGCAAGTTGGTTCATGGTCGTGGACCAGAGAAAGTCAACTGGTCAAAACTAGGGTTCCCTAGACCCTATCGCCTACAATTTTTATCATATGAAAATAATTCCAAGATAAAAATTACTAAAAATGACAATACAAACAACTTTCATGTTGAAGTCAAGATCTAGTTTTGCTTGGAAAGTCACTTTTTATGGTGAAAGATTATAGGTCATTTTGTCTAAACCCTAGTTTGGAGGTCAACTTCCCAAGACCATAACTTGCTAAATTCTTATTATATCAAAGCGATTCAAATTCCATGATCAAATTCAATATGTATACTTCAACTTTTATGTATGGAGGAAGTTCAAACTCAACTTTCAAGTGCATGTGCCAAGAGGAAACATTATAGGTCATTTTGGGTCAATACCATTGAACAAGTGATTTTCCTCAACTTCTAAAATGCATAACTCCTTCATGCCAAATCCAAATGAGGTAGAATTTTTGACCAAATTGAATAAGTTTGAAAGATATACAACTTTGATGAAGGAACATTTCTCATTTGAAGTCCATAGAAAAAGTTATTCAAGGTGGAAGAAGTGAACATATGGCTTGGTACTTAGAAAATTTCAAATATGTTTGATTTACGAAACTTCCACCTCAAAATCTATCATGATCCAAACTTCAAATGAAAAAGTGTTCAATATTAAATTTTTCCCCTTTGGATGAAGGACTTGATCATGGGTGCAATGTGAGATACCATTTGGATGATTTTCACTTCCACATTTCATAAATGAGTGCATGGCCTCACAACATGATTTCAGCATGATACTCACTCATTTTTGGACCTGAATACATCACTTGATGGGCCTATCACATGCCCATGCAAGCATGCAAAGGGAATTACTCAATTTTTTCCATTTTTGGAAGTGTGTGGAAATGAATCTCTTTGGCTATAAATACAACCCTCATTGCTCAAAATTAAGGACCTCATGCCCAAGCCTTGAACCTGCAATCCAAACCCTCACCATTAAAGGATAATCTTGAAGGTTTTCTTTGGAAAATCGAGTTTTAAATCTCCATCTGTTTTGAGATTGAAACTCCAAGAGTCCAGACCTTTTCTTGATACAAATCACTTCCAACAAGCTTCTGAAGCAAGACCAAGCACGATTGGAATCAAGATCAAGCAAGTTTGAAGCTCCCCCGAAGCAAGAGAGGGTTTTGAACTGGATGATGATGGATGTTGAGACATGTTGTTGAACTTTTGAAGGTAATTTCTTTGCCCTAGCAGAGGTTCTCTGAGTAGTTTGATGAAGTTCCCTCAATCTCTAGAGGTTGCTCTGAACTCTGTTAGCTCTTCTCTCATTATCTTTTTCCTGTCAGGGTAATAGGAATAGAATGACCTTTTGTTTCACTGAAACTCTGAATTTATAACCTGATTTTTGTGGACCTGTGGGCTCAAATGAGAGAGGCCCAAGTCCAAAAAATTTCTGTTATATTTTATTTATTTATTTATTTATTATTATTATTATTATTATTATTATTATTATTATTATTATTATTTCGTTTTTTCGTTTTTTCGTTTTTTTTTTCGTTTTTTTTAAAACACGTGGGCTTCGCCTAGCGAGCATGACAGTTCAAGAAATTTCTCTAAGCGTAGGTGATTCTGGTGGCTTTTCTTGGGATTCGCTAGGCGACCCATTTTACTCGCCTAGCGAGCATGATAGCTCATGAACAAACTTTTGCTCCTTCAAGATTAACGTTTGAATGATGAATAGATCTCATTGGAATATGTTGGAAGTAACCCACGTCATTCCCTTGTATTGACTGATCACCCGAATAGAATCCACAAAGTGTCTTGGATGATACTCAAGCTTCAAACAAAAGATGTTAGTGACCTTTTCTTGATACAAATCACTTCCAACAAGCTTCTGAAGCAAGACCAAGCACGATTGGAATCAAGATCAAGCAAGTTTGAAGCTCCCCCGAAGCTAAATTTTCAAAAACTTCATCTCTTCGATTCTCCCTCAATTCTTCACCATTCTTTGTGATTTTTGGTTATCTAAAGTCCTATCAATGTAGGCAAGAATATTGAGTTACTTTGAGGTCAAATCGAAGCAACTCAGTTCATGATCCTCAAAATTCAAATCCTTGTATCTTTTTATATACTTGGAATTGGAGAATATTGAGGCCAGATTTGTGCTCCTGAGCATTTTTCCTTAAAAATAGAGTACTCACTTTCCATTTTTCATGAAGTTGAGCTTGAACCAGACTGATGATGATCACCGGAGAAGATGACCGGAGCTAGGGCTCCGGTAGTGCGCTGAATCAATCCAGACCATCTGATCTGGTTCTCATGTTCTAATCTCAAGCGTCCAAAGTGATTACCATGTGTGTGCACGCATTGACTGCAGTGTTTGGTGGAAGCGCGTGCCTGGACATCAGATATGCCACCTCCATTAATGAGAGAGATCTAATGGCCCTCGTTATTTTGAATTTATTTTTATTTTCTGATTTTTCATTTAATCCTTTTGTTTTGATTAATTCATATCAATTTCATTTTTAATCCAAAAAATATGGGACTTTCACTAAAAATCTTTAAATATTTTCCTCTTTCATTTTCTGAATTAAAAATATTTTTTGGATTAATTTTGATATTTTTCATGAATTAATTGTTTTTGTGCATATTTTTAATTATTTAAAAATAATTCTGACTTTTCAAAAATTATGAAATTTTTTGTCTAAGGTCCTTTGACCTTCATTGACCTAGGATAAATCTCTTGGTCATTTATTCGGTGTTTTGAAGAGGTTTTAGGTTTTGGCCAATTTAAATTGAAATTTAATTCATTTTTAATTTATTAATTGCATAGAAATTATGTTGAGCCATTTTTATTGACTTGTGATGTTTGACTATGTGTTTGGGCATTGGTCAATGTTGATTTGACTTTCGTTGAGTTGAAATCATTGGATTTAGGGGATTGATGAAATGTACATTTCATCTCCCAAAATGAATGGATGATTATTTGATAAAATTCCTTCAATGACCAATTTGTGTTTATCTCATATCCCCTCCCTCTTCATCTTCAATCCCATTTTTTCCCATACCTTTCATTGACCAATGACATCTCAACATCCTAAGGCTAATTGGTTCATCAATAACTTTAGTTAGATGAACCAATACAAGTATGGATGAGATAGGTCTATCCATTTGATCTTTTTTTCTAGTGTGTGGTATGTTTTAGGAGTTTGGTTCATTATACCAAAACTCTAACATGCATTAGCACCTAAATTTCTATTGCCCGACCTCAAATAGTTGTGACTTCTACATAAGTTCAATTAGGATTGCTTAACATATAGCTAAATTTTGACCCTAAAGGCATAGCATTCTAGTAAGTGGGATTGTAAGTCTCCCCCCTTTCATGGTATTGTGTGGAAACTTGGCCTTTTTTCTTTCCTTTTGAAGATGTCTTGGTTCAAGGATCGATGCTTGTGAATAGAGGGTTGAGTGTTCTCCAAATAATGACTTAATCAATTGAAAAGAAAAACACCACTAACATCTAATCAACTAACATTTGACTAACTTGTATTAACATTGCTTTTATCTTTCAAGTCATTTACTTTATGCAATTTAATTTCAAGTCATTTACCATTTCATTTATCATTTACATATCATTTAATTTGTTTATGTTTATGTCATTTTCACTTTGCTCATTTGATCCGTATATTATGATTGTATATATTTGTTTGTATATTTTGTTTGTGTTTGTGGTCTTAGGACCTTAAAATACTTAATAAACAACAAAACCCTAAAAAATGTTTGTGTGGACTGTTGGGTTTGATCTGAGCTTTTGGACTTAGAATTAGGCAACCTTCCATATGCAAAAGGACTTGGCCAATGCCAACATTTTTTAGACCAAGTTATTGCGATTTGAGCTTTCATCTGATGCAAGTCTTGGGATTCATTTGATTTCATCTGCTACATGGTCTTGATACAACTGTTACTTTGAACCTGTGTCTAATGTCTTATTCTAAGCAAAGCCAAGGATTATGTCATATGATACATGAGGAAGTAAAGAAGACTGTTAGCTGTGAAATTGCTTACTTGGATGTGGCCATATTTATTTGATACCTTGCTCTTGATATTGCTAATTGCTTACCGATTCCTGCTTTATTTAAAAGTCCAAAGGAAAAGTGGGTTTTCTATATGACATTCTTGTCTGTTGGATTGTATCCCATTGGTCAGATCTTTTCAACTCTTAACTTTTAATTTTATACTTAGGATTAGTCTCTTCATCTCCTCCCACTTATTAAATTTCAAATCTCTCCCCCCTTTTTAAAACCTTATTTGCTTGTTATTTAAAACTTAGACATGTTTAAAATTAGAAACTTTGGCCCTGTGCCATTGAATTTTTAAACCTTTTCTTAAATCAAACTTGTAAATAAATCTAATCATATTGACTTAAAATTTCAAAAGACAAAAAGAATTAACACTCATTCAAACTTTTGGGCCTTTTGAGCTTCTTTTAAATTTAATTTTTTTATTAAAAGCAATCCACTCACTTTGAAATTGTTACCACGAACTACGAGGTTTTGATCCCTCATTTTTATGTTGGTACGTAGGCACAAGTCCGAAGGTCTTGTCAAACACAAAAACATGATAAATGAATTCTTTTCTCATCCCTACACTCTATTTATTGCAAACATCTTTTATATAAAAACACATACACACATAAAAAAAGGGCTCCCTAGGAATACCTAGGACACTTTGGGTGCTAACACCTTCCCTCTATGTAACCAACCCCCTCCCTGTAATCTCTGCCATTTTATTAGTTTTGATTTGAAAACTTCTTATCTTTGGGTTTTGTTCGTACTTTTCCCTTTTCCTTTGAAAATAATAAAAGCCTGGTGGCGACTCTGGTTTTATTGACGTTAAACTTATCCATAGTTTGATGGTCATGAATTTACCGCTACAGGATCAATCAGATTGATCCTAGGACATGTGCTAACTATTTTAAAGGTGAATTCGGATGAACATAAACACTTCGATAATGTTCATACCAACAATGGTTTGTTAAAAGAATTTTAATGAAAATATAAAGTGAAAGAGGGCAAAAAGAATGCTGTAAAATGAAAATAAATGGCAGTAAAGATAAACTTCTGGGTCAAAGTGCAATTATGGAAATAAAGAACTGATTAAATTACTTCAAGTAAAACAAAGGTGTAACATCAAACGTACATTTCTCAATTTACTCTTTCTCTGCACACGGATACTTGGGTAAAATTGACAAATTTTGTACACACTTGAACACACACTGATCCTAACACTAAGACCTCTTATTTATACTAGTCGAAGTAACCGTCTCCAACGACCTTTCCACCAAATCGAGACAAGTGGCATTTTTCATGTACGTAACCATCCATTATGCCTCACGTGTATTTTCAACAATTTTAGATAAGAACAAAAGTTCCCTGCTGTATTTGAATTTGAATCCCTCGTCGAACCACAACTGGTGACGTTTCTGTCGAAAACACCTTAAACTACTAAAATATTTCTAAGTCTGATAACGCGAAAATATATCGTATATTTGACTTGACTTGCATTTCAATCTAGTGTCGTTTTACTTATTTTCCGTAGCATTATGCCGTATTTTGTGTTTATTTCAGGTATTTATCAAATAAGAAGTGTATTTGCGAGCAAAGTAGAAAAAGAGAAAAAAGGAAAGGAAACGGAAAGAAAACGAAGAAAATACAAAGGGGTGGCGTCGACCACCTTAAGGTGTGGCACCTGCCATGCACTAAAGGGGTGGCGCCCACCACCTTATGTGCGGCGCCCGCCATACACCTTAAGTATGGCGCCCACCACCTTAAGTGTGGCGCCTGCCACGTAGCCACTTCGTCATTCTCTCATGGATTCTCTCCATGCCCCATTTTTCTCGTTCAACCCAACCATCCTAAATTAACGCCAACTATCAGTTTTTCAAGGGAAGAATTGGAGTATAAATTGGAGTTTCCGTTTTTAGTAACCAGGGGGAATTTTTTAGCCAGAGTTTTGTTCTTAGAACTTTAAGCTGAGAGATTTACTTGTGAAAGTGATAGATTTTCCACATCGGGGGACTATTGCAATTCTAGTTTTAGGAACTGATTTTGATTGTAATTTTGTACCTGATTGTCAAGCGTGCCGACATTTTCTGAATTCCAGTATCAACATTAATTCCAGTTTTCAGTCTATTTTCCAGGTTCCATTTTAGTTGTTTATTTTAATTGTTTATGATTTCATCTTAGAACCAATTAATTTTGTTTCATTTTAAATCATGTTTTGTCTTATGTTTAATCATCATAATAGCATGTTTATGTTCAAACCTATGTCTGACTAAACGATTTGATATCGGCATGTAAAGACAATCATAATGATGGGGTTCGTTAATAATCAGCGTCGATCTTTATAAACTATTTTTCTGGTTATAGTTTCTTATTCTAAAATTAAAACTGTTTTCGTACGAGAGTATAAAGCAAACAAGGTTACGGTCAATAAAATGAGAGTTTGAGATTTTAACCGGATATTAGAAACTAGACATTAATTCTAAACACAACGAGAGCACTTTAGGATTAATTAGAATTTATTGATTTCCAAAAATTACTTTTAATTTAAATGATACAGCGAGAGCAAAGCATTCTAGTTTAAGAGTATAGTCAGAGTCAATAACACGAGAGTGTGAGATAAAGTCTTTTAAATCAATAATTTCTACTGAAGAGTATTTTGACATTTAAGATTACGCCAACTATTTATCGAGTCCCTAAAGTTTGATGAGTTACATATCCATATCCCGCTATTAAACATCTCTATTAAAGTTAAGCTTTCGTTAATATTTATTTCTCGTTGTCCCTTAAACCTAAGAAAAATCACCAGCCTTAGATTTACGTAGTAATATTAGATAACGGTAAGTTTGATTTTTGGTCATTTTGGGTTCGATAATCCTTAAAACTACGTGATACGACTGTACACTTGCAGTCACGAATCTTATAGACATACTAAGTCGCGATCAAAGTCCACGCATCACCTTTACCCTCACACCAAGGCATCTTTGACTAGAACTTTAAACGCATGGTTTTGTCGAAACGTCTTCATAGGAAACTTTATTCTCTTAATTTATATGGACGTCGAAATTGGGAGCTAACAGAAAGTAAGCAATATTCGTTGAAGATCTCAAAAGTGCTAGGATTTAGAGTCATTGTTATTGCTTTATGTACACCCAATATATTTCAGTAATTTGACATAGTTGTAAGTTTTTCTCATATGAGTTGTAATATCCAACATTGATAATTGAATTAAACACCAATCACTAGGGTTTAGTGATTGAGAGAAAGTGAGAGAGACTCTCATATTTATGGGGAGTCTTAAATAGAAAGTCATTAGATAGTGTTAGGAAGAGACATTAAACAACATATGGCTTGTTGTAGCTTGTAAGACTAAATATACTAAACTACTAATAGTGGATTTTCTTTCTTGTATTCGAAGTTAACTCTCCATATGTAGGTGTTGTTGCATCGAACTGGGTTATCACTATTGTGTTCTTTATTCTTTTTTTGTCCATTATCTTGTACAATTGAATTTGTGTTAATTGTGGCGATCCTGATTTAACTAGTCGAACCGGTTGTTTAGGACATCGTGTTCGACATCTATCCTATGAAAAACATAATTTATCTTCCTTTTTTAATTAATGAAAGGAAATTTTTATATATTCATATAATTTATTTTTCTTATACAAAATTAATTGCACTTCTTAATTCGTGTAAAACACGTAAAACATCTTATAATTTAGGGTGGAAGTAGTAATTTAGTAGTCACCTTAAAATATAATCAAATTAAAATATTTTAATTAACTTTCATTATCTTTTGTTTTTAAAAATAATTATATATTAAATTATAAGTCGGTTTATAATATCAATAAATTATTATTATTTTATTTTTTTATTGTTTTTTTAAAATAATAATTACGTTTTTTAATATGTTTGAAAAGAAAAAAAATTATAATAATAAATGAAGAAAATAATATATTTTTTAATTTTTTAAGTTTTTTTATTATTTTTTAAAATTTTATATTAACGAAAACATATAATTGGCTTCTCGAAGCGTCGGCTAAATACAATAACTTGTTTCGATTTGTCTTCTTTCATTATGGCATCAAACGGTGGACCTAAAGTTAACATGTTTGTGTACTGTCCATTATAATTATTACCTTCTTGGAATTATGAAAGTGACAACAGGTCCACATAACAATAATTGAGATTAACAATAATAATTGATTGACTTACTCCATCTTACTCCATTCGCTTGAACTCAATTGGTAGTTTTATGTAGATTAAAAAAATATAAATGAAGAAGAGAAAATAATAATTTTATTAAAGTATTTTTATAAAGGATTGAGAATTGTAAAAATAATATTAATTAAAGAATAAAAAAAATATTACATTAAAAATTGAAAATACTTATATACTTTTTGAGTTGTTTTTATTTTACAAATGAACTATTCCATGTGAGATGAAGGGAATACAAAATATGATATTTTTGACATTTTTATTTAAGTCAAGAAAATATATAAATAAGATATAATATTTTTGACACTATTATTTAAAATTAAAAAATATAAAAAATAGAGATAGTGACATATTTGTTATATTTTAAACAAAACATGAAAGCATGTTTATTGTATTATTTTTATAAAATATATATATATATTTATTATTATTGTTGGACATGTTAATATATTAATAGGTTGATGAATTAAAAAAAAATTAAGTCTCACGTGGTTAGAAAAATAAGTATTTATGGGTTAGTTGAAAAATAATTTAGTGCCACATTGTTTAGATTTGGCTAACTTACTTCTTTATATAAAGACATCGTATGTTTTATTTCAAAACACACCAGATATATTTATTCAAAACACAAATTTCTTTTATTTTTTCTATTAATTAATTTTTTTTTGAATTTTTAGAGAATTATTTTAATTTCTTTTTATTTAAATAATTGTGAATTTATTATGTATTTAGTTTTAGATTCTCATTAGAGAATCATTTGAATATCTCTTTTGGTTAAAAAAATTATTACATGGTTTTTTAACCATCTAGCATATCCTAATTTTGTCTCATATTTATCTTTGTTCTTCTTAATTTATCTTGCATTATATCCATTATATTTTAAGGCCTACGTCAATTTAAATGTATGGTCAATTTAATCATGGTTCCTCGTTGTATTGCATTTTGGTTGTTAGTTTGGTCACTTTTAAATTATCTCACCTTCATTCATATCTCTTTGCATTATACATAATAATAAGTTTTTATTTGAGGGCCTTTGTCATCTATCATTTAACTTGAAGCTTTGAGTTTATTTTATCTCATTAGGACTTATTTCTTTCTTTTTTAAACTTTGTATTAGACAAACAAAAGAATCACGATTTTTCTTTTTATTTTCATGACATCACCATATTATTCACATCTCATTTCATCACTATCATCATCATCATTTAAAATGATCAAATTCAAATATTAAAAAATAAACAAGTTTGAAAAAAAATGGACTTTCTAACGGTAAATTTATGACCATCATCAAGCTATGGATAAGCTTAACATCCATAAAAACAGAGTCGTCACCGCACTTTTATTGTTTCCAAAGAAAAAGGGAAAAGTACGAACAAAATCCAAAGATAAGAAGTTTTCAAATCAAAACTAATAAAATGTCAGAGATTACAGGTAAGGGGGTTGATTACACAGAGGAAAAGTGTTAGCACTCAAAGTGTCATAGGTACTCCTAGGGAGTCCTTTTTGTGTGCATATGTTTTTTGGTGTAAATGATGTTTCGTAAAAATGGAATGGGGGTGAGAAAAGAAGTCACTAATTATATTTTTGTGTTTGACAAGATCTTCGGTCTTGTGCCTACGTACCAACATAAAAATGAGGGATCAAAACCCCGTAGTTCGTGGTAAAAATGTCAAAGAAGTTGGTGAATCAATTTTAATCAAAAGTTTAACAAGAAAAGGCACAAAAAGCCCAAAGATTTGAATGAAATTGTTAGTTCTTTTTGTCTTTTTTAAATTTAAGTAAATATGGTTAAATTCATTCACAAGTTTGATTTAAGAAAAAAAAGTTTAAAAATTCAATGGCATAAGACCAAATTTCTAATAATTAAATCATGTCTAAGTTTAAAATAACAAGCAAAGAAGGTTTTTGAAAAGAGGGAAAGATTTTGAAATTTAAGAAGTGGGAGGAGATGAAGAGACTACCCTAGGCAAAAATTAAAAGTTAAGAGTTGAAAAGATCTGACCAATGGGATGCAATCCAACAAACAAGAATATCATATAGAAACTCATTTTCTTTTGGTATTTGACAAGCAATGAGCAATATCCAAACACCATATGAAGACTAAGGAATCAAATAAAGATAGTCATAAGATCCAATCATGCAATTCAATAGTTGATAGTCTTCAATATCTTCAAATGTATCAGATATAAACAATAATACCAATATAAATATTAAGCACAAAAATAGAGTAACAGATGAATCAAAGGGATTCAAGGTCTTGCATCAGATGAAACATATAGTCAAAGATAGTTGAGTCTCAGATGTTGGCATTGACCAAGTTCTTTAGCATAGAGAATGTTGCCTAATTCAAAGTTCAAAAGTTCATATTAAGTCCAACAGTCCACCAAGATGTTTTTTAAGGTTTTTGTTGTTATTAGGTGTTTTAAGGTCCTAAGATCATAAACAAAATAAAGACAAACAAGTAGTATATACAATCACAAGATATGACTCAAATGAGAAAAGTGAAAAGGATTTGGAACATAAACAAGTTGCATGAAATGTAAATGGCAATGAACGATAAAAGTACTGAAATTTAAATTGTATTAAGTAAATGACTTGAAAATAAAACAACATTAATTAAGAAGTTGGTCAATGGTTAATCAAATGTTAGTGATGATTTTTAATTGATTAAGTCATCCTTTGGAGAACACTCAACCATTCATTCACAAGTATGAATCATTGATCCAAGACATCATACATGAGAAAGACTCCAACTTGAATAAATCAACAAGTATACCACTAGCTCTCATGAATG
This sequence comes from Lathyrus oleraceus, assembly GCF_024323335.1. Classification (NCBI taxonomy): domain Eukaryota; kingdom Viridiplantae; phylum Streptophyta; class Magnoliopsida; order Fabales; family Fabaceae; genus Lathyrus; species Lathyrus oleraceus. Next base: position 530,745,542 of record NC_066581.1, read on the forward strand.
GAAAAAAGGTCAAGTTTCCATACAATGTGTAGTGGTAAATTCGTGACCAACAAGCTATGGAAAAACTTGACGTCAGTAAAACCAGGGTCGCCATCACACTTCTATTGTTTCCAAAGGAAAAGGGAAAAGTACAAACAAAACCCAAAGATAAGAAGTTTTCAAATCAAAACTAATAAAATGTCAGAGATTAAAGGTAAGAGGGTTGGTTACACAGAGGGGAGGTGTTAGCACCCAAAGTATCTTAGGTACTCATAGGGAGTCCTTATTTGTATGCATATGTTTTTTGTGTAAATGATGTTAGATAAAAATATAGAGTGGGGGGATGAGAAAAGAATTCATTAATTATATTTTTGTGTTTGACAAGACCTTCAGTCTTATGCCTACATACCAACATAAAAAATGAAGGATCAAAACCCCGTAGTTCGTGGTAAAAATTTAAAAGAAGTTGTTAAATTAATTTTAACAAAAAGTTTAATAAGAAAGGGGCACAAAAGACCAAATATTTGAATGGGGTTGTTAGTTCTTTTTTGTCTTTTTTAAAATTTAATACAATATGGTTAAGTTTATTTACAAATTTGATTTAAGAAAAGATGTTTAAAATTCAATGGCATAAGGCCAAAGTTTCTAATCATTAAAGCATGTCTAAGTTTGAAATCACAAGCAAAGAATTTTTTTGAAAGGAGGGAGAGATTTTGAAATTAAAGAAAATGGGAGGAGATGAAGAGGCTAACCTAAGCAAAAATTAAAAGTTTAAGAGTTGAAAAGATATGACAAATGGAATGCAATCCAACAGACAAGAATGTCATAGAGAAATCCATTTTCCTTTGGACTTTGATAAGTAATAAGTGAAGCTAGCGGAAATATACTCGAACGTATCGCATGCTCGAACATACAACAGGGTCGCCATCGAACTTTATTTATTCCCGAAGGAAAGGAAAAACATTGATAAAACCCGGGGAAAAGAGATGTGTTGGGTAAGGAAGTTGGGTATGCAAGGGGAAGGTATTAGCACCTCAAACATCCACGGTACTCCATGGGAACCTTTTTGATTGGTCTCTCTCGAATAGGTGTTATATCTAAAGATTACTCGCAAAAGAATGGGGAAAGGAAGAGAAATAGATAAAGTGCTCGGTGAGGATTATGACCCTCATGCCTACGTATCCTCATAGTGCAATGAGGAATTCAGAGCTCCGTAGTTCAAAGAACTATTGGTGGGAGATGAAAAGAAGTGTGATAAAGGTATGGTCTGAACCAAAGAATTGTGTTTTGAACTCCAAAAAGAGATGAAAAGATGAACCCAAGAGTAAAGTGGTATGAATCAACAAGTGAGGGCTTACATCACTATATCACTGTATTGGAACAACCAAAAAAGAACCAATTAGGTGTTTGGGTTAAGGGCCAAACAACTCTTGGTTCACGAAGAGGTACAAGATGGAGCACAAAGGTATAATGTATTTGGCTCAAAGAATAGGTATATCACATGGAGTGAAAGAAGGTAGTATATGAATGCATCATGGAGATGTACGGAATGAAGTGACCAAAGTCACAAAATTTGAGTATTTGGTAACAAGTGACTGAAGAAGTATTATTTGAAATCAAAAGGTGAAATTGTATTGGAATCCATAAGAAATAGGATTTCTACCATAGAGGGAAACAACGTTAACCGATATGTGGACCAGCAGGCCGCCACTATTAGGATGTTTATCTAAAAAGAAGGAATTAAATGTTTGGGTTAAGGGCAAAACAACTCTTGGTAGAAATTCAAACTCTTCGTTAGGCATCCTAAAAGGGTGTATATGGAATTCTAAAGAAAGCGTATTCCGATGCCAAAAAGACAGTATGTCACTGGGTGAATGATTTATGATCGAAGGTAGGTAATGGATAGTGAAAGATATGGATGATGCCCTAAGTCGAAGGAGGAATGATTACAAGTATGCTTACCAAGGATTCAAATCCTCAGGCCTACGTATTCTCATTGTGCAATGAGAAAGTTAGAGAAATCGTAGATCGGAACTACGAGAATAGAAAGAGAGAGATTTGTCTAAGAAACATGGACTCACAAGACAAACACATCTTCAAGGAAGGATTGCAGTACTTGAGTGCAAGGAGTAGTGTATCACTTGTTAGGGGATCAACAATTCGAGATCAAATAAGGATAGTATCTTGGATCCAAGCGAAGGATAGACTCTTAATCGAAGAGAAAAGTGGCGTCCTAGCCGAAAAAGAATGAATTAAATGTTTGGGTTACGGGCCAAATAACTCTCGATTGAGGAGGTGGATTATCGTTAAATCGTCCTAATAGGATAGACAAGGAGTCCAAGGATAAGTATGATTGATCTCAAAAAGATGGTATTGATTGAATGAATGAATATATGAGGTAGATTGATAAATAAGATATAGATAAGATAGAGCTCACGAAGAAACTGGGTTCTCCTGCCTAAGTACCCTTATAGTGCAATAAGGAAACCAAAGCTTTCGTAGTTCAGCCCACTAGGGCTGAAAACAAGATGATGGAGGCAAGAAGAGGTGAATGATAGAGAGTTGAATAGAGGATGAATAGAATGGTGGATGGATAGACTTGATAGTTATTGGATAAGAATCACACTAAAGTCTATGGGTAAGGGTGTGAAATTCTGGTATCAGATATGAGATGTCGAAGGTAATGTCACGACACTAATATCTGAGTTACACAAACAGAAGAAAGATATAGAATGGTAATGCAAAAGACACAAGAAATTGTTAACCCAGTTAGGTGCAACTCACCTACGTCTGGGGGCTACCAAGCCAGGAAGGAAATCCACTAAAATAGAATCAGTTCAAAGACTCTCCGTACTGTTCAACAAGTTACAGTCTTTCTCACCTAATCTTTACCCGTGCAATTTCTACCTAAGCACTCTTAGATATGAGAATCCACTCACTTCCCTACAATCACATCTGTGATCTTAAACAACAATCCCTTGAGAAAAGAAAACACTTTTCAATAACACACTCTTGATTTTACTTCACAGTTTCAATCAAGAAGACACACACTTGATCTTGCTTCACAGCTTTGATCAAGTAGACACACACTCAATCTTGCTTCACATTTTTGATCAAGTAGATACACACTCTTGCTTAACAGCTTTAGAGTGACAAATTACAACCACAAATCAGCCCAGTTCAATCATCAAAAGATGACTTGAATGGCTTACAAGTCTCACGACTAAACAAACACAAACCCTATCTCTCTCTCTCTATATATTTTGCTCAGTATTGGTTGTGTATATTAAACAGGTTTTCTAAGTCCCTTTTTATAGAAGCATTCAGTTGGGCTTGGACATCTTGAAAACCCTAAATCTATTTTCCAATTAAATCTTTTCATAACAGCTGGTTAGATCTCCTTGGAAAATAAGTAAATCAGGTTGTAATCCATGATTGAATGCGCCAGATAATCAGATCTTCAATCATACATAGATTGCCATTAATTGTGCAATCATAAAACACCAGACATTCACACTGAATGTTCTGTGTGCAGGATGTCATGACATCGGGTCTGACATCCTGGAAAAATTCTGCATAATTCCATAATTCCTTTTATAACTTCCAGCAGGTACACAAACATCAGATGCCATGTCCTTGTGTATGACATTCTGAAACAATCCTGCATGATTATGTTTCTTAAGCTCCAGCAGGTACATAGGATATCTTATGTTAAGTCATCACACATAACATCTTGTGAACACTCTTTGTTTTACCAAAATTGTTGCCAACACTTAGAACCAACAAACTCCCCCTTTGGCAAATTTTGGCTAAAACATATATTTGTCCTTTTTGTTCACAAGAAAACTATCAGCAGTTAAATAATAGTTTAAACAGCAGCAGAAGCAACACAATTACTAGCCATAGACACTAGTAATACACACATGCACAACGGTACTTCTCCTCCCCCTAAATTTGTGCAACAGAAACAGAATTACTAGTTATGGATGCAACTAGTAAGGCACACAAATGCACAAGGCACTCCTTCTCCCCCTAAATCTGTGCATACATCAAACATCTTCCATGAACATAACAACAACTGTAACCACATCACCTGTACCAGCCAGAATGTCATTCTGACATCTGCTTCAACATCAACACCTGTGCACCAAATCAGACATCCCCTTTGACATCTGTAAACAGAACAACATTCTGTTTTAACACCTGTGCACTTCCTTCAATAATAGATGTCCTTCAGTTCAGCTACATACATCTCACAACTCCACAACTGCTTCCACATCAACACTTCTCCCAATTTTTAGTCAAAATTGACCAAAGGTGACCGATTAGACAAAATAAATGTCAATTAGTCTATCAGAGAATGTCAGATTAGATGTTATAACATTAAACATGTTAAAACATAATAGTTAGGCAGTACAAACCATCATCATACACAGCTGTGATAGCTGAGATAATGAACAAATCCAAGGAACTCATCAAGAACCCAAAATATTACAAACAGGCATCAATGAGGACTGCCACAAATTACACATTTTCCAAAAAAAACAATAAAACTTCAGCATCCAAACAGCAGCACCAGAACAACTTCCAAAACATCATCCACGACAGTCTTCACAACACACCTCACACAATCTTCAATCTTCAACACAAAGGGGGGGAACCATCAATCAGAAGAAGAAGTATCACCTTCACCTTCACCTTCAGAGCCTTCAGGGCTTTCAGAGCTGCCACTAGATTGAGCAATTGACCTCTCACTTGAGGTATTGGCATCTGACTCTTTACCAGCCTTCTCTATTTCTTCCTGTTCTAGGCTTCTAATAAGAACTTCTAGAGCTTCTTTTCTTGCCTTAGCTACCCTTATACCATTATCCAGTTCCTTGCAGGTATCTTTTAGTTGATCAATTAAGCTTCCTTGAGATGCAGGCTCCCTTCTGGCAGATGTCATGACAACATCATTGACATGACTTCCCTCAAACAGCTTATAATGAATGGATAGAGGGGGTTTGCTTCTTCTTGGAATGTCACTTGTATTAAGAATGCTTGGTTGTTGACTCAAGATAATACCACAAATAATGGATGGGAAGGCAATGGGCAACCTCACAACATTTGTGGAGGCATGTCTGATAATTTGGTCAAACATAAACTTTCTAAAATCATAGTCAATCCTGGTTCCAATTGCATGAATGATTCTTCCAAGACTAATGGAGATGGTAGAGATATGATTAGTAGGCACCCAATTAGCTGAACCAATCTTGTGCAAGATGCCATATTTGACAGTTAGTTTGCTAGCTGATAGGTGATTCCTACTAGGCCATTCCTTAACTTGGCCAGCTGTAATAATCCTATAGACCTCATTGTCTGTAGTCTCTAGATCCACTCCTCCATCAGTTCCTCTCTCTAGGAACTTGTTGATGATGGTTGGTGAGAATCTCACACACTTACCCCATACAAAAACTTTGCAAAATTCCCTACTGCTCCTTTCAGAAATCTCCTCAGGGATATTTACAACAAATTCTTTTACCAACCCCTCATAACATTAGGGCAGATCAACCACCGTCTTCATCAATCCAGCATTCTTGATCAAATCCATGACTTCCTTCACCTCAACAACCTCTTTTCCCAGCTCTCTTTCAACCGCTCCCCTCCTCTTTATTAGGAGATTTTTCAGGAATGTTACCTTGCTTAGTTCCAGCCATGGAAGAGGGGCCTGAGGCATCACCTGGTATCATACAAAGAGGAGTAACGTCCAGCAAGTCTTCATCTAGAAACTCCATGGAGGGAGTTCTTGTATGAAGAGAGGGTTTTGAACTGGATGATGATGGATGTTGAGACATGTTGTTGAACTTTTGAAGGAAGTTTCTTTGCCCTAGCAGAGGTTCTCTAAGTAGTTTGATGAAGATGGAAAGAGTTGTGTTCAGGTAGAGCGTGCAAATCGCATAGATACTATTTCCAATGCTAGGGAATGATTCATTATTAATGTGGATCTTTCTTTTAATTGGGCAGACAATATTTTTGTTACCTTTTCCACTTCATATTAATTGCCATATTTTCTCAAGAATCCGAATCCCTAATTTCCCTCTTACATATTCAAATTGATTGTCACTCAAATCCCTTGCAAACTTGTCAGCTGATTGCATCTCATGTTTTAGAGCTATGAATTTGTCTTTCACAAATTTCCTAATAGAGTGTTGACAGCAAATAAAGTACTTAGTCCAACTGTGTTGACTATGATTTTTGGACATTGTTGCAGTATTCAGGTTGTCATAATATAATATCATGACATCGTGTGTGACATTTTATGCAATTATTAGCAGTTCCATCCAACCCAATTGAGAACAGCTGCTTCCATCATAAACACCATTTTCATCTTTCAAATGTGTAGAAGCAGGTGTCCTTTCACTCTCCATCTCAACCTTTTCCACATTGTTCTTGGAACACATAGTCCCTTGTGGCCCAGTTCCATCAAAGCTCTCTCCAATTTCAGACTGCATATAACTAGTCACATGTCCACCTATTTGATCTAACCTCTCAGCTATTTAGGCCATCATAACCTTTTCCCCCTTGAGAGTGGGGTTAAGTCTGAGCTTCTGGTGTGACATCCTTGTCTGACATTTCCCACAGACTTGGCTTTCATTACTCTTGAGGGTTCTTCTGGCAGTTGTACTCATCTTCATCCCTTTCTTTTTGTTGCAGCTATACTTTGAGGAGTAATCCATTTGAGACCTCCACATGTAACAGTTGTTTTTGGTCCTGATTCCTTCCATAATCACTTCATTGTCTTTGTTAATAATCAGACATTCAGTTTTAGTGAAGATGACATTCAGTCCTTGATCACATAGCTGACTGATGCTTATAGATTTGCAGTCAAGCCCTTAACCAGTAGGATATTTTCAAGTTTAGGAACTCCAGGACAATCAAGCTTGCCTATCCCCTTTATTTCACCCTTTGCTCCATCACCAAAGGTTACATAGCTTATGACATGAGGGTGAAAATTAGTTATTAAGTCTGAGTTTCCAGTCATGTGTCTAGAACATCCACTATCAAAATACCACTCTTCTTTGGCTAAGATTCTGAGGGGAATGTGAGTTATTAGACTTGTAACATTAGTCTTAGGAACCCATTGCTTCTTGTTGCTAGGCTTGTACTGTTTGGGTCTGGATTGATAGTGAGTCTGTTGATGAACAGGGGTAGGGTAACCATACAGCTTATAGCAGAAGGGTTTTAGGTGACCAAATTTCCTATAGTAATGGCATCTCCGTCTTTGGTGTTTCCCTTTCTGCTGTTTCCTCCTCTGATGTTGTGACACATGATGTGACATCTCAGGACTGCTCTTACTATTGTTGCATTTAGGTTTAGCTTGAGGTTTGCAACTAGTGTAACTGCTCTCAGCCTTAGATTTATGGTACCCTATTCCAGATTTGTCTCTTGTGATTAGTCTAGTTTGGAGAATCTTGTCTAAGGAGTCAGATCCATTGTTTAGCATCCTTACATACTTGGTCATCTCTTCTAGTTTTGAATTTAAGAACATAGCTTCAGTTTTTAACTTGGAGATGGTTTCCACATGTTCTGCCTTTTCATTCTCCGGCTGTACTATCTTCTGGCTTTCAACTTGTTGACTTTCATCTAGCTTGACCTTCAGAGCCACTGCTTTTGTTTTCAATTTGGAGATGGTTTCCAATTGTTCTACCTTCTCATTCTCAAGTTGAGTTATCCCCTTCTTATGGCTTTCAACCTGTTTACATAGCTCTACACTTTTGTGACACAACTTTCTGTAGGTAGAGGCCAACTCTTCAAAGGTCACTTCTTCATCACTTGAGTCTTCATCAGAACCCCATTTTCCTGTCAATGCAGTCACCAGATTTGCAGCCTCTTCTGTATCACTCTCATAAGACCAGGTGGCAGCGAGACTCATCTTCTGCTTCTTAAGGTAGGTTCCACATTCAGTTCTAATGTGTCCATACCCATCACATTCATAGCACTTTACTTCTTTTCCTTCTTTGGGCTTCTCATCTGACCTTGCTCTTCTTCCATTGCTGATGTCAGATGAGATGTTCTTGACATTTGCCTTAGATCTTACATCCATTTTTTTTAATAATCTGTTGAACTGCCTCCCCAGCATTGCAACTTCATTGGCCAATTCTTCATCAACATCCTGACTATTTTCCTCTTCTGTGTTTGATATGAAGGCAATGCTTTTGGTTTTCTTTTCAAAACCATCATTCAATCTCATCTCAAAGATTTGGAGAGAACCAACCAACTCATCAACTCTCATGTTGGAGATGTCTTGAGATTCTTCTATGGTAGTCACTTTCATAGCAAATCTCTTAGGTAGAGACCTGAGTATTTTTCTTACCAATTTTTCATCTAACATCTTTTCTCCCAGGGCTCCTGAGGCATTAGCTAATTCAAGGATACTCATATGAAATTCATGGATATTCTCATCTTCTTTCATCCTCAAATTTTCAAACTTGGAGGTGAGCAGCTGTAGCCTGGACATCTTTACTCTAGATGTGCCTTCATGAGTGGCCTTGAGGATGTTCCAAGCATCTTTAGCCACTTCACAGTTGTTTACCAACCTGAAAATATTCTTGTCAACACCATTGAAGATGGCATTCAATGCTTTAGAATTCCCAAGGGCTAAGTCATCCTCCTCCTTGGACCATTGTTCTTCAGGCTTTTTCTCAGTAGTGGCTTCTCCTTCTTTAGTAATTATAGGATGCACCCAGCCTGTTAACACAGCCTTCCAAGCCTTGTTATCAAGAGATTTTAGAAAGGCTACCATTCGAGGTTTCCAATAGTCATAGTTAGAACCATCCAAAATTGGTGGTCTGTGAACAGATCCTCCATCTCTCTCCATTGTACCAGAAAGTATTGTCCCTAGATCTCACCCAGAACCAGAGCAGGATGCCTGCTCTGATACCAATTGAAATTCTGGTATCAGATATGAGATGTCGAAGGTAATGTCACGACACTAATATCTGAGTTACACAAACAGAAGAAAGATATAGAATGGTAATGCAAAAGACACAAGTAATTGTTAACCCAGTTCGCTGCAACTCACCTACGTCTGGGGGCTACCAAGCCAGGAATGAAATCCACTAAAATAGAATCAATTCAAAGACTCTCCGTACACTTCAACAAGTTACCATCTTTCTCACCTAATCTCTACCCGTGCAATTTCTACCTAAGCACTCTTAGATATGAGAACTCACCCACTTCCCTACAATCACACCTGTGATCTTAAACAACAATCCCTTGAGAAAAGAAAACACTTTTTTAATAACACACTCTTGATTTTACTTCACAGTTTCAATCAAGAAGACACACACTTGATCTTGCTTCACAACTTTGATCAAGTAGACACACACTCAATCTTGCTTCACAGCTTTGATCAAGTAGACACACACTCTTGCTTAACAGCTTTAGAGTGACAAATTACAACCACAAATCAGTCCAATTCAATCATCAAAAGATGACTTGAATGGCTTACAAGTCTCATGACTAAACAGACACAAACCCTAGCTATCTCTCTATATTTCGCTCAGTATTGGTTGTGTATATTAAACAGGTTTTCTAAGTCCCTTTTTATAAAAGCATCCAGCTGGGCTTGGACATCTTGAAAACCCTAAACTATTTTCCAATTAAATCTTTTCATAACAGCTGGTTAGATCTCCTTGGAAAATAAGTAAATCAGGTTGTAATCCATGATTGAATGCGCCAGATAATCAGATCTTCAATCATACATAGATTGCCATTAATTGTGCAATCACAAAACACCAAACATTCACACTGAATGTTCTGTGTACAAGATGTCATGACATCGGGTCTGATATCTTGGAAAAATCCTGCATAATTCCATAATTCCTTTTATAACTTCCAGCAGGTACACAAACATCAGATGCCATGTACTTGTGTATGACATTCTGAAACAATCCTGCATGATTATGTTTCTTAAGCTCCAACAGGTACATAGGATATCTTATGTTAAGACATCACACATAACATCTTGTGAACACTCTTTGTTTTACCAAAATTGTTGCCAACACTTAGAACCAACAAGGTGGATACGATAAGCAATGAGCCAAACGTCTCGTACCTAAAGATATCTAGAATGAGTGTAGGAAAGCTCCAGTATCATTCCTTCTTTACCACTTAAGGCTCATGGTATGTAACTCTCGTCTTAAACTTCAAGTGGAAAGAGAAGAGTTTTTGTATTTGTTTCTTGTATTGATGAAGACTTTATCAATTGTTCGATTCAAATTTCACTAAAGTCTATGAATAGAGGTGAATACGATGAGCGTTGGTTCATATGTCCCATACCCAAAGATACTCAGAATGGGGGTAGGAATACTCCAGTCCCACTCCTTCTCTATTGCTTAAGGCTCAGATCGTACGACTTGATTCATGATTCATAAGTTGTTGATGTAATCCTTGATTTTGTTGTTTTTGCTTTGTGAAGAGAGAGACTTGTCAATTGTATGATTAGAATTGTGCTAAAGCCTATGAATAGAGGTGAACACGATGAGCGCTGGGTCATACGTCCCATACCCAAAGATACTCAGAATGGGGGTAGAAATACTCAAGTCCCACTCCTTCTCCATTGCTTAAGGCTCATGTCGCACACTTCTAACTTTGATTTAGCAGATTCTTGTAGTTTCCACCTTTGATTGCTTGTATAATCCGCTGCTTGGTATGATTGAGGATGCCTTGATAAAATATATTATCTTGAGGCCTTGAGCTCCACAACTTGGAAGAAAAGTCGTATTTAATGACCAAGGGTCTTTTGGTCACTCAATTTAGACTGTGGGATTATACAAGTTCAAAGGATTTAATCAATCAAAATTACTTTTGATCAATTTAATCATGGGTTTTATTTTGGTTTTAGGGAATTAGGTCAATCCTAATCTAGAAGTTAGTAATTGTTAGAAACTATCCTAAGGGATCATGCATTGATTTATTAATACTTGATTGAAAATGCTAAGTTAGATTGTTAGGAAATGATTAAAGTTCTATGTCACATTTTAATTCTAATAGGATCATGTCATTGTATCACTAAAATAACAAAATAAGCCCATAAGGGCAAAATGGTCATTTATAAAATATGTCCACGTATCACAAATCAAATTCTAACCATGGCCTAAATTTAATTAAATCCTAAAGATTGATCTTAACCTAATGTTGAAAATGGTATGTGTAGCGGTAAATTCATGATCATCAAGCTACGGATGAGCTAGACATCAATAAAACCAGAGTCGCCACCGCGCTTTTATGGTTTCCAAGGGAAAAGGGAAAAGTACAAACAAAACCCAAAAGTAAGAATTTTTCAAATCAAAACTAATAAAATGTCAGAGATTACAGGTAAGGGGGTTGGTTACACAAAGGGAAGGTGTTAGCACCCAAAGTGTCCTAGGTACTCATAGGGAGCCCTTTTTGTGTGCATATGTATTTGATAGCAAATGATGTTTACAAACAAATAGAATGGGGGATGAGAAAAGAATTCATTAATTATATTTTTGTGTTTGACAAGACCTTCGGACTTGTGCCTACGTACCAACATAAAAATGAGGGATCAAAACCTCGTAGTTCGTGATACAAATTTCAATGAGTTAGTTCTCTTTTGGCTTTTTGAAATTTTAAGTCAAGTATAATTAAGTCTGTTTACAAGTTTGATTAAGAAAAGGACGTTTGAAAATTCAATGGCATAATGCCAAAGTTTCTATCTTTTTGCAAAGTGGTCAAAGTTTAGAACAAAACTAGTTCAAACAAAGAGAATTTTAAAAATGAGGGAGAGATTTTGAAATTAAAGAAATGGAGGGGAGATGCAGAGACTAATCCTATGCACAAAATTAAAAGTTAAGGGTTGAAAAGATCTGACCAATGGGTAACAATCCAATAGACAAGAATGTCAATAGAAACCCAAATTCCCTTGGACATTTAGAATCAAGTAACACACAAATACACCATTATATCAATCTTGAAGAGCAAGGTATCAAATAAAGATAGCCACATCCAAGCTTAGCCACTCCATGATCTTCTTCAAATTAGCCCATGTAACAGATGAGTTCCACAAGTCACAGGTTCAAAATAACAGCTTCACAATGATCATGTTGCAGATGAACTCAAAGGGAACTTGAATGATGTATCAGATGAAGTTCCAAATTGCAAGCACTTGGTTACATGAAAGTTGGCATTGGCCAAGTCCTTTAGCATAGGAATGTTTCCTAAGTTCTAAGTCCATTTCTCTAAGATCAAGTCAACAGTCCACACAAAAGTTTTTTAGGATTTTTGTTGTTATTATATACATTAATGGTCAAAGACTACACAAACCAACAAAGTATACACAAAATGGAATATATCACACAATATGGTCCAAATGGACAAAGTGAAAATTGCATTAACATAAACAATTAGAATGATATGAATAATGGCGAATGAATAAAGACTAAAATTAAATGATATTAAAGTAAATGGCTTGAAATTAAAAGTTAGTTGTTAATGAGTTAGAAGTTAGTATTGTTTTGCTTTTGCTTTTCATTTTTAAGTCATTCTTTGGAGAACACTCAACCCACTTATCACAAGCATGGATCCTTGAGCCAAGACATCTTCCAAAGGAAGGAAAAAAGGCCAAGTTTCCACACAATACCATGAAAGAGGGGATACTTATAATCTCACTAACTAGAATGCTATGCCTTTTGTGTCACAAATTTAGCGCTATGTTAAGAAATTGTAATTGGACTTATGTAGAAGTCACAACTATTTGAGGCTGGGTAATAGAATTTTGGTGTTAATGCATGTTAGAGACATAGTATAATGGACTATGATCATGAAACATACCACACACAAAAAGAATATGCAAAAGAGGTGGCCTAATCTCATCCATACTTATGTTGATTTTTCAATCAACTAGCCTTAGGATTTTGAGATATCATATGCCAAATGAGATGAATGCATAAAGAATGGAAATGAGATGAAGAGGGAGGGGAATTGATCAAAACTCAAATTGGTCAAAGGAGGACTTTTACCAAATTAATATCATCCATTCATTTTGGGAGATGGAATGTACATTCCATCAATCCCCTAAATCCAATGATATTAACTTGACAAAGTCAAATCAACCTTGACCAAGGCCCAACAACAAGAGTCAAACTCATACAAGTCGTCACAATTGGTCAACACAATTAATTGGCATTTATTCAAATTAAAAAGAAAAAAATAATACATTTAAATTAAATATGGTTTGTCAAATTCCTAAAACCTCATCAAAACACCAAAGAAATAGCCATGAAATTTATCATAGGTCAAACAAGGTCAAAGGACCTTGGAGAAAAAAATTCAGAATTTTTCAAGACTTAAAAATATTTTTAAAGAATTAAAAACAAACACAAAATCAATTAAATCATGAAAAATATTAATAATGATCCAAAAAATAATTATGATTCAAAATATGAAAGAGGAAATTATTTGAAATTTTTTGGTGAAACTCTCATATTTTTTGGATCAATTTTAAAATTAATATGAATTAATGAAAATAAAAGGATAAAAATGAAAATCAGAAAATAGAAAAAAAAACGTGGACCACTTAATCTCCCTCATTAATTGAGGTGGCAGATCAAGTGGTCCTCAGCGCGCGTTCCACAATGGACAATAGTCAATGCGCTGTAGGGATGGTATTTAAAACCAACGCACGAGATTAAAATGTTTTGCAAGGATCCTATGGTTTGAGACGTGCCAACACACAGCCGGAGCTGTAGCTCCGGTCTTCTTCTCGAATGGACCTCACTGGACTGGTCCACCCTCAACCATCACCAATATAAAAAAGGAGGGCATGATCTGAAAGAAAAAAATGGTGTAGAGCACGAATCTGACCTCAATTTTAACTAACTCCACATATATAGAAAGATATGAGGAGTTGAATTTTGAGGTGTGTCAACTGAGTTTCTTCGATTTGACCTCTAAGCAACTCAATCTTCTTGCCTACATTGGTAGGACTTCAGACAATCAAAGATCCAAGATAATTAAGTAGAATTGAGTGAGAATCGAAGAGATGAAGTTTTCTGAAAATTACCTTCAATGTTATGCAGTTCTTGATGTTGCTTGCTTCAAACACGATCTGATCACACTTGAGAAGCTAATAGGAAGTGATTAGAGAGGTTGCAAGGCTGTGGATCCTGGAGTTCTTGAATCTTCAACAGTTGAGATTCAAACTCAAATTTCAAATTGAAATTTCTCAGGTTTTCCTTTAGAATGAGAGGGTTTAAATTGGGGAAAAGCTGGCGTGCGAAGTGTGATTCAAATGAGCTCATAAGCCTTTTATTTATAGCCAAAGGGAATGATATTTGCACACTTCAAAATCTGTCCAAAATTGGCAATATGGATGACACGAGTGCATGGGCAAGTACAAGCCATGATGCAATGCATTAAGGTCCAAAAATAATTCAAATTGAAGTATGAATGAAGCTTGAATGGCAAGGCATTGTGAACTAAAGTTTGTACAATTGATTATTTCCAATGATGCAGCCCTGCTAAAGCCATGCGCGGACCGAGCAATCTTTGTCCAAAATGAATGAACTTGGGTTCTTTGGAAAGCTTGGATCAAGGGGAACAAGTTCTATGTTGAACACTTTTTCATTTGGAGCTTGGAACATGGATAATTTTGAGGTGGAAGTTTAGAAATTTCAACATGTTGAATTTTTTTCTAAGTGTCAAGCCATATATCTCAATAGTCCACCTTGCTTAACTTTTTATGTGAGCTTAAAATGAGAAACGTGTATTCATCAAAGTTGTAGATCTTTAAAAGACCTTCAAAATGGTCACCAATCTCATGTCATTTGGATTTATAATGATAGAGTTATGGATTTTTGAAGTTGAGAAAAATCACTTGTTCAATGGTATATGTTAAAAATGACCTATAATGTATCCTCATATCACATGCTCATAAAAGTTGAATTTTCTTTCACTACAAACATGAAAGTTGAAGTAGGCCTCTTGAATTTGATTTTGCAACTTGGAAATATTTCATCTCATAAAAATTGAGCAAGTTATGGCCTTGGGAAGTTGACTTTCAAATTAGGGTTTAGACAAAATGACCTATAATGTTTCAACATAGAAAATGATCTTCTAAGAAAAACGAGCTCTAGGTCTCAACATGAAAGTTGTTTGGAATATCATTTAGAGTAACATTTCTCTTGGAATAATTTTCATATGGTGAAAATTGTAGGAGATAGGGTCTAGGGAGACCCAGTTTTGATTAGATGAATTCATCTGGCCAACCACCATCAACCAACTTGCTAACCTTCAATTCTTTGGACTTTCTTAGTTCATGGTAGATCATATATGCATAAGATGATGAATTTTTAAGTGTCCCTTGAGAAATTTAATCAATTGGTAAGATAGCTTGTTGGAGAAGTTACTCAAGATACCCAGTCAAACTAGGGTTTCCCAGGCAAATCACCTCCAAACTCTTGAAGAAAACTTGATCAATATAACATGTAGGAATCAATGGAACTAATATATGATGCTCATAACCATTATTGGATAAATTCATGGTTGTTCTCTTTGTCATGAGGGTCTCAAACCCTAGATATGAACTTGATAGATCAATGGTGATCATGCCTTACCTAGAAAAGAGTTAGGCAAATGCAAAGACATATTTTTGGTATTTTGGTTAGTAAAATGATAAGATACAAGTATGATACAATCACATAATGCTCGGTGATCTCTCCCAAAATAAACCCAATGAAAGAGAGGTAAGGAGGATGCCAAGGTATGATCCCAATGCTAATGCTTATGATGAAATGGCATGAGGGATCTTAGGGTCAAAATTGGGGTCTTACAGCTGCCCCTACATAAGGAAATTCTAACAGAGGAGGCGAAGGTTAAAATCTTAATGTCAACTGAGTAGAATGGGCTTAAATAACAACATATAGAAACAAATTTTGGCCCCTAAGAGACCTCGTGATGCATATGATATGAATGTAAAAGTAAATTCTTTGTGGGGAAATATTGCCACAAAGGAAAAGAAATCAGAGAGACTGAAAGTCCACAGGAGTATAATGCATTCCGTAAGGAAAACTCACTAGGGAGACAAAGACTCTAGGGAATAAAGGAGTTATGCGTAGGCCAGGCTACAACTTAAAACTGCTGGGGGACTCGAGGAATTCCAAAAAATGGAAAAGACTCAGCTGGGGAACAACAACATCTGCAGGGGATACGAGTAAGTAAGGATAAAACTGAAGTACTTGAATCATGCAGGAAAAGAGATTTCACTAAGGAAACATGCACTCAACTCGAATGGGCGAACAAATAAATTTCAACACAGGAGGAGTAGAAATCTATTATCTACTACCTGTTACTGGGTGAGGAGATAATAAAGATTTGACAGAGAGGACATCCGTCATCGGTTAGGATGAACATACCAAGGATGACTCACTGAGAATCTCCAGGAAAGAGTATTCATTACTAATTACTGGGTAAGAATAGCCTTGCTGGGGAAAATTGCAAAAAATAGGATTTACAACTACCGGTTACTGGGTAGAAGACTAAAGGTGAGAATATCCTTCATCGGTTAGGATGAACATATAAGGGATAGACTCAACAAGGAAGAAGATCCATCATCGGTTAAGATTAACATATCAAGGATAGACTTGCTCAGGACTGTCAAGGAGGATACCCGTCATCGGTTAGGATGAACATATCAAGGATATACCAACTAAACAACAAGTAGGAATTACATCTATCGAATGTTGGATAGAAGACCATCAAAGAGAAAATCTATCACCGGTTAAGATGAACATATCAAGGATAGACTCTGTGAGGGGAGAAAAATAGGAATTACATCTATCAGTTACTGGATAGAATACCATGAGAGAGTATCTGTCACCGGTTAAAGTGAACATATCAAGGATAGACTCTGTGGGAAAAAGGTAGGGCTTACAACAATCGGTTACTGGGTAGAATACCACAAAGAGAAGGAAACCCGTCATCGGTTAGGATGAACACATCAAGGATTAACTCTCTGGGGAACACAATAGGGATTACAACTACCTTTTTACTGGGTAGAATACCAAGGATGAGAATATCCGTCATCGGTTAAGATGAACATATCAAGGATAAACTTAGGTAGGGGAAAGAAAGATATCCGGCACCGGTTAGGATGAACATATCAAGAATATACTTCCTAGGGAATCAGAAATAAATGAATCCACTAGGAACTCCGCTGCTGGGAAAATAAGGGTACTTATGTCGGGTATTGGGCGAGAAGTAACAAACTGCAAACTAAGAAGAATATTACCAGTTACTGGGTAATAAGCTCTTAGGAGACTCAAAGCATCTATCTAGGCATGATCTAGAAAGGAACAGCCAATCAAGGGGAGTGATTCCATCTAGATAAACAACTAGGGAGGAAACTGAAGTAATAATCATCCACGAGGAAACAACTCAGTGGGGAAGAGGAGAAAGGTTAAAGTCTTTCTTCCTAAGGGGCTGACGCTCTACAATTGAGGGAGGACAAACACCGAGGTTCGTATGGGGATAAAGTACCTCCATGACAGAGAATGAGAATCTCAAATCAACAAGTTAATCATATATGATGATGCAAATATGCAATTATGAAATTATATGAATGTATATGTATATGTATATATATGATGATTATGCTGACAAAATGATCATAAAGGATATAAAGGTGTCGCAAAGAATTTGAATCATCAGTACGATCCTCGGTCAATCCGCAAAGAGAGGGAGACAACTGCTGGAGAACACAGAGATCAACAACCCAAAGGCTCAAATCTAGCAGAGGGAAGAGGAGATCTGTTGAGGAGAGGAAATGTTATCGAGTCTGCAGGGAATTTTAAGTCAACGCCATATCAAATAGGAGACAACCATACAGAAGAAAAACACAAATAGCTGCTCAGAAACAGAAACCAGGAGGAAGCTCTGACTAGGAGCGAGTCGGATGGCGACTGGTGGGGGGAACCAACGCAATCTACTAGGGAAAACATCTTACTCTGCTGAAGATGAACCCTACTGAAGAAACACAAACTCCATTGGGGAACACAAAACTCTGCCGGGGAAATAACACGCCGCAAGGTACTGAATCAACCAACTCAGCTGGGGAAAAGAATCAGAACTTCGCTAAGGAACAAACACTCCGTCGGGGAACCGGATCAACACAAAAGACTAGGGATACCCGAAGGGTTAACTGCTTGGGGATTCTCTGATGCTTAGCACTTAAGGACTTACTGCTCTTTAACGTGTTGTTGATACTTCCTTTTAATTGCTTTGAAAATTTCTTGTTTTTATATGTCTTAAGAAAAAAGATTTTGATTAAAAAATTTTAGATTTCCAAAATGATCATAATAAAATTTAAACTATTGGCTGAAGTAAATAAGAGTAGAAACAATTGGACAAAAGCTCAACTTTATTTAATGGGATGGTAGTCTGTAAATGACAAGACTCCATAGATTTTTACAAAGTTGAAAATGGTAATTTACATGGAAAAGGGTTACATTGAATACAAATGACCCTTAATCCTTCTACCAACTCTTGATATCCACTGGGCTCTTGACCGCTACTGGGATGATGAATCGACATCAACCTTTGTGCTTAGCTAAGGTCTTTCCAAAACTGGACGATCAGCAGACTGCAGTTACTTGTCATAATCCCTAATTTTTGCATAAGTTTCCCCAATATGGGGTACTCAACTTATCGGGAAATTGTTTCTGTTTTTATGTCTCTAATTTTTTCTTGGACCGCCCTTTCGGGTTTTCAATTCACCGAGACACTCTTTTTTGCCTAAGTCGCCCTTTCGGGTTTTCAACATAGCGAGTTGTTTTTTTTAGGTGAAGTATTTCTTGACTGCATCTACGTTCAAAGGACGAGTGAACTCTTCACCATCCATAGTTGTAAGAATCAAAACACCGCTTGAAAAGGCTCTCTTAACAACATATGGGCCTTCATAATTAGGAGTCCATTTTGCCCTAGAATCTAGTTTGAACGACAAGATCTTCTTGAGCACAAGGTCACCTTCTCTGAATACCCGAGGTCTGACCTTCTTATCAAAAGCTTTCTTCATCCTCTGCTGATATAACCGACCATGACACATGGCAGTTAATCTCTTCTCTTAAATCAAATTCAGTTGGTCAAACCTGATCTGACACCATTCAACCTCAGTCAACTTGGCTTCCATGAGCACACACAATGAAGGAGTCTCAACCTCTACGGGGAGCACTGCTTCCATACCATATACAAGAGAAAAAGGGGTTTCCCCTGTTGAAGTGCGGACGGATGTACGATACCCATGCAGAGCAAACAGGAGCATCTCATGCCAATCCTTATACGTGACAACCATCTTTTGAATAATTTTTTTGATGTTCTTATTCACAGCTTCAACAACCCCATTCATCTTAGGTCTATTGGGAGAAGAATTATGATGTGAAATCTTAAAATCTTTGCAAAGAGCTTCCACCATACTGCTGTTCAAGTTTGATCCATTATCAGTAATGATCTTGCTTGGCACACTGTTAGGGACCAATTATCACTACTTTTCATATATTATTATTGGTCCCTTTTACCATTTCCTTATCGAATTTACACACTTTTATTCTCACAATTTAGTAAATATGAAATTAAGTTTATTTTAATTATGTTTTGAGTAGATATTTCACTTATTTGTTAGTTTTGTAGAAATTGTGGACAAGAGAGCATTGGATTGCATGAGCAAAATTTGGAAGGAGCTTGATGGGCATTTTGGAAGCACACTTGAAGAATAAAGTTTGGGAGAAAAAGTGTTGAGGAAGCTTGCAAGGCAAATAAGCTGCATTTTCTTCAGTTCGCGCCGCGATCCATGTTGGCACCGCGAACCCTGGGAAGTCAGCAAGCTTTTTAATTAGTTTGAGCCACTTGTTATGTTTTGAACCCAACTTAAGTGTGACATTTTTAGAACCTTTTGAAACCACTTTTCTGTTTTATACCAAAAGGAGATTATTATAGAAACAATGAACTCTTTAACCACACATGGGGAGAAAAGGATGTATTATCACAAGTTTTGTAAAAGCAAGCGAGAGGGCATTCTTGAATACATTCCATTTTTCATTACTGTCAAACATGGTGATGAGGAGCTAAACCCCACTTTGGCAATATTGGAGGTAGTAGCTATCCCTTATTGATTATGTATTCCTATTAACTCTTGTATGTGACAATTGATTATTGATGTATGGATTCATACTTTCACCCTATTTTGAATATTCAGATTTGAGTTATTATTGAGAAAGGTTGTTCAAATCTTGACTTAAAGTATGCTTTCAAGTAGTGAATAAATTGTAGAAATAGATTTATACACTACTTTTGTTTTGTATCAAACCTTAAAGATTGTTATATTAATAGTTAGATGGAGAAATCGTCTAAAGATTAATATAGTGATTATCACAATCTCATTTAGAAATAAATGTTATTGAGAGGATACTTAAATATTATCAATAATTTTGAGTCCATATAGTTGTCACTAGGGAAACATAAGAAATTGGGATAGTGAACTCCAATCTTGGCAAGTCTTTTATACTTGATCTAAAACTAATTTCATTGTCTTAGTGTCATTTTAATTAAGAGATAACAATTCACTCAAAAACAACTTGGTTACTTTTCAACTTACAACAATTGAGATTATTGAACGGAGGTAATATCACCCAATCTCTGTGGATACGATATAAAAATATTTGCCGGAAATATACTTTTCAACAATTTGTCGTCGTTGCCGGGGATTGGTGTTCGATATTGCAAGCATTACAATAATTCATTGTTCTAAGTTTTTTTTTACTACTATCACTCTTGTGTTTCACTTGGTTTGTTAGTTTTGTAGATTCTAGTGCATGCGAGGAAAGGCTACCGAGGAGCAATTTCAATTCGATCCGGAAATTGAAAGAACACTTCGAAAGCTCAATAGCAAAACATGAAGAAGAAGGAAACTAGCCGGAGAGAGGAAACAGAGAGAAGAAACATCTACTTCTTCACTTGTTCAAATTGAAGAAGTGGGTGTAGAAACTTTTGAAGGAAACATGGCGGGTGAAGTTCCTACCGAAATGTTCGCCAATAGTCCAAGGCGGAATGCCCAATTTGCTCTTGGTGGAAGGAACACGGAGATGAAAACCAGAATCCTCCAACTCCTTTATGCAAATCCATTCACCAGAATGGACCATGAAGATCCGTATACCCATCTCACCAAATTCTATGAGATTGCGGGTTCTACGAGAATAGAGGAAGCGGGTGAAGAAGCATTATTCAAGAGAATGTTCCCACATTCCTTAGTGGGGAAGGCAAAAGAGTGGTATCTTGATCAAGCACCAAGAGTGATGACGAATTGGAATTTATTAGAAGAAAAGGTTCTAGAAATATATTTTCCTCAATCCCAATTAATGGAAGCCAAAACGGCTATTACGGTATTCAATCAAGGGAGCAACGAGTCTCTAAACGAGGCTTGGGAAATATTCAAGTCAATGTTAAGAAAATGCAAAGGCCATGGTTTTGATGAACTCACTCAAATCCATATTTTTCTAAATGGGCTCCATTCGAATCACAAGACACTTTTGGATGCTACCGCGAGTGGCTCTCTTATGTCAAAGAACACGGAAGAGGCGAAATTCATTATTGACCGGATGGCACTCAATGATCGTCAAAGTCAACATGATCGTAGTCCTTCACAAAGGAAACCGAGAGTTCTTGAATTAAATACCAATGATGTTATTCTTGCCCAAAACAAGTTACTTTCTCAACAAGTGGAGTTACTCACTCAGCAAATGTCCAAACTTCCACAACAAATGAAGGAAATTCAAGGATCTCAAGCTAGACATCAAGTGGCATGTTGTGAACTATGTCAAGGAGATCATCCCACCGGTTATTGCCCTCCATTGGAAGAAGTGAGTTATGTGAACAACCAAAATCAAGGTTATCAAAGGCAACCTCCACAACACAACAACTCATATCAAAGGAACAACCAAGGTTATCAACAATCAATATTCAACAACCAAAATTTTCAGCAACAAAGTCCATATCAAAGTCCAAATTCTCAAGTCCCACCATCGCAAGGCGGAAGTTCAAAGCTAGAAGATACTCTCACACAATTCATGCAAGCCTCCATGGCAAACCAAAAGAGCAATGAGGCAGCTATCAAAAATTTGGAGAATCAAGTAGGCCAACTTGCGAAGCAATTGTCGGAACAACATGCAGGTTCTTCTTTCTCCGCCAACACTCAAACCAATCCGAAGGAGCATTGTAAAGCAATTGTTACTAGAAGCGGTAAAGAGGTGAGGAGTGGAAGAAGTGAGGAGGTTGCAGTAGAGGATGATATGAATGTCGTAACTGAAAATGAAGAGAATGAAGTGGTGGTGGAATATGAAAAGAAAAAAGAGGAAAAAACTATTCAGTTCTCGCCGCGACCCCCTTTGGCGCCGCGAAAAGAACAGGGTTAGAATGGTTTAGCTGAACAGGAGGGTGAAGCAGGTGAGAAGAAAGAATCAAAGGCGGGAAAGAAGAAAAAAGGAGATAAAGGAGTGAGTGTTATTCCAACTCAACATCTACCTTACCCGTACGCACCATCAAAGAAGGAGAATGCTAGACACTATGCACGATTTATGGATATATTTAAGCAACTTTAAATGAATATTCCATTTGCCGAAGCATTAGAGAAAATGCCAAGGTATACGAAGTTCATGAAGGATATTCTCACAAAGAAGAAGATATATGCAGAAGACGAGAGAATCTTGCTTGATGCACGTTGTAGCGTCATAATCCAAAAAACTCTCCCAAGGAAGGAATCCGATCCGGGCCGAGTCGTTTTACCGGTGACCATTAGAGGCACTTACATTGGCAACGGTTTGGTCGATTTGGGATCTAGCATCAATTTAATTCCCTTATCCATTGTTAAAATATTGGGGAATGTTGAGATGAAATCTACGAGGATGACTTTGCAACTAGCTGATAAGTCTACCACTTCACCATATGGAGTTGCTCAAGATATGCTAGTAAAGGTGGACAAATTCTTGTTTCCGGTAGATTTTGTGGTAGTGGACATGGATGAGGATCATGATGTTCCTCTAATTCTTGGAAGACCACTTATGAAAACAACCCGAATGATGATCGACATTGATGATGGACTCATGAAAGTAAGAGTGCAAGATGAAGAGGTAACTTTCAATCTTTTTGAAGCCATGAAGCACCCTAACGAAAAGCATGACTCCTTCCGAATCGATGCCACCGAGGAGGAAATCGTGGAGGTTGCAAATCAAGTTCATTTTTCTAATCCATTAGAGAGATATCTTATAGGAGCTTACAATGTTTTAACCGAAAATGAAGAACAAGAAATTGAAACATTTTTGGAAGAATTGGAGTCTTGCGGAGAGATTGCTTATCATGAGGCGAAAAATGAGGACTTGGATGTGAAAAAGAAAGTGGAAGAGCCAAAGTTAGAGTTAAAGATGCTACCTCCACACTTGAAATATGTGTTCCTTGGTGATGATTTCACTAAACCGGTGATCATTAGCAATGCCTTGTCCACAAAAGAGGAGCATAAGTTGATACAAGTGCTAAAAAAGAATGAAGGTGTAATAGGATGGGTATTATCCGATTTAAAGGGTATTAATCCGACTTATTGCATGCATAAGATCATGATGGAAGAAAATTACAAGCCTGTTGCACAACCTCAAAGGCGCTTAAATCCATCAATGAAGGAAGTGGTGAGAAAAGAAGTTGTCAAACTATTGGAAGCCGGAATGATTTATCCTATCTCCGATAGTGAATGGGTGAGTCCGGTGCAAGTAGTCCAAAGAAGGGTGGTATGCCGGTTGTTAAAAATGAGTTGATTCCATCTAGAACGGTAACCGGATGGAGGATGTGCATTGACTATAGGAGGCTAAATCAAGCTACAAGGAAAGATCACTTCCCGCTACCTTTCATGGACCAAATGTTGGAAAGGTTGGCCGACAAGAATTTCTATTGTTTCTTAGATGGTTATTCGGGTTACAACCAAATTTCGGTCAATCCGGAGGATCATGAGAAAACGGCTTTTACATGTCCTTTCGACATTTTTGCTTACCGTAGAATGCCTTTTGGATTATGTAATGCACCAGCAACATTTCAACGGTGTATGCAAGCAATATTCTCGGATTTGATCGAAGAGTTCATTGAGGTGTTTATGGATAACTTTTCTGTTTATGGGTCGTCTTTTGACTTATGCTTGAAAAATCTTGATGTGGTTTTGGAAAGATGTGGGGAAACAAATTTAGTGCTCAATTGGGAGAAATGCAATTTTATGGTCACCGAAGGTGTTGTTCTTGGTCACAAAATCTCTTCCGAAGGGCTGGAAGTTGATAGAGCAAAGGTGGAAGTCATTGAAAAACTACCACCTCCAACAAACATCAAAGGAGTAAGAAGCTTTCTTGGACATGCCGGATTCTATCGAAGATTCATCAAGGACTTCTCAAAGATAGCAAAGCCCTTGAGTAATTTGCTCAACAAAGGTACGCAATTTCTTTTTGATGAGTCGTGTCTAAAAGTATTCCATGAGTTAAAAGAAAAGTTAGTCACCGCACCCATAATCGTTGCACCTAATTGGACACTTGACTTTGAACTTATGTGTGATGCAAGCGATTATGCGGTTGGTGCGGTTTTGGGTCAAAGAAGAGCTAAAAATTTCCATGCCATCCACTATGCTAGTAAAGTTTTAAATGAGGAGCAAGTCAATTATGCGACAATCGAAAAGGAGTTACTAGCTATAGTGGATGCATTGGAAAAGTTTAGAGCTTATTTGATCGGGTCCAAAGTTGTAGTTTACACCGACCATTCGGCAATCAAGTATTTGCTAACCAATCCGGATTCCAAACAAAGACTAATTCGTTAGATTTTGTTATTACAAGTATTTGATTTGGAAATCCGGGATAAAAAGGGTTCCGAAAACTTGGTAGTGGATCATTTGTCCTGATTGGTTAATGTGGAAATTACAAATAAAGAAGAAGAAGTGAGGAACTTCAAATTTGGACTTTTAGCAATCATTTCATCGGCCTATGCGCGCCCATACAGTTGCTTACCTCACTTTGCCAATTTTAGAAACTTGAATGGAGTGTGCAATTAACACTTGAATCCTCTATAAATTGAAGCTCAATTGTTCACAATCAACACAGACACTGCGCAAGCTTTGATTCCCCACAGAAAGCCCTTCACATTGAGAGGATAAACCTGAAAAATTCTGTTGAATTTGAGCTTGAATATCCACTGTTTTGGAATTCAATTCTCCAGGAGTCCATTGATTCTAAGTCATTCCATTCCTCTTCTACAAGCTATTGGAGTGAAGCAAAGCATAATTCAGATCGAGATCTAGCAAGTTCAGACCTCCATTGAAGGTAAATTTCAGAAAATTTGATCTCTTCGATTCTCCTTGTTTCTTGCTCAGTTCTCTTGACTATTGTGTTGGCTGAAGTCCTACCAATGTAGGCAAGGTGTTTGAGTTGTTTTGATGATGAATCGAAGAAACTCAGATCATGAATCTCATTTTTCAATTCCACATATCTCTCAATATAGTTGGAATTGGAAGAAATGGAGGTGATATTCTTGCTCAGTGATGTTTTCTCTTTAAAATCATCTCCCTGTTTGAAATTTTGGTGATGGTTGATGATGACCAGTCCGGCGAGGTTCGCGGAGAAGACAACCGGAGCTCTGGCTCCGGTGATGATGTGTCTAAGGTCCAGACCGTATGATCCTGGCTCCATGTTATAATCTTAGCCGTTCCTTTTGATTAACACATTTGCCACGCAGTTGACTCACGTGTTGGTGGAACGTGCGCTGTGGATCATCAGATCTGCCACCTCAGTTAACGAGGGAGATCTGATGGTCCACGTATTTTTTCATTTTTTTGATTTTCCAATTAATTCCATTATTTTCAATAATTCATAATAAATTTAATATTGATCCAAAAAATATTGGACTTTCAACAAAAATTCTCAAAAATTCTTCTCTTTCATATTCTGAATTAAAATTGTTTTTTGGATCATTATTAATATTTTTCATGAATTAATTGATTTTTCATTTGTTTTTAATTGTTTAAAAATATTTTTAAGTGTCCAAAAATTATGAATTTTTTTATCCAAGGTCCTTTGACCTTGTTTGACCTATGATAAATCACATGGCCATTTATTTGGTGTTTTGATGTGATTTTAGGATTTGGACAAAACATATTTTAATTTAATGTATTATTTTAATATTTTTAATTGAATAAATGTCATTTTAATTGTGTTTACCATTTGGATTGACTTATTTGAGTTCCTCATTTGTTGTTGGGCCTTGGTCAAGGTTGATTTGACTTTGTAAAATTAATATTATTGGATTTAGGGGATTGATGGAATGTACATTCCATCTCCCAAAATGAATGCATAATATTAATTTGGTAAAATTCCTCCTTTGACCAATTTGTGATCTCATTCATCCATTTCCCTCTTCATCTATTTCCCCTTCTTCATCCATTCATTTCAATTGGCCAATGACATCTCAAAGTCCTAATGCTAGTTGATTGAAAGATTAACATGAGTATGGATGAGATTAGGCCACACCTTTGCATATTTTGTGTGTGTGGTATGTTTAATGAGTATAGATCTTAATATTATGTCTCCAATATGCATTAACACTAAAAGTATATTGCCCGACCTTAAATAGTTGTGACTTCTACATAAGTCCAGTTACGATTGCTTAACATAGCGCTAAATTTGTGACACAAAAGGCACAAGCATTCAAGTTAGTGAGATTGTAAGTCTCCCCTCTTTAATGGTATTGTGTGGAAACTTGGCCTTCTTTCCTTCCTTTGGAAAATGTTTTGGTTCAAGGATCCATGCTTGTGGCAAGTGGGTTGAGTGTTCTCCAAAGAATGTCTTAAAATCAAAAGCAAAACAAAACTAACTATTGACTTACTAACCATTAACCTTTACTTCCAAGCTTTTACTTTTAATGCAATTTATTTTTATTATCATTTGTCATTGAACATATCATTCTAATTGTTTATGTTTACGCAATTTTCACTTTGTCCACTTGGACCATTTTGTGTGATATACCTTGTTGCCTTGTTTGTTTGTTTGGTCTTTGACCATTAATGCACATAATAATAACAAGAACCCTAAAAGACTTTTTGAGTGGACTGTTGTTTTGATCTCCCCAATTGGACTTAGAATTTAGACAACATTCCTTTGCTAATGGACTTGGCCAATGCCAATTTATTGAAAGATCAAGTACTTGCAAGTTTGAATTCATCTGATACATCATTCAAGATCTCTCAAGATTCATCTACAACATTGATCCCTGTTATGCTGTTATGTTGAACTTGTGACTTGTGGAATTCATCTGCTACATAGGCCATTCTGAAGAAGATCATTGAAATGGATAAGCTTGGATGAGGCCATCTTTATTTGATTCCTTTGCTCTTCAAGATTGATATAATTGTGCATTTGTGTGTTGCTTGATTCTAAAAAGTCCAAGGGAATTCTGGTTTTCTATTGACATATTTGTCTATTGGATTTCTCCCATTTGGTCAGATCTTTTCAACTTTAAACTTTTAAATTTCTTGTATCTAGGGTAGTCTCTTCATCTTCTCCCTATTTCTTTAATTTCAAAATCTCTCCCTCCATTTTCAAAACCTTCTTTGTGTGAACTATTTTGTTCTAAACTTTGACCACTTTTACAAAAGGTAGAAACTTTGGCCTTATGCCATTGCATTTTAAACTTATTTTCTTAAATAAAACTTGTAAATGAACTTAACTATACTTGACTTAAACTTTCAAAAGCCAAAAAGAAATAACTCATTAAACCATATTCAGGCCTTTGTGCCTTTCAAACTTAAATTTTGCTAAAACCAACATACTCACTTTGAAATTTATAGCACGAACTACGAGGTTTTGATCCCTTATTTTTATGTTGGTACGTAGGCACTAGACCGAAGGTCTTGTCAAACGCAAAAATATAATTAATCAATTCTTTTCTCATCTCTCCATTCTATTTGTTTGTAAACATCACTTTGTACAAAATACATATGTACACAAAAAGGGCTCCCTAGGAGTACCTAGGACACTTTGGATGCTAACACCTTTCCTCTGTGTAACCAACCCCCTTACCTGTGATCTCTAACTTTTATTAGTTTTTATTTGAAAACTTCTTATTATTTGGGTTTTGTTCGCATTTTTCCCTTTTCCCTTGGAAACAATAAAATCGCGGTGGCGACTCTTGTTAATTGATCTTTAGCTTGTCAATAACTTAATGATCATGAATTTCCCGCTACAGAAATTAAGTGGCGATTTTGCTGGGGAGTAGTCTCCAGTGGGTTTAGCCTACTTTTTGTGTGAATATATTTGTATATATTTGATGTTTGTATATATGTATGTGTGATATAATCTGCTTGTTGTGCTTGGTGATCTCTGAATGGTGAGATAAGTTCTAACCCGAACTTGAGTGCAATTAAGATAGGAGGATGGTATAGTCATGTTCGACTTGTGTGGAGTAGTCCTTAACAAGTTGGCTTGAGATCCATCTGCTCAGTGGAGACTCCTTTAGATTTTGAAATGTCACACAAGTATTTGTGGTTAGGCATTACTATTTCTAATTGGGTCTGAGAAGCTGAGGACCTTTAGAACACCTAACCCATCTTGGCCTATTTAGGACGTAGTGCGGAAACTGTTCAAGTGTAGACTTGATAACAGTTGTTACGCGATACAACACTCAGACAAGTTTCTCTTCAGAATATTATGGGTCGATGAGTCAGTCATCTTAACCTGTAATATCCTATAGGTGGAATTAAGACTCTGGGAACTTTTTAGAACACGATCTACAGGTTTTATACTTAGTTCACTCCTTTGGGATGGTTCTTACCCAGACTCAATGCTCGTGACTTGCAACAAACCCTTGATTCTTGGTTGATTCAATCAAGTCTTGTCAATATCAATGGAACTTGGGTGTTGATAAGGTGCAAACCATAATCCACCAAAATGGATGATTGATCTTGGCAATGACTTAGTTCATCCCTTGACCTATGTTTGCCTTGTGTATGATCACTTACTTGTGATTGTTGCATTCATGCATTTCGTGCGCATCATAACACAAGATTTCAAGGAACTAAGGTATCATTTACAAATATTTTCAGACCATGGATTGTGGACGAAGGAACACCAAAAAGTACAGTTTCAGATGTCCCGATTTGAAAGAGTTAAGGAAGCTAGCATCTTTTATATTTGATCCTTTGGACTTCAAACAACGTCATGGGAAGCTTCTGTCCATTTTGTTTGCTGATGTAGTGGAAGGATTGTTGAGTGTATTGGTGCAGTTCTATGATCCTCTTTACCGTTGTTTCACTTTCCCAAATTTTCAGCTTGTGCCTACCTTGGAGGAGTATTCTCATATTTTGGGGATACCTATTTCTAGTAGAGTACCTTTTAGTGGATTGGAGGAGATTCCCCAGTCTAGTATTATTGTTGAAGCTCTTCACTTGAAGAAGTATGAGATAGAGGCTTATTGGGTGAAGAAAGGAGGGTTGTTTGGATTGCCATCTGTTTTCCTCATCAAGGAAGCTACCACTTTTGCTCAAGCTGGTAGTGTGGATGCTTTTCAAGCTATCTTTGTGTTGCTCATCTATGGATTAGCTTTGTTCCCTAACATTGATAGTTTTGTTGATGTTAACGCCATTAGACTTTTCTTGATTGGGAATCCTGTGCCTACTTTGTTGGGTGATATGTATTTCTCTTTGCATCTAAGGAATTCTAAGGGTGGTGGAATGATTGTCTGTTGCATTCCTCTCCTGTACAAGTGGTTTATTTCGCACTTGCCACCGACGCCTGCTTTTGTGGAGAACAAACAATGTCTAAGGTGGTCTCTGAGACTTATGTCTCTCACTAATGATGATATAGTTTGGTATGATCCGTCCTTAAGCAGTTTGGAGATTATTGATGGTTGTGGTGAATTCTCTAATGTGCCTCTCATTGGTACACAAGGAGGAATTAACTACAACCCTGCTTTGGCTCGTCGTCAACTTGGGTTCCCCTTGAGAGACAAGCCTAATAACACTTTGTTAGAAGGTCTTTTCTATCAAGCGGGTAAAGATCCTCAACATTTGAAGCAGAAGATTGTGCATGCTTGGTATAATGTGCATAGGAAAGGAAGATTCGAGCTTGGGCCGCGCAATTGTGTAGCTTTGGAAGCTTACACTCTTTGGGTGAAGAAGAGAACTATGGAATTGAAGATGCCTTACCCTTGTAAAAACCTATGTACATGGTTGTGGCTGAGCCATTAACTCTCCCTAACCAAGATATAAAGGAGTTGGAAGACGCGCTCATCAAGATGAAGCAAGAGAAGGATATGTGGGAAGAGCGTTTCCATGCTTTGAGAAAAAAGCATGAAGAGTTGCTATTGGAGTCTAAGGACAAAGATGCACTTATTCAGCTACTGGAAGACTGAGTGACGAAGAGACAGAGAGAGCCAGAGGTTTCATCTTCTAGCATGCCTTAACCTTTCGTCGCTTGGAAGAAGATTGTTGACCAGCTTGTCCTCGAGAAGACTCAGATGAAAGCTTCTTTTGATACCGAGATTCGTCGCATTCGAAGGAAGTATGCGCCTTCGGTCAGATCTGCTGACACTGTTGTTAGGGATCCTTAGGATGACTAGTTTCCTTTGTCTTGTATCTTTTATGGTTTCTAAAATTGTACTCAGTGTAATCCTTCCAATTGATATAAATGAAAAGAGATTTTTGGTCATATCAAAATTATTGCAATTGCCATTTCAATTTTTATATATTTGCAAATGATATAGTAAGTTCCTTGGAAATAAAATCAAGCATTACATTTCATGCATCATTTGCATAAGAAGGTTTTTGCCAGGTGTCTGATCAAGTGTTCTTTTGTGCTTTAGCCAAGCTGACTCACCGGTACAACACTCGAGCCAATCATTCAAAGATCATGGAACACCTTGAACAAGAGAACAGAGAGTTGAAGGACGGAATCGCCCGACTGACTGCCATGATGGAGTCAGTTCTTGCTGCTCAGAGCCAAGCTTCTCCGACTCCTGCAACTCCTCCCGCGAGGACTGTCATTTCCGAAGTGGTTACCTCTACAAGACCTGCTGCCACCGCCCACTTCGCTCTGAATCTGCCTGCTGGGTTCCCTTGGGGAATGCCACCCAATTTCGTGCCAGAGGGTTTCTCTCCTACCTTTGCTTCCATGCCGACATCTAGCCCGGTCATGTCTGTGCCACCTCCCGTTGTGCATACTTTGCCACGTGTAAAAGACCTCATCTATCATTCCGAGCCATCTGAGGGCCCAGATGTCTATGAGAAGATGGATGAGATGAATGACCAATTCCTTGAGTTGCGCAAGGAACTGATAACGCTGAGAGGCAAAGATCTGTTTGGGAAGAGTGCTGCTGAACTGTACTTAGTGCCCAATGTGAAAATCCCTGTCAAATTCAAAGTGCTTGACTTTGAGAAGTATAAGGGAAACTCATGTCCACTCAGTCATCTTGTGATGTATGCCCGCAAGATGTCGACCCAGACAGATAATGATCAACTACTGATTCACTATTTCCAGGATAGCCTGACAGATGCTGCGCTTCGTTGGTATATGGGGCTAGATAGTGCAAGCATCCGCACTTTCAACGATCTAGGTGAGGCTTTCGCGAAACAGTATAAATACAACGTGGATATGGTGCCAGATAGGGACCAGCTGAGGTCCATGTCTCAGAAGGACAAGGAGACGTTCAAAGAGTACGCCCAGCGTTGGAAGGAGTTGGCTGCCCAGATTACTCCTCCTTTGGAGGAGAAGGAGATGACAAAGATCTTTCTCAAAACCCTGAGTTCATTTTATTATGAACGTATGATCATAAGTGCCCCCAGTGATTTTACCGAGATGGTAAATATGAGGATGAGACATGAAGAGGGGGTCCGTGAAGGACGATTGTCGAAAGAAGAGGCGTCAACTAGCAAGAAGTATGGGAGTAATTTTAGCAAGAGGAAGGAAAATGAAACAAATGCAATAAGCAGTGGGAGGCAGAGGAGGCCTTAAGTAAAAAGGAATTTACCACCCCGTCAGCATCATCATCATCAAGTATCTTCTATTATTCCAGTGTTTTTAAATCAGTCAACAATACCAATTCAATAACAACAACAACATCAGTATCAAAATCAACGTCAATAACAACAACCGCAGCAGAGAGTAAACACCTACAACAACAACAATTCCAATAACAATCATCACCAGCAACATAACTTTGAGAGGAAGAAGTTCTCTTTCGACCCGATTCTTATGTCGTATGCCGAGTCATACCCATCTTTCGTCCTCAAGAATTTGATCCAACCGAGGAATCCACCACAGATCCCAGAACCACTTCCATGGTGGTATAAACCTGAGCTTCGCTGTGCTTTTCACTAGGGTGCACCTGGGCGCGATATTGAGAACTGTTATCCGTTGAAGTATGAGGTGCAAAAGCTTATGAAGAGTGGCATGGTGTCTTTTGAAGACCGTGCGCCTAATGTGAAAGCTAATCCCTTGCCCGCTCATGGGAATACCTCAGTGATTATGGTGGACGGATGTCCAGGTGAATATAAAGTTTTTGATGTGCGTTTCATTCGTTGATCCTTGGTGCAGATACACAAGGACATCTGCATGGTGAGTGAATGTGAACATGATCACGAAGGTTGTGACATTTGTAGTGTGAACCCAAGAGGGTGCGT
Organism: Lathyrus oleraceus; assembly: GCF_024323335.1. NCBI lineage: Eukaryota > Viridiplantae > Streptophyta > Magnoliopsida > Fabales > Fabaceae > Lathyrus > Lathyrus oleraceus. Next base: position 530,778,252 of record NC_066581.1, read on the forward strand.
TGTTGTGAAAAGGGACATCCAGCGCCTGATGGATGAAGGCATGATCCAGATTTGTCAATCCCATCATGAAGATGACGATGTTAATGTCATTGTTCCCGTTTTCAAACTACTAGAGCGGTTGGTGATGCATTATGATATCAGCAAGAACGTCAGCAATAGATCAGTATCGCCGTTGGTAATACGGTTGGCGGGCCCAGTCCCGTATGCATCTGATAAGGTTGTACCATATCAATACAATGCTATGATGTTAGAGAAAGGTCAAGAGGTCCCGTTGCCTACGACCAGTTCAGTAGTAAGCATTGCAGATGTTACGAAGGTGACCCACAGTGGTCGAGTTTTTGGGCCGGTTGTCCCAGAGAGTAAGGAAGATTTGATTGTTGGCAAGAAGGTGGAGGTGCCTATGGCAGATCCTGTGGGCTGTTCAAGAGATAAGTCTAGTGAATCCAACAATTTGAAAGCCAATAGTGATGATGATGAGGTGCTCCGACTGATCAAGAGGAGTGAATTTAACGTGGTTGAGCAGTTGCTTCAGACTCCCTCTAAGATTTCTATGATGTCTCAGCTTTTAAATTCTGAAGCGCACAGAGAAGCACTCCAGAGAGTTCTTTAACAGGCATACGTGGAGCAAGATGTTATTGTGGCTCAATTTGATCACATTGTAGCTAACATCACTTCATGCAACAATTTGAGTTTTTACGATGAAGAACTCCCTGAGGACGGAAGAAATCACAATCTGGATTTGCATATTTCGATGAATTGCAAAGAAGATGCTTTGTCAAACGTGCTAGTTGATACTAGGTCGTCACTCAATGTGCTTCCAAAATCAACATTGTCAAAGCTATCTTATCAAGGAGCTCCCATGAGGTACAATGGAGTCATTGTAAAAGCCTTTGATGGCTCACGCAAGACTGTCATTGGTGAAGTGGACCTTCCAGTCAAGATAGGTCCGAGTGATTTTCAGACTACTTTCCATGTAATGGATATTCATCCGGCCTATAGTTGTTTGTTGGGAAGGCCTTGAATTCATGAAGCAGGAGTTGTTACTTCCACTCTACACCAAAAGCTCAAGTTTGTCAAGAATGGAAAGTTGGTGATTATGGGAGGTGAGAAAGCATTGTTGGTAAGCCATCTATCATCTTTTTCATATGTGGAAGCTGAGGATGAGGCTAGAACGTCGTTCCAAGCTTTGTCTATTGCTGCTGAAAAGAGAGTTGGGGCACCTATGTCCTCTCTGAGATATGCGCAGAAGATTGTTGAAGAAGGTCCTGTTGATCAGTGGGGGCGCGTGGTAGAGGTCGTCGAGAACAAAGGAAAAACTGGTTTGGGGTTCCAAAAGGGCTCGTCAACCGTTAGATCTGAAGATATGCAACTCAGCTTTTGTAGCGGAGGTTTCATTCATGGGAATGAACAACACTTAGTTGCCGTGCTAAAGGACAATGAAGAGGACGATTGTACCAACTTTGTAACGCATGGACAGACATGCAACAATTGGATTGCTATTGATATTCCTATTATTTTGCATCAATCTAAGTAATTTGCTTTTATATTTTAAAAATCTTTCTCCTATGCCTAAGGGAGAAGTGAACATTGTTGGGAATTTTAATTTGATCATCAATAAAATTAATTCTATTCATCCACATCTTTGATGTTTTGCTTTTACTTTTTGCTTATTTCTGAAAATGGTAATCACAAAAAATATAAATAAACAATATAATTGTCCATCTGCATAATATTTGGTCACAAATTCACTTCTCTAAAATCAAAATATCAAATCATTATACAGGTTGGTTCCTAACCTCATTGAATACAATGATCCTTCTCCTTCTCCAAATTTTAAATTCCCCGTGTTTGAAGCCGATGAGGAAAGTGATGTAGAAGTGAGTGAAGAATTGTCTCGTCTTCTTGAGCAAGATGAGAAGATTATTCAGCCATTTGAAGAGCAGATTGAGCTAGTCAACTTGGGTTCCGAGGATGATGTGAAGGAAGTCAAGATTGGGTCTCGACTGTGTCCAGATGCTAAGAAGGGATTGATTGATCTTCTTCGAGAGTATTCAGATGTGTTTGCTTGGTCCTATCAAGACATGCCTGGGTTGGATTCTGATATTGTGGAGCATAAATTGCCGTTGAAGCCAGAATGCCCGTCAGTCAAGCAGAAGTTGAGAAGAACGCATCTTGATATGGCTGTGAAGATCAAAGAGGAAGTTCAAAAGCAGATTGATGTTGGTTTCCTTGTAACTGCTGAGTATCCGTAATGGGTGGCCAATATTGTGCTTGTTCCAAAGAAAGATGGAAAATTCCGCATGTGTGTTGACTATAGAGATTTGAATAAAGCCAGTCTAAAAGATGATTTCCCTCTGCCACATATTGATATGTTGGTAGACAATACTGCTAAATTCAAAGTCTTTTCGTTTATGGATGGATTTTCCGGATATAATCAGAATAAGATGGCACCCGAGGATATGGAAAAGACCATATTCATTACACCCTGGGGAACATTATGTTATAGAGTGATGCCTTTCGGTCTAAAGAATGCTGGTGCAACTTACCATAGAGCAATGACTACTCTTTTTCATGATATGATGCATAAAGAGATTAAAGTTTATGTCGATGACATGATTGCTAAATCGATTGATGAAGAGAAACTTGTTTAGCATTTGTTGAAGCTATTCCAGCGTTTGAGGAAGTATAAACTCCGCTTGAATTCCAATAAATGTACTTTTGGTGTTCGTTCTGGTAAGTTGTTGGGCTTTATTGTCAGTGAGAAAGGTATTGAAGTTGATCTTGCCAAGGTCAAAGCAATATAAGAGATGCCTGCGCCCAAAAGTGAGAAGCAAGTCAGAGGTTTTCTCGGCCGCTTGAATTATATTTCCAGATTCATTTCCCACATGACTGCCACATGTGAGCCTATATCCAAGCTTCTTCGGAAAGATCAGTCTTGTGATTGGATCGAAGACTGTCAGAAAGCATTTGATAGTATCAAGGAATATTTGCTTGAACCTCCAATTTTGTCTCCACCTGTTGAATGGAAGACCGTTGATTATGTATTTGACTGTGCTCGAAGAGTGTATGGGTTATGTTCTTGGTCAGCAAGATGAGACTGGGAAGAAAGAATTCACAATTTATTACCTCAGTAAGAAATTCACCGATTGTGAGACTCGGTAAATAATGCTTGAGAAAACTTGTTGTGCATTGGCTTGGGCTGCTAAGCGTCTGCATCAGTATATGTTGAATCATGCCACTTGGTTGATATCCAAAATGGATCCAGTCAAGTATATATTTGAGAAGCCTGCCTTAAATGGGAGAATTGCCCATTGACAGATGTTGTTATCAGAGTATGATATCGAATACCAATCTCAGAAAGCAATCAAAGGTAGTATCTTGGCTGACCATTTAGCTCACCAACCAATTGAAGATTACCAGTCAGTGCAGTATGATTTTCCGGATGAAGAGATTGTGTACTTGAAAATGAAAGATTGTGATGAACCATTGCTAGATGAAGGGCCAGAGCCTGGTTCCTATTGGGGCATGGTATTTGATAGAGCTGTTAATCAATATGGAAATGGAATTAGGGCAGTGATTATTACTCCTCAAGGCACGCATCTACCATTTACAGCTAGATTGACTTTCAAGTGTACAAATAACATGGAAGAATATGAAGCTTGCATTATGGGGCTTGAAGAGGCCATGAATCTCAGAATCAAGTATTTGGATGTCTTTGATGATTCAGCTTTGGTAGTGAATCAGATCAAAGGAGAATGGGAGACAAATCAACCCGGTTTAGTACCATATAGAGATTATGCGAGGAGGATTTCAACTTTCTTTACAAAGGTTGAGTTTCATCATATCCCTCGAGATGAGAACCGGATGACAGATGCTCTTGCAATGTTTGCATCAATGATTATAGTGAAGTATTGGAATGAAGTTCCCAATTTATCTGTGATGCATCTTGATAGGCCAACTCATGTGTTTGTTGTTGAAGAGATAAAAGATGAGAAGTCGTGGTATTACGACATCAAGTGTTTCCTCCAAAGTTAGATTTACCCGCCTGGGGCATCTTTAAAATATAAGAAGACTTTGGGAAGATTAGCCGGCAATTTCTATTTGAATGGTGATGTACTCTACAAGAGAAACTTCGACATGGTTTTGCTCAGATGCGTGGATAGACACGAAGCACACTTGTTGATGACCAAAGTGCATGAAGGTTTTGCTCATGGAGGATAATATATGCATAAGATGATGAAATATGAATTATCACTTGATATATTTGATCAATTGTTGAGGAAACTTGTTGAAGAAGTTACACAAGATACCTAGATGAATTAAGGTTTCCAAGGCAAACTAACTCCAAACTCTTGATGATTTCTTGATCAAAATAATATGTGAAGATCATGGGGATCCATATGATACTTAGAGTCAATGTAGACCAATTCTTGATTGAGCACCTTTCATTAAGGGTCTTAAACCCTATATATGAGCTTGATAGAGCATAGGTGAGCATGCACACTACCTACAAAAGAGTTAAACTATACAATGACATATTTTTGGTTGTTTGGTTAGTAATTAATGAAATACAATGTATGATACAATCAAATGTGCTTGGTTATCTCTCCCAATGCAAACCCAATGAATGAGGGCTAAGGAGAATGACAAGGTGCGATCCCAATGCTAATGCATATGATGAGATAACATGAGGGATCTTAGGGTCAAAATTGAGATCTTACAGCTCCAATTTTTAGAATTGATTAAGTCTTGGTTAGAATAGATGAAAGATAAGGATATAGGAGGTTGAGAAGAGTAGAAGATTGGTGTTGTTTCTTGATTCCATACAACTCTGACGCGGTGGTGCTGGAGCTTCGGTGGTGGTTGCTTCTTGACATGAAACTTTGCACATGATGTATAAAGATGTTGATGAAGTGTGTCGCTGAAATTTTCCTCTCTTACTATTTTTATGCTATTATTTCTATTTTGATTTTATTTTTGGCATTTTTGTTAACACTTCAATTTGATTTAATTTTTAATGCAAATTAACATCTAACTACCAACTTTTTAATTCTTTTTATTTCCACTTTTTATTCATCTTTCGTAATTGCTTGGTTGATCCACCTTCATCATCTCAAATCATCCATAGATGAATCTCTTGGTTGATTCAATCTTCTCCAATTCAAACATGTTTATAAATGATCAATTGATCATTTTTGACACTTCCACTTCGTAAGCAAATAAGCATTAAGATAGTAACACCTATTCAAACAAAAGACAATCAAGATGGTTCCCATTGAGTACAATGTATGTGAGGGGTGCTAATACATTTCCCTTGCATAACCGACTTCCAAATCCGCTCATGGTTGCGATGACCATTCTTTTGGGGTTTTGTCCTTATTTTCCCTTTCGCTTGGAATAAATAAAATCTGATGGCGACTCTGTATTTTTCACGTAGCAACACTGGGGGACATCTTTTTCCCACTCTCACGTCAGAGGAATTTTTCCTTAAAACCCTTATAATTGGTATTATAGGCTTGTAGAAATATTTTTCCTGGAATTACGCTGAGGAAAACCCAACCTCCTTTTTCTGCTCCATTTAACTCCAAAAACGAGAAAAATAATCCTAAGGTCGACGTTATGTACATTGTATCACAAACAATATCAAAACCCTTGATAAATCCCCAACCATTAGGGTGTAACTGAGAAGGAACTTTATTTAGGAATTTGAAAAGATCGGACTCGAAATCGGTAAATAAAATTCGGACTTTAAAGTCCTCAATGAGTCCTGAATAGAAATAGAAATACTCTTCCAACACTTCTTTGGGATAAGTGATACAGACCCTCTCACCAACTACGCAGCATTCTAGTATAACATCTCCTTCAATCCTGGTTGAAGAGATTAAGGTAGTGGAACGAAGCTTCGAGATGTAACATTCGACAATGATACTTTGGTCATAACTCAGAATCTCTTTGTCTATCAAATATCATGTTGCTTCCATCTGAATATCTGAAAAGCCTATGGAGGAAGACTCTGAATTAGTGTTACTAGTAGGTGAAAGGATTTCACCATAAACTTCTCTAATAATTTGGTTAAAATCCGCTCTACTTAAGTAACCCTCACACTCTCGCATACAGGCATTCCAAATCTTATTTTTATCACTAGCAGTAAGAAAAATTGAACATTCTTTTCAGTAATTATCATTTTGAAACTACGACATAATAAAATGAGTGGAAAAGAAATGATACATGGAGCTTGAAGGAACGAACGACAAAAGAAGGAAGATCATTTTGTAAACGCTCATGAAGAAGACCGCTTGGAAGGAAGAGATATTCGAATAAAAAACTAAGTCTTTTAAAGTAATAGGTATGTAATGGTCAAGAATTTCAATCAGAAAAGGGTAATGATGAAAGTGGGAGTTCCCATAAAAAATTATTATGATGAGAAGAGAGAAAGACTTGTCATCATTAAATGGATGACATTCGTGGCACAAGAAGTCTGTTTCGAAGGAAGGGAATTTCGAGATTGTTTTGTCTGAACACTTCAATCCGAAAGAATCTCGTGATCGGGGGGCTTATATTAATCCCAGAATTTCCTGAAGCTGAGTTGATGGAAAATCTGAGTACGAAGAGGCTAGAAGGTCAGATGATCATATTCATACCTATAGGTCGGAATTCAGTTAGGAGTAATAAAATAAGAAAATAGGGGTCGGCCTCATTCATACAAATCGGGGTCGACCTCGTCCATGCAAGTCGGATCTGATGTCAATGCTAGGATATCATCTGAAGAGTCGCAAGAGACAGTTACATAATGATTTATGATGGCATGAGAGTTATAGTTATTGATGGGAGAGACATTACATCGTAATTAGAGGGGCGACAGATGTTACTTGAGGCTGTATTTATGAGGGATATGAAAAAGTGACATTGATGGATGATGAGAAAGTCGAACCATATAAATATGAGATTTTTTTTAGGGGGAAAGGACAGAAACACAGGTAACAGACATTTAAACCAATCATTTTAAGCTCTCCTTATTAGATAACAGAAAAATCGACCTTTTAGTATTTTTTTAGCAACAAAATTATTATTATTTTGCTTATATTTAACTCATTTAATTTATGAATCAAATTCAACGATTTAATTGTTAAATCGAATTTCAAATTATGTTCGTGTTGATTCGATTCATTAACACTCTAAATACGAGGGGAATTAATAATTGTCCGTGAAAACCTTATAAATAAACAAACAATCCTCATCCCCATATTTTGATATCCTATTATCTTTATATTATCCTTTATGCTATATACAAAATATCCACGAAGTCCTATTTATATACCTAATAGCAAAATATGGCATTAGCTCCAACAACTAAAGTGTCATAAAGATCTCCAAAATGAAGGGGTCCTCCATTTCTTCCATGGTTTTCATAGCACTAATGGTAACTACTTCACTATTTCAACCACAACAACATAACAAGGTAGTTGCAGCATCACAAAACAATAGTGATGAAGTAGCTATTAATGGATGCATTGGACCGCACTGCCTAAATTATTTCGTCGATGACCAAGCTGATTTGATCATGGATCAACTGGCAAAATCTAACGGAAATCCTAACATCAGGAAATCTTTGGCTGATGATAAACTTCCATTTAGCTGTGAAAACATACATTACGGAGGCAGTTCATGTGTTAATAATCCTAGCCCTCAGTATCTAAAACCAAAACTTACTGGAAGGTGTAATCCAATGAACAGAGATCAATCATATCATCCTGCAGGCTGTCCTTCATAATTTTCTTTTTTGGTGTGTGTCTTCATTTATCTTTTCTTCTTATTCTTCTTCTTTTTTCCTTAACTATTTTTCTGTTTCAAGGTGAACTATGTCTTTTCCTTAAATTAATAATTAAGATGAGAGACAGAAATATCGGAGAGATAAAGAGAGGCACCATGCCTTTCGCTCTCTAAAATCACACAATCCCAACCCGTGTCCATTCATGTATAACTTATCTACGTTTTTCTTTATATTTTTCTGTTTTCAATTTGTCATTTATTTGATATATATATTAGTTATATTTTAATAAAATATAAGACTTAATAAACAATTGTCTCACTCATTTATTTATCTCTAATTTGAATTATAATGCCATGTTTTGTGATATATAAAAGGCGAAATTATATTAGAAGCCTTTTAAGATATATATAGTCAATAGTCTGTTGGAATTTATTTTGCACAACTATCCACTTAATTAATTTGACTGGACATAAAATATTTTTGATTCATGTGGAATAAAAAAGTGTTCAAAAATGAATGAACCATTTCAATTTTCAATGCATCTTTTTAAATTTTATCCTCTAATTAATATTACTTTTATCATTTTCAATATATAATAAGGGTACTTTAGTAAAAATATCATTCTCTGTCTTTCAATTATTCTTTTTTCTTAATCTATATGAAATGTTCAACTAGATCACTCATTGTGGGACGAAGAAATTATTGAGGAATATTTGTTGTATCTACCGTTAGGTAGTTATTCAATCATATTTGATAATTTTTTGTCTATTTCTTTTACCTTATCATTGATGGTATCATACCTCATGTAATTTTTCTCTCTCTCTCTTCTCTCTCTTTCTCATTTTTAGTTATTTTTCTCTGGGCCACATTAGTGGATGAAGAGTCTAATTCTATTAGATGAATAAAGAAGAAAAGCAGTAGAAAGGTAGTGGAGGAAGAATGTCATAACTGGAGAGAGGTTGTTTGGCGGTGACGAAGTCGTGCGGTGGCATCCGAAGTAGGTGATGATAATTTATGATAGTCAAGTAGGTGGTGATGAGCTGCGACAGCAGAGCTGGAAACAATGGCCGATCGCAGTCCATACAATAATGATGCCAAATATAGCGGTAAATGCATGACCATTGAGTTATTGGTTAACTCAACATCGATAAAACCAGAGTCTCCATTGCGGTTTCATTGTTTCCAAAGGAAAAATGGCAAAAGTACGAATAAAACCCAAAGATAAGAAGTTTTCAAATCAAAACTAATAAAATGTCAGAGATTATAGCTAAGGGGGTTGGTTACACATAGAGGAGATATTAGCACCCAAAGTGTCCTGGGTACTCCTAGGGAGCCCTTTTTTGTGTGTAAGTGTTTTTAGTTGGAAAAGATGTTTGCTAAAAAATAGAATGAGGGGATGAGAAAAAGAATTTATTTATTATATTTTTGTGTTTGATAAGATTTTTGGTCTTATGCCTACGTACCTACATAAAATGAGGGATCAAAACCTCGTAGTTCAGGGTAAAAATTTCAAAGATTGGTGAATTGATTTTAACAATTTAAAGATCTTTTGTTATCAATGAGAGAATACTCAACCAAACAACCATGGATAATGAGTATTTTACAGCATTTAAGAGGGAGGGCTACAACTTAGATTCAATCAACAACTATGCCACTAACCCCTAATAAATGGAATGACTTATACTCAATCTATCATGGAATGGGAGAATTATATCTCAACCAAATATAACTCAAATCTAAATTCTCTTTTTTTGAAAAGTTTAAAAGAAAAAGGCATAAAAATGACCAAAAGGATTAGATGAGGTTATTAGTTCTCTTTATCCTTTGAAAATAAAGTCAATATGATTAAGTCTATTTACAAGTTTGATTAAGAAAATATTTTGAAAATCAATGGCATAAGACCAAAGTTTCTACTCATTAAGACAAGTCTAAGTTGAAAACACAAGCAAAGAAATTTAGTAAATGAGGTAGAGATTTTGAAATTAAAGAAGTGGGAGGAGATGAAGGGACTATCCTAGACAAAATTTAAAAGTTTAGAGTTGAAAAAATCTGACCAATGGGATGCAACCCACAAGACAAGAATGTCAGATAGAAACTTGTTTCCTTTGGAATATTGAGCAAGCAACACGCTTAACCACCCAAGAAATCAGTATGAAGATTAAAGGCAAAGTCCTTCAAATTATAGGGATGTTGCCTATTCGAAGTCCAAAAGCTCAGATCAAGTCAAAGGCAGAGGTCCAACAGTCCACCAATATATGTTTTAGGGTTTTTGTTGTTATTAGGTATTTTAAGGTACTAACATCACAAACAAAACAAACTCACAAGCCCACAATATAATACAAGAACAAAATATGACTCAAGTGAGAAAAGTAAAAATGACTGAAACATAAACAAATTGCATGAATGTAAATAACAATGAATGATAAAGTGTATAATTTTAAATTGCATTAAAATAAAGTCAATACAAAAGATATTGGACAATGTTAGTGTAAGAAGAAAATTATTTTAAGTCATTCTTTGGAGAACACTCAACCATCCACTAACAAGCATGAAGATATAAACCAAGACATCATCCATGAGAAGGGCTCCAACTTGGATAAATCAACAAGTATACCACTAGGTCTCACAAAATGGAAAAAAAGTTAAATCTTCACACAATACCATAAGGAATGAGAGACTTACAGTCTCACTTACAAAAATGCTATGCCTTTGGGACAAATTTAGCTCTATGTTAAGCAATTGTAGTTGGACTTAAGTAGAAGTCACAACTATATGAGGCCGGGCAATAAAAATGTTGGTGTTAATGCATGCTAGAGACATGATACAATGAACCAAGCTCCTAAAGCATACCACACACAAAAAATAAAATGGGATGGACCTATCTCAATCAAGCTCATGTTGATTCATCTGACACGGGGTCATTGATAAATCAACTAGAATTTGAATATTTGAGAAGTCATTGGTCAATGATGGATTAAGGAAGAAGGAGATGAAGATGAAGAGAAGAAGTAAAAAGGGAAACCCAAATTGATCAAAGGAGGAATTTCATCTGATAAATACTATCCATTCATCTTAAGATATGAAGTTTACACTTTATTAACCCCCTAAATCCAATAGTATTAATCAAATGGAAGTTTAAATCGACCATGATCAAGGCCAAATAGAAGATGAAACATCACAAGGTCAATCATATAGCTCAACATAATATTTAAACAATTAATCAAACTTAAATCAATTTTTAAAGGAATAAAAAAGCATTTTAAAAGAGAAAAAAACCCTCAAATCCCTTTAAATCACCAAATAAATGGCCAAGAGATTTATCCTAGGTCAAACAAGGTCAAAGGACCTTAGACAACAAATTTGGGAATTCTCGGAAAGTCAGAAATATTTAAAATTAATTAAAAACATGTCAACAACTATTAAATTCACAAAAAATATCAAATCCAATCCAAAAAATGATTTTAATTCAAAATATACAAGAGAAAATTATTTAAAGATTTTTGGTCAAAGTCCCATATTTTTTCTATTAAAATTAAAATTATTATGAATTTAATAAGAAAAGGTTATTTAAAATATTAAAGTGGAAAATCAAATAATCAGAAAAATGAGGGCCATCAGATCTCCCTCATTAGTTGAGGTGGTAGATCTGATGGCCATGCACATCAAGTCCAATATGGTCACTAGTCAATGCATGCACAAACAAGGTAATCAAGAGGAATGACCATGATTAGAAGCTAGGGACCATATCAGATGGCCTGGATCTTTCCAGTGCACCACCGGAGCCCTAGCTCCGCTCATGTTCTCTTGTCAACCTCGCCAAACTGTCAAGACCAAATCATCATCAAAATGGATGGATCATATATGGTTTTAAAGAGAAAATCAAGGGGAACTCGAATCTGACATCCATTTCTTCCAATTCTCATTATATAAAAAGATATGTGGAATTGAAAAACGAGGTATGCAAAATGTGTTGCTTCGATTTAACTTCAAAGAAACTCAATCTTGTTTCCTACATTGGTAGGATTTTATCCAACCACAAATCAAGCAAAATTATGGAGAAATGAGAGAGAATTGAAGACTTGAAGTTTGAGAAATTTCACCTTCGGGTGATGAATTTTGAGCTAGATCTCGGTGCAAATTGAATTGGCCTTGCTTCCTATTGCTTCCAGGAGATGATTATAACACAAATGGCTTTGAACCCTTGGAGTTCTAGTTCAAAAATAGAAAGAGAACTAGAAGCTCGATTTTAAATGAAACCTTCAAGGTATTTTTTCAATGGAGGTTTGGGATTAATGATCAAAGCTTGGGCAAGGGTCCTCCTTCAATCTGAGGCCAATGACGTCATTATATAGGCATTGCAAAGTGATAATCACACCTTTCTAATTTAAATCCAAAAATAGCAAGTGATATGCATGGGTGCATGGGCATGAATTTAGGCCCGAATCATTTCTGCAACAGGTCCAAATTCGTGCGTAATTGATGCTGAGATCACTTCATTAAGTTGTAGCGGTAAATCCATGATCATCAAGCTATGCATAAGCTAGAGATCAAATAACAAGAGTCGCCACCACGCTTTTATTGTTTCCAAGGGAAAAGGGAAAAAGTACCAACAAAACCCAGAAGTAAGAAGTTTTCAAATCAAAACTAATAAAAAGTCAGAGATTACATGTAAGGGGGTTGGTTACACAGAGGGAAGGTGTTAGCACCCAAAGTGTCCTAGGTACTCCTAGGGAGCCCTTTTTGTGTGCATATGTACTTGGTATAAAGTGATGTTTACAAACAAAATGGAATGGGGGGATGAGAAAAGAATTCATTAATTATATTTTTGTGTTTGGCAAGACCTTCGGTCTTGTGCCTACGTACTAACATAAAAATGAGGGATCAAAACCTCGTAGTTCATGATACAAATTTCAAAGTGGATGCATTGCTTTTAACAAAATTAAGTTTGAAAGGCCCATAGGCCTAAAAATGGTTTAAATGAGTTAGTTCTTTTTGCATTTTTGAAAGTTTAAGTCAAGTATAGTTAATTTTATTTACAAGTTTTATTTAAGAAAATAAGTTTGAAAGTGCAATGACATAAGGCCAAAGTTTCTATCTTTTTGCAAAGTGGTCAAAGTTTAGAACAAAATAGGTTCAATCAAAGAAGATTTTTTTTAAATGGAGGGAGAGATTTTAAAATTAAAGAAATGGGGAGAAGATGAAGAGACTACCCTATGTACAAAATTAAAAGTTTAGAGTTGAAAAGATCTGACCAAATGGGTAGCAATCCAATAAACAAAAATGTCAATAGAAACCCAGAATTCCCTTTGGACTTTTTAGAATCAAGCATCACAAAAATGCATAATTATATTGTCTTGAAGAGTAAGGCGTCAAATAAAGATGGTCACATCCAAGCTTATCCATTCCGTGATCTTCTTCGAAATAGCCCATGTAATAGATGAACTCCACAAGTCACAGGTTCAAAATAACAGCTTCACAATGATCATGTTGCAAATGAACTTAGAGAGATCTTGAATGATGTATCAGATGAAGTTTCAAATTTCAAGCATTTGGTTTCTCAATAAGTTGGCATTGGCCAAGTCCTTTAGCATATGAAGGTTTCCTAGAGTCTAAGTCCATTTGTCCAAGATCAAGGCAACAGTCCACACAAAAGTTTTTTAGGGTTTTTTGTTGTTATTATGTACATTAATGGTCAAAGACCACACAAACAAGCAAAGTATACACAAACAAAATATATCACACAATATGGTCCAAATGGACAAAGTGAAAATTGCATTAACATAGACAATTAGAAGGATATGAACAATGGCAAATGTATAAAAGCTAAAATTAAATTGCACTAAGGTAAATGGCTTGAATTTAAATATTAGTAGTTAATAGGTTAGAAGTTAGTATTGTTTTGCTTTTGCTTTTCATTTTAAGACATTCTTTGGAGAACACTCAACCCACTTATCACAAGCATGGATCCTTGAACCAAGATATCTTCCAAAGGAAGGAAAAAATGCCAAGTTTCCACACAATACCATGAAAGAGGGGAAACTCACAATCTCACTAACTAGAATGCTTATGCCTTTTGTGTCACAAATTTAGCGATATGTTAAGCAATCGTAATTGGACTTATGTAGAAGTCACAACTATTTTAGGTCGAGCAATGGAATGTTGGTGTTAATGCATGTTAGAGACATAACATTATGAACTATGCTCATGAAACATACCACACACAAAAAGAATATGCAAAAGGTGTTGCCTAATCTCATCCATACTCATGTTAATTTTTCAATCAACTAGCCTTAGGATTTTGAGATATCATAGGCCAAATGGAATGAATGAATGAAGAAGGGGAATAAGATGAAGTAGGAGTGGAATGGATCAAAACACAAATTGGTCAAAGAAGGACTTTTACCAAATTAATATCATCCATTCATTTTAGGAGATGGAATGTACATTCCACCAATCCCCTAAATCCAATGATATTAATTTGACAAAGTCAAATCAACCTTGACCAAGGCCCAACAACAATAGTCAAACACCAATAAGTCATTACAATTGGTCAACAAAATTATTTGGCATTTAATCAAATTAAAAAAATACTAAAATAAGGCATTTAAATTAAATATGGTTTGTCCAATTCCTAAAACCTCATCAAAACACCAAAGAAATGGCCATGAGATTTATCATAGGTCAAACAAGGTCAAAGGACCTTAGAGAAAAAATTTCATAATTTTTGGACATTCAAAAGTATTTTTAAATAATTAAAAACAAATGAAAAATAAATTAAATCATGAAAAATATTAATAATGATCCAAAAAATAATTTTAATTCAAAATATGAAAGAGGAAATTTTTTGAAATTTTTTGGTGAAACTCTCATATTTTTTGGGTCAACATTAAAATTAATATGAATTAATGAAAATAAAAGGATTAAAATGAAAATTAAATTATCAGAAAAACATGGACCACTTGATCTCCCTCATTAATTGAGGTGGCAGATCAAGTGGTCACAAGCGCGTAATCCACGATATGCCTGAGTCAGCGCGCCACATGAAAGGTAATTCAAACCAACACACGAGATTATTTCATTTCAAAAGGATCATGTGGCTCTGAACACGCCAACTCACCACCAGAGCTACAACTCTGGTCTCCTTCTCAGGCGAGCCTCGCCGGACTGGTTCAGTCATAACCATCACCAAAATTAAAAAGAAGGATATGATTTCAAAGTAAAAATGGCATTGAGCACGAATCTGACCTCAATTTATCCTAACTCCAAGTATATTGAGAGATACATGGAGTTGAATTTTGAGGTACATGAAATGAGTTGCTTCGATTTGACCTCAAAGAAACTCAATCTTCTTGCCTACATTGGTAGGACTTCAGACTAACAAGGAATCAAGGGAATTGAGCAAGATTTAGAGAGAATCGAAGAGATTAAAATTTCTGGAAAATACCTTCAATGTAGGTCTGGGTTCAGCTGTTCTTGCCTTGGCTCGTGCTTGATCTCACTCCAAATACTTGCAAAAGAAGAATTGAATGCTCAAAAGGTCTTGGATCCCTGGAGGTTTGAATCTCAAAGCAGTGAGAATTCAAACTCAATTTCAAGTGAAATTCTCAGGATTATACTTTGGAATGAGAGGGTTAGAGGTTTGGGATCAAAGCTGGCGCGAATGTGTGTGAAATTCTGAGCATATGGAGCTCTATTTATAGCCAATTCAGTTGATATTTGCACACTTGAAATGAACTTCCAAAAATAGCAATTTGTGATGCATGAGTGCATGGGGGTGAGCAGGCCCATGACATCACTCTATCTGATCCATAATTGAGTGTAAGCAATCACTACGCCAAATAAGGGAAAAGAGGGCGCTTTTTTTGGCCTATAACAGTGCTTTAAAGCGCCCTCTAATCTGGCGCTGGCATAGGTAAAGACAACGCTTTTTTTCCTGGTGAAAGCGCTCTCTAAAGTGGCTCTTTAAGCCCTTTAAGGGCCACTTTAGAGGGCGCTTTTTAAAGAAAGCGCCCTCTAAAGTGGAAACTTTTAAGGGTTTAGAGGGCGCTTTTACTGGAAAGCGCCCTCTAAAGTGGAAATTTAAAGGGTTTAGAGGGCGCTTTTACTGGAAAGCGCCCTCTAAAGTGGGTGGTTATTTAAATTTTTTTTTTTAAAAAGCGCTATATTTTTTTATTTATTTTAGACAACCTGTATATTGAAGCAGTACACCTAAAACTGTATAATTTGAAGCCCTTTTTCACACATTGCATTCAACAAGCCTTATATACAACAATCCATACATATACAACAATCCACTGATATATAATCGTTTAACTTCTAAAGATTCTAAATATACAACCAATTCATAACTTAAAAAGAAATAAAGCTAAGTAGCAAAAGCATCTCTGAGATGTATGTTTTTTTTAGTTCTTTATTGTTAACTATGAATAAAACTAAGTAGCAAAAGCATCTCTGAGAATATGCACTGCCTAAGATTTATGATGTCAAACATCTCTATAAATGTTAAATCCGCTGTCCTGGATTTAGCACCAGCATAGCGCTGGTACTCCTCAAACACAGAAGACAGACACCAGTTCTGCATCTTTCTGAAGCAACCAACTACACAACCTGTTCTATGCTGCATTATAGAAGAAAAATCATCATTAGAACAAACAATTAGGAATTCAAAACAGAAATTCAGAATTGAGAAGATAAACATGCAAGTGATCAATCTTATACCTTTCCTCGTTTGCAATGAATCAAAACAGGGTGATTTCTCACATCTGAAACCAGACAAAATTAAGGAATTAGATATCTAACAAACAAGAGAAACACCAACAAAGATATACAAAAAATCTGCATTTCAAAGTTGAATAAGCTTGCTTCAAATACCAAGTAAAATTTTCAAAGCCTCCATAATAGAATCACTGAGAATAGGTAAAGAAACTTCCTGCAGAAAAATACAAAGATTTATTAACTCTAAAACAAAAAAAAAGAGATAAAACCAAAAATGAATCACCAATCCACATAGGTCAAATTTCATGATTATTAGCAGCTAACACCAACCCATATTTATGATAAACCCCAAACCCCCTTTTTCCCCTAATTATACAATTAAACCTAAAACCCTAATCTAATAATCTGCAAAAATAACACAATCACAGAAAAAATTCAAACTTTGAGTAATACACATACATTTCATGATTTCAATGAAATTTCATTAACAAAATTCAGAATGATTCAAACAATCACAGACTTTTTAACAACAATCAAAACCCAATTCAAAACATCATACATTGAAATAACATGATTAAACACATTTGAACACATATATGATGAATACGAATATAAAAAATTACCGTTTTCCCCTCAATTCCAAATTGAAATAGACGAATATTATGTGATTTAAGAAACTTCAAATTCTCCTCCGGATAGGGTTCAGGACACAAGTATCTGCATCAATTCGAAAAAAGTTTCACCCTAACCATATATATATATAACATCAATAAATCAATAAATAAAGAGTCATTTTAATCATAGTTAACAATAAAGAACTAAAAAAAATGGAACAGTTGGTGAAATTTAACCCATAATGCCTAGTCTCCATTGCTAGCATTGCAACACAATAATTATTGTTGAGAATACTCAATAAATGTATGAACCAAGAAAAATGAAACCAAAAATGAACAATAGCGAACGTCAGAAGAGAAACCAAGTAATATGAAGATTAGAAAAATACCTATGGTGTCAAAATCGAACAGCTAACAACGAATTAATAGAAGGAGGAAACGTCGTAGATCTAACAGAGGTGGAAGGAGAACGCCTTAGAAGTAGCGAAAATCGTAGCAGTGAAAACCCTAACGTGAAAAAGAACGAAAATAACAGAGAGTGAAATAACAAAACGCGCAGTATGTTATAATTTTAATGTTTACTAAAGGGGACCTTAGAGGGCGCTTGTGGAAAAAAAGCGCCCTCTAAAGGGGGCCTAAGAGGGCGCTTATGAAAGCGCTCTCTAAGGCTTTCCAAAAGCGCTTTATAAACTGGAAATGCACATGGACTTATAGAGCGCTTTTTTAAAAGCGCCCTCTAAGGGTAACCTTAGAGGGCGCTTTCTAAAAAGCGCCCTGTATTGTTGTCCCTCTATCTCCTCCTTATTTTTTCGCTTCACCTTAGAGGGCGTTTTATTACAAAAGCGCCCTCTAAAGTGCGCTGTCTATTCCAGTTGTTCGCTCCTTATTTTTTCGCTTCACTTTAGAGTGCGCTTTTGTAATAAAGCGCCCTCTAAGGTGCGCTGTCTATTCCAGTTTTTGGCGTAGTGAATGTTGAAGTCATGTTGGAATACTAGGCAATTGTGCATGGATGTTTAAAGTTCAATCTTGCCAAATGATGATACCATGTTCAAGTCATGCGCAGCCTATTCATTTCTTGTTCAAAATGGATGAATTTGGGCTTTTTGGAAAGGTTAGATCAAGAGGAACAACTTTTATGTTCAACACTTCTCCATTTGGAGATTGGAACTTGAAGAACTTTGAGGTGGAAGTTTGGAAATCTTAACATATTGAAAATTTTCCTAAGTGTCAAGTCATATGTCTCAATATTCCACCTTGCTTAACTTTTTATGTGAGCTTCAAATGAGTAAAGTGTCTTCATAAAAGTTGTATCTATCTCAAATACCTTCAAAATGATCACCAATTTTGTGTCATTTGGATTTGAAATGATAGAGTTGTGCATTTTTTATGTTTGGAAAAATCACTTAATCAATGGTATAGGTCAAAAGTGACCTATAATGTAACCTCATATCACATGCTCATAAAAGTTGAATTAGCTCTGACTCCAAACCTTAAAGTTGAAGTAGAAATCTTGAATTTGATTGTGCAACTTGGAAATCTTTAATCTCATAAAAATTGAGCACGTTATGGCCTTGGGAAGTTGACTTTCAAATTAGGGTTTAGACAAAATGACTTATAATGTTTCAACATAGAAATTGATTTTCCAAGCAAAACTAGCTCTAGGTCTAAACATGAAAGTTGCTTAGAATGTTATTTAGAGTAAGTTTTATCTTGGAATCATTTTCATATGGTGAAAAGTGTAGGAGATAGGGTCTAGGGAGACCCAATTTTGATCAGATGAACTCACTGGCCAACCCCCATCAACCAACTTGCTAATCTTCAATTATCTTGACTTTCTAGGCTCATGGTAAATCATATATGCGTAAGATGATGAAATTTTGAAGTGCCCCTTAAGAAATTTGATCAATTGGTGAGATAGCCTGTTGGAGAAGTTACTTAAGATACCCAGTCAAAATAGGGTTTCCAAGGCAAATCACCCTTAAACTCTTGAAGAAAACTTGATCAATATAACATGTAGTAATCAATGGAACTCATATATGATGCCCATAACCATTCTTGGATCAGATCATGGTTGTGCTCTTTGTCATGAGGGTCTCAAACCCTAGATATGTACTTGATAGATCAATGGAGATCATGCCCTACCTACAAAAGAGTTAAGCCAATGCAAAGACATATTTTTGGTATTTTGGTTAGTGAAATGATAAAATACAAGTATGATACAATCACATAGTGCTTGGTGATCTCTCCCAAAATAAACCCAATGAAAGAGGGGTAAGGAGGATGCCAAGGTATGATCCAAATGCTAATGCTTATGATGAAATTGCATGAGGGATCTTAGGGTCCAAATTGAGGTCTTACAGCTGCCCCTATTTAAGGGCATTCTAACTGAGGAGGCGAAGGTTAAAATCTTCATGTCGACTCAGTAGAATGGGCTTAAATAAAAACATATAGAAACAAATTTTGGTACCTAAGAGACCTCATGATGCATATGATATGAATGTAAAAGTACATTCTTTGTGGGGAAATATTGCCACAAAGGAAAAAGAAGTCAGAGAGAGACCGAAAGTCCGCAGGAGTAAAATGCATTCCGTAAGAAAAAGTCACTGGGGAGACAAAGACTCTATGGGGGATAAAAAAGGTTACGCGTAGACCAGGCTACGACTTAAAACTGCTGGAGGACTCGAGGAGATCCATGTAAAATGGAAAGACTCAGCCGAGGAACAACAACATCTGCAGGGGATACGAGTAAGTTAGGATAAAACTGAAGTACTTGAATCATGCAGAGGAAAAGCGGTTTCACTAAGGAAATGCGCACTCAACTCAACTGGGGAAGAAATAAACTTCAACACAGGAGGAGCAGAAATCTATTATCTACTACCTGTTACTGTGTAAGGAGATAATAAAGATCTGACAGAGAGGACATTCGTCATCGGTTAGGATGAACATATCAAGGATGACTCGCTGGGAACCAACAGAAAGGAATATTCATTACCGGTTACTGGGTAATAATAACCTTGCTGGGGAAAACTGCAGAAAATAGGATTTACAACTACCAGTTACTGGGCAGAAGACCAAGGGTGAGAGTATCCGTCATCGGTTAGGATGAACATATCAAGGATAAACTCAACAGGGAAGAAAATCCGTCATCGGTTAGGATGAACATATCAAGGATAGACTTGCCTAGGATTGTCAAGAAGGATACCCGTCATCGGTTAAGATGAACATATCAAGGGTAAACCAACTGAACAAAAAAGTAGGAATTACATCTATCGAATGCTGGATAGAATACCGTCAAAGAAAAAATTCGTCATCGGTTAAGACGAAAATATCAAGGATAGACTCTGTGAGGAGATAAAATAGGAATTACATCTATCAGTTACTGAATAGAATACCAAGAGAGAGAATCCGTCACTGGTTAAAGTGAACATATCAAGGATCAACTCTGCGGAGGGAACAAAAAAAAGGATTTACAACTACCGGTTACTGGGTAGAAGACCGCAAAGAGAAGGAAACCCGTCATCGATTAGGATGAACATATCAAGGATTAACTCTCTGGGGAACAAAAATAGGGATTACAACTACCTTTTACTAGGTAGAATACCAAGAAGAGAATATCCGTCACCGGTTAGGATGAACATATCAAGGATAGACTCAAGCAGGGGAGAGAAAGATATTCGTCACCGATTAGGATGCACATATTAAGGATATACTTCCTGGGGAATCATATCCATTTGGGACTCTACTGAGGAGAAAAAACAGGGGTATTTTTTCCTGGTATTGAGCAAGAAGTAACAAACTGCAATCTAAGAAGAATATTACCAGTTACCGGGCAATAAACTCTTAGGAGACTCGAAGCATCTATCTAGGTAAAAACTAGAAATATTGGCCAACCATTCGACATACCTTGCAGTCTGTATAAACTTGCTTTTAAAGAGTCTTTCTACTTCTGTTTTTATCTTTGCCATAATCTCTGGGGCGAAACGCCTGGGCGTCTGCTTCACTGGTTTTCTCCCAGCTTTTATGGGCAGCTTTAACTCGACCAAATCTCTACTCAAACCAGGAATTTCATTATAATCCCAAGCGAAACAATCTCTAAGTTCTTTGAGTATGGATATTACCTCAGACTTTAGTTTGTTGTCGATGTTAGCGCTTATATATGTTGGCCTTCTTTCGCCATTTTCGCCAAGGTCGACTTCTTCCAAAGGGTCTTTTGGTCGGATTCTCTCTAGTGCCTTTGGGTCTTTTTCGAACCCTAAAGGTTCACTGTCGTAAATGAAATCCAGATGCTGTATGTCGACGTTCCCTTTATTCAATGCATAGGCCTCAACAACCATGTTTTCTTCAGCCTCTATGGCCGACTTTATTTTGTTTTCGACAACGTATGCCGAAATCTTTCTTAAAGCTTCCAATTCAGACATCATCACTGGCACCCCCCCAGCCTGTCGGACGGATACCTGTGTATGGTGGATCATCTAGGCGTTCCACATCCCAAATGAAGTCGTGAGTCTCATGTAGAGTTAGAGAGACAAAAGCTTCACTTAGATTGGCATATACATCCTCAGCTGGGAAGCAAGGGGAAATGTTGGCCAGCTTTCTTTCAAACTCCTTCTTGCCGACATTATTCACATCGGCCATAAAATAACCTTGGTCGGCCTCAATGTTTTCGGCCACTCCATCCTCTCTCCAAATCACCAGCCTTTGGTGTGCTGAAGAGGGCACGGCTCCGACGCCATGTAGCCACTCTCTGCCAAGTAGTAAGTTGTAACTTGGCCTTGCGTCAATCACCATGAATAGTGTCGGTCTGGCCATCGAACCTACTGTAACATTCACCATAATTACTCCCATGGTGCTTTTTGTCTTTCCTCCATAGTCTGACAAGACCACGTTGTTAGACCTGATGTCGGTGTCGTACTTGCCAATCTTCTTCAGAATATGATATGGCATAATGTTTACCGTGGCACCACAGTCGACCAAAATTTTGTTGAAGGTTATGCCTTCCACTTTTGCCCGGATCAGTAGTGGTTTCAGATGGTTTTTCATGTTCATTGTTGGTCTTTCGAACACTGCTTCTTAACTTTCAGCAGTACCATCGTTCAGCATAAAATAGCATCTTGGTTGGTGTAACGCCATTTCTTCAGCATCAGCGTTGTCCCCTGATCCTTCGACTTCAGTCACACAGTCGTATTCTTGTGGTAGGATTGATACCACGTTGACCAGGATGTCGAGGCTTGCTTCGGATTCTGAATTGAAGTCATCAGTCACTTCATCAGAACAATTTTCAGCTGGTCGATGCACATACTTTCTTATCCGTTCTTTCGCCGCTGTGTCGACCTTCACAATTTTCTTCTCAGTATTCGCCTTGCTGGTTATGCCTCTTGCAGCGTCTCTTTCATCTTGTTTACGCCTCTGAAAGCGTCTCCATTGAGTCTGTGTCATGGGGTTCTTTCCCAAATAGTTTTCAGAGATATGAGTCCTCTTCTCTGACTTGAATTCACGCCTATAGTTTACTGCTAGACCTCCTCTAGTATCAGCAGCAACCCCTTGTGGGGTATCTTGTCTTTCCTGAGGTTTAATCCAGGTACCTCTAGGCGCCCTGGCCGACGACACGTAGCTTTTGGGCCTTGTTGGGTGATGTCCCACAGCCCTTTTTTAGCCTCCCTCATTCTGGTAACCCCGGGTTTGCACATTCCTTTTTCTCTTACCCAGCTGCAGCTTCTAGAAGTTCTTCGCTGCTATCTTGTCGGTGACAACACCACACCTTGGACACAAGCATACCTGTGAACCCTTGTTTTTGCAGCGATACAGAAAATCCACCAAGTCCTCATCAGCCCTTGGGTAAACTTCAGCTATATCGACATCTGGGCTTTGCCCAGTTTGTTCCAGCATGTTGGCCTCATCATACTCGCTGATCTCGACCATGTTGATCTCGACTGGTTCCACGAACAGGGCTTCCTCCTGGTGAAGAGGATCAGTGTCGATCTTCATCCCGCGGCCAGCAAACTTCAGCCTGCCTTCTTGAATCGCTTTTTGAACCAAATCCCTGAAAAGGTAACAATTAGAGGTGTTATGACCAAGATAGTTGTGATATTTACAAAAACCTCTTTTCTGTCTTTGTTCCAACGGTGGTATTTTAGTACCAGGCGGCACCACCATCTGCCCATCTTTGACGAATAAGTCAAAAATTTCTTCACACTTCGACACGTCGAAAGTGTAAGTTTTCGAGGGGAATTTTGGGTTGTTTTCGACAGGATTCTTGCCTTGCGCAGGCAGCAATGAGCGACACTCATAAGCGGACCCTGGCTTCAGTTCATCCACGTCGATTTCTAATTCGGTCGATGAAGCATAATCTGCCTCACGTATTGGGTCGATCGCATCGTATTCGACGAACGCTACCTTTTCTTTCTTAGACTTATTGTGCCTAACTTTTTCTAGCCTCAATCGTTCTAGGTGTCGGACTCTGTCATCCAGTTGTGACATACTTTTCACAAAAGTTGGATCTATCTTCTTCCTGATGGAATAATCTAAACCCCCTGCGGCCATTTGAACTAGTTCATGCTCTGGAACTTGTGTGAAGCACCCAGCCTTTAAAGACCTAAAATGATTTAGATAATCATCTATACTTTCAGCGAACCTTCTCTTAATACTAGACAATTCCGCCAAACTAATTTTGGAGTGTCCTTCGTAAAACTGTTCATGGAACTTCTTTTCTAACTTGGCCCACGAGTCTATGGAACTTGGAGCCAGCGAAGTAAACCATGTAAAGGCCGCCTTGGTCAGAGAAGAAGGGAAGTTTTTTACTTTTAAGCATTCATTATGAGCTAGATCCCCTGACTCTGTCAAGTATCTGGCGACATGTTCTATTGTCGATTCACCATACTCTCCCCCAAATTTAGTGTACTTAGGCACCTTCATCCCCCTGGGTGCCTCGGCTTGGAGAATAAATTCAGCTAATGGGGAAATGTATAATGGCCTTTGTAACGTGGCACCCATGCCATTTCTAGCCATAATCCTTTCGACAATAGTTGTCAAATTATTTTCCACCGCCAAGTCTTCTTGTCGGTGTTTATCGATGATTTGATCAGCATCCTGCTGTCGGTTGACCATTACCACCTGGTTACGTCCCACCACTCCTGATTCGACGCCTTGATGTTGGAGAGGTCTAATGACTTGTCCTTCGTGGACTGTCTCCTCCTCTGCTGCTCCTATCTCTATCTGCACAGGCCCAGTCGGCCTAATCGTTGGCGTTATCTGTTGAGCTGGTGCCCCCAGAAAATTGCACAAACGCGTCAATTGGTTCGCCACCTGTCTGTTGGTTTCAGCAGATTCTTGAATTAGTGGATTGAAGACTGTGCCGATCTGGTTGGTCAACATGTTAACCAATTCATGGTTACTATCGTCCATTTGCTGTCTCAACACCACTACTGAAGTGTTCGACAGCGGCATGGTTCTGTTTTGAGTAGTGTTCCTTATGTTGCCCCCTTGCGTTGATCCTTGCAAGGGAAGGTTTGTTTCTGAAAACAGTGTTGCACTGGATGTCGACTGATATCCTAGCATTAAGGAATACGACATTCCATAAAGCGGATCTGTGGTGCCAAAGCGAGGCACATAAAGTCTGAATGTCGTTATCGTTGATCCTGAACCCCCCGGTGGAGGCTGAGGAATTGATGTTCCAACCGTACTCGTAGTCGACGTGGTTAAGGCTGCACTTGTCATCGGCGGCAACGTGCCAGCCTGTGA
This sequence comes from Lathyrus oleraceus, assembly GCF_024323335.1. Taxonomy (NCBI): domain Eukaryota; kingdom Viridiplantae; phylum Streptophyta; class Magnoliopsida; order Fabales; family Fabaceae; genus Lathyrus; species Lathyrus oleraceus. The sequence goes on from NC_066581.1 coordinate 530,803,089, forward strand.
AACTACTGTTTCCGTATTTGATAAAGTCCCCCGTGGAACTTCATCAGTGTTAGTGTCTGACATTTTCGCACTACTTCATGGCTTACTATATAGCTTGCCACTTCTAAGTTTCATGCAATTTCGCAACTGCTCTAGCACCGTCCCACTGGGCATGCCATTTTGTTTACTGTGGAAATTGGTAAACAACCGCTTGTCTTCCCTGGTCTTAAAACGAAGGGTTACTTGCAGGATCGACCAGTTGATCCTAGGACATGTGCTAGTGCAAGTGAGACTTGTTCAAGCTTTGACGAAATGACTTTGTGAGGAACGGCTCCCAACAAAGTGTCGAACAAGTGTTTGGTTTTCCACACTAGCGTTTTTGGACAATATTATCGCCTGCAGGTGACTCGTGACCGACAACGCTATAACATTCAAAAGATGTATACTACGAACACGCATTTGGTAAACTCTATGATCGTGATAGAGTCAGTGTCGACAGCATAAACGACAACGTAAAAGGATAAATTAAAAGAAAAAGAAATTAAGATAAAGTGTTCAACGGGAACAATTGAAAAGTAGGGAAGTTGCATTGAAATAAGTGTGGTGATTCACGTACATAACACTCTCAGAGAAACTCTTGCTTCCTCGCGCTGGGAATGGGAAGTTTTCTTACAAGTGGTTTCGTAGTACAAAGTGACACCCCTAACCCCTTGTGGGATACTCCTATTTATACTAAACTAGAGGAACTACTCATAAGCTAACTTTCTAGAAGCTAGCAGATGTTATGACCCACGACTTGCATAACCGCCGCACCCATGTCTTGCAAACTGCTCCATGTTATGGCGCTCTTATTCCTTGTGGAACTGCTCTTTTATTTTATATTTCAAATTTCCCCTGCCCAAATGTCAAGGTGAAGCTGTCTTCCGCGCATTTGATTAAAATTCTTTAAGTCCCAAAACCTCGTGTTGGTCGATAGAATGCCTTGCCGACGGAGCCGTCGTTTCCTGTCGGCCTCCTCTTTTAGTTTGCTTTTCCTTCTTGATTGCGTTCGACATCTTTTACCTTTTGGTAAGGTATAATCCCCACATTCATAGGCCTCTTTCATTGTTTGTGCTCTCAACCTACCTTAGGGATATTTCATGGTAACAGATATCCACATGTTTGATGTGTTTGTCATGATCTCTATATTGACATAGGTTCCTAGCTTTGGTGGCTTCTACAGAGACTTAGGCATATGTGACATTCAATGATACGTTTTGTGAATGGGTTTCGTCGATGATGGGTGATGGACGGTTCAATGGAGTTATGGTCATGTATTCTTCATGGACGGTGAGAAGAAGGACTCCTTACATGTTAGTACTAAAATGGTGTCAGCAAGAGCATCAACTAGGGTATCTTCGGACTAACCTCGTTTTAACACCTTTAATTGCATTATTATTGCAATTGTAATATTCTCTTGATTTTCTTCAACGTAGAGCAACCTTATATTTTGTTGTTGTAGAAGATTAAAAAATTCCAATAGTAGTTTGTTTGTATTTTAGGCACCGGACGATGAATAGGAACGTGATGTTGCAAGGGAGGAACGTGATGTTGGAGATCATGTAATTGTGGCAAAACCAAAATGTGAGGAATATGAACGTGATATTGCAAGGGAGGAAGCGAAAAAAGTGAGGTGGAGGAGGAATTTGTTTATTTAATGGAGGAATTGGATGCTTTTCTTGAATTGTGGGTTGAGGAATCATAGATGAAGCTAATAAAGTCTCCTCTATACGGGAAATAACTGGTGAAACGTTGTCTTGAAGGATTTGAATGATGGACCGAAGATCGTTGATAGCACTTCGAGTGTCTTTTAAACCAACCATCGGAGAAAAGGAAAACAATTAGGAAAATGGTTACAGATGTTCAGAGTTGTAATAAAAGACAATTGTGTCGATTCAACTTAGAAAATTCGAGAGTACTAGAAGATGTTTCTCAAGTCGGAACCATTATTTCATTCAGAAATAGAGAATTAGTGAAAGGTTGATGACGACTGATGTGGTAAGACTTATGTTGTAGTGGTGACAATTCTTCAATGATAGAATAAAATAGTTGGAAAAGCTAAGCACACTGACATTAAAGTCATATTATTAGTGATGTGGAACTTTGCAAGTATGATTAAAAATATATCTGAGTGTGACTCAAAATCACATTTATAGTCGTTAAATATAGATCAACAATCTTGATGGAAATATAAACATGCTCATATGTGGCGTTCAAAGATAGTAATATACTTATATCTCAATGATTGACACCCTCGTTTTGGATTTAGCCGATTTTTATTGGCCATTGACCAACCCAAAACAAAAGCAAAGACGGTATATGTGGCATAGGGAAATAACTTTTCTTTGAAGTCCCAAATTTGAGCTTTACGTTCACAATTTTGATGTTTCTCGCAATTCATTGAGTAGTTACTACGTTGAAAGGGATTTTAAGGTTAATTTCAACTAGAGATTTGGAGTTTAAGAAAAATCAAACACCTTATATTTTTTAAAATCTAAATTAGCAAAAAGTGAGAAGATACAAAGACGTGAAGGAAAAAATGACACCAACTTAAAAAGAATTGAAAAAGCAAATACTTCATCCATAATTATTTATAGACAAAAAAAACCATTTTGATTTCTTGTTATAAATGGTAAGTAAACAATATCAGTATTATTTTAATAAATTATTTATAAATAAAATTATTTTTCTATAAACACAAACTATCAATTAAAATTATTTATATATTTTTACATAAAACATAAACACAAAAATTAAACTATTTAATAAATATAAAATATTAATTTATTTCTTATAAATTGTACGGAGTTTGGAGCCAATAGGGAGCATTAAATAAGTAACGCTTGTCAACTTGACACAGAAACGACGGGAAATTAAGTGTCGGTGTGATTATTAAGAGAAAAAAAGTATCGGTTTAGAATAATACACTAACGATCCACATCCCATTAACCCTGTTATCTTTAATCAAACAAATATTAATATTTTATTTTCTATAACACTGTTCCAGTCATTTTTATAAATAAAATTATGATTTTATAGAGGAAAATCCTATTTATATAGCTAGCAAGACTAGGACATTAGCTCAAACAGCACAAGCTTAACAGAGAGCAATTCATTATGAAAAGATCATTAAGTTCTTTGCTATTAACAACACTACTGCTAACATCACTTTTTCAGCCACACCAAAATATCTCAGCAGCATCACAAAACAATAGTGATGAAGTAGCTATTATTGGATGCATTGGACCGCACTGCCTAAATTATTTCGTCGATGACCAAGCTGATTTGATCATGGATCAACTGGCAAAATCTAACGGAAATCCTAACATCAGGAAATCTTTGGCTGAAGATAAACTTCCATTTAGCTGTGGACCAAACAAACATTACGGAGGCAGTTCATGTGTTGATAATCCTAGCCCTCAGTATCTAAACGCAAAAGTTACTGGAAGGTGTGATCCAAAGTACAGAGATCCATCATATCATCCTGCGGGCTGTCCTTAGTAAGTTCTTATTTTGTTTGTGTGTCTTCATTTATCTTTTCCATATTTCAAGGTGAACTATGTGTGTCTATAATCAGGGATGAGCCGTTGTATAAAGCACATCTATATGTACATTTTTCTGTACATTTTCATGTATTTGGTAGGTATATTTGTATCTCAACATCTTTTGTTGGGATTCCATTAACATGAATAAACATTAAGTTTAAAAAAAATGCATTTCCTTCATCAAATCAATACATTTCTTTTTTTACTAAATCTCATTTGTTAAAACAAGTACTCCAAATACTTCCAATTGACCGAATGACATGCTTTTTTGAAATTCAATGAGAAATGTCTTAACCTTCCTCGTTTTTACCAAAATTATCAACTCATTTTTCACTATTATTCCTTAAAAATATATCTTCGAGGAACAAATTATACTTGGAATTTTTAGATCAAATTTCCCATTACCCCCTTCGAGCTATTTTTTTAAGGAAGATTGAGTTTTATAAAAGGTGTTTAGAAAGATATTTATAACACTATTTTGTCATTGATGACTGACTTAGTTAACCTATCATTTATATTTTCTGGAAGTATAAACTTTTTCAAATAACATCTCTCTAGATGTGATTAACTATCTGATCTTGTGAAGCCTAACATCAATATGCTTGATCATGACACGATGAATCTACTTGTTTGCAAAATAACTAGCACCCTGACATTACGATGCAACCAAACTCCACCTTACTCAACACTTACTCTCTCACCAATCCTGCAAGCCATAAGACTTCTTTGATAACTTCACCTTCCTCCATGTACTTTGTTTCATTTGTTGACATGAACACTTTGAATTGAACCGACGATTTCCAACAAATGGATCTTCAAACTAAAGTAAAGAAAAAGTCTGTTATAGATCTTCTATCATTGATCTCATTAGAATAGTCTGAATCAACATATTCTACAACTGAATGATCGCCTTGTTCACTTCTAAACACAATACTATAACTTGTTGTACCCTTCAAGTATTTCAAAATCCACATGACTGCTTCTCAATGATGATTTTCTGATTTGGACATAAACTTATAAACTTAACTTACAACTTGTGCCAAATATGGTATAGTGCAGACCATATCATACATTAAATAACCAATATCACTAGCATAAGGAACCTTGAACATTTACTCATCTTGTTCGTCTGGAATATATCTGACATCATTCAATATTCGCATGCCACCTTTGTTCATCGAAATTTTAATTTGTCTCATTCCAATAATAGTACATATTTTCTCATCATTTAGATAAACATATCCAAAATTACCTAACTTAATTGGAGTGAACCATTCTTGGTGTGGCGTTATGTGGTAAATGTCGCTACCGAGAAAAAGGAGCGAGCTGACTGTCCGAAAGCGTCAAAAATAATAATGACACAGAATCTCCATTGAATTTTATTTACTTCTAAAGAGGAAAGAGGAAATAGTTGATAAACCCTTAGAAGAAATTACACAAAGAATGTATAAGGATATGGATTGGCCTCGCAACCAAATATGAGTTCGGAAGTCGATTACGCAAGGGTAAGGTATTAGCACTCATCATGTCCATGGTACTCCATGGGAACCATTTAAGTTGTTAGCGTGCGTGGGTATTTATCCTTTAAAAAAACTATCTTTATTATTATTAGAAAAAATGGGAAAAAAATGAGATTTTTGTTTTTTGTTATTATGTTTGCCAAGGATTGTGGCCCTTGTGCCTACGTATCATTCATTGGATGATGAAGAATCAGAGTTTCGTAATTCGGAGTAGAAAATGTTTGTGTGTTGGTTGATTTTACCTTAAATAAAGGTTTTTTGTGTGATTACCTAAGGTGAAAAAATGAGTTTGATGAGTTGGTGTTGTTTTTAGCACTAAAATCTATGGGCGGAGGCAAATATTTCAAACAAACAAACCAAACGTCTTGTGTCCAAAATAATTAGAGTAAGGGTAGGAGAGCTTCATCCTTACTCATTACTCACCACTTAAGGCTCGTGGCGCACAATACGAAACATACTTTTATTGTATTTTTGGATTTAATTGGGAAAATGCCACTTGACGTTGGATCAAGAGTTTATTGATTTAGATTTTGAAATGGTGACATACATGAATATTTACAAAGTAACCAAGCAAGAAATAAAGGGTCTCCTTGTAAGGTATCCCGAGAGAAAACTTTGTGTGTGTGAAAGTGACATATGTTAACAAGTGGATAATGGACTTAAAGAGCATGTCTCCCTAGGGTAGTGTCATGATGTCATTCTTACAATAAAAGATTGCAAGTTATAAATGAAAGTCCAAGTTAGGGAAAAGTTTCAAGAGATAGAGCAAGGTCCTCAAGAAAGGGTCCTAAATGAAATCCTCTAAGTCCAACAATTGGTTAAGAATAAAATGCATCTTTTGGTCTTTTAATTTTATCATGTTTTTATTGTTTTTGATTATAATAACAATAAGTAAATGACAATGATAAATATGTATGAGGATATATATACAATGATGATGATGATGGGTACTTGAAAGTAAATTACAATGCAATAAAGTTGACAAGAAAATAAAATCACAAGATGATAATAGGTCAACAATATCAAAGGTTATCAATGAATATTTGTGGTCAGTAATCAAATGGACAAGGTAACCACCTATAAATTATCTATCCATAAGTCACAGAACTCAAAATATGGTGCATCAAGAGATAACTTATCAGTAATGCGAAGTATTGAAGATGATACTGTTTACTATGGAAATTGGTAAACAACCGCTGGCCCTCCCTAGGCTTTAAAACGAAGGGTTACTTGCAGGATCGACCAGTTGATTTTAGGACATGTGCTAGTGCAAGTGAAGCTTGTCCAACTCGATGGAATGACTTTGTGAGAAATGGTTCCTAACAAAGTGTCGAACAAGCGTAAAGTTTTTCCACACGAACGGTTTAGACAATGTTACAGCCTATAGGTGACTCGTGACCGACAATGCTATAACATTCAAAAGAGGTATATGACGAACACGCTTTTGGTAAACTCTATTATCGTAATAGAATCAATGTCGACAGCGTAAACGACAACGTAAAATGATAACTCAAAAGTAAATGAAATTAAGATAAAATGTTCAACGGGAACAATTGAAAAATAAGGAAGTTGCATTGAAATAAATGTGGTGATTCACGTACATAGCACCCTCAAAAACTCTTGCTTCCTCGCGCTGGAAATGGGAAGTTTTCTTACAAGTGATTTTTAGTACAAAGTGAACACACTAATCCCCTTGTGGGATATTCTATTTATACTAAACTAAAGGAACTTCTCATAAGCTAAAACTCCTAGAAACTAGCAGATGTTATGTCCCACGATCTGCACAACCGTCGCACCCATGTCTTGCTAACTGCTCCAAATTCTGGCGCTCTTATTCTTCTTACAACTGCTAGTTATTTTTAATTTTCAAATTTCTCCCGCCCAGACGTTAGGGCGATGCTGTCTTCTACACATTTGGCTATAATTCTCCAAGTCTCAAATTTCACCTTAGTCGACACAATGGCCTGTCGACCAGGCTGGCTTCTTTTGTCGGATTCATCCTTTGACTTGTGTTTTTTCTACTCTTGCTTGCCTCCAACACCTCTTTCTCCTTTGAGGGGGTATAACCCCTAAATTCACAGGGCTCTGTCATTAACTATGCTTTCAGCATGCCTTAAAGATTTTTCGTGGTAACAAAATGCCCCCTAGAGATGCCATTTTCGACTGTCGAAGTTGGTGAGATGATGGCATCTCTGAAACATCGATTTACCCCTTACTGTTTCCACTTCTGCTTAGTGGGTCTTCTGTTTACCCCATGCTGATGACGTCATATAATCATGACGGACGTTTCCTTTCCTCCTCGAGACGCACAAAATCACGTCTACGTTATTTCGCGTCTTTATGACTGAACGTGTTTGTCTTTTCGCTTGCCCTCTCTCCTCCACGTGTCTGTAAGCGTGGGAACGTGGGCATACGTGTTGAAAATGGAAGTTCAACCGCTCACTCTTCTCTGCTCAGGGTTTAAACTCTATAAAACCCTCACTCCTTCTTCTTCTTCTCTTTTTTCGCCTTCTTGCTTCAGCATTTACCTGTCTCCTGCGCTTTGTGAGAACTCTTCATCTTCAAACCGAAAAAATCTTTTATTCTCTCCATGGCAAGCTCTAACAAACCTTCTGCTGCTAAACTCACACATCCCATCAACATTGATGGTAGGGAGTATGTTCTTGAGCCTCCGTTTACAGAAGAAAAGGAGAAAATCTGGCGTTCTCAGGTATTGATTTCTCTCTCTTTGGCTAATGAACCCTTAGCGCTCTTATGTCCTCTCCCAGAAAACCGACACCCAGAGGTTACCAAAAATGAATCTTCCCTTTTCCCCGCCAGTCACATTTCTGAACCTGTGATTTCCGCTCAACAACCCTTCTCCCTTCGCTATGTCGACATGAACTTCAGGACTGCTCCTCCCAGAATTTGTCCTAAGTTTTGCGCTTGGATGGACCGATTGGAATCAGAAAAAAATCGACCATTGGAAAAGGACAGACATCTATGCCCTTTTACAAATTGCCCGTTGTGGCCCTCCCCAGTCTTGTGGCATGTTATTAGCTTTCCTTCAATTCTGGGAGAGTTCGACCAACTCCTTCCATACTAAGTGTTGGCATGATCACGCCGACACTCCTGGACATTGCTTCCATTACTGGCTTGAAACCAACTGGCGAAGTTTTCGACTGCGAAGCTGTAGCGCCAATTTCCTTGAGGTTCGACGTTGGTGACTCTCGCAAGCCAACCTACAATAATTTTATTGATCATCATGCCACCTCTGTAGGCTCTATGACCGACGAGGAACATGTGGCGTTTCTGACCCTCTGGCTATCCCGCTTTGTCTTCTGTTCTAGATCTATGCAGGTAGCCAAGCACTTTGCCCTCTTGGCGACCCAACTGCACCAAGAGCGTGACATTGCCTTGGGTCAACTGATTTTAGCTCTCTCTATGAGTCTCTATCTGAGGTTGTCTGCCAAATTAGGCTCTTCGACCCCGAGAACTCCAGAAAGAAAAACGTGTTGGCCCATGGCCCTTTCTGGTTTTTGCAGCTGTGGCTCAATGCCACTTTCTCCAAATATATAACCCCTTATGGAATGAGGAGGGTTGCATGTCCCCCAGAGGAACGACATCTTATCTGGAAACGGTTGATCCCCCTGACGCCTATCAACAAAAACTTCCCGGACCTTCAAGTGTTTCGACTCTTACTCAACATCATGTTAACTCGTGTCGATTTTCTACCTTCTATGGCCCATTTTAGCCGTCGAACTGAGGGTCCTGAGTGGCTCACCAGACCTTTCCCTCCGGATGATGGGGAACATAGAGATGAAGCCTTCCTCATTTGGAGGCGTTTTCTTGTCCCTCGATTCTTGTCGGCTGAGACTGCCAGTAGCAATCCTGGCTTAGTGGCTTATCAGCCTAACCTCGTGGCCAGGCAATTTGGCCTTTGCCAATTCATTCCCAAGTCTCTGTTCTCCTCTCAAGAATTACTTGCCAATATCCTCTGCGGTCAACCTTGGAGCGAGGTCGAAGAGGAACTTGAAACCATCTGGAAAAACCGACCACGTCTTCCTTCTCTTCCTTTTCGACCAACCTACTACTGTACCAAAGAATTCCATGATTGGTGGTAGTCGTATTTTACCCTTTATGTTGGCGCTCCTGATGCCAAACTATCTGAATTAACTGAGGCTTTTGTTTGTTTGCAGGCGAAGTCGACCAAATGTAAGGCTCTTCATGTCAAACAAATTCGTGCTTTTTAGAATTATTTCCAAGTTGTGTATCGACCAGATAATCTTCGTGGGACCATCTGGGGGGCTGCGGTCGAACTAAAGGCGAAAATAACAGACCGGCTTTCAAAACTCAAAATCCCTGGTCACGTGAAAGACAAGTATCTTTACGCCCTTCACTTTGGAAACCTCAAGTTCCCGCCTCTGCCATCTAGTCCTCTGGCTTTGGCCTTTGGTCATTTGGTTCCGGTGTGGTTTTATTGTCCCATTTTATACGTCCAGAGTGGTCCCGACTAAGTATTATCTTCCTGACTACTCAGGGCCGCTTCATATTGATCCTCAATATGTTAGCGTGTTCGAAACTACACAACTTGGTAACACTTCTCCGAAAATTTTAACACTCCTTTCTAGCTAGATTTCGCTGCTCACTTGCTTTTCTTTTTTTTATTCGCAGCGATCCCTCTAAATCCTGTAGGTTCTGCATCTGCTAACCAACCTACTCCTTCGACACAGGAGGCACAGGTTCGACTCTGGCTGAGTTGCTGTTTCCTTTGGCTTTTTGTTTTTATTCTTAACCATCCTCTCCCTTCTTGCAAGCTGCTCCTAAGAAATCCTCTGACGATGATGGGCGCCCTATCGCTCATGTTTTGAGGAAACCCAGTTCCTCTGTATGCCCGTATCTGAAGCATTCCTATTTACTCTTGTGCCTTCTTAAGAGAACTACTACATGGTCACTAATATCTCACTTATGTGCAGGGTCAACCACGTTCGACGGAACCTACTGTCTCCTCTCACTCCAAAAAATCCAAGAAACGCAAACACTCTGCCCCCGCAGGCTCTGAGGTATTTCTTGTCGGCTTGTCTGCTCTTCTGGCTAGAATATCTGCTTATAACCTCTCTTCGTGTCTCCAGCATACTTCCCAGCATAAATCCAAAAGCCACCATGGTCACAAGAGGAAAAAACATGACTCTCCCTCAAAGAGTGGCGAAACCAAGAAGAAAAGGCACCATACAATGCCTCCTTCGGAGATTCCTGTTGAAACCCTCGACACCATTGTGGTCGACACTTCCATACTCAATTCGGTCCCTGATCCAGCTGTGGGCGCTTCACCGTCGACTGGCATCTCTCCTGCTGCTGCCTTGGGGAAAACAAATTAGGATGCAGTCTCTCCTGCGTCAACACAGGTATTTACCCATTTTCCTGTTCACTCCTTTGGATTTTTGTACTTTTCTTACACAATTTTTCTTTCTGCAAGCTGAAGCCTCAACTGAGCCGACTCAACCTGTTGCTGACTATACTCCCGCGTCGCCGGTCTCTTCTCCAGCTCGCCCATTTTAGTCTATCGACACCGCTGGTGAGTTCATTGAATTCCCTATCCATATTAGTGATAGTGACTTTGACTCAGTCACTAGTCCTGCAACGCATCCGGACTCCAGTTCGACTAGTTCTGACTCTAGTCTTTCTTCAGCTTCCTTGCCTTTGCAGGATCCACAGGGGGCAGTAGGTGTCGACATCAACAAACAACAACCCTCTCAGCTTACTCCTCCGTCGACTATTTCTCCTTCTCCTCAGGTTACTCCTCCGTCTGTTGCCTCTCGTTCGACTTTCCCGGGGCTGGCGTTCAAGCCTTCTGCTTTAGAAGCAATTGCCAGGCTTCGCAATCTGGTGAAATTGCGTGATGCTTCTTCAGACTCTGAGCAGCTCTATTCTGGAAAAGTGGGCCATGAGGCGACGAAGACTAAGGCTCTCATGGACAAAATCCGCGTTCACGCCTTGAATCCTGACCTTCCTTTCGTGCTAATGCATGAGCCTGCTGTCGGTCCAGAGATCCTGAGCGTGCTTGCCCAACTAAAGGGTCACAAGCTCTCTGATTATGTCAAAAGTGCAATGGCGGCTCTCGAACACCTCCTGGTTCCCATGTTGCACCACATCGACAACGTCAGGGACACTGAACGCCAGATTGCTGCTACTGAGGCCTTCGTGAAGGAGAAATGGGAGTTGGTGACACATGCCCACGCAGAGGTCACCAATATGTTGGGGGCTATGGAGGAGCGGAAGAAGGAATTGACCTTCAAACAAACACGGGCCACTGAGATACGTCAACAAATTGATGCCCTTCGACGTCAAATTTCTACTCTGGACAGTGAGTTGGAGTCAATTACCCAGGAGGAGTCACGTTTTGTCGACGAAGTGCTGAAACCTGTCGAGGCCACTATGGAGCAAACCACCAGTGATGCCTTAGCGGTTGCTGAAGACCTTTTGGTCGTCGAAGGGAAACTTGAGGAGCTCAAAGCCCACGCCGACACCTTGGATCCTGCGTCCTTCCATTACAATTTTGAGCTTAAGTCTTTCCAAGCCAAGTTCGACCAGTTTTGACCGTTTCTATTGTCTGTACAATCTTTTTGTAATATTCAAACAATGGCTTCTTGCCACTTTAATGTTATCTTTCTTACTTTTAGCACTGTCTATTTGTTTTCTGTGCCTTTGTAGCTGGTTTCTAACATAGTTATCTTCAACCTTATACTTTCGACAGTTGTTTAGTCTGCCACAATTTTGACCTCTTGAAGGAGAGGCCTATATTTTTTCAAGTACTTTCCATTTACTCTTAGGATTCACCTATCTGGTGCCAACTCTTCGACCTCGTAGGCGTTGTTGGAAAAGGCCTGCAAAACCTTAAACGGTCCTTCCTAGTTAGGGGACCATTTACCCAAAACTCTATCATTTCTGTCCATAGGCAGGATCACTCTCCAAACCAGATCGTCGACAACAAACATTTTACCTTTCACCTTTTTATTGTAGGCTCGGGCGACTTTCTTTTTCTGCCTTTGTAGGGAGTCCAACGCTAACATTCTTTCTTCATCTACGTCGACCAATTCATCTGTCATCATACTCCAGTAGTCTTCAGACGGTATTTCGTACTGCCTTTGGGTTCTGACCGTCTGGACCTGAATCTCTACTGGAAATACTGCGTCGTGCCCATACACCAGTCGAAATGGGGTTGTTCCAGTTGCTTCTTTTGGTGACGTTTGACACGCCCACAAAGCTTGATCCAACGTCTTATGCCAATTTCTTGGCTTCTTTCCTATGTGTTTCTTTATTAGGCTGATGATTACCTTATTAACAGCTTCGACTTGGCCATTCGCCTGTGCGTAATAGGGGGTAGAGGTCTGTAATTTGATTCCCATTTCTTTTTCAAAATCTTGCACTTTTCGATCAGTGAAAACTGACCCCTAGTCGGTTGTAATAGTTTCTGGGATGCCAAATCTACAGATGATGTAACTCTGGACAAAGTCTATCACAACCTCTTGGTCCACATTTGTTAATTTTACGGCTTCAACCCATTTTATGAAATAGTCGATACCGACTAGCACATACCTTTGTTGTTTCGACGAGGCTGACCTTATTTCTCCTATAACATCCAGAGCCCATCCTCGAAATGGCCAGGGCTTCACAATTGTATGCAGTTCGCTTGCAGGCACATGCTGTATGCCCCCATGTAATTGGCATTCTTGACAGCCTTTAGCAAATTCAATGCAATCTCTTAGCATTGAAGGCCAATAAATTCTTGAGCGCATCAAGAGCCATTTCATCTTTAAACCTGCTTGATGTGCCCCACACGCCCCGCTATGTATGCTTGACACAACCACGTATGCCTCACTTTCTCCTAGGCATTTTAATAACACTCCTTCGATCGTCTTTTTGAATAATTCATCATTTACCAAGACGTAGCTAAGGGCCCTATACTTTATCTTTCGATTTGTCGACCCCACGAGATTACGTAAGTAATTGAATAGCGGTTTATGCCAATCACTTCCCCCCCCCCCCCCCCCGTCGTCGATAGCCAGAATTTCAAAATGATTTTTATCTACGGTTCCCAACTTCACGATCGCCAAATCCGATGGTGACAACACTGTTTCTCGTACTTTCTCTCTTACTTGGACCTCTTCATCCTGGTCTTTCGATGCTTTGTACCCTGAGGCCTCCTGCGCCAAATCATTTGCTCTTTGGTTTTCTTGTCGTGGAATGTGTTGGAGATTGACCTGCTCAAACCTCTTGAGTAATCTGATGGTGACCACAAAGTACATGATTAAATTTTATTTAACACACCTGTACTCTTTTGATGCTTGTTTAATCACTAACTCCGATTTGAAGGAGAATGGCGATCCAAAACGCAGCGGAATTTAAAATTTCTCCTTTAATGATCCTTACGAATGGGCATGATCAGTGATAGAATCGTTATCTCTTATGGCGATCACGAACTTTGAACGATGACAACGCCTCTACTCAGTCCACACGAACGGATTCCTTCAATCTCAGTGCTAGCTGCTATGAATGAAGGCTTTGAGTGAGTGAGAGAGAGAGAAACGAAATTGCAAGAGTGACAATGCTTCTACCCAAGGGTTCTATTTATAGAACCACTTGTGTGGGCTGCAAGCTAAAAAGCCCACTCAAGTGTATATGGCCCATATCTTATAATATGCCAAAATGACTTAAGCTCGTGGTACCTTACCATATTTCGTATTTTACTTCAGTACACCGTACCTTACGATGTTCTATAATTCACTTAAGGGCACCGTACATTACGGTATTCCTTAATTACTTTATCTCTCATCAATTTGTCCTTTGTGTGTGACCCTATAGGTTTTCGCGACATTGGTAATTATATTAAATCACGTATTTAACATAATAAACAGTGAGCGGTATCTAGCAACACATCACTGCTACCCAAGACACGAAAATGTCATGTGATCTGACAAATCCTTCTGTGATAATAATTATGTATATAATTACCCTTTTGCCCTTATGTCTATATTGAACACAAGGCATAGACCGTGTCATCCTTGTCTAGTTCAATATTGGGCAATTTATCCTGTTACGCAGGATGGGCAAATTCCATCTAGGTCACTCATGTCCCTTAGCATGCATCGTGGAGTACCCATCAACTGTCTTTATGGTCATCCAGTTACGGACAACGTTTGATCAGCAATAAAGCACTCGACTCTACATCTAGGATCCATAGTGGTTTCAGGTCGAAGGGTGGTATACACCATTATCACCATGAGAATAACTTATGACACTTTGCATAACATTCTATATAGTATTCTCATAGCGGGTCAATCCCGTATAAATATTACTCTTAATATTCATACCTATGTTTGAGACTTGATAACTCCTTATCCATGATCCATGAGATGTGATCTTCAGTCTATAAAATAATAATAGTCTTCAGGCTTTAATGTTATCCCACTTCACAATAAATCTCGACTACGGATACTTTAAGAATAGTGTCCTTATGTTTAATTTGCTCTCATGATTAAGTCACACTTGATACATTAAACGGACTATCTATTCCAGGGACTTTATTAAACAAACATAATAAAGAAAAAGCCTTTTATTATTAATAAACAATTCGATACAAGTACCAAAAGTATTGGCCTCTAGGGCTTACGCTAACAATCTCCCACTAGCACTAGAGCCAATCAGGCATACCCCTAATGCCCATAGATCTAGTATGGCCATCATGCTTCTGCTGCGCAAGAGGCTTTGTCAGTGGGTCCGCAATATTGTCCAGTGTAGGTACTCTACATATTTTCACATCTCCTCTATCTATTATCTCTCGAATGAGGTGATAACGCCTAAGTATGTGTTTGGATCGTTGGTGAGATCTAGGCTCCTTAGCTTGTGCGATAGCACCATTGTTATCACAATAGAGACCAATGGGATCCACAATGCTAGGAACTATGTCAAGTTCAGTAATGAACTTTTTGAACCAAACAACTTCCTTTGCTCCACTTGAGGCAGCAATATACTCGGCCTCGGGTGTAGAATCAGCAACTGTATCTTGCTTTGAACTTTTCCAGCTCACAGCGCCACCGTTTAAGCAAAACACATAACCAGATTGCGATCTAAAGTCATCCTTATCTGTCTGGAAGCTAGCATCGGTGTATCCAATTACAACCAACTCTTCCTGACCTCCATATATCAAGAATGAGTCCTTAGTATTTCTCAAATACTTAAGGATATTCTTGACAGCTACCCAATGGGCATCACCAGGATCATATTGGTACCTACTTGTTGCACTTAAAGCATACGAGACATCTGGTCGAGTACATAACATGGCATACATGATAGATCCTATTGCAGATGCATATGGAATCTTATTCATGCGATCCCTTTCTTCCTTAGTTGAAGGGGATTGTGTTTTTGATAGACACGGGCCATGTTGCATAGGTATGAATCCTTTCTTGGAATCATGCATATTAAAGCGTCTCATCACTTTGTCTATGTACGTACTCTGACTTAGGCCAAGCAGTTTTTGTGATCTATCTCTATAGATTCTGATTCCTAATATATAGGCTGCTTCACCTAATTCCTTCATAGAAAAGCATTTCCCCAACCAAGACTTTACTTATTGCAGGGTAGGGACATCGTTTCCAATGAGTAATATGTCATCTAAATATAATACCAGGAACACGATCATGCTCCCACTAACCTTCTTGTAGACACAAGGCTCATCTTCGTTCTTGATGAATCCATATTGTTTTACTGTTTCATCAAAACGAAGATTCCAGCTTCTGGAAGCTTGCTTCAATCCATAGATTGACCTTTGTAACTTACATATCATTTGGGCTTCTTCTGGTATGTCAAATCCTTCAGGTTGTGTCATGTACACATCCTCAAGAAGATTCCCATTAAGGAAAGCAGTTTTGACATCCATCTGCCATATTTCATAATCATGATATGCAGCGATAGCAAGTAAAATCCGAACAGATTTAAGCATTGCAACTGGTGAAATGGTTTCATCATAGTCAACCCCATGAATTTGTTTATATCCTTTTGCAACCAGTCTTGCCTTATAGGTATGTACCTTACCATCCATGTCAGTCTTCTTTTTGAAGACCCACTTGCATCCTATAGGGTTAACTCCTATAGGAGGAACTACCAAGTTCCAAACTTGGTTTGCGTACATGGAATTCATCTCAGATTTCATGGCTTCTAACCACTTCTCAGACTCGGGACCAGTTATGGCCTCTTGGTAGGTCACAGGCTCATCTTTATCCATGAGTAATACATCACCTTGATCTGTTATGAGATATCCATATCTCTCAGGTAGGTGACGTATCCTGCTTGACCTACGCTGGTCTTGTTCTACTTGAGCAGGTTGCTCTTCCACAACTACTTGTGTTTCCTGATCTAATTCCTCCATAGGTGTATCGATGCTTTGTGATTCTTGAATTTATTCAAGCTCTACTTTCCTCCCACTGATTCCTTTGGAAATAAAATCTTTTTCTAGGAAAATTCCAATTCGAGCGAGAAACACTTTTCCCTCAGAAGGATTGTAGAAGTAATATCCTCTTGTTTCTTTAGGATACCCCACAAATAAGCATTTGTCAGATTTGGGCTCAAGCTTAGTTGAAATTTGTCGTTTCACATAAACTTCGCAACCCTAAATCTTCATGTAAGACATATGTGGTTTCTTACCACTCCATATCTCATATGGTGTCTTCTCAACCTTTTTGGATGGAACACGATTAAGTGTGTAAGCTGCTGTCAATAGTGCATGTCCCCAAAAGGAGTTTGGAAGATCGGCGTGACTCATCATGGATCGGACCATGTCTAACAGGGTTCGATTTCTTCTCTCAGATACACCATTCCATTGGGGTGTTCCAGGAGGAGTAAGTTGGGATAGGATCCCACACTCTTTCAGATGGTCATCAAACTCTAGGCTTAAATATTCACCACCTCGATCTGATCGAAGAGTTTTAATATTCTTACCTAGTTGGTTTTGTACTTCATTCTTGAATTCCTTGAACTTTTCAAAGGACTCTGATTTGTGTTTCATTAAATACACATAACCATATCTACTGAAATCATCAGTAAATGTGATGAAGTACTGAAAACCTACTCTGGCTGGTATGTTTAGTGGTCCACATACATCAGTATGTATGAGGGCCAAACGATCATTAGCTCTTTCACCTTTTCCTGTGAATGGAGACTTTGTCATCTTTCCAATTAAACAAGATCTGCATGTCTCATATGATTCATAATCAAAAGAGTCCAACAGTCCATCTTTATGGAGTTTGGAAATGTGTTTCTCATTTATGTGGCCTAATCGACAATGCCAAAGGTAAGTTGGATTTAACTCATTAGGTTTCATCCTTTTAGTATTAATGTTATAAATAGGCATTTCAAGATCAAGGACATATAGTCCATTGTTCATTTGTGCAGTAGCATAGAATATATCATTCAAATAAATTGAGCAACAATTGTTCTTTATTATAAATGAAAAACCAAACTTGTCCAAACAAGAAACAAAAATAATATTCCTGCTAACTGCAGGTACATAATAACAGTTCTCTAACTGAATTATTAAACCACTAGGTAAAGTCAATACATAAGTTCCTACGGCTAAAACAACAACCTTTGCTCCATTTCCAACTCGTAGGTCGACTTCACCTTTTGCCAAATCTCTACTCCTTTTTAGTCCCTGCACATTGGTACAAATGTGAGAACCGCATCCAGTATCTAATACCCATGATGCAGAAGTAGATAAATTGATTTCAATAACAAAAATACATGAAGTTGAAGTCTCTACTCCATTCTTCTTATCTTCCAGGTACTTTGGGCAGTTTCTCTTCTAGTGTCCGGTCTTACCGCAATGGAAGCAGGTGCCTTCTTTTGCTATGCCTTCACTAGCCTTTAAAGAAGCAACGGTGGATTTGGGTTTGGCAACTTCCTTTCCTTTCCCTTTATCACCCTGCTTAGTGGGCCTTTTGTTCTGTCTCTTTCCATTTCCGATCATCAGAATGGACTTCTCTTTTGACTTCAGATTCTGCTCAGCAGTTCTTAACATGGCGAGAAGTTCAGGAAGAGATTTGTCCATATCATTCATATTGAAATTTAGGACAAATTGACTGAATCTATCTGGCAATGATTGCAAGATCAAATCAGTCGCAAGTTCCTTTCCGAGGGGAAAACCCAATCTCTCAAGGTTTTCCACATACCCAATCATCTTGAGCACATGGGGACCTACAGGGGCTCCCTCAGCTAACTTGCCTTGAAAAAGGGCTTTTGAAACTTCAAACCTTTCATGCCGTGATTGCTCTTGATAGAGCATCTTCAAGTGTTCGATCATATCGAACGCTGCCATGTTCTCATGTTGCTTTTGCAATTCTGAGTTCATGGTAGCTAGCATTAGACAAGCAGTTTCATTTGCATCATCGACATGCTTCTTATAAGCATCTCTTTCTGCTTTAGGTGCAGAACTAGGAGGTTCCTCTTCAGGAACAGGTTTCTCCAAGACATACAGCTTTTTATCATGTTTGAGGACAATCCTCAGGTTTCGGTGCCAATCCAGAAAATTTGTCCCAGACAATTTTTCTTTGTCAAGGATTGATCGCAAGATGTTGTTAGAGGTGTTTGTTGTCATGGTAATCTACATAAGAATTAATGAAAATATAAGTATCAATAACATATTTAATTAGGCCTTTAATTAAATATGCTCCCACTATTTTACTCAAAACAAATGACCCTCACCATTTGATTCGGAAAATCCCGTTGGAAGATTTTCTAGTGGGTCGAGATCCATATTTCACTTCGTTTTAAGTCTGCGTAGGCGGATTACACAAAACTAGGTTATTTAGGTAGGAACTCCTTCCAATTGTATCTAATACAACTCTCGAATATTTTAGTTGGGTGAATAACTCCTTATTCCAATCCATCACATGGATCATTTCCAACTCTTGCTTCTAAACATATATAATCTTATTATAATTTGTTTAGTTAAGTTTGACCCATTGTTTTAACAATTGGATATTACAATTATCCCATCGCACCTTACTAATATAAAACGTGCACCTCGCGTAGGCGAAACCTACATTATCTGATACTAGTCTTGATGAGTGTTAAAACTTGGAAAGCATAAACTTAATATTTAATTTGAGGGAATTTGCAATTATTCTTATCTCACCGGCTTATTTATCATATAAATCGTCTCTCACATGCATCATCATACATTCACATGCATCAACATACATATATAATGAAACAGTTATGGCCCCTAGCGCAATTGTTCTCCCAAGCCAATGAGAGAACCTAAGCTAACCTAATAACGATCTAAGCTTCTCCAAGCAAGATGTTCAAGGTTGTCCTCCTTTGATATTGACTTCTTCTCTTTCTTCATAACATTACATTACATAAAAGAAACTCGTTTTACATACGAGGGAGTGAGATGAGAAAAGAAGTTACATTGAGAGATTAAAAGAGAGGAACGACACGCAGGTCATATTTTAAAACCCAAAACAAAATAAAGGAAAACTAAGGCCATAACCGATCACCACAAGACAATAATAAACACATTATTATTATTATTAATTTTAATTCTTTTAATTAATTAAAACCAAATTAAATTTCGACGACCGATCACACTACGCAGAGTTAGCCGGGGTCCGCTGCCCGGTCAGCGGGAACAGGTGTATTTTGTCTTGCGTTAACCGGTTAACCAAATGCGTTAACCGGTTAACACTGTTGAAAATCTGTTCGTAATTTGTATTCTGCTTTGCGTTAACCGGTTAACCAAATACGTTAACCAGTTAACACTGTTAAAAATCTGTTAGAAAGTTGTATTCCGTCTTGCGTTAACTGGTTAACCATATACGTTAACCGGTTAACACTATTTGAAAATCTGTTAGAAAGCACAACTCTTGTGCAGTCACAACCCTAATCACATAACTCTTTGACAACACAACCCTTGTGCCGTCACTAACCCTAATGCACCAATTTCAGACCGTCAAACACATCTCGATTGTTGATTCAGTATGATTGATCAACACGTCATTGCTTCACCATACTAATGTCGGATCAAGAAGCAAACGACCATTGATCGCTCAAAGGAAAACAACCATTAAGTGTTTGAATGAATGAAACAGAAATAGTATATCATATATACCGTATTTTGCATCAGGATTACTTATATCATATATATAACTTGATCGATCTCGATTTAATTACTCTTTTATTCTTTGATTCATTCTGTCTTTAATTGTATTAATACAGAAAATAAACAGTTATCAGATTCATGGTTTCGTAAGTGGCTCTGATACCACTGAAGGAGAATGGCGATCCAAAATGCAGCGGAATTTAAAATTTCTCCTTTAATGATCCTTACGAATGGGCATGATCAATGATAGAATCGTTACCTCTTGTGGCGATCACGAACGTTGAATGATGACAAAGCCTCTACTCAGTCCACACGAACGAATTCCTTCAATCTCAGTGCTAGCAGCTATGAATGAAGGCTTTGAGTGAGTGAGAGAGAGAGAGAAACAAAATTGCAAGAGTGACAATGCTTCTACCCAAGGGTTCTATTTATAGAACCACTTGTGTGGGCTGCAAGCTAAAAAGCCCACTCAAGTGTATATGGCCCATATCTTATAATATGCCAAAATCACTTAAGCTCGTGGTATCTTACCATATTTCGTATTTTACTGAATTACACTGTACCTTACGATGTTCTATAATTCACTTAAGGGCACCGTACATTACGGTATTCCTTAATTACTTTATCTCTCATCAATCTGTCCTTTGTGTGTGACCCTATAAGTTTTCTCGACATTGGTAATTATATTAAATCACGTATTTAACATAATAAACAGTGAGCGGTATCTAGAAACACATCACTGCTACCCAAGACACGAAAATGTCATGTGATCTGACAAATCCTTCTGTGATAATAATTATGTGTATAATTATCCTTTTGCCCTTATGTCTATATTGAACACAAGGCATAGACCGTGTCATCCTTGTCCAGTTCAATATTGGGCCCATAGACATTTATCCTATTACGCAGGATAGGCAAATTCCATCTAGGTCACTCATGTCCCTTAGCATACGTCGTGGAGTACCCATCAACTGTCTTTATGGTCATCCAGTTACGGACAACGTTTGATTAGCAATAAATCACTCGACTCTACATCTAGGGTCCATAGTGGTTTCAGGTCGAAGGGTGGTATACACCATTATCACCATGAGAATAACTTATGACACTTTGCATAACATTCTTTATAGTATTCTCATAGCGGGTCAATCCCGTATAAATATTACTCTTAATATTCATACCTATGTTTGAGACTTGATAACTCCTTATCCATGATCCATGAGATGTGATCATCAGTCTATAAACATAATAGTCTTCATGCTTTAATGTTATCCCACTTCACAATAAAGCTCGACTACGGATACTTTAAGAATAGTGTCCTTATGTTTAATGTGCTCTCATGATTAAGTCACACTTGATACATTAAACGAACTATCTATTCCAGGGACTTTATTAAACAAACATAATAAAGAAAAAGCCTTTTATTATTAATAAACAATTCGATACAAGTACCAAAAGTATTGGCCTCTAGGGCTTACACCAACACGAGTCTCCCATAATTTCGACATTCCTTGCCCCCAATTCTAGCAAAAGTTCAAGTCCGATGATCAGTGACTCATATTCGGCTTCATTATTGGTGCATACCCCTTCGATTCTGTATTTGAACTCTGCTGGAATTCCATTTTGAGAAATTATGACTCCTCCTATCCCAGATCCATGCTTATGTCTTGACCCATCAAAGTATAGCCTCCATGGTGCTAAATCTACGTAATTCTGCGCCATTTCGACCATTGAATGGTCGACAAGAAAATCCGCTACTACCTGCCCTTTCATCGTTTTCAAAGGTACGTATGTCAGGGAGTATTCTGTTAACGCTAAAGCCCATTTCCCAATTCGAATGTGAAAAATTGGTTTAGATAACATGTGTTTAATAATATCAAAGTGGGAAGATACGTACACATCAACAAGCTTGATATATTGCTTTAGTTTCATACAAGAGAAATATAGGCATAGACATAGTTTTTCTATATCACTATACCTAGTTTCAGGATCATTAAGCATTCGACTAAGGTAATACACTGGTCTTTTGACACATTTTTCATCCTCTTGGACTAACATACTTCCTATAGTTGATTCTGAGGCTGCAATATACAACCTCATTGGCCTATGCCTAACATGAGGGGCCAGTACTGGAGGCCTAGTCAAATACTCTTTGATTTTGTCGAAAGCCTCTTGGTGTTCATCCTGCCACTTGAAATCCTCGTTCTTCAGTCGAAGTAGTGGGGAGAACGCTTTTGTTTTGCCACTTAGATTTGATATAAATCTTCTAAGAAAATTTATTTTTCCCATAAAGGATTGCAACTCCTTTTTGGTCGACAGAGGCTTGACGTCCATAATGGCTTTTGTTTTGCTTTGGTTTACTTCAATACCCTTTTTATGCACCACAAAACCAAGGAAGTCGCTTGCTTGCACACAAAAAGCACACTTTAATGGATTCATTTTTAATCCATATTTCCTCATTCTTAGAAAGGCTTTCCGAAGATGTTCACCGTGAGCATGTTGACCATTTGATTTTATCACAATATCATCAATGTATACTTGCATGAAATCTTCAATAAAATCATGGAACATTGAGTTCATTACCCTCTGGTATGTTGCTCCGACATTTTTCAAGCCGAATGGCATGACAACCGACTCATATATTCCCAAGGCTCCTGGACATCGAAACGCCGTCTTCGGCACGTCTTCTTCTGCAATAAAAATTTGGTTATATCCAGCATAACCATCTAACATGCTTAAGTATTCAAAACCAGCGGCCGAATCGACCAATATTTCAGCCACGGGCATGGCATACTCATCTTTTGGGGTGGCAGCATTTAGATCTCTAAAATCAATACATACTCTTAAAGACCCATTTTTCTTTATGACTGGCACAATATTGGCCAACCACTCGACATACCTTGCCATTTGAATAAACTTGCTTTTCAGAAGTCTTTCTACTTCTTCTTTTATCTTTGCCATGATTTCTGGGGCGAAACGCCTGGGCGTCTGCTTCACTGGCTTTCTTCCAGCTTTTATTGGCAGCTTTAACTCGACCAAATCTCTACTTAAACCAGGCATTTCGTTATAATCCCAAGCAAAACAGTCCCTAAATTCTTTAAGTATGGATATTACCTCAGACTTTAGTTCTTTGTCGATGTTGGTGCTTATGTATGTTGGCCTTTTCTCGCCAAGGTCGACTTCTTCCAAGGGGTCTTTTGGTCGGATTTTCTCTGGTGCCTTTGGGTCTTTTTCAAACCCTAACGGTTCATTGTCATAAATGCAGTCCAAACGCTGCATGTCTAAGTTTCTATTAGCCAAAGTTGGCTTGTCTAGGGTTTCTGGCCCAATAGCCATATGCCCTTCTTTATTTAACGCACAGGCTTCAACAACCATGTTTTCTTCAGCCTCTAGAGCCAACTTTATTTTTTTCTCGGCAACGTATACCGAAATCTTTCTTAGAGCTTCTAACTCAGACATCATCAGTGACGTCTCCCCAGCCTGTCGACCGAATACCTGTATAGGGTGGATCATCCAGGCGTGCCACATCCCAAGTGAAGCCATGAGTCTCGTGTAGAGTCAAAGAGACGGAAGCTTCACTCAGATTAACATATACATCCTTAGCTTGAAAGCAAGGAGAGATGTTGGCCAACTTTCTTTCGAACTCCTTCCTGCCGACATTATTCACGTCAGCCATGAAGTACCCTTGGTCAGCTTCGATATTTTCGACCACCCCATCTTCTCTTCAAATCACCAACCTTTGGTGCACTGAAGATGGTACAACTCCGACACCATGTAGCCACTCTCTACCAAATAGGAAGTTGTAACTTGGCTTAACGTCTATCACCATGAATAGTATCGGTCTGTTTACTGAACCCACCGTGATATTCACCATAATGACTCCCATGGTGCTTTTCGTCTTTCCTCGGTAGTCAGACAAAACCACGTTATTAGATCTGATGTTGGTATCATACTTTCCAATCTTCCTCAGAATATGGTGCGGCATGATGTTGGCCGTGGCACCACAATCGACCAAGACTTTGTTGACAGTTACGCCTTCCACTTTTGCCCTTATCAACAGTGGTTTCAAATGATTCTTCATGTTCATCATTGGTCTTTCAAACACCGCCTCTTGGCTTTCAGCAGACCCATCGTTCAGCACAAAATAACATCTTGGTTGGTGCAAAGCCATTTCTTCAGCATCCGCATCGTCTACCGACTCTTCGACTTCAGTCACACACTTGTATTCTTGTGGTAAGATTGACACTATGTTGACCAGGATGTCCAGACTTGCTTCAGACTCTGAATTGAAGTCATCAGTCACTTCATCAGAACATTTTTCAGTTGGTCGACGGACGTACTCTCTTATTCGTTCCTTCGCTGCTGTTTCGAATTTCACAACAATTTTCCTCCCAGCATTCGCCTCGCTGGTCACGCCTCTTGCAGCTTCTCTTTCGGCCTGTTTACGTCTTTGAAAGCATCTCCATTGAGTCCTCGACATGGGGTTCTTCCCCAAATAGTTTTCAGAGACATGAGTCCTTTTTTCAGACTTAAACTCACGCCTGTAGTTAATTGCTAGACCTCCTCTAGCAACAACAACACCTTGTGGGGTGTCTTGTTTTTCCTGAGGCTTGATCCAAGTACCTCTAGGAGCACTTGCCGACGACACGAAGCTTTTAGGCCTTGTTTGCTTATTTCCCACAGCCTTTTTTGAGCCTCTTTCATTCTGATAACCCCTGGTAGGCACATTCCTTTTGCTTTTACCTAGTTGCAGCTTCTGGAAATTCTCCGCCGATATTTTGTCGGGGACAACACCACATCTTGGGCACATGCACACTTGTGAACCCTTGTTCTTGCAGTGATACAGAAAATCCACCAAGTCTTCATCAGCCCTTGGGTAAACTTCAGTTATATCGACATCTGGGCTTTCCCCAGTTTGCTCCAGCATGTTGGCCTCATCGTATTCGGTGATCTCGACCATGTTGATCTCGACTGGCTGCACGAATAGGGTCTCCTCTTGGTGAAGAGGATCAGCGTCAATCTTCATTTTGCGGCCAACAAATTTCAGCCTGCCCTCTTGAATTGCTTTCTGAACCAAATCCCTGAAAAGGTGACAATTAGAGGTGTTATGACCAAGATAGTTATGATATTTACAAAACCCTCTTTTTTGTCTCTGTTCTAACGGTGGCATTTTAGTACCAGGAGGTACCACCATTTGCCCATCTTTGACCAATAAGTCAAAAATTTCCTCACATTTCGACACATCGAAAGTATATGTTTTCAAAGGGAATTTTGGGTTGTGTTCGACAGGATTTCTTCCTTGTGAAGGCAGCAATGATCGACACTCATAGGCGGACCCTGGCTTTAGTTCAGCCACGTCGATTTCTAATTCAGTCGATGAAGCATAATCTGCCTCACATATTGGGTCTGTCGCGTCGTATTCGACGAACGCTACCTTTTCTTTCTTAGACTTATTGTGCCTAACTTTTTCTAACCTTAGCCGTTCTAGATGTCGAACCCTATCAGCTAGTTGTGACATATTTTTCACAAAAGTTGGATCTATCTTCTTCCTAATGGAATAATCTAAACCTCCGACGGCCATTTGAACTAGTTCATGTTCTGGCACTTGCGTAAAACACCTAGCCTTTAAGGACCTAAAACGATTCAGATAATCGTCGATGCTCTCAGCAAACCTTCTCTTGATACTAGACAATTCTACCAAACTAATTTTGGAGTTTCCTTCTTAAAACTGTTCATGGAACTTCTTTTCTAATTTGGCCCACGAATCGATTGAACTTGGGGCCAACGAAGTAAACCATGTGAAGGCAGCCTTAGTTAGAGAGGATGGGAAGTTTTTTACTCTCAGACATTCATTATGAGTTAAATCTCCTAACTCTGTCAAGTATCTGGCAACGTGCTCTATTGTCGATTCACCAGATTCTCCCCCAAATTTAGTGTACTTAGGAACTTTCATCCCCCTGGGCGCCTCGGCTTGGAGAATAAACTCAACTAACGGGGAGGCGTACGATGTCCTTAGCAATGCAGTACCCATGCCGTTTCTAGCCATAATCCTTTCGACAATAGTTGTCAAATTATTTTCCACTGCTAAGTCTTCTTGTCGATGTTGATCGACAATTTGATCAGCATCCTAGTGTCGGTTAACCATCACCATTTGGTTACGTCCCGCGACTCCTGATTCGACGCCTTGATTTTGAAGGGGTCTAATGACTTGTCCTTCGTGGACTATTTCCTCATCCGTTGCCCCTATCTCTATCTGCACAGGAACAATCGGTCTAATTACTCGTGCCATCTGTCGAGCCGGTGCTTCCAGAAAATTGCACAAGCGTGTCAATTGATTCGCCACCTGCCTATTTGTTTCAGCAGATTCTTGTATTACTGGGTTAAAGATTGTGCCCATCTGGTTGGTCAACGTGTTAACCAATTCATGGTTACTATCGTCCATTTGTTGTCTCAACACCGCTACTGAAGTGTTCGACAACGGCATGGTTCTGTTTTGAGTATTATTCCTCATGTTGCCCCCTTGCGCTGATCCTTGCAAGGGTGGATTTGTCTCTGAAAATAGTGTTGCACTTGATATCGTCTGATATCCTAGCATTAAGGAATACGGCATTCCATAAAGCGGATATGTGGTGCCAAAGCGAGGCACATAAGGTCTGAACGTCGTTATCGTTGATCCTGAACCCCCCGACGGAGGCTGAGGAATTGATGTTCCAACCGCACCCGTAGTCGACATGGTTAAGGCTGCACTTGTCATCGGTGGCAAAGTGGTAACCTGTGAGATTACTGTTTCTGTAGTGGATAAAGTTCCTCGTGGTACTTCATCCGTGTTAGTTTATGACATTTTCACACTATTTCGTGGCTTACTATACAGTTTACCACTTCTAAGTTTCATGCAATTTCGCAACTGCTCTAGCACCGTCCCACTGGGCGTGCCATTTTGTTTACTGTGGAAATTGGTAAACAACCGCTGGCCCTCCCTAGGCTTTAAAACGAAGGGTTACTTGCAGGATCGACCAGTTGATCCCAGGACATGTGCTAGTGCAAGTGAAGCGTGTCCAACTCGACGGAATGACTTTGTGAGAAACGGTTCCTAACAAAGTATCGAACAAGCGTAAAGTTTTTCCACACGAACGGTTTAGACAATGTTACAGCCTATAGGTGACTCGTGACCGACAACGCTATAACATTCAAAAGAGGTATATGACGAACACGCTTTTGGTAAACTCTATTATCGTAATAGAATCAGTGTCGACAGTGTAAACGACAATGTAAAATGATAACTCAAAAGTAAATGAAATTAAGATAAAATGTTCAACGGGAACAATTGAAAAATAAGGAAGTTGCATTGAAATAAATGTGGTGATTCATGTACATAGCACCCTCTAAAACTCTTGCTTCCTCGCGCTGGGAATGGGAAGTTTTCTTACAAGTGATTTTTAGTACAAAGTGAACACACTGATCCCCTTGTGGGACATTCTATTTATACTAAACTAAAGGAACTACTCATAAGCTAAAACTCCTAGAAACTAGCAGATGTTATGTCCCACGATCTGCACAACTGTCGCACCCATGTCTTGCTAATTGCTCCAAATTTTGGCGCTCTTATTCTTCTTGCAACTGCTAGTTATTTTTAAATTTCAAATTTCTCCCGCTCAGACGTTAGGGCGATGTTGTCTTCTACACATTTGGCTATAATTCTCTAAGTCTCAAATTTCACCTTAGTCGACACAATGGCTTGTCGACCAGGCTGGCTTCTTTGGTCGGCTTCATCCTTTGACTTGTGTTTTTTCTACTCTTGCTTGCCTCCCACACCTCTTTCTCCTTTGATGGGGTATAACCCCTAAATTCACAGGGCTCTGTCATTAACTATGCTTTCAGCATGCCTTAGAGATTTTTCGTGGTAACAGATACATGAGCATATAAAAATAGATTTGAATCAAAGAAAGTTATACAACCCCAAGTCCATCTATCAGTGATTTGACAAATGGAAGATTATATCATCCAAAAAATTACAAGTTAAAGATTGATTAATGTACAAGTTAGAAATTTAAACATAAGTGATAAATGGTTAGTGGTCATATGGAAATAACACAATCAAATGGATTAAAATGATAGGATCAACAGGTGAGGTTTCATCTATGCCTCAAATGGTTTAAAGTATGGCTAAATAGGGGGAATTTATCAATACCCCAAAGTATCATGAATGATCCATTGATCATCCATTGATATGTTTGAAATATTGAAGATGTTATCAACCCTAAAAAACCAAAGACCATGACCAATAGATCTCATCAACCATTATGAACAACAAAGGTATAAATGTCAATAAAAAATGACCAAAATAAAATAAATAAAGTGAAAATAAAATAAAGAGAAAAACAAAAAAATTGGGGCTCTGGGGGTTGAACCCTTGACCTTGGGGGTATGGGTCAACCCCCTTTCCACTTGGGCAAGGCCCCTTGGTGACAAACAACATACTTCATGAAATAAATAGTAAAACTGAAATGAAAAATACACATGGGAAAATGTTGGCCCTTAGATAATACTCTTTTAAGAAAGTAAACCAAAAGAGTGGTCATGATCATGAAACACACACCCAAACCAACTCAGTATACAACAGCCAATCAAAATGCAACAACATAAATTTTTGAATTTGAAACCAAGAAACGCGTGAAGCAACAGAAACCATAGTCGTCTTCAACCCCAAAACTTCAAAATTTGAATCTCTGTAACTCTCATTTTTAAGGGAAATCAACCATGGATTCCCCTCAACCAAATATCGTTGTTCCCTTCTCCATACTCGTGAGCCATTTATTGACTCTGAGTATGGAGTATTTCTCAAGAACTCACACGAAAATGCAACCCTAAAAGTATAATTAGAAGATGGATATTCAACAATTGAGGCTCAAACCACG
The DNA here is from genome assembly GCF_024323335.1 of Lathyrus oleraceus. NCBI lineage: Eukaryota > Viridiplantae > Streptophyta > Magnoliopsida > Fabales > Fabaceae > Lathyrus > Lathyrus oleraceus. The sequence continues at coordinate 530,832,223 of NC_066581.1, forward strand.
GGGCTTAGCATTAGTGAGTGAAATAGATTGGAATCGTAACTTGTTTGGATAGAAATGATGAAGCTAACTACCTTATTGGAATCGGTTTCTGATGAAGGTTCTAACGAGTTTAGGAAGCCATGTGAGGTGGTTTCAGGTAGTTCTAAGGTTTCAGATAGCTTTAAGGATGTTGGGTGAAGGTTTTAGGATGTTTAAAGGATGTTGGGATTGCTTGAAACTTAAAACCCGATGCTCTATTTTGGAGGAAATAAAGGTGAGTTTGTAGCAGCGATTCTTTGGCTTAGAAGCTTAGGAAAGTAATGGAATACGATCTCCTATTTATAGGGAAGGGGTTGGAGAGATTTGGTTGGAGAAATGAGGTTGATTCTTCAGAAAAGGGTGGAGCCCGAAAAATGATAAAATATGAAGCTTGTTGGACAAGGGTGGTCGGTGGTTTTGTGTGCAAACCTTTACCTCTAGTTGGTTTTGCAACTTGCATGCTTTTGATGAGACAAAGGTGGTCCCAACACGTGCTGATGTGGTTTTTGTTTTTTGCCAATTTGGGAAAAAAGTATTTTTGACATTGGCTCGGTTTGGCTACATGTGACTTGGTTTCTCTCATTTTGGCTTGAAAATGTGTCTTGTAATGTTGTGGTATGTGTTTGGGATTAGAATGAAGTGAAAAAAACAAGTTTAGAGGCTTAATGCATGATTATGCAAAATCTGACTGAACTAAATTGGTTGGGTGCACCATGATGAAACCCTAACTTTGCACTTGGGCCAATTAAAATTGGTTCGTTCATTTTGCATGAAACTTAGACTAATTGATATTTTCCAAGCCTTTAAAAAGTTGAAAAAAGAAACAGGTCAGAAGGAGTTGTGGTGTGGAAATGGAATTGATGTAAAGTGGAGGTCATGGTCATGTTTCTTGGTCTGACTAGGCAACTTGACAAGCTTGGTCAATCCATAATTTGAGGTTCTTACTCAATGAATTAGGTCTTAGGCCTTGAAACAAAGTTTAAGAGGGATTAAATTAGGAAATTTGGAACAAATAAGATCCTTAAAATGTGGAGAGATGAAAATGATATGGGGTTTGGACCAAATGGTAGGCCAAAAATGCCAAAACATGACCAACCATCATGCCCTAGAGATGCAATTTTGAGTTTTCTTGAATTCTAAGGTGCAATGATGAATTTTTGAAGCTCAAATGATCATATCTTGTTGGAAAATAAAACTTTATATCTTGTGGGATGATTATAGGCCATGTTCATGGATGAAACTAATGGTTCCTAAGTTCAAAGTTCAAAACCAAACCTTCACTTGTACGATGGATGAATGGATGTAAATTTAATTAATGATGATTGAAATTAGATTGAATTGAAAGTGAATGGGTTGATGAATGATGAGGTCATCAAGTGAGGCAAGTCCTAGAAACAAAAGGGTGCACAACATAGGGTTTCTCGGGTCACAATGTTTCTCAAAGGCCAAGATCAAACCAGCTATGGTTTGGGATGTAAGATGTGTATTAGAGTAATTCACAAGATTGAAGCATGAACAAAGTTTGGATATTAAGGGTCCTCAATGTTGGTGTAAGCCCTAGAGGCCAATACTTTTGGTACTTGTATCGAATTATTTATTAATAATAAAAGGCTTTTTCTTTATTACGTTTGTTTAATAAAGTCCCTAGAATAGCTAGTCCGCTTAATGTATCAAATGTGACTTGATCATGAGATCACATTAAACATAAGGACACTATTCTTAAAGTATCCATAGTCGAGCTTTATTATGAAGTGGGATAACATTAAAGCATTAAGACTATTATGTATATAGACTGATGATCATATCTCATGGATCATGGATAAGGAGTTATCAAGTCTTAAACATAGGTATGAATGTTAAGAGTAATATTTATACTGGATTGACCCGCTATGAGAATACTATATAGAAAGTTATGCAAAGTGTCATAAGTTATTCTCATGGTGATAATGGTGTATACCACCCTTCGACCTGAAACCACTATGGACCCTAGATGTAGAGTCGAGTGCTTTATTGCTGATCAAACATTGTCCGTAACTTGATAACCATAAAGACAGTTGATGGGTACTCCACGAAGCATGCTGAGGGACATGAGTGACCTAGATGGAATTTGCCCATCCTGCGTAACAGGATAAATGTCTATGGGCCCAATATTGAACTGGACAAGGATGACACGGTCTATACCTTGTGTTCAATATAGACATGAGGGCAAAAGGGTAATTATGAACAAAAGTATTATCACAGAAGGATTTGTCAAATCACATGACATTTTCGTGTCTTGGGTAGCAGTGATGTGTTGCTAGATACTACTCACTGTTTATTATGTTAAATACGTGATTTAATATAATTGCCAGTGCCGCGAAAACCTATAGGGTCACACACAAAGGACGGATTGATGAGAGATAGAGTAACTAAGGAACACCGTAAGGTACGGTGCACTTAAGTGAATTGTAGAACATCGTAAGGTACGGTGTACTTAAGAAGAATACGAAAGATGGTAAGGTACTACACGCTTAAGTGAATTTGGCATATTATAAGATATGGACCAAATACCCTTAAGTGGGCTTTTTAGCTTGAAGCCCATACAAGTGGTTATATAAATAGAACCCTTGTGCAGAAGCATTCGTTGCGGTTGCATTTTTGTTTTCTCTTTCTCTCTCTCTCTCTCTATCTCTATCTCTCTATCTCCCTCTCTCTTTCTCTCTCTCTCTCTCTCACTCACTCACTCAAAGCCTTCATTCATAGCAGCTAGCACTGATATTGAAGGAATCCGTTCGTGTGGATTGAGTAGAGGCGTTGTCATCGTTCAACGTTCGTGATCGCTCCGTAGATCTTCATCAAAGGTTTCAATCGTCACAAGATGTAACTATTCTATCACTGATCATGCCCATTCGTAAGGATCACTAAAGGAGAAATTAGTTTTCCGTTGCGTTTTGGATCGCCATTCTCCTTCAGATCAAGAATTCTATGCGTTTCTGTTATTTTGGCCGCGTGACGCTCGTCATGAGTCTGTGACGATCGTAACAAGCTGGTTGTGACGGTCGTAAGAGGCTTTGTGACGGTCGTCACATTCACAAAGTCAGAATTCCCGGGCAGCGGACCCCCGGCTAACTCTGCGTAGTGTGATCGATCGCCGAAATTTAATTTGGTTTTAATTAATTAAAGGAATTAAAATTAATAATAATAATGTATTTATTATTATTGTCTTGTGGTGATCGGTTATGGCTTTAGTTTTCCTTTATTTTGTTTTGGGTTTTAAAATACGACCTGCGAGTCGTGCCTCTCCTTTTAATCTCTTAATGCAACTTCTTTTCTCATCTTAATCCCTCGTATGTAAAACGAGTTTCTTTTATGTAATGTAATGTTATGGAGAAAGAGAAGAATTCAATATCAAAGGAGGACAACCTTGAAGATCAAAGGAGGACAACCTTGAAGATCTTGCTTGAAGAAGACTAGATCGTTATTAGGTTAACTTAGGTTCTCTCATTGGCTTGGGAGAACAATTGCGCTAGGGGCCATAACTGCTTCATTATGAATGTATGTTGATGCATGTGAATGTATGTTGATGCATGTGAGAGACGATTTATATGATAAATAAGCCGGTGAGATCAGAATAATTGCAATTCCCTTAAATTAAATATTAAGTTTATGCTTTCCAAGTTTTAGCACTCATCTAGACTAGTATCGGATAATGTAGGTTTCGCCTACGCGAGGTGCATGTTCTATATTAGTAAGGTGCGATGGGATAATTATAATATCCAATTTCTAAAACAATGGGTCAAACTTAACTAAACAGATTATAATAAGATTATATATGTTTAGAAGCAAGAGTTGGAAATGATCCATGTGATGGATTGGAATAAGGAGTTATTCACCCAACTAAAATATTCGAGAGTTGTATTAGATACAATTGGAAGGAGTTCCTACCTAAATAACCTAGTTTTGTGTAATCCGCCTACGCAGACTTAAAACGAAGTGAAATATGGATCTCGACCCACTAGAAAATCTTCCAACGACATTTTCCGAATCAAATGATGAGGGTCATTTGTTTTGAGTAAAATAGTGGGAGCATATTTAATTAAAGGCCTAATTAAATATGTTATTGATACTTATATTTTCATTAATTATTATGTAGATTACCATGAGAACAAACACCACTAACAACATTTTGCGATCAATCCTTGACAAGGAAAAATTGTCTGGGACAAAATTTCTGGATTGGCACCGAAATCTGAGGATTGTCCTCAAACATGAGAGAAAGCTGTATGTCTTGGAGAAACCTGTTCCTGAAGAGGAACCTCCTAGTTCTGCACCTAAGGCAGAAAGAGATGCTTATCAGAAGCATGTCGATGATGCCAATGAAACTGCTTGTCTCATGCTGGCTACCATGAACTCAGAGTTGCAAAAGCAACATGAAAACATGGCAGCGTTCGATATGATCGAACACCTGAAGATGCTCTATCAAGAGCAAGCAAGGCATGAAAGGTTTGAAGTTTCAAAATCCCCTTTTCAAGGCAAGTTAGCTGAGGGAGCCCCTGTAGGTCCCCATGTGCTCAAGATGATTGGGTACGTGGAAAACCTTGAAAGGTTGGGTTTTCCCCTCGGAAAGGAACTTATGACTGATGTGATATTGCAATCGTTACCAGATGGATTCAGTCAATTTGTCCTAAATTTCAATATGAATGATATGGACAAATCTCTTCCTGAACTGCTAGCCATGTTAAGAACTGCTGAGCAGAATCTGAAGACAAAAGGGAAGTCCGTTCTGATAATCGGAAATGGAAAGAGACAAAACAAAAGCCCCACCAAGCAGGGTGATAAAGGGAAAGGCAAGGAAGTTGCCAAACCCAGACCCACTGTTGCTGCTTTGAAGCCTAGTGAAGGCATAGCAAAGGTAGGCACCTGCTTCCATTGCGGTAAGACCGGAAACTGGAAGAGAAACTACCCAAAGTACGTGGAAGATACGAAGAATGGAGTAGAGACTTCAACTTCAAGTATTTTTGTTATTAAAATAAATTTATCTACTTCTGCTTCATGGGTATTAGATACTGGATGCGGTTCTCACATTTGTACAAATGTGCAAGGGATGAAAAGGAGTAGAGATTTGGAAAAAGGTGAAGTTGTCCTACGAGTTGGAAATGGAGCAAAGGTTGCTGCTTTAGTCGTAGGAACTTATGTATTGACTTTACCTAGTGGTTTAATAATTCAGTTAGAGAACTGTTATTATGTGTAATACCCTAAAATTTTCCCCCCTCATTCATGCATTCATTTTTAGGTCATTTAACATTTCATATTGCATTTCATCATGACAATCAGAATTAGATCCAAGAAGTTTGAATATCATCCAAGACACTTTGTGGGTCCTATCTGGGTGATCAGTCAACACAAGGGAATGGCTTGAGATACTTCCAACATGTTCAAAAAGGGTTTATTCATCAGTCAAAATGTTAATCTTGAAGGAGCAAAAGTTTGTTCATGAGCTGTCATGCTCGCTAGGCGAGCAGAATGGGTCGCCTAGCGAGTCCCAAGAAAAGCCACCAGAATCACCTACGCTCAGAGGAATTTCTTGAACTGTCATGCTCGCTAGGCGAAGCCCACGCATTTTGAAAAAAAAAACGAAAAACGAAAAACGAAAAAAAAAAATAAAAAAAAAATAAATAACAGAAAAATCTTGGACTTGGACCTCTCTCTTTTGAGCCCACAAAGTCACAAAAATCAGGTTATAAATTCTAGACTTCCATCTCCCAAAAAACCCTGGGGAAAAAGATAGTGAGAGAAGAGCTAACAGAGTTCAGAGCAACCTCCAGAGACTGAAAGGAACTCATTTGCAAAGAGCCAATTCCATCTCATATAAACCCTCAGATTGCTTTGCAAACCCAACCGGGCAATTCAATTTCATTCGATCTCTCCAATCAGGTTTGCCCTATTTCCACTACTTTATACTTTCAACCTGAAATTTTTGATACCCTTTTGATGCATGTGTTTGACAAGAGGTTTAGGCCTCCTACACTTGGTTGCTTTTTGTGAGCTCTTTTTGTGAATTTTAATGGCATGATTCATGTGGTTACATTTTGATTTAGGGCAACTCTTGATTGCACCCCATCTTGTCACTCTAACCTGTTTGTTAAGTTTTTTGTGAGGGCTCACATGACTCCTGAAAGGATAGCTTGCTTGGCATTCCACTTTATTTGTGGGACACCATTTGGAGATTTATTCCGATTACCTGTACTGACTTGCTTTCTTTGATGGTGCCAGCTCGAGAGATCTCTGGGTTTCTTATTTCTTTAGTTATTATTACTTCGGATCTTTATCCGTGTGGTAGATCTCTTGATCCTTTATCTTTCCCGCATTTTACCGCTTTCTTAGCTGGAAGACCTCAATAGGAGGCAATGTTTTCTTTTGTTTGTTTACTTTTGTTCCCAAAGACCTCCAAGAAGAGGCATCAGTGCTAAAGACCTCCCTGAAGAGGCAATTGACGGATAAAAGGGATTAGTAATCAATCCCCCGTTATTCAGTGTGTCGTTCTTTATGCTCGCACTACGTGTTGATGCTTCAGAACAAAAGCCCAAGATCTTTTGTCCGGTCAGTCAGTGGAGAGGGTTCCACCTTTCTGAATCCCCACTTTTTGTCATGAGCTCACCCTGTCCAGGGTTAAGAGTTATGAGGTCTTATCCTTATTACCCTTTTGATCTGCTCACCCTGACGTTCGATGTCAGTGGTTAAGAGCCCATTTGATTACCTTTCCATGGCTTGTTTGTCGAGGTTGATATGACCCCTCTTGACTAAAGCCCTACCCATGTATGTTTGAGCCCCCTTGTTGGCATTTTACTTTATGCATGTTTGTTTTGTATGGTGTGATCGTCTCCCCATAGGATTGCTAGGCTTCGTATAGTCTCTCGTTGCATGTCCATTAAGGTAACACTGTTCCTTTGTCTAGGACTTCCTTTTTGCATGAGCATTCCTAAAACACAAACAAACTCATTGATTTTTCTTCTCCTAAGAATACGTTAACTCCTTCTACTACAGGCGAGTAAGTCTCCAAAGGTCGAGCATCCGGTAGATTGCGTAGTAACGTCGTTCACCCAAAAACACAACCCTTAACCCGTAGGTAGCCGAATTACAGCTTGCTCTGATTCTCATTCCAGATGAGATACGTAGGCATAAGACGCGATGTCTTAGCGAGCACACTCCTCTTTAACCCATAGGTCAGCCGAGCTACGAAGACTCTGATTCTCATATTCAGATGAGATACGTATGCAGTGGATGCGACATCCGTGCGAGTCATTTTCTTTTAACCCCTCTTTTAGTAAATAGTACATTAGATAAACCCACACCCTTCAGACAAGAACAACAAAAGTGGATCCCGTACAGTACTACGGATGCGTAGGGGTGCTAATACCTTCCCTTCGCATAATCGGCTCCCGAACCCAAGATTTGGTTGCGAGACCTTATCTTTTCCTTTTCTTTTTCCAGGTTTACTTCGAGCGTTTCCTTTCCCTCCTTTGGGGATAAATAACGCACGGTGGCGACTCTTCTGTCATCTCTTTTCTCGCCGGTTGTTTTTTTCGCATTCCTTTTTTCAGGTTGCGACAGCTGGCGACTCTGCTGGGGACAACATTTTCCCTAGTGGGCCTTTCCTAGCGTTTGTTTGTTTATTGTCTATTGTGTGTTATTTATTTATTGTTTTCATACTTATCTGCTTGCATTGCATCCTATGTGCGCTTTACTGTTTCATGCATACTGTGCTGGCTGTGTTTCTGTTTTGCTGTCGGGTGGGAGTCACAAGAGGTAAAAGGCCCAATACATAGGCTATGAGTGAAGTTTAGGACACCTAGGAATAGAGCGATTCATGGGAAGCGGGTGGTATGGCGCCACTTAGCGGAACATGGTATCACGAGCAGTTCAAATTCTGATGGGGTATTATCGTTTCATACACCTGGTGTACATATGATGATATTCTTGAAAGGATTGTTTATCCTGCGTTTCTCTTGACCTTACCCTGGCCTAGATTACACCCGTGAGTGGGGCGGGAATGTTCATTTATAGGTACTGATGGTGACCGTGTCCTGTTGATGACTTTTGTTTGGTTCTTGTTGATGACCGTTGGTTCTGAAGTATGGGTTCTAAGTTGATGACTGTATTCTATGGTTCTAGGTTCCGAATTCATGCTGAAGTTCTGATCCTGTGCCCCGTGATATAAAACCAGCCATTGTTTCACCATTTTGCATTCATATCATTTAACACATGTTTATCTATTCCCAGGGGTTCATATCTTCTTCTTGATCCTAGTCGGGTTTTTCTGGTACTTTTTAAAAGGGATATTTTATCTAATGAGAGACTGGAATCAAGGGGTAGGATACCCTTTGGAATTGATAAACATGTCATTGCATTTGCATATCCATTAGCATGTCTTGCATAACAGGTACCGCCGTAGTGTTCTCAGTTGTTTGGTGATCCACTAGGATAGCTGACTCAGGCATTCACCGATATAGTACCCGAAGGAATCGACGATGAAGATATGGATAGTGTTTGCGACATCGATAACTGGGTGCGTCCGAGGATCCCGGGTGAAGTCATCAACAATTGGGCTTCTGAGGAGATTGTCCAAGTCACTTTTCTGGAGGAGTAATTTTCTTTGTTTATTCATGCATATCCAAGTCTTACGTTCCGCCCAGGGCATAATGACTCATTGTAGGGCTCATCTATGTGGATACCTGCATTTTTTATCATAAATAAAGGACGTCTTTTTGCATTCAAATGTTTTGCTCACTGTCCTTCAATTTTTGCAGTTTTCAAAAATCAAAAAAATACATTTGGCAATGTTTTGTTTAGTTTACATCTTTTTTTCACACTCATAAGCACATACCATCACTCATGCGGATGCACGTCACCGGATCCTATTGATAATGGTTCTGCTATGGCTCGCTTCGACTTTGAAAATCCAATCTTTCAAGCTGAAGAAGAGAGTGATGAAGACTGTGAACTCCCTGAAGAACTTACCAGGTTATTAAAACAGGAGGAAAGGGTCATTCAACCGTATCAAGAGTCTGTTGAAGTGATTAATCTCGGCACCGAGGACGCCAAGAGAGAAATCAAGATAGGGGTTGCTTTGAAAGACAATGTGAAGAAGGGGCTGATTGAATTGCTGCAAGTGTATGTTGACATCTTTGCTTGGTCTTATCAGGCCATGCCAGGGCTTGACACAAATATTGTGGTACACCGTTTGCCTCTCAAAGAAGGTTGTCCTCCGGTCAAGCAGAAGTTCAGAAGAACAAGACCAGAGATGGCTGTCAAGATAAAGGAAGAAGTGCAAAAAACAGTTGGATGCAGGGTTTCTAGCAGTCACAAATTATCCGCCATGGGATGCAAATATCGTTCCGGTACCTAAGAAGGATGGAAAGGTACGGATGTGTGTTGACTACCGGGATCTGAACAGAGCTAGTCCTAAAGATGATTTCCCATTACCTCACATCGTTGTTTTGGTGGATAACACAACTCAGTTCTCGGTATTCTCCTTCATGGATGGCTTTTTTGGCTATAATCAAATTAAGATGGCGCCAGAAGACATGGAGAAGACAACTTTCATAACCCCATGGGGCACCTTCTGCAACAAGGTGATGCCGTTTGGTCTGAAAAATGCCGGAGCAACATATCAATGAGTGATGGTGACTCTTTTCCATGATATGATTCATCATGAAATCGAGGTTTATGTTGATGATATGATTGCCAAATCTCAGACGAAAGAAGAACATTTGGTGAATTTGCAGAAATTGTTTGAGAGTTTGAGAAAATTCAAGCTGAGGCTTAATCCGAACAAGTGTACTTTTGGGGTGAGATCTGGAAAACTACTGGGTTTTATTGTTAGTGAAAAAGGGATTGAGGTGGATCCGGCCAAAGTGAAAGCGATACAAGAAATGCCTGAGCCAAGAACAGAGAAACAAGTCCGTGGTTTCTTAGGAAGGTTGAACTACATTGCAAGGTTCATCTCTCACCTAACAGCCACGTGTGAGCCAATTTTTAAATTGTTGAGAAAAGATCAGGCCATCAGGTGGAATGATGATTGCCAAAGGGCTTTCGAGAAGATAAAAGAGTATTTGCAGAATCCTCCTATCCTTATGCCTCCGGTCCCAGGGAGACCGCTGATTATGTATTTGACAGTACTAGACAATTCCATGGGTTGTATTCTCGGTCAACACGACGAGACAGGTAGGAAAGAGCATGCCATCTACTACCTGAGTAAGAAATTCACAGATTGTGAGTCGAGATACTCGATGCTTGAAAAGACATGTTGTGCACTTGCATGGGCTGCTAAGCGTTTGAGACAATACATGCTGTCTCACACAATCTTACTGATCTCCAAGATGGATCCAGTCAAGTATATATTTGAGAAGCCAGCTCTCACCGGAAGGGTTGCTCGTTGGCAAATGGTACTGACAGAGTACGATATCCAGTATACATCCCAGAAAGCCATCAAGGGGAGTATTTTGTCAGACCATCTTGCTCAACAGCCGGTTGAAGATTACGAGGCGATGAATTTTGATTTTCCAGATGAAGACATCATGTTCCTCAAGATGAAAGACTGTGAAGAGCCAGTTGTTGAGGAGGGACCTGATCCAGATGAAAAGTGGACTTTGTTGTTTGATGGGGCCGTCAACGACAGAGGAATAGGAATTGGTGCTGTCATCACTACTCCGAAAGGTGCCCACATGCCTTTCATCGCTCGTCTGACTTTTGAGTGCACCAATAATGAAGCTGAGTATGAAGCTTGTATCTTGGGTATTGAGCAAGCCATTAATTTGAGAATCAAGACTCTGGACATCTTCGGAGATTCAGCTCTGGTGATCAATCAAGTGAATGGTGATTGGAACACTCTCCAGCCCAATCTGGTCCCTTACAGAGACTACACGAGAAGACTATTGACTTTCTTCACAATAGTAAAGCTGTATCACATACCTCGTGATGAGAACCAGATGGCAGATGCTCTTGCCACTCTATCCTCCATGATCAACGTGATTCGGTGGAACCACGCTCCCAGGATCGATGTGATGCGCCTCGACAGGGTCGCATATGTGTTTGCTGCTGAACTGGTAGTTGACGACAAGCCCTGGTATCACGACATCAAGCGCTTTCTAAAGAATCAAGAGTACCCTACAGGGGCATCCAACAATGATAGAAAGACTTTGAGAAGATTGGCAGGCAGTTTCTTCTTGAACAAAGACGATGTGCTGTATAAGAGGAACTTCGACATGGTTCTGCTTAGATGCGTGGATAGACACGAAGCAGACATGTTAATGCAGGAAGTTCATGAAGGCTCCTTCGGTACTCATTCCAGTGGACATGCAATGGCTAAGAAATTATTGAGAGCGGGTTATTACTGGATGACCATGGAATCTGATTGTTTCAAATATGCTCGAAAGTGTCATAAATGCCAGATTTATGGTGATAAGGTGCATGTGCCGCCAAATCCTTTGAATGTGATGTCTTCACCGTGGCCTTTTGCTATGTGGGGCATTGATATGATTGGAAAGATCGAGCCGACCGCCTCCAATGGGCATCGTTTCATCCTTGTCTCCATCGACTATTTCACCAAGTGGGTAGAAGCAGCTTCCTATGCCAATGTTACCAGACAAGTGGTTGCCCGTTTCATCAAGAAAGAAATCATTTGTCGCAATGGAATTCCCGAAAGAATCATTACTGATAATGGTTCTAATCTCAACAACAAAATGATGAAGGAGTTGTGCCAGAACTTCAACATTCAGCATCACAATTCTTCCCCTTACCGCCCTAAGATGAACGGTGTTGTTGAGGCGACAAATAAGAACATAAAGAAGATTGTGCAGAAGATGGTCGTTACGTACAGAGATTGGCATGAGATACTACCCTTCGCCTTGCATGGGTACCGTACTTCAGTACGTACATCGACCGGGGCAACCCCTTACTCCCTTGTGTATGGTATGGAAGCAGTCCTACCTGTTGAAGTGGAGATTCCTTCTCTAAGAGTCCTGTTGGATGTCAAGTTAGACGAAGCTGAATGGGTTCGGACAAGGTTCAATGAGTTGAGTCTTATCGAAGAGAAGTGAATGGCAGCCATTTGTCATGGGCAGTTGTATCAGAGTCAGATGAAGAGAGCCTTTGATCAGAAAGTACGTCCTCGATGTTTCCAAGTCGGAGATTTAATGTTGAAAAGGATTCTTCCTCCTCAGACAGATTACAGGGGCAAGTGGACTCCTAACTATGATGGACCGTATATTGTCACCAAGGTTTTGATGGTGGGGCCTTAATGCTTGCAACAATGGATGGTGAAAACTTCACTTCCCCTGTGAACTCAGACGCAGTTAAAAAATACTTCGCATAAAATAGACCCGCTGGACAGTAAAAAGAATAGTCCAGGCAAAAAATGGGCATCCCGACGAACCAAGAAAATGAAAAGGTTCGGGCAAAAATTAGGGATTAAAAGTGAAAAGATCGTACACCCGGTAAGTTGAAAACCTGAAAAGGCAACTTAGGCAAAAATGGGTATCCTGGTGGATTGAAAACCCGAAAAGGGCGATCCAGGCAAAAGTCAGGGATTAAACGAATGACTGCGTTCTGAGTAGTTCTGAATCTCATCTCGTGTCAATGACTGGAAACTTTTGAAGGATAGAAAACAATCCAATCACTCTTTTCAGAAAGCTGATCATCTGGAGGATTTTGAAGACGAGCAAGTCATAGCAGAATTGGAACCCAATAGAAATCCATTTCACATTGCCATTAGATTAATTTCTGTTTTTATCTTTTGTGCGATTACCTCTTTACAGGGATTGCTTCCTGATGTAAATGCCTATTCAGAGGCCATTCAATCAATAAAATCATGTTATTCAGTATATCTCTGTTTTCATTTTCATTTTACTATTTTGTTTGCAAAAATGACGTCCGAATTTTTGATAAACATTGCATCATGAAACATAAGAGCTTTACAGGTACATGCTTAATAAACATTTAAAATTGCTGTAAATGTTAAGTGATTTAGATCGTCTATTCAGAACAGGTACCCTTGGGGCATTTCCTTAAGGTTCCCAGCCGATGATCGTGAATGTTTTCCCCCAAAAGTCGAAGTTGGTATCTTATCCCTGCAGAGCTGATCAGAGCATTGGATTCTTCGATCCCCAGCAGGCTCTCACTGCTGTACCTCCCCCAAGCGGTTGTTTCAGAATATACACTCCCCAGTAGAGTTAACAGTGCCAGACTATATATCCCCAGCGGAGTTGACAGTGCCAGACTGTATTATCCCAGCAGAAGCGGCTGCTCCTTAGAGTTTGATGCCAAATCGATGATCTCGATGCCAGACCCATGGTCTCTTTCCTTGAAGCAGAATCTCGGTACCGTATCGGTGTTTGCTTCCCCTGCTAAGTCGTCTCTCTCGCAGATTATGGTTTCCAGAACCACTATCGCTTTCCCCAACAGCAGGTTTTCAATGTCGTTCTCTCCTCAGTCAGAGTCTCGGTATTTCGTCATTGCTAGAACACCGTGTGGCGGGTCATTTCCCCACAGAGTTCTTTGCACTGTGCATCTCCAACAGCCTTGTCAGGGTCCAGAAGATGGTGATAATTTCCCTAGCAGATTCCCTTGCCTCGGCTTGGCATTCTACCCAGCATTTCGCATCCCTGCATGTAGAATCATATTGCATTGTATCCTCCCAAATCGCGTAGCATTTCCATTTTCATGGAGCATTACGCCATTGAAAAATTCAAACATACGCATGTAAGCATAAAACATTCTTGGTATCCCAAGTGATAAGCCAGAAGTTGTTTCCAATACTCAGACTGAAGATTGTTCATGACTTACCTTTATTATCCCCAGCAAGTGTCATTGGCCCATGCGCCGCCTCTATTATCTCTCCCTATTTCTGCCGATGCTGATAGGCATGAAGTTTCCGGTATTCAGACCGAAGTGGCGTTCAGGCCAGTTTTCCGATGTTCAGATCGAAGAAGTTTCCGACGTTCAGGTTGATGCAACTTGTGGCATTCAGGCCAATTTTCCGATATTCAGATCGAAGTGGCATTCAGGCCAATTTTCTGATATTCAGATCGAAGTGGCATTCAGGCCAATTTTCCGATGTTCAGATCGAAGAAGTTTCCGACATTCAGGTTGATGCAACTTGTCGCATTCAGGCCAAGTTTCCGACGTTCAGGTCGATGCAACTTGTGGCATTCAGGCCAGTTTCCGGTATTCAGACCGAAGTGGCATTCAGGCCAGTTTCCGGTATTCAGACCGAAGTGGCGTTCAGGCCAGTTTTCCGATGTTCAGATCGAAGAAGTTTCCGACGTTCAGGTCGATGCAACTTGTGGTATTCAGGCCAATTTTCTGATATTCAGATCGAAGTGGCATTCAGGCCAATTTTCCGATGTTCAGATCGAAGTGGCATTCAGGCCAGTTTTCCGATGTTCAGATCGAAGAAGTTTCCGACATTCAGGTCGACGCAACTTGTGGCATTTAGGCCAACCTCTCGGTGTTCAGACCGATATTAATAATCTCATATCTTCCGATGTTCAGATCGAAGTCATTTCCAGTATTCAGACTGATGAGCGGTATTCAGGCCATGGTTATTTCTGTGTTACCATTTATTTTGGTATCCAGGTTAACATTCTTTTTCGGTATTCAGACTGACTCTCACCGTACCAGACAGATTCTTCTTTCAAGACCACCTCTTTGCCGATTCTGACAGGCATTGTTACTTCACTTCACTTCAGTGCAAATTTTCGGGCTTTTATTGTATTCAATCCCTTGATACCTCGAAAGTGCGAAAGCCGCTGCTATCTTTTTTTCGGGTCTCCAGTTGATTGAATAGGGGCAGCTGTAATACCTCAAAACTTGCCCCCCTCATTCATGCATTCATTTTTAGGTCATTTAACATTTCATATTGCATTTCATCATGACAATCGGAATTAGATCCAAAAAGCTTGAATATCATCCAAGACACTTTGTGGGTCCTATCTGGGTGATCAGTCAACACAAGGGAATGGCTTGAGATACTTCCAACATGTTCAAAAGGGGTTTATTCATCAGTCAAAACGTTAATCTTGAAGGAGCAAAAGTTTGTTCATGAGCTGTCATGCTCGCTAGGCGAGCAGAATGGGTCGCCTAGCGAGTCCCAAGAAAAGCCACCAGAATCACCTACACTCAGAGGAATTTCTTGAACTATCATGCTCGTAAGGCGAAGCCCACGCGTTTTGAAAAAAAAAACGAAAAACGAAAAACGAAAATAAAATAAATAAATAAATAAAATATAACAGAAAAATCTTGGACTTGGACCTCTCTCTTTTGAGCCCACAAAGTCACAAAAATCAGGTTATAAATTCTAGACTTCCATCTCCCAAAAAACCCTGGGGAAAAAGATAGTGAGAGAAGAGCTAACAGAGTTCAGAGCAACCTCTAGAGACTGAAAGGAACTCATTTGCAAAGAGCCAATTCCATCTCATATAAACCCTCAGATTGCTTTGCAAACCCAACCGGGCAATTCAATTTCATTCGATCTCTCCAATCAGGTTTGCCCTATTTCCACTACTTTATACTTTCAACCTGAAATTTTTGATACCCTTTTGATGCATGTGTTTGACAAGAGGTTTAGGCCTCCTACACTTGGTTGCTTTTTGTGAGCTCTTTTTGTGAATTTTAATGGCATGATTCATGTGGTTACATTTTGATTTGGGGCAACTCTTGATTGCACCCCATCTTGTCACTCTAACCTGTTTGTTGAGTTTTTTGTGAGGGCTCACATGACTCCTGAAAGGATAGCTTGCTTGGCATTCCACTTTATTTGTGGGACACCATTTGGAGTTTTATTCCGATTACCTGTATTGACTTGCTTTCTTTGATGGTGCCAGCTCGAGAGATCTCTGGGTTTCTTATTTCTTTTGCTGTTATTACTTCGGATCTTTATCCGTGTGGTAGATCTCTTGATCCTTTATCTTTCCCGCATTTTACCGCTTTCTTAGCTGGAAGACCTCAATATGAGGCAATGTTTTCTTTTGTTTGTTTACTTTTGTGCCCAAAGACCTCCAAGAAGAGGCATCAGTGCTAAAGACCTCCCTGAAGAGGCAATTGACGGATAAAAGGGATTAGTAATCAATCCCCCGTTATTCAGTGTGTCGTTCTTTATGCTTGCACTACGTGTTGATGCTTCAGAACAAAAGCCCAAGATCTTTTGTCCGGTCAGTCAGTGGAGAGGGTTCCACCTTTCTGAATCCCCATTTTTTGTCATGAGCTCACCCTGTCCAGGGTTAAGAGCTATGAGGTCTTATCCTTATTACCCTTTTGATCTGCTCAGCCTGACGTTCAATGTCAGTGGTTAAGAGCCCATTTGATTACCTTTCCATGGCTTGTTTGTCGAGGTTGATATGACCCCTCTTGACTAAAGCCCTACCCATGTATGTTTGAGCCCCCTTGTTGGCATTTTACTTTATGCATGTTTGTTTTGTATGGTGTGATCGTCTCCCCACAGGATTGCTAGGCTTCGTATAGTCTCTCGTTGCATGTCCATTAAGGTAGCATTGTTCCTTCGTCTAGGACTTCCTTTTTGCATGAGCATTCCTAAAACACAAACAAACCCATTGATTTTTCTTCTCCTAAGAACATGTTAACTCCTTCTACTACAGGCGAGTAAGTCTCCAAAGGTCGAGCATCCGGTAGATTGCGTAGTAACATCGTTCACCCAAAAACACAACCCTTAACCTGTAGGTAGCCGAACTACGGCTTGCTCTGATTCTCATTCCAGATGAGATACGTAGGCATAAGACGCGATGTCTTAGCGAGCACACTCCTCTTTAACCCATAGGTCAGCCGAGCTACGAAGACTCTGATTCTCATATTCAGATGAGATACGTATGCAGTGGATGCGACATCCGTGCGAGTCATTTTCTTTTAACCCCTCTTTTAGTAAATAGTACATTATAAAAACCCACACCCTTTAGACAAGAACACCAAAAGTGGATCCCGTAGAGTACTACGGATGCGTAGGGGTGCTAATACCTTCCCTTCGCATAATCGGCTCCCGAACCCAAGATTTGGTTGCGAGACCTTGTCTTTTCCTTTTCTGTTTCCAGGTTTACTTCGAGCATTTCCTTTTCCTCCTTTGGGATAAATAACGCACGGTGGCGACTCTTCTGTCATTTCTTTCTCACCGGGTGTTTCTTCGCATTCCTTTTTTTAGGCTGCGACATTATGTAACTGCAATTAGCAGGAATATTATTTCCATTTCTTGTTTAGAAAAGTTTGGTTTTTCATTTATAATAAAGAACAATTGTTGCTCAATTTATTTGAATGATATATTCTATGCTACTGCACAAATGAGCAATGGACTATATGTCCTTGATCTCGAAATGCCTATTTATAACATTAATACTAAAAGGGTGAAACCTAACGAGTTAAAACCAACTAGGTAAGAATATTAAAACTCTTCCATCAGATCGAGGTGGTGAGTATTTAAGCCTGGAGTTTGATGACCATCTGAAAGAGTGTGGGATCCTATCCCAACTTACTCCTCCTGGAACACCCCAATGGAATGGTGTATCTGAGAGAAGAAATCGAACCCTGTTAGACATGGTCCGATCCATGATGAGTCACGCCGAACTTCCAAACTCCTTTTGGGGACATGCACTATTGACAACAGCTTACACACTTAACTGTGTTCCATCCAAAAAGGTTGAGAAGACACCACATGAGATATGGAGTGGTAAGAAACCACATATGTCTTACATGAAGATTTGGCGTTGTGAAGTTTATGTGAAACGATAATTTTCAACTAAGCTTGAGCCAAAATCAGACAAATGCTTATTTATGGGGTATCCTAAAGAAACAAGAGCGTATTACTTCTACGATCCTTCTGAGGGAAAAGTGTTTGTCGCTCGAACTGGAGTTTTCCTAGAAAAGGATTTTATTTCCAAAGGAATCAGTGGGAGGAAAGTAGAGCTTGAAGAAATTCAAGAATCACAAAGCATTGATACACCTATGGAGGAATTAGAGCACGAAACACAAGTAGTTGTAGAAGAGCAACCTGCTCAAGTAGAACAAGACCAGCGTAGGTCAGGAAGGATATGTCACCTACCTGAGAGATATGGATATCTCATAACTGATCAAGATGATTTATTACTCATGGATCAATAACGAAGACGAGCCTTGTGTCTACAAGAAGGTTAGTGGGAGCATGATCGTTTTCCTGTATTATATGTAGATGACATATTACTCATTGGAAACGGTGTCCCTACCCTGCAACAAGTAAAGTCTTGGTTGGGGAAATGCTTTTCTATGAAGGACCTAGGTGAAGCAACCTATATATTAGGAATCAGAATCTATAGAGATAGATCATCAAAACTGCTTGGCCTAAGTCAGAGTACATACATAGACAAAGTGCTAAGATGCTTTAATATGCATGATTCCAATGGTTTTGTGTTTTGCTTAAATGGTGGCACTGTGAGTTGGAAATGTTCAAAGCAAGATACAGTTGCTAATTCTACAAGCGAGGCCGAGTATATTGCTGCCTCAAGTGCAGCAAAGGAAGTTGTTTGAATCAAAAAGTTCATTAGTGAACTTGGCATAGTTCCTAGCATTGTGGATCCCATTGGTCTCTATTGTGATAGCAATGGTGCTATCACACAAGCTAAGGAGCCCAGATCTCACCAACGATCCAAACACATACTTAGGCGTTATCACCTCATTCGAGAGATAATAGATAGAGGAGATGTAAAAACATGCAGAGTACCTACACTTGACGATATTACAGACCCACTGACAAAGCCTCTTGCGCAGCAGAAGCATGATTGCGATACTAGATCTATGGGCATTAGGGGTAGGCCTGATTGGCTCTAGTGCTAGTGGGAGATTGTTGGTGTAAGCCCTAAAGACCAATACTTTTGGTACTTTTATCGAATTATTTATTAATAATAAAAGGCTTTTTCTTTATTCTGTTTGTTTAATAAAATCCCTAGAATAGCTAGTTCGTTTAATGTATCAAGTGTGACTTGATCATGAGATCACATTAAACATAAGGACACTATTGTTCAAGTATCCGTAGTCGAGCTTTATTGTGAAGTGGGATAATATTAAAGCATTAAGACTATTATGTATATAGACTGATGATCACATCTCACGGATCATGGATAAGGAGTTATCAAGTCTTAAACATAGGTATGAATGTTAAGAGTAATATTTATACTTGATTGACCCGCTATGAGAATACTATATAGAAATTTATGCAAAGTGTCATAAGTTATTCTCATGGTGATAATGGTGTATACCACCCTTCGACCTGAAACCACTATGGACCCTAGATGTAGAGTCGAGTGCTTTATTGCTGATCAAACATTGTCCGTAACTGGATAACCATAAAGACAGTTGATGGGTACTCCATGAGGTATGCTGAGGGACATGAGTGACCTAGATGGAATTTGCCCATCCTGCGTAACAGGATAAATGTCTATGGGCCCAATATTGAACTGGACAAGGATGACACGGTCTATACCTTGTGTTCAATATAGATATGAGGGCAAAAGCGTAATTATGCACATAAGTATTATCACAAAAGGATTTGTCAGATCACATGACATTTTCGTGTCTTGGGTAGCAGTGATGTGTTGCTAGATACCGCTCACTGTTTATTATGTTAAATACGTGATTTAATATAATTGCCAAAGCCGTGAAAACCTACAGGGTCACACACAAAGGGCGTGATGAGAGATAGAGTAAGTAAGGAACACCGTAAGGTACGGTGCACTTAAGTGAATTGTAGAACATCGTAAGGTACGGTGTACTTAAGAAGAACACGAAATATGGTAAGGTACCAAACGCTTAAGTGAATTTGGCATATTATAAGATATGGGCCAAATACACTTAAGTGGGCTTTTTAGCTTGAAGCCCACACAAGTGGTTCTATAAATAGAACCCTTGTGCAAAAGCATTCATTGCGGTTGCATTTTCGTTTTCTCTTTCTCTCTCTCTCTCTCTCACTCAAAGCCTTCATTCATAGCAGCTAACACTGAGATTGAAGGAATCCGTTCGTGTGGACTGAGTAGAGGCGTTGTCATCGTTCAACGTTCGTGATCGCTCCGTAGATCTGCATCAAAGGTTTCAATCGTCATAAGAGGTAACTATTCTATCACTGATCATGCCCATTCGTAAGGATCACTAAAGGAGAAATTTTTATTTCCGTTGCGTTTTGGATCGCCATTCTCCTCTAGATCCAGAATTCTAGGCGTTTCTATTATTTTGGCCGCGTGACGCTCGTCATGAGTCTGTGACAATTGTAACAAGCTGGTTGTAACGGTCGTAAGAGGCTTTGTGACAGTTGTCACATTCACAGAGTCAGAATTCCCGGGCCGCGGACCCCCGGCTAACTCTGCGTAGTGTGATCGATCGCCGAAATTTAATTTGGTTTTAATTAATTAAAGGAATTAAAATTAATAATAATAATAATGTATTTATTATTATTGTCTTGTGGTGATCGGTTATGGCCTTAGTTTTCCTTTATTTTGTTTTGGGTTTTAAAATACGACCTGCGAGTCGTGCCTCTCCTTTTAATCTCTTAATGTAACTTCTTTTCTCATCTCAATCCCTTGTATGTAAAACGAGTTTCTTTTATGTAATGTAATGTTATGAAAAAAGAGAAGAATTCAATATCAAAGGAGGACAACCTTGAAGATCAAAGGAGGACAACCTTGAAGATCTTGCTTGAAGAAGCTTAGATCGTTATTAGTCTAACTTAGGTTCTCTCGTTGGCTTGGGAGAACAATTATGTTAGGGGCCATAACTGCTTCATTATGAATGTATGTTGATGCATGTGAGATACGATTTATATGATAAATAAGCCGGTGAGATCAGAATAATTGCAATTCCCTCAAATTAAATATTAAGTTTATGCTTTCCAAGTTTTAGCACTCATCAAGACTAGTATCGGATAATGTATGTTGATGCATGTGAATGTATGTTGATGCATGTGAGAGACGATTTATATGATAAATAAGCCGGTGAGATCAGAATAATTGCAATTCCCTCAAATTAAATATTAAGTTTATGCTTTCCAAATTTTAGCACTTATCAAGACTAGTATCGGATAATGTAGGTTTCGCCTACGCGAGGTGCATGTTCTATATTAGTAAGGTGCGATGGGATAATTGTAATATCCAATTGCTAAAATAATGGGTCAAACTTAACTAAAAAAATTATAATAAGATTATATTTGTTTAGAAGCAAGATTTGGAAATGATCCATATAATGGATTGGAATAAGGAGTTATTCATCGAACTGAAATTTTCGATAGTTGTATTAGATACAATTGGAAGGAGTTCCTACCTAAATAACCTAGTTTTGTGTAATCCGCCTACGCGGACTTAGAACAAAGTGAAATATGGATCCCGACCCACTAGAAAATCTTCCAACGGGATTTTCCGAATCAAATGATGAGGGTCATTTGTTTTGAGTAAAATAGTGGGAGCATATTTAATTAAAGGCCTACTTAAATATGTTATTGATACTTATATTTTCATTAATTCTTATGTAGATTACCATGACAACAAACACCTCTAACAACATTTTGCGATCAATCCTTGACAAGGAAAAATCATCTGGGACAAATTTTCTGGATTGGCACCGAAATCTGAGGATTATCCTCAAACATGATAGAAAGCTGTATGTCTTGGAGAAACCTGTTCCTGAAGAGGAACCTCCTAGTTCTGCACCTAAGGCAGAAAGAGATGCTTATAAGAAGCATGTAGATGATGCCAATGAAACCGCTTGTGTCATGCTGGCTACCATGAACTCAGAGTTGCAAAAGCAACATGAGAACATGGTAGCGTTCGATATGATCGAACACCTGAAGATGATCTATCAAGAGCAAGAAAGGCATGAAAGGTTTGAATTTTCAAAATCCCTTTTTCAAGGCAAGTTAGCTGAGGGAGCCCCTGTAGGTCCCCATGTGCTCAAGATGATTGGGTACGTGGAAAACCTTGCAAGGTTGGGTTTTCCCCTCGGAAAGGAACTTGCGACTGATGTGATCTTGCAATCGTTACCAGATGGATTCAGTCAATTTGACCTAAATTTCAATATGAATGATATGGACAAATCTCTTCCTGAACTGCTAGCCATGTTAAGAACTGCTGAGCAGAATCTGAAGACAAAAGGGAAGTCCATTCTGATAATCGGAAATGGAAAGAGATAGAACAAAAGGCCCACCAAGCAGGGTGATAAAGGGAAAGGCAAGGAAGTTGCCAAACCCAGACCCACTATTGCTGCTTTGAAGCCTAGTGGAGGCATATCAAAGGTAGGCACCTGCTTCCATTGCGGTAAGACCGGACACTGGAAGAGAAACTGCCCAAAGTACCTGGAAGATACGAAGAATGGAGTAGAGACTTCAACTTCAGGTATTTTTGTTATTAAAATAAATTTATCTACTTCTGTATCATGGGTATTAGATACTGGATGCGGTTCTCACATTTGTACAAATGTGCAGGGCCTAAAAAGGAGTAGAGATTTGGCAAAAGGTGAAGTTGACCTACAAGTTGGCAATGGAGCAAAGGTTGCTGCTTTAGCCGTAGGAACTTATGTATTGACTTTACCTAGTGGTTTAATAATTCAGTTAGAGAACTGTTATTATGTACCTGCAATTAGCAGGAATATTATTTCCATTTCTTGTTTAGACAAGTTTGGTTTTTCATTTATAATAAAGAACAATTGTTGCTCAATTTATTTGAATGATATATTCTATGCTACTGCACAAATGAGCAATGGACTATATGTCCTTGATCTCGAAATGCCTATTTATAACATTAATACTAAAAGGGTGAAACCTAACGAGTTAAAACCAACTAGGTAAGAATATTAAAACTCTTCGATCAGATCGAGGTGGTGAGTATTTAAGCCTGGAGTTTGATGACCATCTGAAAGAGTGTGGGATCCTATCCCAACTTACTCCTCCTGGAACACCCCAATGGAATGGTGTATCTGAGAGAAGAAATTAAACCCTGTTAAACATGGTCTGATCCATGATGAGTCATGCCGATCTTCCAAACTCCTTTTGGGGACATGCACTATTGACAGAAGCTTACACACTTAACCGTGTTCCATCCAAAAAGGGTTAGAAGACACCACATGAGATATGGAGTGGTAAGAAACCGCATATGTCTTACATGAAGATTTGGGGTTGCGAAGTTTATATGAAACGACAAGTTTCAACTAAGCTTGAGCCCAACTCAGACAAATGCTTATTTGTGGGGTATCCTAAAGAAACAAGAGGGTATTACTTCTATGATCCTTCTAAGGGAAAAGTGTTTGTAGCTCGAACTGGAGTTTTCCTAGAAAAGGATTTTATTTCCAAAGGAATCAGTAGGAGGAAAGTAGAGCTTGAAGGAATTCAAGAATCACAAAGCATTGATACACCTATGGAGGAATTAGAGCAGGAAACACAAGTAGTTGTGGAAGAGCAACCTGCTCAAGTAGAACAACACCAGCGTAGGTCAGGCAGGATACGTCACCTACCTGAGAGATATGGATATCTCATAACTGATCAAGGTGATGTATTACTCATGGATCAAGAACGAAGATGAGCCTTGTGTCTACAAGAAGGTTAGTGGGAGCATGATCCTTTTCCTGTATTATATGTAGATGACATATTACTTATTGGAAACGATGTCCCTACCCTGCAACAAGTAAAGTCTTGGTTGGGGAAATGCTTTTCATTGAAGGACCTAGGTGAAGCAACCTATATATTAGGAATCAGAATCTATAGAGATAGATCACAAAAACTGCTTGGGCTAAGTCAGAGTACATACATAGACAAAGTGCTGAGACGCTTTAATATGCATGATTCCAATGGTTATGTGTTTTGCTTAAACGGTGGCACTGTGAGCTGGAAAAGTTCAAAGCAAGATACAATTGCTAATTCTACAACCGAGGCCGAGTATATTGCTGCCTCAAGTGCAACAAAGGAAGTTGTTTGGACCAAAAAGTTCATTAGTGAACTTGGCATAGTTCCTAGCATTGTGGATCCCATTGGTCTCTATTGTGATAACAATGGTGCTATCACACAAGCTAAGGAGCCCAGATCTCACCAACGATCTAAACACATACTTAGGTGTTATCACCTCATTCGAGAGATAATAGATAGAGGAGATGTGAAAATATGCAGAGTACCTACACTTGACGATATTGCAGACCCACTGATAAAGCCTCTTGCGCAGCAGAAGCATGATGGCGATAGGGGTATGCCTGATTGGCTCTAGAGGCCAATACTTTTGGTACTTGTATCAAATTATTTATTATTAATAAAAGGATTTTTTTTTATTACGTTTGTTTAATAAAGTCCCTAGAATAGCTAGTCCGTTTAATGTATCAAGTGTGACTTGATCATGAGATCACATTAAACATAAGGACACTATTCTTAAAGTATCCGTAGTCGAGCTTTATTGTGAAGTGGGATAACATTAAAGCATTAAGACTATTATGTATATAGACTGATGATCACATCTCATGGATCATGGATAAGGAGTTATCAAGTCTTAAACATAGGTATGAATGTTAAGAGTAATATTTATACTGGATTGACCCGCTATGAGAATACTATATAGAAAGTTATGCAAAGTGTCATAAGTTATTCTCATGGTGATAATGGTGTATACCACCCTACGACCTGAAACCACTATGGACCCTAGATGTAGAGTCGAGTGCTTTATTGCTGATCAAACGTTGCCCGTAACTGGATAACCATAAAGACAGTTGATGGGTACTCCACGAAACATGCTGAGGGACATGAGTGACCTAGATGGAATTTGCCCATCCTGCGTAACAGGATAAATGTCTATGGGCCCAATATTGAACTGGACAAGGATGACACGGTCTATACCTTGTGTTCAATATAGATATGAGGGCAAAAGGGTGATTATGCACATAAGTATTATCACAGAAGGATTTGTTAGATCACATGACATTTTCGTGTCTTGGGTAGCAGTGATGTGTTGCTAGATACCGCTCACTGTTTATTATGTTAAATACGTGATTTAATATAATTGCCAAAGCTGTGAAAACCTACAGGGTCACACACAAAGGGCGTGATGAGAGATAGAGTAACTAAGGAACACAGTAAGGTACGGTGCACTTAAGTGAATTGTAGAACATCGTAAGGTAAGGTGTACTTAAGAAGAACACGAAATATGGTAAGGTACCAAACTCTTAAGTGAATTTGGCATATTATAAGATATGGGCCAAATACACTTAAGTGGGCTTTTTAGCTTGAAGCCCACACAAGTGGTTCTATAAATAGAACCCTTGTGCAGAAGCATTCATTGCGGTTGCATTTTCGTTTTCTCTTTCTCTCTCTCTCTCTCTCTCTCTCTCTCACACACACACACACACACACACACACTCAAAGCCTTCATTCATAACAGCTAGCACTGAGATTGAAGGAATCCATTCGTGTGGACTGAGTAGAGGCGTTGTCATCGTTTAACGTTAGTGATCGCTCCGTAGATCTGCATCAAAGGTTTCAATTGTCACAAGAGATAACTTTTCTATCACTGATCATGCCCATTCTAAAGGATCACTAAAGGAGAAATTTTTATTTCCACTGCATTTTGGATCACCGTTCTCCTTCACTCAAGAGCAAGGCCAAGGCACAAAGTGATTGATGGATTGTACAAGCCACATATGGTCAAGAAACTAGGTTTAAGGTCCAATGGGTGACTAAGATGAATAAGTAAAGTCTTCAACGAGGGCCCATCATCCACTTAGGGTTCTTGAAGGTAAGTGGAATGACTTGAGTAGTCCCCAAGGTCAAAGGTTTCTTGAGGATGATGATTAATGTTTAGGGTTACTTGGTAACACCCTAACATGATCAGGAGCTATTGATGCTTCTCATATGACTACCATGCCTTGAGTTTGTGTATCATGTTCTCTTGTTATGGAGGTAAATGCACATGAGAAGATGGATTATAAATATATGTCAATGCATTAGGGTTATGAAGATGATATGAAGGTATGGTGAATTTGGGGGTATGACAATTGCCTTGCTTAATCTTCTTGGACATGAATGCATGGATAGCAACGACTTTCAAGCATTCGAGGCAGGAGAGGATTAAATACTAAGAATATCCACAAATTTTCCATGCTGGGGATGAAGATGTTATGAAGATGGGTATGTGTAACGAAGTGTTTATGGAATGGAAAATGACCTTGATATGAAGTCATCTTATGGGTATTGAGTATGGTATTTTGTGGGAAGGATATGGTTTAGCTATTTGATTATTCTATCATGATATGTATGAAATGCAATGCATGTTATGGGGTGAAACATAAGCATTTCTTCAAATAAGAGACAGAGAAAAGAAACTCTATGACAAAAGGTCAAGGATACTGTAAGAACCCAATTTTGACCCTAAGATCCCTCATGCAATTTCATCATAAGCATTAGCATTGTGATCATACCTTGGCATCCTCCTCACCCCTCTTTCATTGGGGTTGTTTTGGGAGATATCACCAAGCTCTATGTGATTGTATCATACTTGTATATTATCATTTTACTAACCAAAATACCAAAAATATATATTTGTATTTGCCTAACTCTTTTGTAGGTAGGGCATGATCACCATTGATCTATCAAGTTCATATCCAGGGTTTGAGACCCTCATGACAAAGAGCACAACCATGAATTGATCCAAGAATTGTTATGAGCATCATATATGAATTCCATTGATTCCTACATGTTATATTGATCAAGTTTTCTTCAATAGTTTGGAGGTGATTTGCCTTGGAAACCCTAGTTTGACTAGGTATCTTGAGTAACTTCTCCAACAAGCTATCTCACCAATTGATCAAATTTCTTAAGAGACACTTCAAACTTCATCATATTATGCATATATGATCTACCATGAACCAAGAAATTCCAAAGAATTGAAGGTTAGCAAGTTGGTTGATGGTGGTTGGCCAGATGAATTCATCTGATCGAAACTGGGTCTCCCTAGACCCTATCTCCTACAATTTTCACCATATGAAAATCATTCCAAGATAAAAGTTACTCTAAATGATATTCCAAACAACTTTCATGTTTATACCTAGAGCTATTTTTTCTTGGAAAATCATTTTCTATGTTGAAACATTATAGGTCATTTTGTCTAAACCCTAATATGAAAGTCAACTTCCCAAGGCCATAACTTGCTCAATTTTTATGTTATGAAAGATGTCCAAGTTGCACAATCAAATTCAAGATGTCTACTTCAACTTTGGTGTTTGTAGTTAAAGCAAATTCAAATTTTATGAGCATGTGATATGAGGATACATTATAGGTCATTTTTTACCTATACCATTGAACAAATGATTTTTCCAAACTTCAAAAATGCATAACTCTATCATTCTAAATCCAAATGGCATGAAATTGGTGACCATTTTTAAGGTCTTTGAAAGAGATACAACTTTGATGAAGACACATTTCTCATTTGAAGCTCCAAATGAAAAAGTGTTCAACATCAAACTTGTTCCCTTTGATCCAAGCTTTCCAAAGAACCAAGTTCATTCATTTTGGACAAAGATTGTTAGGTCTGCGCATGGCCTTAACAGGGTTGCATCACTGGAAAGAATCAATTGTACAAACTTCAGTTCACAATGCCTTGCCATTCAAGCTTCATTCAGACTTCAATTTGAATCATTTTTGGACCTTAATGCATTACATCATGGGCCTGTACATGCCCATGCACTCGTGCCATCCACATTGCCAATTTTGGACAGATTTTGAAGTGTGCAAATATCATTCCCTTTGGTTGTCTAAATAGAAGGCTTATGAGCTCATTTGAATCACACTTTGCGCGCCAGCTTTGCCCCCTATTGAAACCCTCTCATTCTAAAGGAAAACCTGTGAAATTTCAATTTGAAATTTGAGTTTGAATTTCAACTGTTGGAGATTCAAGAACTTCAGGATCCACAGCCTTGCAACCTCTCCAATCACTTCCTATTAGCTTCTCAAGTGTGATCAGATCTGTTTGAAGCAAGCAACATCAAGAACTGCATAACATTGAAGGTATATTTCAGAATACTTCATCTCTTCGATTCTCACTCAATTCTACTCAATTATCTTGGATCTTTGGTTGTCTAAATTCCTACCAATGTAGGTAAGAATATTGATTTGCTTAGAAGTCAAATCGAAGCAACTCAGTTGACACACCTCAAAACTCAACTCCTCATATCTTTCTATATATGTGGAGTTAGTTAAAATTGAGGTCAGATTCGTGCTCTACGCCATTTTTTCTTTCAGATCATGTCCTCCTTTTTTATTTTGGTGATGGTTGAGGGTGGACCAGTCTGGTGAGGTACACCAGAGAAGAAGACCGGAGCTACAACTCCGGCCGTGTGTTGGCACGTCTCAAACCATTGGATCCTTGCAAAACGTTTTAATCTCGTGCGTTGGTTTTAAATACCATCCCTGTAGCGCATTGATTTGTGTTGACCAATTATGATTATTTGTTTGAGTTTGACTCTTGTTGTTGGGCCTTGGTCAAGGTTGATTTGACTTTGTCAAGTTAATATCATTGGATTTAGGGGATTGATGGAATGTACGTTCCATCTCCCAAAATGAATGGATGATATTAATTTGGTAAAAGTCCTCCTTTGACCAATTTGAGTTTTGATCCATTCCCCTCCCTCTTCATCTCATTCCCATTCTTTATGCATTCATCTCATTTGGCCTATGATATCTCAAAATCCTAAGGCTAGTTGATTGAAAAATCAACATAAGTATGGATGAGATTAGGCCACCTCTTTTGCATATGATTTTTGTGTGTGCTATGTTTCATGAGCATAGTCCATTATACTATGTCTCTAACATGCATTAACACCAAAATTCTATTGCCCGACCTCAAATAGTTGTGACTTCTACATAAGTCCAATTACGATTGCTTAACATAGCGCTAAATTTGTGACACAAAAGGCATATCATTCTAGTTAGTGAGATTGTAAGTCTCCCCTCTTTCATGGTATTGTGTGGATACTTGGCCTTTTTTCCTTCCTTTGGAAGATGTCTTAGCTCAAGGATCCATGCTTGTGATAAGCGGGTTGAGTGTTCTCCAAAGAATCACTTAAAAATGAAAAGCAAAAGCAAAACAATACTAACTTCTAACTCATTAACAACTAACTTTTAATTTCAAGCCATTTAATTTAATGTCATTTAATTTTAGTCTTTATTCATTTGCCATTATTCATACCATTCTAATTATTTATGTTAATGCAATTTTCACTTTGTCCACTTGGACCGTATTGTGTGATATATTCCATTTTGTGTATACTTTGTTTGTTTGTGTGGTCTGTGACCATTAATGTACATAATAGCAACAAAAATCCTAAAAACGTTTTGTGTGGATTGTTGACTTGATCTTGGAAAAATGGACTTAGAACTTAGTTAACATTCATATGCTAAAGGACTTGGCCAATTCCAACTTTTGTGAAACCAAGTGATTGCAATTTGAAACTTCATTTGATACATCATTCAAGATCCCTTTGAGTTCATCTGCAACATGATCATTATGAAGCTGCTATTTTGAACCTGTGACTTGTGGAATTCATCTGTTACATGGGCTAATTCGAAGAAGATCATGGAGTGGCTAAGCTTGGATGTGGCTATCTTTATTTGATGCCTTGCTCTTCAAGATTGATATAATTGTTTATTTGTGTGTTGCTTTATGTCGCACCCCAAAATTTGACTTTGGCTTTGTTGACCACATCTTGATTAATCTCGTTGTCTCGTATTCATCTCAATTTCTTAAACTTCGCGTGACAACTGGTTTGATTAGGTTTTGTGTGTTTTCGTTGCTTACCGTGTTGTATTTCGTTGTTTTAGCAAAACCTGGCCGATATCGTTGCCTCGTATTTATCTCGCTTATCTCTGTTGTGCGTGGCATCGCTTCGATTAGGTTTTCTGCATTTTTATCTATTTAATTGTTTGTTTGTCGGTATTTTGACTGTATTTCGAATATATTAGAGTTTTCGTATTGTCCGATTATTTGTGAATGTGTTTGTCAGCGTTTTCGTGATGTCGTGTTGATTTTATTATTGCCTAGGGTTGTTTATTTAATTACGTGTTGTGCCGTGTGATTTAATCGAGTCTGTTTGAGTCGTGTTGTTGATTTTACTGGTTTACCGGTTTACTGGTTTATTGGTTTTATCAATTTGTCTGTTTTGCTGTGCAAATTGTCATCGTTTTTATCGCGTTCGTGTCGCTCGATTTTATTGTATTTTAATCGTGTGCCATTTAATATTATTTGTGCTTAATATTAATTGTGTTTAGTTGTTAATTAGTTTATTTAATTAAGATTAATATTATATTAGTTTATTATTATTATTATTATATAATATATAAATTATATTATTAATTTATGTTAGATATTTTTTAGGTTTCTTATTATTTAAGTAATCTAAATATATATTATTAATTTAAGTTAGATATTTTTTAGGTTTCTTATTGTTTAAGTAATCTAAATATATATTATTAATTTATGTTAGATATTTTTTAGGTTTCTTATTGTTTAAGTAATCTAAATATATATTATTAATTTATGTTAGATATTTTTTAGGTTTCTTATTGTTTAAGTAATCTAAATATATATATATATATATAGATGTGGTTAGTAAGAAAAAAAAAGAAAAAGGTGGATCAGTAAGAAAAACGTGTGGTGAGAGAAACAGAGAATTGAAAAGAAATATTTTTCCAAAAGCATTACCGTATTTCACTTGTTCTTCATTTTCGGTAACCCAAAATCGTCCCGATTATTCACCGAAACACAAAACCGATTTCATATCTTTGAAGTTCGTTGAGTCCAGATCACAAATATCCAAGGTTCATTTCATTCCGGCGTCGTTTCACCGATCAAAAGCGACGTTGATGTCAGGTACTCACGAAGGCAGCCAGCAATGCGTCGGTGACGGTTTCCAGCTTTCGGTCGATCATTTGGACGATCAGAAGTTCATCCTCTTCACACAAGGTAATATTCTTCACTTATCTCTGAAATCGGCAAAGTTCCGGCTTGCCGACATGTGTTTTAATATATTATTTATCTATATATATATATATATATATATATATATATATTATTTTTGTCTATTATATATCTAAATATATATATATATATATATATATATATATATATATATATATATATATATATATATATATATATATATATATATATATATATATATATATATATATATATATATATATATATACAAAGATAATATATATATATATATATATATATATATATATATATATTATCTTTGTATATATATATATATATATATAT
This sequence comes from Lathyrus oleraceus, assembly GCF_024323335.1. Taxonomy (NCBI): domain Eukaryota; kingdom Viridiplantae; phylum Streptophyta; class Magnoliopsida; order Fabales; family Fabaceae; genus Lathyrus; species Lathyrus oleraceus. Next base: position 530,863,539 of record NC_066581.1, read on the forward strand.
ATATATATATATATATATATATATATATATATATATTATATTTTTGTCTATTATATATTATTTGTCTAAATGTACATATATATTATTTTTGTCTACTATATGTTTATTGTCTAAAATATAAATATATATATATATATATATATATATATATATATATATATATATATATATATATATATATATATATATATATATATATATATATATTATTACTTTTGTTTACTAAATATTGTTTATCTTTTATTATTATTTTGCATATATGTTTTATTTAAATGTTAGTTAAATTAATTATTTGTTTAAATGTTTATTTTAATTAAATGTTTATTTATATCAAATGTTTATTTTGTCTAAAGTAAATGTTTATATTGTTTCTTATATTTGTTTATGTTGTTACTAACCGTTTCGTTTCAGTTTCAGCTCGATTAACTCCACTAACTATTCGTAATACTAACTATTCATAGCTAACTGTGTTGTAATAATTTACTTTCTCGCATTTTTTATTTTCTGTATTGTGTGTTTAATCGTATTGTTCACGTTTTATGTTAAAAAATCGAAAAATCCAAAAAAGAGAAACCCGATGCGATTCCAACGGTCGCCGTTTAAGAAACCCTTTTCACACACTCACAAGCTTACTCTTGGGCTTCCTTATAATGAGCCCATTTATTTATTGTTTCAGGGTTTAGGCTCATTCAAATCTTTTGCCAGCTTTGGCTTTTCAGTTTAAAAACATTTTCAAAAGGACGTGTCAGTCTCGAAGCCTCCCGCCTAGGTCGAGCAAGAGATGGCAAGACACGCCAATCTAAAATCAACAAAACAGACTTTCCCCTTTTCTTTTGGGAGAACTACGTGGATTCTGATTTCTCCATTGCGCCTTGGAGATACGTAGGCATGAAGTCTACGACTTTATCGAGTCCAAAAACAATAAAATCAAGTTCTTTTCTCGTCTCCCCAATCAAACGATCAAAGTGAAAAAAGCAAAGTATTCACATAAACATAAGCAAAAAGGTTCCTGTGGAGTACCGCAGATGTAGAGGGTGCTAATACCTTCCCTTTGCATAACCAACCCCCGAACCCGTAACTCTAAAGGGATTTATCGTTATTTTTCCCTTCCTCTTTTTGGATAAAATAAAAGACGGTGGTGACTCTTGCATTTAAAATATTTTTCAAACGGGTTAAGTTCAATCAATACTTAATCTCGTGAAAAATCCCGCCGCGACAGAATGGCGACTCTGCTGGGGACGACAATGCTTAAACTTATTTGAGGGTTTAGCCTATCTTTGCTTGTTTATATGTTTGCTTTGTGAATATTTGCTAAATTGTATTGTTTGTAATGTTTGTTATTTTGGGTTTTGGGGGATACTTGTGATAAATCCTATACCCGGATTTGGGGCACATTTGAGATAGGATGGATGATAATTCAGGTTGACTTGATAGGAGACAATCCTTACCGAGTTGACTTGAGCCTTTGTCCGCTTGGTGGAGGCCTCTTTGAGGGTGATAGTGCTAAAACAAGTCATTTGTGAGGCATTGTTGCTTTCGACGGGCCCGTGAAGCCAAGGACCTTAGTTTACCTTTACCCCATCTTGGCCTTACTTAGGATGTGATGCGGTGACCACTTCGGACCAAAAGTCTGGTTTGGTTGATACGCGATATCACACTCAAGAGAGATTCTTTTGAGAATAATATTGGAAAGCGAGCAGTTGCTTAACCCGGTATTATCCGAAGAAGGATCCATAAACTTGGGAACTTTTAGAACCCGTTTGGCAGGTGAACCTTAGAACTTATCTTGGGGCTTTGTCCTAAACTCCATGCTGGTGATGAACTTTGAGCCTTGTATTGTTTGACCATGTTTGTGTTTGTTGCATTCATGCATGACATGCATTCATTCCCATCATTTCAACCTTTTTCCAAGGAACTTAAAGTGAGGATTGCAAATATTGCAGGAAACATGGATTTTTGACAGAGAAGTGTGAAAAAGTACAATCTCATCAATCCAAAGATAGATGAACTAAAGAAACTGGTTTCTTCGATCGCAGATCCTATTGGTTTCAGAGACAGATATGGGGCACTTATATCTTTATTGACACTTAGGATGGAAGAAGGGTTATTGCAGACATTAATACAGTTCTATGATCCAGTCTATCACTGTTTCACATTCCCAGACTATCAACTCATGCCTACATTGGAAGAGTATGCCCAGTTGCTTCACATCCCAGTTGCTGATACAGTACCTTTCTCTGGTTCAGAAAAGTTACCCGAGCACAGTTCTCTTGCAAAAGTGTTGTACATGAAGAAGTCAGAATTCAAGAATAACTTCACCACCAAAGGAGGACTTCCAGGTTTCACTGCCAAGTTCTTAATGGGGAAGGTTTCTTATTTTGCCAGTCAAGGTTGTGATATTATTGTGGAGCATCTGTTCGCCTTGTTGATCTACGGTTTGTTACTATTTCCTAATATTGAAGGTTTTGTGGATTCATATGCTATACGCATCTTCCTAAGTGGTAATCCTGTTCCAACTTTGCTCGGAGACACCTATCATTCCATCCATTACCGTACATTGAAAGGAGGAGGAACCATAGTCTGCTGTATACCGTTACTCTACAAATGGTTTGTCTCTCATCTTCCTAAGTCAACTACTTTTTGGGATCGCAAGTCAGGACTTCAGTGGTCACAGAGGATTATGTCTCTTACCCAGTCAGATATTGCATGGTATAGTAGAGTTTTAGACGATGTGAAGATCATTGATAGTTGCGGGGAGTTCCCCAATGTGCCCCTCATGGGCACAAAGGGAATCATTTCTTATAATCCAGTACTTGCTAGGAGACAACTCGGTTACCCTATGAAGGACAAGCCTCCTAACATTCTTTTAGAAGGTATTTTCTTGAGGGATAACAAGGAGGACCCTACCATGAAAGAGAGAGTAGTAAGAGCTTGGCATCGTGTTTGTCGCAAAGGGAGACTTGAATTGGGTAAGAAAGATTGTACCTCCTATGAGCCGTACCTCTAGTGGATCAGAGCCAGAGCTATACAGTTGAAAATGCCATACCCACATCATGATCCTATCAAACCCGCTCCGTTGAAGACCCCCTACCTTCCGCTAGATGACAAAGAAGAACTCCAAGCCACCTTGGAGAGGGTCAAGAAAGAGAGAGACGCTTGGAAGGATAAGGCCCAGGTGCTCGAAATGGAAAATGAAGAACTTCAGAGACAGTTAAAGGAGCAGAGTGGAGAAGATCGTGTAGGTAAACGTCCAAGGGTGCAAGAGGATTTATTTTCCTCAAGCACAACAGATTACTCCCAGATTCCACAGTCCTCAGGTGCATGGAAAGGTCTTGTAGACAGTTTGGTGAAGGAGAAAGCTTTTATGCAGAAGGCCTATGAAGAAAGAATTGAGAGACTTGAAGGACAACTCCTACTTGTTTATGCTCGTCCTGATGACACATGTCCTTAAATGGTTTTCTTGGTTGTATTTTGGGTTGATAACTTTGTATATTTTGATAAAAATGCTTAAAATGAAAAATTTTGTTTTGTTATCAAAAATATTTGCAATTCTATCTTTTCCTTCACTTAGAGTTCCTTGGAAAATCATTCATTTTGCATATCCATGCATCACGTGCATACAGGTTGTCTGTCTTGGTCCAGTCTTCTAACAATTGCTTCCCGCCAGCAGATCCATTTCAAGCTGACGCATAATTACAACACAAGAGCCAACTACAAAAGAAGAATGGAGATAACAGATAACGAGAACCGAGAATTGAAAGCTCAGGTTGACCGCCTTTCTGCTATGGTCGAGACATTGATAGCAAACCAAGCAGCCCAAGCTGCTCAACTTCAAACAGCACAAGCTCAGGTTGCCGAAGCACAAGATGCACAGATCCAGGCGCAAGCACAGGCAGCAGAGATGCGCAACCAAATGTTAACCGCCCGTCTACAAGCAGAGGAAGCCCAGGCTAGGGCTCAAGTTCATAATTCAGGACAGACTTCGGCACAAAATTAACCTCAAATTCAGAATCAGACAACAGCAGCACCCGTCACTACAGTCATCGCTTCAGAAATCAACGTTGTCCCAGTCACTTCTGTTACCATCACAGCATCCCGTCCTTGGGAAATACCCAGGGATCTTAATCAAGATAGATATCAACAAGAGTTCGTTCCACCAAATGCTCCTGTCTTCACTAATGTGCCTCCCGTTGTTCACTATACTCCTCACCTAGGAGAACCTGTCTATCACGGCCCTACCCCAAGTGAGGATCCTGGTCTCAATGATAGAATGGATGAATTCCAGGATCAGTTTGCGGAATTACAAAAAGAGATAAAAGCTCTTCGAGGGAAAGACAGAATGGCGACTGGAGTAGTTATAAAGAACTGGACCGCAGTTGACATCCCACATTGTGTCCACATATCAAAGTAATTAAGCTTTTCAGTTTTCAAAAATCTTCCGCTTTAGCCCAAAGCGCGAAGCATTAATTTTGTAAAATGGGCACTTTTGTCAAAAACGTACTATCCATGAAAAAGATCTTTTGTGTTCCTATACACTTGTGTCCTTTTATCTTTTCAGCTTTTTCGGAAAATGGTAACACAAAAAACCTTAAAAAACACATTTTTGCATGTCATGGTCAGTCCTCTAAAAACAATTGTTTGTACAGGTTACTTAAACCCGTTGAACACAATGACATCATGCCCTCTCCCAACTTTGAACATTCTGTATTCGAAGCTGAAGAGGAAGAGTGGGATGAGATTCCAGAAGAGGTCGCCCGCCAGCTTGAAAATGAAGAAGACACTATTCAGCCATACAAGGAGCCTTTGGAAACAGTCAACTTGGGTTCGGAAGAAAATGTGAAAGAAGTCAAAATTGGAGCATTGTTATCCCCACAGGTCAAGGAGCAATTGATCAGCCTGTTGAAAGAGTATGTAGATGTGTTTGCTTGGTCTTATCAAGATATGCCTGGTCTCGACACTGACATCGTAGAGCAAAAGCTACCTTTGAAGCCAGAATGTCCACCGGTCAAACAGAAATTAAGAAGAACACATCCATATATGGCCGTCAAAATTAAAGAAGAAGTTCTGAAGCAAATAGATGCTGGTTTTCTTGCCACTTCAGTGTATCCAGAGTGGATAGCAAATATTGTGCCAGTTCCTAAGAAGGACGGGAAGGTACGAATGTGTGTCGACTACACAAAGAGATTGAGGTTTATGTGGTTGACATGATCGCGAAGTCTCGTTCAGAAGAAGGTCACTTAGTAGATCTATTGAAGCTGTTTCAACGATTGAGGAAGTTCCGTCTTCGCCTCAATCCGAACAAATGCACATTTGGCGTCAGGTCAGGTAAACTCTTGGGCTTCATTGTCAGCCAAAAAGGCATTGAAGTTGATCCAGATAAAGTAAAAGCTATCCAAGAGATGCCCGCACCAAAAACAGAAAGGCAAGTGAGAGGTTTTCTAGGACGATTGAATTACATATCCCGGTTTATTTCTCACATGACTGCCACTTGTGAACCTATCTTCAAATTGCTGAGAAAGAGTCAGAATTGTGTTTGGACAGAGGATTGTCAGAAAGCATTTGACAATATCAAAGAGTACCTCATGGAGCCTCCTATCTTGTTACCACCTGTTGCTGGAAGACCGTTGGTTATGTATTTGACAGTGCTTGAGAATTCTATGGGCTGTATTCTGGGTCAACAAGACGAAACTGGAAAGAAAGAGCATGCCATTTACTACTTAAGCAAGAAATTTACTGACTGTGAATCACGATACTTCTTACTCGAGAAGACATGTTGTGCATTGGCTTGGGCTGCTAAGAGATTGAGGCAGTATATGTTAAGTCACACCACTTGGTTGATATCCAAAATGGATCCAATCAAGTACATTTTTGAGAAGCCTGCACTCACTGGTAAGATTGCAAGATGGCAGATGCTGTTATTAGAATACGACATTGAGTATCATACCCGGAAAGCTATCAAGAGCAGTGTGTTGGCTGAGTACCTTGCTCGCCAACCCGTTGAAGATCACGATGATAATGAGGATGAGTTTCCTGATGAAGATGTCATGTTCCTAAAATCCAGAGATTGTAAAGAGCCACTTCCTGAAGAAGGGCCTGAACCAGATTCTCAATGGGGTTTAGTATTTGATGGAGCTTCCAACGTTTATGGACATGGAATAGGTGCAGTCATTATCACTCCAGAAGGTTCTCATATTCCTTTCACGGCAAGAATTTGCTTTGAATGTACAAACAACATTGCTGAATATGAAGCCTGTATCATGGGTCTTGAAGAAGCCATTGACCTCCACATCAAAAATCTTACTGTTTATGGTGACTCAGCGTTAGTTATCAATCAGATCAAAGGAGAATGGGAAACACGCCACCCTGGCTTGATCCCATACAAAGACTATGCAAGAAGATTGTTGACTTTCTTCACCAAGGTTGAATTGCATCACATTCCTCGGGATGAGAATCATATGGCAGATGCTCTAGCTACGTTGTCTTCAATGTATCAAGTGGATTTTCCAAACGAAGTACCCAGAATTGTGATCAAACGACTTGATAGACCAACACATGTGTTTACAGCTGAGGCCAGTTTTGATGATAAACCATGGTACCACGATATCAAGCATTTCCTTCAGACTCAGGAGTATCCTCTTGGAGCAACAGAAAAAGATAAAAAGACTTTGAGAAGATTGTCAGGCAGTTTCTTCCTTAATCAGAATGTGCTCTATAAGAGGAATTATGACATGGTCTTACTCAAATGTGTTGACAAAAAGGAAGCAGAAATGTTGATGAAAGAAGTTCACGAAGGGTCCTTTGGTACTCATGCAAATGGCCACTCTATGTCAAGAAAGATGTTGAGAGCTGGTTACTACTGGTTGACCATGGAATCAGATTGCTACAAATTTGTAAAGAAGTGTCACAAATGTCAGATCTACGCTGATAAGGTTCATGTACCACCAACCTTTTTGAATGTGATTTCTGCTCCTTGGCCATTCTCAATGTGGGGCATTGACATGATCGGTATGATTGAACCCAAAGCTTCCAACGGACACCGTTTCATTCTCGTGGCAATTGATTACTTCACCAAATGGGTGGAAGCAGCTTCGTATGCAAAGGTGACAAAGCAAGTGGTGGTCAGATTCATCAAAAATAATCTCATTTGCCGATATGGCATTCAAAACAAGATCATCACTGACAATGGCTCCAATCTGAACAACAAAATGATGGATGAATTATGTGAAAGTTTCAGGATCGAGCATCGCAACTCTTCTCCTTACCGTCCCAAGATGAATGGGGCAGTTGAAGTTGCAAATAAGAATATCAAGAAGATCATTCAAAAGATGGTTGTTACCTACAAAGATTGGCATGAAATGCTGCCTTTTGCACTACACGGATATAGAACATCAGTCCGTACTTCAACTGGGGCAACCCCATTTTCACTTGTATACGGTATGGAAGCTGTGTTACCGATAGAGGTTGAAATTCCATCAATGAGGATACTAATGGAAACTCAGTTGTCAGAGGCTGAATGGTGTCAAAGCAGATACGATCAGTTGAATTTGATTGAAGAAAAAAGAATGACTGCCTTGTGCCATGGACAGTTATATCAAAAGAGAATGAAGCAGGCATTTGATAGGAAGGTTAAGCCGAGAGAATTCAAAGAGGGTGACCTTGTGCTCAAGAAGATGATACTATTTCACAATGATTCTAGGGGCAAGTGGACTCCTAACTATGAAGGACCCTATGTTGTCAAGAAAGCCTTCTCAGGCGGTGCTTTAATTCTTACAAACATGGATGGTGAAGAGCTTCCACGGCCCGTGAATACAGATGCAGTCAAGAGATACTTCGCCTAAAAAATGAAAAGAACAGCTCGCTAAGTTGAAAACCCGAAAGGGCGGCTTAGGCAAAAATGAGCGTCTCGGTGGACTGAAAACCTGAAAGGGCGGTCCAAGCAGAAATTAGAGACATAAAAAAACAAAGAGAATATTATCCCGGTAGATTGAAAACCCGAAAGGGCAATCTAGGTAAAAGTTAGGGATTTCAGGCAAGTAACTGCATAACAGAGATAAGATCATTGAAGTATCAGAATATTTTCAACAGTTCTCCAACTTTCTCAAGGCTGCAATACAGGTCAAAAGTGGAAGAGAGAATGATGTCATTGTAGTTCAACGTACCCTTTTTCCACGAAATTACCATTTTCCAATTTGTAAAGATCTATGGAATCACGATGTTGGCTGATTACCATCCTATCAAATCAATTTGAGCCTTTCTATATTTCTTGGCACTCTTAATTTTCATTTCAATTTACGAAAGTTCTTTTACTTTGACAAATATGTTTTGAAACAAAAGTTTTGAATTAAAAACAGTTTTTGAAAAATATAAAGATTATTTATTTTGATTTGTGGACATCAATAAAAGGATTGAGACATGTGGTCCCAGTAATTCTGAAATCATGTGATTCCAACTAGACATGTTCATATTACTATCCTTATATGTATATGATGAAAAAATCTCCACAGGTGTCTTGGCAGTAATATTTCTCCAGCAGAGGTTGCGATTCTGGATATCCCCAGCTATGCTTCCTAGTTTTCCTCAAGAGATCATGCAAGAAATATTTCAAGAAGTTTATTCCCTTCACTTGGGGCATGAAGACTCCCCAGTTAATTGATCATGAAGACTCCCCAGTTTAATTGATCATGAAGACTCCCCGGTTAATTGATCATGAAGACTTTGATCCAGGTTTTAAGTTACAGATTTGGCCTATGGGATTACTACAGGTATTTCCCCAGTAATTTATTAAAGTGGGATCAACAATGTCCCCAGCAGAGGATGAGAAGGAAGATTTGATTTCCCTGAGCAGGAGTAATACAGAGGTCTCCATCCCTCAGAGAGTGAAGAAAGTTGATATTCAGAAACTACAGGGAATCTCCTGTTGTTCTCTGTCCATTCAATAGAAGGATATGTCTCCTCCTCAGTAATGTTTTGTAGTAAAGAAGAGTGTGTTGCATTTTAAGCAAATTCAAGAATTACAGGATTCCTCCTGAATTCTCATTTACATTCAAAGGTCAGACATCACTGTTCCCCGGCAGAGTCTCCTAGAGGAAAGATCTCGTAACCAGATATCAGACACCATAATCCCCTGCAGAGTCTTCAGATACAGAAAGTCTCCATGATAATTAAAGAAAAAAAATCAAGGATGGATTTCCCCTATATTCTTATTCCCTGGAAAGATGCCACCTATCCCCAGCGGAGTCTTCCAGAAGAATGATCCCTTCTGCATTATCAGCAAATTCAAGAATTGCAGGACTTCTCTTACAATATCATCTTATTTCCAGAGGATAACACCTTGTATCCCCAGCGGAGTCCTCAGAAAGGTCCAATCCTCATATACCTCATGAATTCAAAAACCACAGGGAATCTCCTGTATTTTTGAAGTAGAAGGCATCTCCATTCTTCTACAGAAACCTCAGCAGAGACGAACTTTTTATAAGAAGCCTGATTGTTATGCTCAAATACAACTCCCCAGCAAGTCTTTGTACTACTCCTCAGCGAATCTCAGTACAAATCTCCAACAAGTTCCTGTATAACTCCTCAGCGAATCCTTGTGCAACTGTTAACATTTCCAGTTATTCCTAGTTTTGTCTGTCTATCATGCATTCATTACTAAATATTCATACATATTTGTGACATATCATGCTTGCATTCATATGCACCCTTTTGCTTTTTTATGTCGTGGGTTGGGTCAATCTCTCCATGTAGAGTATCCTCATAAGCAGCAAAATACCTTTTATTGGTCATGTTCCCCACAGAGATCTATGCCTCGTGGAAGATGGTTGTTTCAGTTGTAAATCCTGATGAGTTCATTCCTCTTCAGTTGAAGTCTTGTTTGACCGTTTCATTCTAGTTCTATCCTAGTTTGAACCTCGTGTCTCCAGATAAAGCTCAGAAATTGCCAGTAAAAGAAGGCAACAATATAGTCTTTGTGACTCTCATTCAGTAAAACAGACATGACAGATATTGTGTCCAAGTCCTTTATACCTTCATCTTTAAGTTGGTACCCATTACAAACTTGAGTTACCTACATCCATGAGTGGTAACCTTTGTTATCCCTCGGATAAATTAATTACTATCTCCATCTATGAGTTGATAACATCCTCACTGAAAGTTCCATGGTTCTACCTGCAACATTGAGCTGGTAGCGTGCTTTCGTCTTTGAGTTTAGCACAGATTCCTTTTGATTCCACCTTCGTCTTTGAGTTGGTGAAGTACCTGCAACTTTGAGCTGGTAATATGCATTCATCTTTGAGTTAGCAAGATTTCTTTTGATTCCACCTTCGTCTTTGAGTTGGTGAAGTACCGTCATCTATGAGCTGGTAGTGTGCATTCATCTTTGAGCTTGCACAGGTTTCTTTCGATTCCATCTTCGTCTTTGAGTTGATGGAATGCCTTCATCTATGAGTTAGGTACACTTTATCCTGTTACCTTCATCTTTGAGCTGGTAACGTGCTTTCGTCTTTGAGTCAGCACAATTTTCTTATGTTTCCATCTTCGTCTTTGAGTTGATGGAGTACCTTCATCTATGATTTAGGTACATAGTGAGCCATCATCTATGAGCTGGTAGTATGCATTCATCTTTGAGTTCGCACATTTTCCTGTGATTCCATCTTCGTCTTTGAGTTGATGGAGTACCTTCATCTATGAGTAGGGTATGTTTGATCCTTGTTGAACTGATAGTGTGCTTTCATCTTTGAGTCTGCACAGATAACTTCTGATTCCATCTTCGTCTTTGAGTTGATGGAGTACCTTCATCTATGAGTTAGGTACATTTTGTCCTTCCACCGTCATCTTTGAGTCAGTAATGATAAACATCTCCAGGAGAATATGTTCTAAATTTTTTTAAACACCTTTGTCAATGAATCGGTGGTTGCCTTCAACTTTGAGTCGGCATTTCTCTGTCTACCTCATCAATGAGTTGGTAGTGTGCATTCAACTGTAAGTCTGCACAATGATCCTTAGATCTAATTCTTCATCTACACCATCATCAATGAGTTGGAATTTGATTTCCCTAGCAGTGTTATTATCAATCTTTTGAAGCTTGCCTTCAACTTTGAGTTGGCATGTCCTGTTTACCTCATCAATGAGTGGGTAGTGAGCTGTCAACCATGAGTTAACGCAGTTCGATTCTTATTATGCCCTTGTTATACCTTCATCCTTGAGTTGGTATTCATCTTTTCTGTTACCTCCATCTTTGAGTTGGTAATGTACTGTCACATCAGTACTCTTGTTATATTGATCTTTTCCCACTTTCATCTATGAGATAGTGATGTATCGTCAACATTGAGTCGATATCTCTTTTCCTCCTATTTTCCATCTATGAATAGGTAGTGAATCTTCCCCAGCTGAGTATTCTCAGTGTTTACCTTCATGCATTGAGTCGGTGTATGTCCTTCCCCAGTAGAGTTTGCACTCCCGTGTCTCTGTGTCTGTCTGTCTTTTGCATCATGCATACATGCATTTGCGGTCAAATTTTGTGGCGTTTGTCATATTTAATTACCTTACGCCATTCGATAGCCTCCGGCTATCTGGCCTAAGTTAATTAAATAGGGGCATCTGTCGCACCCCAAAATTTGACTTTGGCTTTGTTGACCACATCTTGATTAATCTCGTTGTCTCGTATTCATCTCAATTTCTTAAACTTCGCGTGACAACTGGTTTGATTAGGTTTTGTGTGTTTTCGTTGCTTACCGTGTTGTATTTCGTTGTTTTAGCAAAACCTGGCCGATATCGTTGCCTCGTATTTATCTCGCTTATCTCTGTTGTGCGTGGCATCGCTTCGATTAGGTTTTGTGCGTTTTTATCTATTTAATTGTTTGTTTGTCGGTATTTTGACTGTATTTCGAATATATTAGAGTTTTCGTATTGTCCGATTATTTGTGATTGTGTTTGTCAGCGTTTTCGTGATGTCGTGTTGATTTTATTATTGCCTAGGGTTGTTTATTTAATTACGTGTTGTGCCGTGTGATTTAATCGAGTCTGTTTGAGTCGTGTTGTTGATTTTACTGGTTTACCGGTTTACTGGTTTACCGGTTTACTGGTTTATTGGTTTTATCAATTTGTCTGTTTTGCTGTGCAAATTGTCATCGTTTTTATCGCGTTCGTGTCGCTCGATTTTATCGTATTTTAATCGTGTGCCGTTTAATATTATTTGTGCTTAATATTAATTGTGTTTAGTTGTTAATTAGTTTATTTAATTAGGATTAATATTATATTAGTTTATTATTATTATTATTATTATATAATATATAAATTATATTATTAATTTAGGTTTCCTATTGTTTAAGTAATCTAAATATATATTATTAATTTATGTTAGATATTTTTTAGGTTTCTTATTGTTTAAGTAATCTAAATATATATTATTAATTTATGTTAGATATTTTTTAGGTTTCTTATTGTTTAAGTAATCTAAATATATATTATTAATTTATGTTAGATATTTTTTAGGTTTCTTATTGTTTAAGTAATCTAAATATATATTATTAATTTATGTTAGATATTTTTTAGGTTTCTTATTGTTTAAGTAATCTAAATATATATATATAGATGTGGTTAGTAAGAAAAAAAAAAGAAAAAGGTGGATCAGTAAGAAAAACGTGTGGTGAGAGAAACAGAGAATTGAAAAGAAATATTTTTCCAAAAGCATTACCGTATTTCACTTGTTCTTCATTTTCGGTAATCCAAAATCGTCCCGATTATTCACCGAAACACAAAACCGATTTCATATCTTTGAAGTTCGTTGAGTCCAGATCACAAATATCCAAGGTTCATTTCATTCCGGCGTCGTTTCACCGATCAAAAGCGACGTTGAAGTCAGGTACTCATGAAGGCAGCCAGCACTGCGTCGGTGACGGTTTCCAGCTTTCGGTCGATCATTTGGACGATCAGAAGTTCATCCTCTTCACACAAGGTAATATTCTTCACTTATCTCTGAAATCAGCAAAGTTCCGGCTTGCCGACATGTGTTTTAATATATTATTTATCTAAATATATATATATATATATATATATATATATATTATCTTTGTATATATATATATATATATATATATTATCTTTGTATATATATATATATATATATATATATATATATATATATATATATATATATATATATATATATATATATATATATATATATATATATATATATATATATATATATATATATATATTATTTTTGTCTATTATATATTATTTGTCTAAATGTACATATATATTATTTTTGTCTACTATATATTTATTGTCTAAAATATAAATATATATATATATATATATATATATATATATATATATATATATATATATATATATATATATATATATATATATATATATATATATATTACTTTTGTTTACTAAATATTGTTTATCTTTTATTATTATTTTGCATATATGTTTTATTTAAATGTTAGTTAAATTAATTATTTGTTTAAATGTTTATTTTAATTAAATGTTTATTTATATCAAATGTTTATTTTGTCTAAAGTAAATGTTTATATTGTTTCTTATATTTGTTTATGTTGTTACTAACCGTTTCGTTTCAGTTTCAGCTCGATTAACTCCACTAACTATTCGTAATACTAACTATTCATAGCTAACTGTGTTGTAATAATTTACTTTCTCGCATTTTTTATTTTCTGTATTGTGTGTTTAATCGTATTGTTCACGTTTTATGTTAAAAAATCGAAAAATCCAAAAAAGAGAAACCCGATGCGATTCCAACGGTCGCCGTTTAAGAAACCCTTTTCACACACTCACAAGCTTACTCTTGGGCTTCCTTATAATGAGCCCATTTATTTATTGTTTCAGGGTTTAGGCTCATTCAAATCTTTTGCCAGCTTTGGCTTTTCAGTTTAAAAACATTTTCAAAAGGACGTGCCAGTCTCGAAGCCTCCCGCCTAGGTCGAGCAAGAGATGGCAAGACACGCCAATCTAAAATCAACAAAACAGACTTTCCCCTTTTCTTTTGGGAGAACTACGTGGATTCTGATTTCTCCATTGCGCCTTGGAGATACGTAGGCATGAAGTCTACGACTTTATCGAGTCCAAAAACAATAAAATCAAGTTCTTTTCTCGTCTCCCCAATCAAACGATCAAAGTGAAAAAAGCAAAACATTCACATAAACATAAGCAAAAAGGTTCCTGTGGAGTACCGCAGATGTAGAGGGTGTTAATACCTTCCCTTTGCATAACCAACCCCCGAACCCGTAACTCTAAAGGGATTTATCGTTATTTTTCCCTTCCTATTTTTGGATAAAATAAAAGACGGTGGCGACTCTTGCATTTAAAATATTTTTCAAACGGGTTAAGTTCAATCAATACTTAATCTCGTGAAAAATCCCGCCGCGACACTTTATTCTAAATGTCCAAAGGAATCTGGGTTTCTATTGACATTCTTGTCTATTGGATTGCTACCCATTGGTCAGATCTTTTCAACCCTTAACTTTTAATTTTATGCATAGGATTAGTCTCTTCATCTTCTCCCGATTTCTTAAATTTCAAAATCTCTCCCTCCTTTTAAAATTTTCTTTGTGTGAACTTATTTTGTTCTAGACTTTGACCACTTTGCAAAAAGATAGAAACTTTGGACTCATGCCATTGCATTTTCAAACTTCTTTTCTTAAATCAAATTTGTAAATAAACTTAACTATACTTGACTTAAACTTTCAAAAAAGGCCAAAAAAAACTAACTCATTCAAACTATTTTTTGGCCTTTGTGGCTTTCAAACTTAATTTTTGTTAAAAGTAATGCATCCACTTTGAAATTTGTATCACGAACTACGAGGTTTTGATCCCTCATTTTTATGTTGGTACATAGGCACAAGTCCGAAGGTCTTGTCAAACACAAAAATATAATTAATGAATTATTTTCTCGTCCCCCATTCTTTTTGTTTGTAAATATCATTTTGTACCAAATACATATGCACACAAAAAGGGCTCCCTAGGAGTACCTAAGACACTTTGGGTGCTAACACCTTCCCTCTGTGTAACCAACCCCCTTACTTGTAATCTCTAACATTTTATTAGTTTTGATTTGAAAACTTCTTACTTTTGGGTTTTGATCGTACTTTTTCCCTTTTCCATTGAAAACAATAAAAGCGCGGTGGCGACTCTAGTTTTATTAATGTCTAGCTTATCCATGGCTTGATGATCATGAATTTACCGCTACAGATACAAGTGGGGAGATATGTGTCCACTGGGGATGAAAGTCATATATAACAAGTGGTGATAATCCTTAGTAACGGCTAAGAAGATATGAATCTGACAAGGACAAACCCTAGCAACAGATGGGAAGATCTGAATGTGGTGACAAACCCCTAGCAACGAATGGGGAGGTTAGAGTTCAGTGACGATTCCTAGCAACAACCTAAATACTTCACTTCTATTGGGGAAAATTTAGGTTCAATGATGATTCCTAGCAACGACTTGAATACCTGACTCGTAAAGATGATAATCCCTAGCAATTGCTTGGGGAAAGCATAAGTTCAGTGACAATTCCTAGCAACGGATGGAATACCTGAGTTCTGCTGGGAAGATTTTAGGTTCAGTGACAATTCCTAGCGATGACTGGGAACACCTGACTCTAACTGGGGAAGATTGAAGGTTCAATGATGATTCCTAGAAAAGACTTGAATACCTGACTCCTAAAGATGATAATCCCTAGAAAATGCTTGGGGAAAGCATAAGTTCAGTGACAATTCCTAACAAAGGATGGAATACCTGACTTCTCCTAGGAAGATTTTAGGTTCAGTGACAATTCCTAGCGATGACTGGGAACACCCGACTCTAACTAGGGAATATTGAAGGTTCAATATGGATTCCTAGTGACAATTGAGAATACCTGACTTAACTAGGGGAAGATTGAAAGTTCAACGACGATTCCTAGCAACGATTGGAATACCTGACTCTGATGGGGAAATTTAGGTTCAACGATGATCCCTAGCAAAAAATGGAATACCTGACTCCTAAAGACAAAGCTCCCTAGCAATTCTTGGGGAGAAATGAGGAATTGTTCTTGAGTAAGATTTGAATGTGACTTATAGAGTATACTGATGATGCAATGTTATGACGATGTATGTACGGGCTACTGGGGGCATGCCACATGTATGGTTTATGGATTGTACCAAGTATGATTAGACTTTGGAAAGTGATTTGTTGGAGGTGCCAATAATGATTGGGCTTTGGAAGGGTTCCAAGAAAAGGTTGGGCTTTTAAGTTTTCTTAGGGAGAGTGAAACTGACTTCTCGACATCTTGATTTGGATCTACTGATGTTCAGGTTACGCCTGGTTCGTTTACTGCTCGTTGCTGATCATCCTGATGAGGATATCTTAATTTGGCCAAGTCCAAGGGACTGTGTGGTGTTTGGGTATACCGAGCTCATTGGTATCGTAGTTACCCTTAGCTACTTTGAAAGAAAAGTAATTTCGATGTTTTCCTTCGATTTTTTTTAAATAAACCCAAAATATTTCACATGCAATATTTATTAAAGAAGTTCATATTTCACAAACAAAGCAGAGAAAACAAAATATTAAACACAACTGATGGAAGAGATTTTATTAAACAATGAACCCTTGAATGGGTAATTTACAAGAGGAAGCAATTCCTAAAAGAGGTGATTGCAAAAAAAAAAAGAAATTGAAAAATAATAATGGCAATGAGGAAAAATTGAATTTTCACTAAGTTCCAATTCTGCTATGGTCCCCATGTCTTCGAAAGTCCTCAAATCTTTCTTCTAAAGAAGGTGATTGGATTGACTTTGCTGGGGAATGCGAAAGATTCCTTGCGGACTGCAGCCTCTCATTTTTATGAATCCCTAAATTTTTTTCCTAGACCTCCCTTTTAGGTTTTCAGTCTACCGGGATACCTTTTTTTTGTTGCATAAATCGCCCTTTTTTCAAGCGTAGTATTTTTTGACTGCGTCTGTATTCACATGATGAAAGATATCATCATCCATAGTTGCGAGCATTAAGGCTTCTCCAGAGAATACCTTTAATATAATGTATGAGCCTTCATAGTTCAGTGTCCATTCGCCCCTTGGGTTAGTGTGAATCGGTATAATCTTTCTCAAAACCAAGTCTCCAGCCTTAAGACTTAAAGGAAAAACCTTTTTGTCGAACGCCCTCTTAAGACGCTTTTGATATAGATATCTGTGGTAGAAGGTTGCCAAGTGTTTCTCATCAATGGGGTTTAGGTGATCAAATCTTGCTTGTACCTATTAGGCTTTGTAGAGCTTGACATTGGTCAATATCATTAAGGAAGGAATCTCTACTTCAACCGGCATAACTGCATCCATTCCATACATGAGAGAGAATGAGGTTGCCCTAGTGGAGGTACATACGGAAGTACGATAGCCATGCAATGCAAATGGGAGCATCTCATGCCAATCCTTATAGGTTTCCACCATCTTTTACACGATCTTCTTGATATTTTTATTGGCTGCCTCAACAACGACTTTCATCTTTGGTCCAAACAACGATGAGTTAGGGTGCTCGATCTTGAAGTTCTTGCATAGTTCTTTCATCATTTCATTGTTGAGGTTTTAACCATTATCGATAATAATTTTGTTTGGAACCCCATAACAAAATATGATTTCTTTCTTTAAGAAGCGAGCCACTACTTGATTGGTGATGTTCATGTATGAGACTGCTTCCACCCATTTGGTGAAATAGTCTATATCTACCAAAATGAAACGGTCTCCGTTTATGGAAGTTGGCTTGATGCGCCCAATCATGTCAATGCTCCACATGGAGAAATGCCAAGGTGATGTTAAGACATTGAGTGGCACTGGTGGTATATAGATCTTGTCAATATAAATCTGGCATTTATGGCATGTTTGGACGTCGCGGTAGCAGTTAACCTCCATAGTGATCCACTAGTATCCAACCCTCAAGATTTTCTTGACCATCGTATGTCCACTGGAGTGCGTCCCAAAGGAGCCTTCATGGATTTCCATTATAGTCTGATTCGGTTCTTGTTTGTATATGCATCTAAGCAAGACCGAATCATAATTTCTCTTGTATATTACCCCTCCACTCAATAAGAACTTGGATGAGAGTTTAAGAAGATACTTTTTATCCATGATTGATGTTATAAGACCCCAACTTTGACCCTAAGATCCCTCATATTATCTCATCATATGCATTGGCTTTAGGATCACACCTTGGCATCCTCCTTTCCCTTCATTCATTTGGTTTGCGTTGGGAGATATCACCAAGCACATTTTGATTGTACCATACTTTGTTTTTCATTATTTTACTAACCAAAATACCAAAAAGTATGTCAATGTATAGTTTAACTCTTTTGTAGGTAGTGTGTGTGCTCACCAATGCCTCACCAAGCCCATATATAGGGTTTGAGACCCTAAATGCAAGGAGACTAATCAAGATATGGTTCACATTGACTCTAGACATCATATATGGATCCCCATGGTCTTCACATATCATTTTGATCAAGAACTCACCAAGAGTTTGAAGCTTGTTTGCCTTGGAAACCCTAATTCATCTGGGTATCTTGTGTGCCTTCTTCAATAAGTTTCTTCAACATTTGATCAAATATTTCAAGGGATACTTCATATTACATAATCTTACACATATATGATCCTCCATGAGCCCCAAAAATCAAGAGAATATCCAGCTTGCAAGATGGTTCATGGTGGTTGACCAGAGAAAGTCAACTAGTCAAAATTGGGGTTCCTTAGACCCTATTGTAGCGGGGTTTTCGTTACCTTTAGGTTTATTGACTAAACCAAAAGTCAACATAAAATTCGAGTCGCCACCGCACTTTTATTTTTCCAAAGGAAAGGCTAAAAAGTGAACAAAATCAAAGTAAGAAGTTTTTCAAATCAAAAACTAATAAAAATATCAGAGATCTAGGTAAGGGGGTTGGTTATGAAATGGGAAGGTTTTACGCACCCAAAACATCCTGAGTACTCTAAGGGAACCTCTTTTTTCGAATATGTGTTGTAGGTTGGTATTTGTGAAAAGATTTGTGCAAAATATTGGAGGGATGAGAAAAGAGTAGATTATATTTACAAATTTTATTGTTTGAATGGATGAACCCATTGCCTACGTACCATCACAAAGGAGGATCAAAACCTCGTAGTTCAGGGTAGAAATCTCAAAGATTGGTGAATTGATTTTAATCAAAAGCCTTAACGTCTTTTGTTATTAAAGGGAGAAAACTCAACCTAAACCAACAATCCACCATGTGAGGAAGACTTCAACATGCTAGTGAGGGGTTAACCCGATAATAAGCATGGAAGGCTTATAATCCAACACTAAGGATGAGGTGAGATTTACATCAACCATTATGATAACTCAAACCTATGACTAATGTTTTTTGAAATGGTTGTAACGAATTGGCCATTGGAACCACAAAACAACTTGTAATGGGTTACATTTACAAGTTAGATTTATTTACAAAATGAGGTCAAAGTTGGATTAAAGTTTATTTACAATGAGTATTTATGAAAATGGTTTTGAAAAGTCAAAGGCTTAAGGCCTAGTTTTCTATTTGGAAATAAAGTCAAAGTTTTAAAAATGATTTTTGGCTTGGTTAGAGTGGGGAGAAGAGAGACGGGCTATTCCTAAAGCGTACAAAGATAAGAGGGGAGAGAAAAACCCTTGGAGTTCCTTTTCTTGGAGTCATAGAGATGACTCAAGATGCTCCTTTCCTTTGGACTTAGCACACAAACAAGCAATCAATAAGTTTGAATTCAAGCTCCTAGGATCTCCATTTGGCTTGGCTTTTAACTTGGCTACTCATGACAATGGTCCTCTTTTCACAATCTTAAGATGGGATCCCTATCACACAAAAGCAGACATCAAAAAGCTCACAACACAATAAAAGGAGTGGACAAAGAATAAGTTTGAGGAGAATTCCTTTCAAATCAACTTTGAATTTTAGCATTCTAAAGGCATGAGGCCTAGTTGATCTTCAACTCCTTTAAGCATGGGTAAATCCTAATTCTAAGTCCTTTCTCCTTTTGCATTTGGTTCACATCAAAACAAACACAAACAAAATAAAATAGCAACATATTTATATACAATAATGGGCTCTAATGAGCAAATGAAGAATGACATAAACATAAAATATGTGCTCAAATGAGCAAAGATGAAAATCAAGATGAATAATGGGCAAGAAATAAATGACATTAAAAGTAAATGACAAGAATGTAAAAGCTCAAATTAAAGTTAGTAATTAGTAGAGTTATGTTAGCTTATCATAAGACAATGTAGCGCTACGTTAAGTAATCGTAAGTGGACTAATGTAGTAGTCACACCTATCTGAGGCCGGTCAATAAGAATATAGGCAAAGAACACAAGTTAGAGATCATGACTAGTAAGCCAAGATCCATAGACTTGCCATGCCAAAACAAAAGGGGAAGGGCCTTGTATTGACTTTTGGTTATTTGCTTGACCAAGAAGCAACCTATCTTTGATTCAAAATAACTCACTTGATCATGGATCAAGTTGAGTTTGGTTTGGATCAAAGAAGGTTAAACTTCTCATTTGTCAAGACCAAACTCAAGACTTTAACTCATTGGCCACTGAAAGGGAAGAAATGGATGAAGATGAAAGGGAAGGGGTAAGAAGTCAACAAACAATCCCAATTGATCAAGGGATAACTCATCCTTGATCAAGTTCATTCATCTTTCTAGGTGATGATCCTTAAGGACTTTCAAACCATAAGATCCAATAAATTTGATCAAAGTTGAATCAATTCAACCTCAATCAACACCAAACAAAATAGAAATAAAGATAACAAGTCAAAGAGTCAATGGTATTTTTTTGGCATTTTTTGGATTAAAGTAAAATACAAATAAAAAATAAACAAATAAGGTTGAACCTCAAATTCAATTCAAAGCAACTTCAATGAGTCTAATTAAATTCTCATAGGTTCAACATAGTCAAACAAACTTTGACTAATTTTCTCACAAAATTTTGAAATCAAAAAGTAATTAAAACCAATTAAAAACAATTAAAAATAACACAATATGAATTAAAATCTCAAATAATCTCAAATCAATCAAGAAATTGTTGAGACTATTTTTCATTGACTTATCATGATCCATAAATGCTATGAAAATATTTTTGGATTTTTTAAAAGTCAAAAAGTATTTTAAAATGAATTAAAAATATTAAAAACCAAGTAATTCATAAAAAATAACAAATGAAGTCACAAAAATAATTAAAAATCATAATATGAAACTAGATTTTTCAAGAAATGTTTTGGCATTGGTCTCATATTATTTTGACTTCAAATGAATTTTAAATGAATTATTGAAAATGAAATGAATTAACAAAAAATAAATGGAAAATGAAAATAAGTGAAAAATGCACAGCCATCTGATGCGCTTCATTAATTGATGTGGCACTTGTGTATGGTCCATATCTGAGGACACACGGTGCACTCAAGTCAAAGCGCTACATCATGAATTAAATGAAGTAATTGAAACGGATGATCAGGATTAGATCGTGGAATGGTGATCCAAGGGCCAAGAAGTGACACACGTGGTGGTGGTGGAAACCACCATCTTCTCCGGCGAAGCAACAAATTCCAGCCCTAAGTTGCAGAAAGTAAATCTTAATCAAAATTAAAAACAAAGCCATGGAAATGAAGCTCGTGTGATGGAGATCATCACTGTACCAATGGATTTCTCTCACTCTTCCTATATTGAGAGAAATGTGAAGGAGAAAATCATGGTGTCCATACGGATTGCTCATGAAATGGTAAATTAAATGCATCAACATCTTGCCTCAAGTGTGAGGACTTCAAAAAACCACAGAAACACAAGCAAACTACATTGAATTAGGAGTTTCAGATCCAAAAAGTTTGAATGAATACCTTTGAATTGATGAACTTATGGCCACAAATTCTCTAAGATCCTTGCTCCTTCTTGATCTATGAATGTAATAGAAGTGATTGGCTAAGGAATCAGGCTTTAAAATTCAGCTAATGGTACTGAATTTCAAGCTCGAAAGTATGAAATTTTTTGAGTGATTCCTTTGGTGAGGGCTATGGTATCAGTTCTGCAGCACTTGGGATCTCCAAAGGGTTTACAAATGAAGCTCATGAGGGTGTTATTTATAGCTGAATGTGGCTGTGCATCACACTTTGTTCATGTGCATGAGAAATTAAAATTTGATTGCATGGGCCTGTGTGGACGTATAGAAGGCCCAATGATGGCTGAAACAACTTGCTGAGTTCACATGAAATGCATTTGGACGTGCACATTGGAGGGAAACAACTTGCATACCAAGTTATAACATAAAAATACCAAAATGCACATAAATGAAAAGAATTTTAAAACTCAGAAATGGTAGATCCAAGTGAGTATTGTGCGTAATGGTTGGAAAGCTCTTGAAATAAGGAACAAAAGTCATGTTGGGCAAAAAATCATTTGGCATGTGCAAATTGATCAAAACTGGCTTGGAAAATGCAAGTACAAAACATATTCAAATCACTTCGAAAAAATAACCAAAAAGTAAGCTTGATCAAACCCCTCTGTCTTCATGATGCAAGCTTAAAATGAAAAAGTCTTAAACATCAAAGTTGTATATAGTTTCAAGATGGTCAATCTAGACTCAAAGTTTGCATCATTTGGATTTTCTATGACAAAGTTATGGGCATTTGAAGTTGGATACATTTTCAAATTCAATGAATTAGGTCGAAGATGACCTATAATGTTTTGCATTATAACATGTATTTATTTTAGGATTATGAAATTTTGTCCAACCTAACATTTGAATTAGACATCTAAAGCTTTCCAATTCCTTTGGTCTCACCTTAAAATCAAAAATATTAAGAAAATTATGCCCTTGGCAAGTTGACCTAAAATTAGGGTTTCAGTCAAAATGACCTATAATGTTTTGAAATGAATGATCACCTTCCAAGTTTCAAATGGATTTTTGATGAAAATTAAAGTTGTTCATAGGAACAGTTTTTCTATTGGGGTCATCTTCATTTGACAAACACATCAAAAATTATATCTCATTGAGCATCAGCTTAGTTAGATGACTTAACTTGTCAACTTTTCAAGCCCAAACTTCCAATCTTGATGAATGAATGATTGAGGGGCCTCAGATAAGCTCATATATGCATAAAATGATGAGTGAAAGAACTTCCCTTAATTAAATTTGATCAGAGGTTGAGATTGCTTCATGGGCAAGGCACAGTCAAAGCACAGTGAAATTAGGGTTTCCTTGGGAAACAATCTTCAAACCCTTTGGGTTATCTTGATCAAATTGGCAAATTGAGATACTTGGGAGACATTTATGATGATTAGGAACTTTGTGGACCATTTTCATGCTTTTTCTCATCTTCATCTAGCCATTGCATTGGGCTTAGGATCCTCCTAGGAGAATTGTGGAGCACATGATCACTTGAGCTTCAAAACAAAGAAAGTTAGTGACATATTTTTGTGCTTTTGGTTAGTAATCAAATAAGAAAGGCAATAATATACAATACAAGCAAGCTTGGTGATCTTAAACCACTCAAACAAGTCCCAACCCTAGGGTTAAGGAGCCAAACATGCTATGATCCTTGAGGCAATGCACTTGCAATAACATGATGCCATGAGGGATCTTAGGGTCAAAATTAGGGTCTTACAGATGCCCCTATTTAAGGTCATTCTAGCCAGAGATATGAAGGTTAAAATCTTTATCTCGACGAGATAGAATGGGCTTAAATAATATCAAAGAGACGAATTTTGGTCCCTAAGAGACCTCATGATGCAAATATATGCATGCAAAATAAAATCTTCATGGTGAATAATTGCCATAAAGGAAAAGAAATCAGGAGAAACTGAAAAATCCATAGGAGTAACACACTCACTATGGAGACAAAGACTCTAGGGGGAAATAAGGTAAAAACGTGTGAGCAGGTCCTGACTTGGAAACTTGCTGGGAGACACGAAGGTATTCCACGAAAATAAATCGATGGAAGGGCTCGAGCTGACACAAAGATGCATGTATTGGGGAATATGCCAATACAACACAACTATCCACAAAGGATACATCGGATAAAAAATCCGGACTCAGACGGGGATGTCCACAAAGGACTCAGCTGAGAAAGAAAGAACAAGATATTACCAGTTACTGGGTAATAAACTCAAAGGGAGACATGTTATCAAAAACACCGGTTACTGGGTGAGAGAACAACACGCTCAGGGAGAAAGAATATCTAAGACCCGTATAAGGGTGAAAGATATCAATCATCTGAAACATCTGAGGAGGACCAAAAAGGCACATCTCAACTCAGGGAAATCTGACTCCACAGGGGACAAAAAGTCATAATAGGGAGCAGGAGGAAGGAACACCAAGGATACCGGTTACTGGGTATATAATAGGTGACCAACCAGACGTGAATTAGGAACATATCCAAGACACTCATCATCCGAAAGGAGGGCCGAAAAAGAAAACTCGATTTACAGGATAGATATTCGATTCCACAAGGAAATACGAATCTTACTCGACTGGGGAAGAAAAAGGCTTCGACTGAAGAGCGCATGAGATATATTATCTACTACCGTTATATGGGTAAAACGTAGATAACATACTCGCATGGAAGATTATCCACAACCGGTTACTGGATTAATAAAGGATAAATCGACCGAAAAGAAAGGACATCGGGATACCGGTTACTGGGTATAAAATGATGACCAATTAGAAGGAGAAACAATCATTACCAAGAGCATTTATCCAAGAGGTATATCACCGGTTACTGGGTGGTATACTCAAAAATCGAAGGAATATCAATACCGATTACTGGGTAAAGATAACCAACAAAGAGGGGATTACATCTACCGGTTACTGGGTAGAAAACCACAGAAATAAGACTTACAACTACCAGTTACTGGGTAGAAGGCCACAAAATCCGCTAGGGAAAGGATGAACAATTACTGGTTACTGAGCAATTGAACAACTCAACCACAGGGATCTGCAAGGGATAACAAGAAAGGAATCAATTAGGAACAAACAAGAAAGACACAATCAAACAAGACTCAACCCGATGAGGATATAACTCATGGGAGTAATTCCATCCTGATACACAACTGGGGAGGAAACTGAAACAATAATCATCCACGAGGACATAACTCAGTGGGGAAGAAAGAAGGAAAGATAAACACTTTCTGCCTATGGGGCTGACTTTATATGGAGAGATAAGACAGAAACATCTGCTTGGGGGAGAACATTTCACCAATAGCAGGAGATAACAAGCAAAGATATATGGTAAAGAATGCATCATGAATATCTGAATGCTATGATTATGCATGTATATGCATGATTTGTGTATAATTACTGCTGACAAACAGACATATCTAACACAAACAAGTCCAAGAATCACGAACACACACTCGACTAACGTCTCGACAAGAAGGGCGAAGCCTACTGGAGAACTCAGATTGGGAACAACCCGAGAAGGATGAAAATAAATCATCGAG
Organism: Lathyrus oleraceus; assembly: GCF_024323335.1. NCBI lineage: Eukaryota > Viridiplantae > Streptophyta > Magnoliopsida > Fabales > Fabaceae > Lathyrus > Lathyrus oleraceus. Next base: position 530,889,029 of record NC_066581.1, read on the forward strand.
GATATCAAACCCTATCCCAAAGCTACACTCGCTGAGGATACAAAGAAGATGTATTCAGGAGCAGCGAAAGAGGACGATCAAACATGGAACTCAAATCTGATGGGGATTTTCTCTGGAGTAAGAGTAACCAAAGAATATATATATTTATTTACAATTTTGTTGTTTGTATGGATAAACCCATTGCCTACGTACCATCACAAAGGAGGATCAAAACCTGGTAGTTCGGGGTAAAAATCTCAAAATATTAGTGAATTGATTTGTCAAAAGCCTTAAGGTCTTTTGTTATCAAAGGGAGAAAACTCAACCTAAACCAACAATCCACCATGTGAGGAGAGCTTAACATACTAGTGAGGGATCCACCCTATAATAAGTATGGAAGACTTATAGTCCAAGCACTAAGGATAAGGTGAGGTTTACATCAACCACTATGATAACTCAAACCTAATGACTAAAGTTCAAGAAAAAGGTTTTAACAAAGGTGGCCATTGGAACCACAAAAAATCACGTGAAGTGAATTGTATTTACAAATTAGAAGTATTCACAAAATGAAGTCAAAGTTGACTTAAGGTTCAATTCATAATGAGTATTAGTGAAAAGAGTTTGAAAAGTCAAAGCCATATGGCCTAGGTTTCTAGTTTTGAAAACAATGTCAATGTTTACACAAAATGAGTTTGGCTTGGGTTAGAGTGGAGAGAAGAAGAGAAGGCAATTTAGTAATTAGTAGTTAGTGTTAGTGTGGCATAAGACAATTTAGCGCTATGTTAAGCAATCGTAAGTGGACTAATGTAGTAGTCACACCTATCTGAGGCCGATAAATAAAACTATAGGCAAATAAGCATAAGTTAGAGATCATGACTAGTAAGCCAAACTCCTACAACTTGCCATGCCAAAAGAAAGGAAGAAAGGCCTTGTATGGATTTCAGGTTCTTTACTTGACCAAGAAGCAACCTATCTTGGACACAAAGCAACTCACTTGATCTTTGATCAAGTTGAGTTTGATTTGGATCAAATAAGGTTAAGCCTCTCATATGTCTAGACTAACCACAAATCATTAGCTCATTGGCCAAAAGAAAAAGAAGAAAAGAGATGAAGATGAAATGGACAAAATGAGAATTCTAATGACATAATCAAAACACAATGATCAAATGTGGATGAAATCAACATCAATCAATGGTAAACAGAAGTGAAATGAAGATTAGAAGTCAATAAAGGTCAAACATATTTTTGGTATTTTTTGGAATAAAAATAAAGCATAAAATAAAATGAACAAAATATGGTCAAACTTCAAATTCAATTCAAATCAACTTGAATAAGTCCAATTGAATCATCATAAGTCTAACATGGTCAAACAAGGTTTGACAAATTTTCTCAACATTTTTTGAAAACAGAAACTATTTTAAAACAATTAAAAATCAAGAAAAATAACACAAATGGATTAAAATCTCAAATCAATTAAGAAATTGATGAAAATATTTTTCATAGACTTATCATCATCCATATGTGTTAAGAAAATATTTTTGGAATTTTTGGATATCAAAAAGTATTTAAAATGAATTAAAAACTATTAAAAACAAAATAATTCACAAAAAATATTAAATGGAATCACAAAAATAATTAAAAATACGATTATGAAACTAGATTTTAAAAGAAATTTTTAGCAATTGGTCTCATATTTTTGTGATTCCAAATAAAAGAGTTATGAATTTTTGAAAATAAAAAGGAGTTAAAGAAAATAAAACAGAAATTAGAAAATCTGGAAAATCCACAGCGCTTGGATCCACTTCATTAATTGACGTGGACAAATCCAATGGCTCTGAGGCGCGCGCGCATTATGGTCATGAGTCAAAGCAACACACGCTGAATTAAAAAAAGTCAAGAGGATGGATGGCTGAGATTATAACGTGCACATGAGATCCAAAGGCCCAGGGTGTTCCACGTGGGGACGGTGGTGGAAATCACCGTCTTCTCCGGTGAGCTAACTGTTTCCGGCCACCAGTTGCAGGTTTTTAAACCTCAACCAACCAAAATGAAGCTGGGGTGATGTACATCACCCCTGTAACCTTGGATTATCCTCAAGATCCCTATGGAATGAGAAATCTTAGTTGGAAAATCCAGGTGTTCATGCTGAAATGTTTCAATTCACAAAATCAAAGCCACCATTGGCTTGCCTCTCACACGAGGACTTCAGAAAACCATTTGTACACAAGCAAATCACATTATATGAAGAGATATAGATCAAAATAGTTTGAGCATAAACCTTTGAAGTGCAGCTTTAAACAGCACGATCTGCTCCAATTCTTGCTTCCAACTTGATCAGGAGATGATAATGATGTTAGGTTTAGGAATTAGAAATTGAAGATCAACCAAGGAAGTTGAAATTCATGTTTGAATTTGAGAAAATAAAATCAGAATTCCTCTAGTGTGGTTGGGTTTAAATTTCTGCAGAGCTTCAGGTTGAATCCAGGATGATTATTGAATGAAGCAAGCATGGTATTTATAGCTGAGCTGCAAGGCAATGAGGTGTAGAATCCGTGTGCATGATCATTGGGTCCTCCATGCATGGGCCTGTGCAGGCGCATGTGAGGCCCAAAATCAATTGGAAATGCAAGCTGAGCTGATTCTGAAGTGAAATGGACGTGTAATTTGAATGGAAATTACTTGTGTATGAAGATTCAATGTGAATTCCATAATTGGGCATAAATGTTCCCCTCTTTGAAAGTCCCATATAGAAAATCCAAACATATGCATGTGAGTAATGGTTGGAAAGCTCTTGACATAAGAAACAAAATCTATGTTAGACAAAAATCCATTTGGAGATTGGAAATTTATGAAAACTGGTCATGAAGTTTGATGTACAAAACATGTCTTTGAAATATTTGCCAAAAGTGACCAACTTCAAGCCCTTTTGTTTCAATGATGCAAGCCTCAAATGGAAAAACCTCCAACATAAACGTTGTATTTATTTTCAATATGATCAATTTGGACTTAAATTTTGCATCATTTGGATTTTTTTATGAGAAAGTTATGGGCACTTGAAGTTGGACTTTTTCAAGATTCAATGGTTTTGGTCCAAAGTGACCTATAATGTTTTGTATTATCACATGCGTTTATTTTAGGATTATGAAATTTTGCCCAACATAATATTTTAAGTAGACATCATAATCTTTCTAATGAAATTGGTCTCACCTCAATATCATAAAATATGAAGAAGTTAGGTCATTGTATTAATGTGCCGACAATGTCATCACTTCTCCTTTTGGCATGGGAGAAGGGTTTTCAAACAAAAGTGAACACATTACGCAGACTTATGGATAACTGTTGGAACATCAACAGCGACCCAATTATTGCAGATTCCTCCAGGGATGACAAAGTTGCCCAGATCTTCCTCTGTATCATCTTCCACTATGGCAGCAGCCTCTTGCTCTTCAACAGTGTGGATGAAACCTCCACTCTGGAACAACCCACGCTCGTTGGAAATGCCTGAAGAGTACCCTATGCCAACCCGGGATTTATTATCTTCCAGCTTGATCATTTGTCCTAAACCAGTAGTTGGACCATGCTCAATGGCCAACTTCGCATCATTGTAGGAAGCAAATGAAGAAGGTCCTTTCCTTGAAGGCTCAGCAATAGACAAGGCTTGGAACAGAGTCCAAACCTCATCCTCAGCATCTATATAGGAAAAGGAAGATAAATGGCTAACCAAGAGAGCCTTCTCTCCCCCTATCACCACCAACTTCTTATTCTTGATGAATTTTAACTTCTGGTGTAGGGTGGACGTCACGACGGCTGCCTCGTGAATCCATGGTTTGCCAAGCAAGCAACTATATGATGGGTGGATATCCATGACCTAGAAAGTGATCTGGAAATCACTAGGTCCAATCTTGATTGGGAGTTCAACTTCGCCAATCACAGTTTTCCTTGATCCATCAAAAGCCTTAACTACCACTCCACTCTGCTTCATGGGAGGCCGCTGATAAGAAAGTTTAGCCATAGTGGATTTTGACAACACATTTAGCGATGACCCTGTGTCTACCAACATATTAGACAAGGCATCATCCTTGCAGTTCATAGAAATGTGTAGAGCCAAATTGTGGTCTTTTCCCTCCTCGGGAAGGTCAGCATCGCAAAAGCTCAAATTGTTACAAGCAGTTATGTTTGCAACAATGCTATCAAACTATTCAATGGTGACATCGTGATCTACGTATGCCACGTCCAACACCCTCTGCAAAGCTTCACGGTGTGGCTAAGAATTCATCAACAAAGATATGACAGATATCTTTGATGGAGTTTGAAGTTGCTGATCAACAACATTATACTCGCTCCTTTTGATGAGCCTCAACATCTCATCACAGTCCTCTCTCAAAATGCCATGCTGGCCAACAGGGACAGGAGCTTTAACAACAACAGTAGGGACAACACCCTTCACAGCAAGTGTCGGATTCGAAGTAGAAGAAGTACCCATAGGACTGGCAGGATTGATAACATCAATTCTCTTCAATACGTCTTCATGGGGTTTCGGCGGCGCCGAGAAAACACGACCACTGCGGGTCACACCACTAACGTCTGAAATACTCACAACAGAGGTGGAGGGCAACGACACCTCCTTACCATCTTCAAGCATAACTGCGTTGTACCTGTAAGGCACAACCTTGTCTGAAGAGTACGGGACAGGGCCCACTGGCTTGATTATAAGAGATGGAGAAACCTTCTTCTTGCTGCCATCATATTTGACAACAACAGGTTCTGGTATTCTGAAAATAGGGGAAATAACATTAACTTCATCCTCGTTGTGATTCTGAAGTATCTCAATCATACCCTGATCCAGCATCTCTTGGATGTCCTTCCTGACTTGGCGGCATTCTCTCTCGTTGATAGTGCACACCTGGAACCTGTCATGGTCATGCTCGTAATGATTGTATCCACATAACAGTCTATGCATCTCGACCAAAGTTTGCCTGATATGACTGACATACAGGACTTTATATTTGCCAGGGCAACCCTGGACCATGTTCACATAAGCTTTCCCATGCTCGGGCAATGGGTTCTTCTTGACGTTAGGACCTACGTCCTCGAAAAACAAAATCCCACTTCTAACAAGGTCTTGCACCTTGGTCTTCAGGGGATAGCAATTCTCCACATCATGTCCGGGAGCACCAAAATGATATACACAATGTAGCTCAGGCTTATACCACCACTGAGGGTTGGTTGGTACAGTAGGTGGGTCACATGTAGTAATCAACTTCCTATAAATTAAGGAAGGATAGAGTTTAGCGTAGGTCATTGGAATTAGATCAAAAGTGACCCTTTTCCTATCGTAGTTGGTGCTAGTGTTGTTGTTGTTTCGAGGCTGGTAGGCCTGCTGTTGCGGACGATGCTGTTGTTGATATTGTTGATGTTGTTGTTGTTGATGTTGATAATGTTGAGCTTCCCTAAAGGCAGATGCTATGTGAGCCACCTGGTGCTGGTTACTGGCAGGGCGAACAGTCTTCCTCTTCACAGAGGGTCTTCTCTTGATGTGGGAAGACACATCATGTGCCTCCCCCTCTTTCTTCTTTGCAAAGCCCCCATATCACTTTGCAGAAGAGCCTTCATCCCTGGTCAGACGTCCTTCCAGGAACCCTTCCTCTAGCCTCATTCCCATGTTCACCATTTCGGTCAAGTCCGAGGGAGCACTAGCTATCATCCTCTCATAATAAAATGAACTCAAGGTCTTCAAAAAGATCTTGGTCATTTCCTTCTCCTCGAGGGGTGGCATAATCTGAGCGGCCAACTCACACCACCTTTGGGCATACTCCTTAAAAGTCTCATTCTCTTTCTGGGACATCGCCCTCACCTGGTCCCTATCGGGAGCCATATCAACATTTTATTTCTATTGTTTGACGAAAGCTTCGCCAAGATCATTGAAGGAGCGGATGTTCGCACTATCCACACCCATGTACCATCTGAGTGCGACACCGGACAGGCTGTCTTGGAAATAGTTGATGAGGAGTTGATCATTCTCTGTCTGTGTTGACATCTTACGAGCGTACATCACAAGATGGTTGAGAGGGCAAGTGTTTCCCTTATATTTTTCAAAGTCAGGCACTTTGAACTTGATAGGGATTTTGACATTGGGCACAAGGCACAACTCATCAGCAGAATTACCAAAGAGGTCTTTCCCCCTTAGAGTCTTCAGTTCCTTGCGTAGCTCAAGGAATTGGTCATTCATAGAGTCCATCTTCTCATAGACATTTGGGCCCTCAGACGACTCAGAATGATAGACGGTGTCTTCGACTCTAGGTAAAGTGTGCACAACGGGAGATGGCACAGCAAGGACCGGGCTAGATGCCGACAGAGAAGCGAAGGTAGGAGCAAGACCTTCAGGCACAAAATTTATGAGCATCCCCCAGGGAAACCCGACTGGCATAGTCGAAGCGAAATGAGCAGTGGCAGCAGGCACAATAGAAGAAGCCACTTCAAATATAACCGTCCTTGCGGGAGGAGTTGCAGGTGTTGGAGATGACTAGCTCTGAGCAGCCAGTACTGAATCCATCATGGCAGTCAGCCTAGCTACTTCCTCTTTCAGTTCACGGTTCTCTTGTTCAAGATGATCCATCAACTTTGGAAAATTTACCTTGGTGTTATACCGGTGCGTCAGCTTGTCTTCAAAATAAATGAAGAACAAAGAGTTAGACCACTGATCAAGAAGCTCTGAACAAAACCTGCTTATGCATATGATGCATGCAATGTTTGTGCATATGATTTGTTTTTATTATCAGAGGAACTTTATAGAGATCTATTTACAAATATTTGAAAATATTGATCTTTTTTAGACATATAATGGAATATTCATAGCAATAATATTTGGAAAAAAAAATTTACACCAAAGAAGTAGTACAGTTTTGGTAACCAAATACAATACAAGAGGAAAGGAGAATAAACATCCTATGGAACCCTAGAAAAATCGTCCAAAGCTCTCGAGATCGAAAGATAAGCTGCACGAAGCCTCTTCACCTCTATCTCATAGGCTGCCTCCATATTTGCCTCCCCCTTGGCGAGTCGATCATACTCCCTCTTCCAAAACCTTGATGACTAAGGAAGAAGAGAAGTAACCACATCATCTGGCTCATCAATAATCTGATGCTCCAGAAATTCTATCACAACATCCTTATCTCTGAGTTGCTGAAGTAGTTCCTCTCGCTCACGAACCCAAGCACGCGAACGGTCTTCATCTCTCAACTCCTCTACTCCTTGGTTAGGGAGGGTTGAAGGCCCAACCATAGCCATAGGGGTAGGTCTCGGATAGTCGTAGGGCATGCGGTACTCAGAAGCTCTCTTCCTCACCCAAGAGGTGTAGGGTTTTAAAGCTATACAATTCTTCGGACCAAGCTCTTTCCTTCCTTTCCTATGAACCTTGCGCCAAGCATGAACCATTCTTCCCTTCAAGTTCTGGGGATCTTTACCCTCTTGAAAGAACACACCCTCCAACAGAATGTTGTTAGATTTATCCTTTAAGGGGAACCTAAGCTAATGGCGAGCCAAAATAGGGTTGTAGTCAATCCCACCACATGTACCAAGAAGAGGCACATTGGAGAATTCATCACAAGAGTCAATAATCTGGACACCATCATATACACGATTATACCAAAAGATATCATCATTAGTGAGAGACATAAGTCTCGTGGACCACCGTAGACATCCTTTGTTTTCCTTGAAGGCGAGCGTCTGTGGCAAGTGCGAAATAAACCACTTGTACAACAAAGGCAAACAACACACAATGGCACCACCACCCTTTGCATTCCTCATATGCAAAGAGAAATAAGTGTCACCCAACAGAGTCGGAACGAGATTAAGAGTAGAGAAAATCCTCATAACGTTCACATCCACAAAATTGTCGATGTTGGGGAATAACACTAGCCCATAGATGAGATGTACAAATATGGGTTCAAAGGCGTCCTCACTCATGGCCTTTCCAAACAGAGTAGCTTCGGCGATGAGAAAATCATATGGGAGACCTTGAATTCCACCTTTGGTAGTCATATGAGCACCAATATCAAATACATCTATATGAAGCAGATCAACAATCTCTTAGGAAGAAGGGACTCTCTCCAAGCCACTGAACGACAACTGATCCAGAATAGGTATACCCACAAGATAGGCATACTCCTCAAGCGTAGGCAAAAGCTGGAAATCCGGAAAAGTGAAGCAACGGTACAGAGGATCATAGAACTGCACCAACACACTCATCAGACCTTCATCCACTTGAGTAGCAAGAATAGACAGAAGCTTCCCATGGCGAGCTTTGAACTCCAAGGGATCTAATACATAGGATGTCAAACTCCTTAACTCTTTCAAGTTGGGTTGTCTGAAACTGTACTTCTTCGTATTCCTTCTTTTCTTATCCATGTCTAAAAATTTGCAAATAGACCTCTTAAGTTCCTTGAAAATTTTCTTGTTGATGATATGGATGCGTATGAATGCATGAATGCATGGATGCAACAATCACACTCAAGGATCAAGCAAGTCACGCCACACAAAGGTCACGGGATGGATCAAGTCATCCTCAATATCAATCATCCATTATGGTGGATTATGGTTTACACCTTATCAACATCCAAGTTCCATTGATATTAAGGATATACGAGAACGGATCAACCGCGAATCAAGGGTTTGTTGTAAGTCACGAGCATGGAGTCTTGGTTAAGAACCACCCAAAGGGCGTGTACTATGGTTAAACCTAACAATCATGTTCTAAAAAGGTCCCCATAGTCATCATCTCATCTTTCGGATATTATCGGATAAAACGACTACTCGTATTCCAAAAATATTCTCAAGAGAGACTCTTATGAGTGTAGTATCGTGTAACAATCGTATCAAATATTACACTTGAACGACCTTCGCACTACGTCCTAAAATAGGCCAAGACGGGCTAGGTAATCTAAGGTCCTTGGCTTCTAAGTTTTATATTGGAAAGAGTAATGCCTAACCACGACTACTCGTGTGACATTATTGATCCCAACAAGACCTCCACCAAGTGAATGGGCTTGCAAGTCAACTTGCTAAGCAATAACTCCACACAAGTCAACAAGACTATGCCATTCTCCTATTATAAGTGCACTCGAGTTCAGGTATAGAACTCATCTCACAAGAGACCACCAAGCACACAAGCAATTGATATATATCAAGCAATTCATACATTACAAATAATACAGTCATCCCAAATTTGCAAAAAAAAATATGTCACAAATAAATATAAACATACAATACAACAAAGGCAAATATTAGGCTAAACACACTAGGAAGAAGTTATCCCCAGCAGATTCGCCACTTTTCTGTAGCGGGGTATTCGTTACCTTTAGATTTATTGACTAAACCAAAAGTCAACATACAATTCGAGTCGCCACCGCACTTTTATTTGTCCAAAGGAAAGGCTAAAAAGCGAACAAAAGCCAAGTAAGAAGTTTTTCAAATCAAAAACTAATAAAAATTTCAGAGATCTAGGTAAGGTGGTTGGTTATGAAATGGGAAGGTTTTACGCATCCAAAACATCCTTAGTACTCTAAGGGAACCTTTTTTTGCAAATATGTGTTGTAGGTTGGTATTTGTGAAAAGATTTATGCAAAAGATTGGAGGGATGAGAAAAGAGTAGATTATATTTACAAATTTTATTGTTTGAATGGATGAACCCATTGCCTACGTACCATCACAAAGGAGGATCAAAACCTCATAGTTCGGGGTAGAAATCTCAAAGATTGGTGAATTGATTTTAATCAAAAGCCTTAAGGTATTTTGTTATTAAAGGGAGAAAACTCAACCTAAACCAACAATACACCATGTGAGGAAGGTTTCAACATGCTAGTGAGGGATTAACCCTATAATAAGCATGGAAGACTTATAATCCAACACTAAGGATGAGGTGATATTTACATCAACCATTATGATAACTCAAACCTATGACTAATGGTTTTTGAAAAGGTTGTAACGAAGTGGCCATTGGAACCACAAAAAAACTTTAAATGGGTTATATTTACAAGTTAGATTTATTTACAAAATGAGGTCAAAGTTGGATTAAAGTTTATTTACAATGAGTATTTATGAAAATGGTTTTGAAAAGTCAAAGGCTTAAGGCCGAGGTTTCTAATTGATAATAAAGTCAAAGTTTTAAAAATGATTTTTGGCTTGGTTAGAGTGGGGAGAAGAGAGAAGGGATATTCCTAAAGCATACAAAGATAAGAGGGGAGAGAAAAACCCTTGGAGTTCCTTTTTCTTGGATTCATAAAGATGACTCAAGATGCTCCTTTCCTTTGGACTTAGCACACAAACAAGCAATCAAAAAGTTTGAATTCAAGCTCCTAGGATCTCCATTTGGCTTGGCTCTTAACTTGGCTACTCATGACAATGGTCCTCTTTTCACAATCTTAAGATGGGATCCCTATCACACAAAAGCAAACATCAAAAAGCTCACAACACAATAAAGGGAATGGACAAAGAATAAGTTTGAGGATAAGTCCTTTGAGATCAACTTTGAATTTTAGCATTCTAAAGGCATGAGGCCTAGTTGCTCTTCAACAAATTTAGCATTCTAAAGGCATGAGGCCTAGTTGCTCTTGAACTTCTTTAAGCATGGGTAAATCCTAATTCTAAGTCCTTTCTCCTTTTGCATTTGGTTCACATCAAAACAAACACAAACAACCCAAAATAACAATATATTTATATACAATAATGGACTCTAATGAGCAAAAGAAGAATGACATAAACATAAAATATGTGCTCAAATGAGCAAAGATGAAAATCAAGATGAATAATGGGGAAGAAATAAATGACATTAAAAGTAAACGACAAGAATGCAAAAGCTCAAATTAAAGTTAGTAATTAGTAGAGTTATGTTAGCTTGTCATAAGACAATGTAGCGCTATGTTATGCAATCGTAAGTGGACTAATGTAGTAGTCACACCTATCTGAGGCCAGTCATTAAGAATATAGGTAAAGAACACAAGTTAGAGATCATGACTAGTAGGCCAAGCTCCATAGACTTGCCATGCCAAAACAAAAGGGGAAGGGCCTTGTATTGACTTTTGGTTATTTTCTTGACCAAGAAGCAACCTATCTTTGACACAAAATAACTCACTTGATCATGGATCAAGTTGAGTTTGGTTTGGATCAAAGAAGGTTAAACTTCTCATTTGTCAAGACCAACCTGAAGACTTTAACTCATTGGCCATTGAAAGGAAAGAAAGGGATGAAGATGAAAGGGAAGGGGTAAGAAGTCAACAAACAATCCCAATTGATCAAGGGATAACTCATCCTTGATCAAACTCATTCATCTTTCTAGGTGATGATCCATTGAATTTGATCAAAGTTGAATCAATTCAACCTCAATCAACACCAAACAGAAGAGAAATGAAGATAATAAGTCAAAGAGTCAATGGTATTTTTTTGGCATTTTTTGGATTAAAGTAAAATACAAATAAAAAATAAACAAATAAGGTTGAACCTCAAATTCAATTCAAAGCAACTTCAATGAGTCTAATTAAATTCTCATAGGTTCAACATAGTCAAACAAACTTTGACTAATTTTCTCACCAGTTTTTGAAATCAGAAAGTAATTAAAACTAATTAAAAACAATTAAAAATAGCACAATATGAATTAAAATCTCAAATAATCTCAAATCAATCAAGAAATTGTTGAGACTATTTTTCATTGACTTATCATGATCCATAAATGCTATGAAAATATTTTTGGATTTTTTAAAAGTCAAAAAGTATTTTAAAATGAATTAAAAATATTGAAAACCAAGTAATTCATAAAAAATATCAAATGAAGTCACAAAAATAATTAAAAATCGTAATATGAAACTAGATTTTTCAAGAATTTTTTTGGCATTGGTCTCTTATTTTTTTGACTTCAAATAAATTTTTAATGAATTATTCAAAATGAAATGAATTAACAGAAAATAAATTGAAAATGAAAATAAGGGAAAAATGCACAACCATCTGATGCGCTTCATTAATTGACGTGGCACTTGTGTATGGTCCAGATCTGATGACACACAGTGCACTCAAGTCAAACGCGCTACATCATGAATTAAATGAAGTAATTGAAACAGATGATCAGGATTAGATCGTGGAATGATGATCCAAGGGCCAAGAAGTGACACACGTGGTGGTGGTGGTGGTGGAAACCACCATCTTCTTCGGAGGAGCAACAAATTCCGGCCACCAGTTGCAGAAAATAAATCTTAATGAAAATTAAAAACAAAGCCATGAAAATGAAGCTCGTGTGATGGAGATCATCATTGTACCAATGGATTTCTCTCACTCTTCCTATATTGAGAGAAATGTGAAGGAGAAAATCATGGTGTCCACACGGATTGCTCATGAAATGATAAATTAAATGCATCAACATCTTGCCTCAAGTTTGAGGACTTCAGAAAACCACAGAAACACAAGCAAACTACACTGAATTAGGAGTTTCAGATCCAAAAAGTTTGAATGGTTAGCTTTGAATTGATGAACTTCTTGCCGCGAATTCTCCAAGATCCTTGCTCCTTCTTGATCTATGAATGTAATGGAAGTGATTGGATAAGGAATCGGGCTTTAAAATTCAGCTAATGGTACTGAGTTTCAAGCTCGAAAGTATGAAATTTTTTGAGTGATTCCTATGGTGAGGGCTATGGTATCAGTTCTGCAGCACTTGGGATCTCTAAAGGTTTACAAATGAAGCTCATGAGGGTGTTATTTATAGCTGAATGTGGCTGTGCATCACACTTTGTTATTGTGCATGAGAGATTGAAATTTGATTGCATGGGCCTGTGTGGACGTATGGAAGGCCTAATAATGGCTGAAACAACTTGTTGAGTTCACATGAAATGCATTTGGACATGCACATTGGAGGGAAACAACTTGCATACCAAGTTATAACATAAAAATTCCAAAATGCACATAAATGAAAAGAATTTTGAAACTCACAAATGGTAGATCCAAATGAGTATTATGAGTAATGGTTGGAAACCTCTTGAAATAAGGAACAAAAGTCATGCTAGGAAAAAAATCATTTGGCATGTGCAAATTGATCAAAACTGGCTTGGAAAATTCAATTACAAAACATATTCAAATCATTCTGAAAAATTAACCCAAAAGTAAGCTTGATTAAACCCCTCTCTCTACATGATGAAAGCTTTAAATGAAAAAATCTTCAACATAAAAGTTGTATATATTTTCAATATGGTCAATATAGACTCAAAGTTTGCATCATTTGAATTTTCTATGACAAAGTTATGGGCATTTGAAGTTGGGTACTTTTCCAAATTCAATGAATTAGGTCCAAGATAACCTTTAATATTTTGCATTATCACATGTATTTATTTTAGGATTATGAAATTTTGTCCAACATAACATTTTAAGTAGACATCTCAAGATTTCCAATGCCTTTGGTATCACCTCAAAATTAGGGTTTCAGTCAAAATGACCTATAATGTTTTGAAATGAATGATGACCTTCCATGTTTCAAATGGATTTTTAATGAACATGAAAGTTGTTCATATGGTTCTTAGAAACATTGTTTCGCTTGGGGTCATCTTCATTTGACAAACACATCAAAACTTATATCTCATTGAACCTCAGCTTAGTCAGATGACTTGACTGGTCAACTTTTCAAGGCCAAACTTCCAATCTTGATGAATGAATGATTAAGGGGCCTCAAACAGGCTCATATATGCATAAAATGATGAGTGAAAGAACTTTCCTTGATTAAATTTGACCAGAGGTTAAGATTTCTTCATGGGCAAGGCACAATCAAAGCATAGTGAAATTAGGGTTTCCTTGGGAAACAATCTTCAAACCCTTTGGGTTATCTTGATCAAATTGGAAAATTGAGATACTTGGGAGACATATATGATGATTAGGAACTTTGTGGACCATTTCCATGGTTTTTCTCATCTTCATCTAGCCATTGCAATGGGCTTAGGAGCCTCCTAGGAGCATTGTGGAGCACATGATCACTTGAGCTTCAAAACAAAGAAAGTTAGTGACATATTTTTGTGCTTTTGGTTAGTAATAAAATAAGAAAGGAAATAATATACAATACAAGCATACTTGGTGATCTCAAACCACTCAAACAAGTCCCAACCCTAGGGTTAAGGAGCCAAACATGCTATGATCCTTGAGGCAATGCACTTGCAATAACATGATGCCATGAGGGATCTTAGGGTCAAAATTAGGGTCTTACACCTATCTCCTAAATTTTTTGTCATATGAAAATGATTCCAAGAGAAACTTTACTCAAAATGACATTTCAAGCAACTTTCACGTTGACGTGTAGAGCTAGTTTTTCGTGGAAAGTCATGTTTTATGGTAAAATATTATAGGTTATTTTGTCTGAACCCTAGTTAGGAGGTCAACTTCCCAAGACCATAACTTGCTCAATATTTATGATATGAAATCCATTCAAATTCCATAATCAAATTAAAGATGTCTACTTCAACATTTATATTTTAAGGAAGTTCAAATTCAACTTGCAAATGCATGTGCCAAGAAGAAACATTATAGGTCATTTTGGATCATTACCATTGAACAAGTGATTTTCCTCAACTTTTAAAATGCATAACTCCTTCATACCAAATCCAAATAAGGTCAAATTTTTGACCAAACGGAAGAGGTTTGAAAGAGCTACAACTTTGATGAAGGAACTCTTTCCATTTGAAGTCCATAGCAAAAGTTATTCAAGGTGGGAAAAGTGAACATTTTACTTGGTACTTCGAAAATTTTAAAACATGTTTGATTTTCAAAACTTCCACCTCAAAATTAATCATGATCCAAGTCTCAAATGGAAACGTGTTCAACATGAAAGTTATTCCCCTTAATCTCAATTGTCCAAAAAGTCTAAGATCATCTCATTTGGCCAAAGAATGAAGGACTTGCACATGGGTTCTTTTAAAAGGATCAATTGGATGATTTTTACCTTCACATTTCAAACACAAATGCATGGCCACTGTAGCACCTCAAATTTGCACCCCCCATTCATGCATTCATTTCATTTTTTAGGTCATTTACATTACATATTGCATTGCATCATATCCACAAGAATTGGCATCAAGAGAATTCATCAGTGCAAAAGGACATGTTTTTCCTTGAGATGAAGGCCACATGATTATTTTGAAAAGCTTATATGAGCCAAGGTTCATTTAGAAGCAACTTTGCCAAGTGCTAGAGGCTCAAAGTCATCAGTGCATTGCCAAGTCATCTAGGGCCCATAAAAGTCAACTAAAAGTCAACTGAGGGACTAGGAGGTGGAGAAATGGTTTGAGACACTTCATTCATGTCCCAAAGAGGTTTATTCATCATGTCAAACACCTACCTTGAAGAATTTGAAGCCAGGTCAAAAGTTTCCAAAAATGGAAAGTGACCTGTAATTTCAAGTTTCCAAAAATGGCAAGTTTTTTGGACCACATTCAACTTGACTTTCCAACATCAAAGAAGATTCAAATGAAATTTTGGTCAACATGAAAGTTGAAGATCTTTCTCTCCCATTTCCAAAAAGTCCAAGATCATGAGCATCTGATGAATGGTTGAGAAGTTATGAGCAAATGATTACCAAGTGTACATGAAACTTCAAAGTGCCATAACTTTTGATTCAAAACTCCAATTTGAACCACTCTTGTTGCATATTGCTTCTCATGACCAATATTTTCCAAATCCATCATTGCATTGCATGAAATAATATCACATGATCATTTGGCCATGCATGTGCTTTTTGGAGGGAAAATGAAGAATTTGAAATTGGTTGATGCTACAAGCTTTTTGATCATTCCATCATGTTCATAAGTTGATTTTAAGTGTAATTGAACCATGCATGTGCACTGGTCACGTCCATTTTGCCATGCATAAGGTGAATTTACCAATTGTGCATAACACCTCATTTCTCATTAAATTATCATTAGCCAAGCCTAAGCATCATTAGCAAAGTAATTAACCTGTCATATAAAAGCCTAATTGTAACAGAATTGTTCATTTTTTACACATTCTAGATCTAGATTTTTCATTTCCCTCCAATTTTTCTCTCAATCCAAATTTGAAAATTCTTCACACAACACATGAATTTTATTGCATATTTGTGTTCATTGATCATCATTTAGTAGGGATCAAGCTGTGGATTGAAGATTTTGGCCAAGAATCAAGCACATTCAACACATGAACATGAACATGGAGGTTTGAATTTCAGCTAGATACAAGACAATTCAAGAGCCAATTCGTGTACAAAGCTTCATAACAAGGTTCATATAAGAGAATTGGATACGTTTGAGGCCTCAAATCCACTGAATCAACTCACTGTTCTTCAAGGAGGTTAGAAATCGAATCTCACCATTTGCTGTTTTGTTGACATGTTTAGATAGGCCTTGCTGCACTGGGAATTCTGATGTGAATTTCATTGAATTTGGATGAGTATTGCATGAGTTATGCTGATTTAAAATTTTGTGGTGCATTATGTTTTCAATCGATTTGCATTATCCATTGAGAATTAGGCTTAGAAAATGATAGATTAGTGTTCCTGGTGATGAGACGGTTCCAATGATATAAGCCATGCGTAAATCTGCAAAAAAAATTATTGAGTGTTCACTATAGCGCCGCCGGTTCATTGAGGAAGACGGTGGAAACCACCGTCAACCACCGGCTCTGGTTCGTTCACTAGGGTTTACTATTGGAGCGCCTATCACCTTCAGGTTCCGTGTTCGATTCCTCCTGCGCGCACTTTTTTATTTTTCCACTTGTTTCCCACACTTGGCCAAATGACTGCGTTTCATCTACAAACGCGCTTACAACCCCTTGCACCATGGTTTGATCCTGGCTGAGGCATTTTCCAGCTTTTGTTCATATTTCCTATTCCATGTAATATTTCATGTTATTTCATTATTTTCATGCAAATTCCAAAATTCATAAAAAATAGAATATTAATCCAAATTGAATGCAATGTTTTCCTACATGTTTATCTTGATGTCTATTATTTTGTGATGTTGATTTCCTGATTTTTGGATTGCTGGAATTTTAATTGTGCTTGAATGATTGAACATGATGCAAATGTGATATGTTGTACCAATTGATTTATGGAATGCTCATACTTTCTTCAAGTAACTTGAAATTTAACATGCTCATTCATAACATGTTGCCCGATTTTTGAGAATTGGTTTGGCATTTTTATCATTTTTCATCCCTGTTTTAGACACATGAACTTTAGGTGTGACAATGTGTGTCACACATTTTGATGTTGATCTTGTTCATTTTCATACACATGTCATTTGATGTCTTCTGATTCTAATTTTTTGCATGATGATTGTGTTTAACATGTTGATATCACATAAACATTTTCATGAGTATTGGATGTGTTTCTGATTTAATGTGCATTTTCTCATTTGTATGCCCTATTGTTGATCCCTTTGCTTAATATTGCTTTATCATGATCATTAGATGGATTTGGCTTAGGATTTGAGTCGAATCCTTTTTAGGACATGTTCCTACTTGATTAAATGTGCTTCATGTTGAAAATCAACTTATCTTTTGACTTTTTGCTTTGCCTTTGACCCTAGTCTTGGTACTAGTGGTTTGTACTCACCTTTTGAGCTTTGTATTTCAGGTTCTAGCAATTAGCTCTAATGGTTGATGTGATTTCATCACTTGAGATGCAAATTATTTTGTCCACTAACCTTTGTTGTGTTGTAGGTTCCTTGGTGATGAACTCACTTGAGTTGTTTACACATAGGACTTGTATTGTGTACATATTGAGGAACCACTGTTGATTGTCTGTTTGGTTTGTCTGAATAGGATATTGACTTGTTTGATTTTCTTACAGGTACATTAGTCGCTTTTAGCTCATTGCTTGAGCTTTGCTTTGCTTGTGGTTGGTATACCACCTAGGTAATCATCCTCTAACTCCATGTAGTCTGGAAGCCCTGTCGTTTCTTTTGGCAGGCATTTGGCTGAAGTCCTCCTTAAGAGGCAATAACTGTGTTTGTTTATGTTTGTGCTCAAGACCTCCTTGTCGAGGCACGGTTGCTCGTTAAGTACTCCTAAGTGAAGAGGCAATTGACAGATAGAAGGGGCTAGTAGCCAATCCCCTGTTAATCATTGTGTCGTTCATTATGCTCGCACTACGTGCTGACGCTCTTGAACCTAACCCAAGATCCTTGTATATAGAGTCGGTCAAGTGGAGTAGGGTCCCTCATTCTGGATCCCCACACCTTCATTGATTTAAGCTCACCCAGGCCCGGGTTAAGAGCTATGAGGTCTTATCCTCATTCCACCTTTCATCTGCTCATCCTGACGGTCAATGTCAGCGGTTAAGAGCTTCAGCACCCCTACATCCGGCTTGTTTGTCGAGGTTGATATGACCCCTTGACTAAAGCCCGGCTTGTTTGTCGAGGTTGATATGACCCCTTGACTAAAGCCTTACCCTTGATGTTTGAGCCCCGGCTTTTTTGTGTGGTGTGATTGTATCCCCATAGGATTGCTAGACTTCACATAGTCTCTCGTTTGCATGTCAATTAAGGTAGCACGGTTCCTTCGTCTAGGACTTCCTTTCTTGCGTGAGCTTTCCTAAAACACAAACCAACTTTATCTTCTCTTAAGGACACGTTGACTCCTTCTACTACAGGTGAGTAAGTCTCCAAAGGTCGAGCATCCGGTAGATTGCGTAGTAACGTCGTTCATCTAAAAAACACAAAACAAACAGAAATAGTTTAGCCGAACTACGGCAACTCTGATTCTCATGTTCAGATGAGATACGTAGGCACGAGATGCGATGTCTTGTCGAGTTTGACTGGCGACTAACTTTAATCCTTGCTGGTTTTCGCCCTTGTTGCGATTCTTTTTTCTCACCCTCGTTGCGATTGAGACCTTCCTTTTCTCTTGCCCTCGTTGCAATCGAGACCCTTCTTCTTTTCGTGTGTGTTTGTTAGGAGATGGATGTAAGCCCAGCGATTGGCATTCTGTTTCCTGTTTGTGTTTGTGGTGTTAGGAGTTGGATGTAAGACCAGCGATTGGCATTCCGTTTCCTGTTTGTGTTTGTGGTGTTAGGAGTTGGATGTAAGACCAGCGATTGGCATTCCGTTTCCTGTTGTGTGTTTGCTTTGACGTCTCAGCGTCTCTTTTCAGTGTTGTTGTGGCGTGCGTTAGCCGAGCTACGAGTGCTCTGATTCTTACTCTGGTTAGAGAAGATACGTATGCATAGGATGCGATGTCCTAGCGAGCACGTTCCCCGTTTCCCCGAACTACGTCGACTCTGATGTTTGTGTTTGACAAACTACGTAGGCCCAGGATGCGATATCCTGCCGAGTCCCCTTTCTTCCGTCTTTCACCTGTGTTTTATTCCAGTTTTGTGCAGTTTCTGAGCAGTTTATTAGCAACCTTGTTCTATTTCTTTTGAGCGTGGATCCCGTCGAGTACGATGGACGTGAGGGGGTGCTAATACCTTCCCCTTGCGTAACCGACTCCCGTACCTTGCATCTCTGGTCGCGAGACCATTCCTTTCCTTTCCAGGTTTACTTCGAGCGTTTCCTTTCCCTCCTTTGGGATAAATAACGCACGGTGGCGGCTCTGTGTCTTTTCCCGCCGGTTGTTTTTCGCGTATGCGACAGCTGGCGACTCTGCTGGGGATTATAGAAGTTGACCTCTTGCTGGTCCATCTTCCCTAAGCGAGTCAATCCTAGCGCTCTCTAGGATAGTTTTGGTTGCTTTTACTGCTTTATTTATGGCACTTATGATTGTTGTACCGTGATTGTATATATTTGCATATATGTTTGCATGCATCATATTATCAGTGTGCTGGACTCTATACAGGTTGGTTCCTCTGATTTTGGGGTGGGTGTTCTGAGTGAGGCCCAATACCCAGGCCCGAGTATACACCTAGGATTAGTGTGGTCTCATTTCTTTTCACATGTTGTACGACATGATGCGGAGATGTGACATACCACATGTAACACCCTTCTAAAATACCCCAAATATTTAATTAAAAATAATAAACATATAACAATTCAGAGTAATTATGCCATTCAAGGGTGTCACACAATTATTCACACCATTCAACAATATGACGGTCATGCTCTTTTATTTATTCAAAACATAAACATTTGCATAAAACGCAACGGATAGAGATCTCCTCAATCATGTAAAACATGTAACATTCACATGTAATTATTCAACAACATAAAACATCCCATCCCGATGTTACATCTATCAGAGCACGACCCACTAAGGAGACTACATTAGACTCCAAGCATTCGCTTCTACTCAACTCATTTCTCGTTACCTGAAAAATGGTTGTAAGGGTGAGTTCCTCAATCAATATAATAAGCATTATAGAATATAATGTCATGTTAAGTAACTTAACACATTAATCACCCTAATCACAACATACAATCAGTAACAGCACATCAGCTCAACATCATACTCAACACCAACATAAAGCACAAGTATAATCTCAAATCATACTCCATAACAACACAAACACACGTATAATATTGGAATACATCCATTCATATTATACGCCATACATACATTATGTAATGAGACTCCACACATGCGGTACCGACTATTCCTGAACATATAGTTCAAGCTCACCGATCCCTCCAGATACGGCTACTAAGCTCACTAGTCCCACTCATTTGAGACCTAGTGACTCACTCACTAATTCCTCACCATGGGAATTAGCTACAGCCCCGAAGGCTAGACTATGCACACTAATCATCTAGCATGCAAACATCAACAACAAATCCACAATGATTCACTCACTAATTCCTCACCATGGGAATTAGCTACAGCCCCAAAGGCTATGCTATGCACGCTAATCATCTAGCAATGCAGCATCAACAACAATTCACAACGGACATATGCTCACACTCTAAGCCATACAACAGTCCATTCACACATACATGCATAATACATACATTCACATCATTATGCATACCATCATACATCATCAACACATGTATCAACACATCATTATCATGTAAATCAATTAAACACAGTATTAGCACACTCTACTAATACCTATACTGCTCAAAACAGCGGGAAATAATCCCTATTACATCATACGCCAACATAGGCCAACTCTCAATTATGTACACAACATTAAAAAGCCAATTTTTCCACTCTGCAACAGTGTTAACCGGTTAACGCCCTGGGTTAACCGGTTAACGCAGGCAAAACACGCTCACTGCCCAAAACTTAACAGTGTTAACCGGTTAACACCCTGGGTTAACCGGTTAACGCAGGCAAAACAGCACCAATTTCACAAATTATAACAGTGTTAACCGGTTAACACCCTGGGTTAACCGGTTAACGCAGACAAAACAGCAGTTCCTGCGCTAACACAAGGCAGAATGCAGAATTCTCCGCATTTTCCGCCATTGGAGGACTTCCGGACCTCCGATTCCAATTCCGTAAAAAGCTACACTATCGGAAAATCACGACACATACAATCACGGATTCAATTTCAGTCTACATACAATTTATCCAACATGATTCTTCAGCATCAACAATCCCAATTAGGGTCAAATAACGGCTTATCACTACCCATTACATATTATCCCATAATACCCATTAATCGACGATAAACCCCCCTTACCTGATTAATCCGGCAAATCTTTGAGCTCCAAGCTTTTCTCTCTTCAACCTTCAGCCGTTGCTCTGTCTCTTTGCCCTTTTCCTCTTTCACGATCGTCTCTCTGTTTTCACGTGAAACTTTCTTTTTACCAAATGGGATTCTTTCTCTTATTTCCAAAATATATATATTTTCCGAATAATAATAATAATAATCCAATAATATTTCCAATTAATTAATTAAATTAATAAATATTATATTAATTCAAATTAAATAATTAGCCTTATTTTATCGGGGTGTTACAACTCTCCCCCACTAAAAGAGTTTTCGTCCTCGAAAACATACCTCAAGCGAACAACTCGGGGTAAGACTCCTTCATCTTACTCTCCAGTTCCCAAGTCACATTGCCACCTGCTGGTCCTCCCCAAGCTACCTTCACCAAGGCAATCTCTTTACCCCGCAACTGCTTCAACTCTCGATCCTCAATCTTCATAGGTGATGTTTCAACAGTCAGGTTATCTCTCACCTGTACGTCATCTACTTGGACTACATGCGACGGATCATGAATGTACCTCCTCAACTGAGACACATGAAAAACCTCATGCAAATTCGCAAGCGACGGCGGTAAAGCGACACGATAGGCTACCTCCCCTATCCTCTCCAAAATCTGATAAGGACCAATAAATCGAGGTGTCAACTTCTTCGACTTCAAAGCTCGACCAACACCAGTTATCGGAGTAACACGAAGAAACACATGATCTCCCTCTTGGAACTCAAGTGACTTCCTCCTCTTATCATGATAACTCTTCTGACGACTCTGAGCAATTCTCATCTTCTCCTGAATCATCTTAATCTTTTCCGTAGTTTGTTGAACAATCTCCGGTCCAACCACAGCACTCTCACCGGACTCATACCAACATAAAGGCGTCCGACATCTCCTACCATACAAAGCTTCAAACGGTGCCATACCAATGCTCGAATGAAAACTATTGTTGTAGGTAAACTCAATCAAAGGCAAATAACAATCCCAAGCGCCTCCCTTTTCCAAAATACAAGCTCTCAAAAGATCCTCTAATGACTGAATCGTCCTCTCAGTCTGACCATCAGTCTGCGGATGATATGCAGAACTCAATCTCAGCTTAGTTCCCAAAGCCCTCTGCAAACCTTCCCAGAACTTCGATGTAAATCTAGGATCTCTGTCCGAAACAATACTCGACGGAATACCATGCAAACTTACAATCTTCTCAATATACAACTCGGCTAATCTCTCTAACGGATAATCCATTCTGATCGGAATGAAATGAGCCGATTTTGTCAACCTGTCAACAATCACCCAAATGGCTTCAAAATTCTTATTTGTCCTCGGCAAACCAGAAACAAAATCCATGCTGATACTATCCCACTTCCACTCTGGAATAGCCAACGGTTGCATTAGCCCAGACGGCTTCTGATGCTCAATCTTTGACTTCTGACAAGTCAAACAGGAATAAACAAAACTCGCAATTTCTTTCTTCATTCCCGGCCACCAAAATAACTTTTTCAAATCATGATACATCTTCGTAGCTCCAGGATGAATACTCAAGCCACTACGATGTCCTTCCTCAAGAATACTCTTCTTAAGCTCAGTAACATCCGGAATACACACCCGACTACCAAATTTCAAAATACCATTCTCATCAATTCTGAATTCACCACCTTGACCTTGATTCACTAAAGTCAACTTATCAACCAAAAGCATATCGGATTTCTGACCCTCTCTAATCTCATCCAGAATACCACTCGTTAATTTCAACATTCCCAATTTAACACTATTGTGAGTACTCTCACACACCAAACTCAAATCTCTAAACTGCTCAATTAAATCCAATTCTTTAACCATTAACATAGACATATGCAATGATTTCCGACTCAATGCATCAGCCACTACATTTGCTTTACCCGGATGGTAATTCAAACCAAAGTCATAGTCCTTCAGAAATTCTAACCATCTCCTCTGTCTCATATTCAGCTCTTTCTGATCAAACAAATACTTTAAACTTTTATGGTCACTGAAAACCTCAAATCTTGAACCATACAAGTAATGCCTCCATAACTTCAGAACAAACACTACAGCTGCCAACTCTAAATCGTGCGTCGGATAGTTCCTCTCATGAATCCTCAGTTGTCTCGAAGCATAAGCTATAACCTGCTTATTCTGCATCAACACACCACCCAAACCCAACAATGAAGCATCACAGTAAACCTCAAATGGTTCCGACGAACTCGGTAATATCAGAATAGGAGCACTAGTTAACCTTCTCTTTAACTCTTGGAAACCTTCTTCACATTTTGAGTCCCAAACAAATGCTTGCCCCTTTCTAGTCAACATCGTCAACGGTAACGCCAACTTAGAAAATCCCTCAATGAACTTCCTATAATAACCAGCCAATCCAAGAAAACTTCGAATCTCAGCAACAGACTTCGGAGCTTCCCACTTAGATACCGCTTCTATCTTAGAAGGATCAACAGCAACACCACCTCTTGAAATCACATGACCAAGAAAACTAACTCCTTCTAACCAAAATTCACATTTTGAGAGTTTAGCAAATAACTTCTTTTCTCGTAGAACTTCTAAAACCATTCTCAAATGCTCAGCATGCTCTTCTTCAGATTTCGAATACACCAAAATGTCATCAATAAACACCACAACAAACTGGTCTAGGTACGGATGGAAAATCCTATTCATATACTCCATAAATACTCCAGGCGCATTAGTCACCCCAAAAGGCATTACAGAATACTCATAATGTCCATACCTTGTTCTGAAAGCAGTCTTCTGAATATCCTCAGTTTTTACACGTATCTGATGATACCCAGATCTCAAATCTATCTTGCTGAACACACTTGCACCAACCAACTGATCCATCAAATCATCAATCCTCGGCAAAGGATACCGATTCTTGATCGTCACTTTATTCAGTTGCCTGTAATCCACACACAACCTCATAGTACCTTCTTTCTTCTTAACCAATAACACTGGCGCACCCCACGGTGACACACTCGGACGAATAAATTTCTTATCCAACAGATCTTCCAACTGACTCTTCAATTCAGTTAACTCAACAGCAGACATACGGTACGGAGCCATCGATATCGGTCTAGTACCAGGTACCAAATCAATCGAGAACTCAACTTCACGTTCTGGCGGTAATTCATTCACCTCTTCCGGAAATACATCAGGAAAATCACACACCACGGCTAGATCGCCAATTACCAGTTTATCTTTAGCCTCCAAAGTCGCTAACAGCATAAACAACTCTGCCCCATCTGCTACTTCCTCATTCACCTGCCTTGCTGATAGAAACAAACTCTTTCCTTCCTCACTCTCAGGAAATATCACAGTCTTATCAAAACAGTTGATAGAAACTCGGTTAAACACCAACCAGTTCATACCCAAGATAACATCAATCTGCACTAGGGGAAGACACACAAGGTCCATCCCAAAGTCTCTACCAAAAATACTCAAAGGGCAATTCAAACAAACTGAAGTAGTAGTCACTGAACCCTTTGCAGGAGTATCAATCACCATACTACCAAGCATCTCAGATATCTCTAACTTAAGTTTCACAGCACAATCCAAAGATATAAAGGAATGAGTAACACCGGTGTCAATAATAGCTACAAGAGGAAAGCCATTAATATAACACGTACCTCGGATCAAACGATCATCTGCAGAAGTCTCAGAACCCGATAAAGCAAAGACCTTGCCTCCTGACTGATTCTCTTTCTTTGGCTTAGGACACTGTGGGATATTATATGACCCACCTCTCCACAGTTGAAACAAGTTACAGTCTTCAACCGGCACTCTGCAGCCAAATGACCACCTTTGCCACACTTGAAACACTTCATCTCAGCACTGGTACACTCATGGACACGATGTCCAGCCCGACCACATCTATAACACTTAGCAGGGGCACTAGAGTCTCCCCCACTAGGCCTCTTCATCCCACTCTGCTTCTGGAAACCTTTGCCAGCTGCATACGGTTTCCCACGATCATTCTGATTCTTGCCTTTCCTATCAACCCTTTGCTGATAGCTCTCTGCTCTGGCTTTGGAATCCTGTTCAAAAATCCTGCAACAGTCAACCAAGTCAGAAAACACTCTGATCCGCTGATATCCAATAGCCTGTTTGATCTCGGGACGCAACCGTTCTCAAACTTCACACATTTCGAAAATTCTCCAGCAGCCTCACTATAGGGAGTGTAATACTTTGACAGCTCTGTGAACTTAGCAGCATACTCAGTAACAGACCTGTTACCCTGCTTCAATTCCAAAAACTCTATCTCTTTCTTTCCTCTGACATCCTCTGGAAAATATTTCCTCAGAAATCTCTCTCTGAACACAGCCCAAGTGATCTCAGCATTCCCAGCATTTTCCAACTCAGTGCTGGTAGCAACCCACCAATCATCAGCTTCTTCTGACAGCATATGCGTACCGAACCTGACCTTCTGGTTATCGGCACACTCAGTTACTCGGAAGATCCTCTCGATCTCCTTCAACCACTTCTGAGCGCCATCTGGATCGTATGCTCCCTTGAACATTGGAGGATTGTTCTTCTGGAACTCACTCAGTTGACGAGCAGCTCCCATTCCCACAACATTCGGATTCCCTCCAAGTACTCCAGCTAGCATACCCAGAGCCTCAGCAATCGCAGCATCATCTCTACCTCTTCCAGCCATCTCTATTCTGAAACCCAGGTTTACTTCGAGCGTTTCCTTTCCCTCCTTTGGGATAAATAACGCACGGTGGCGGCTCTGTGTCTTTTCCCGCCGGTTGTTTTTCGCGTATGCGACAGCTGGCGACTCTGCTGGGGATTATAGAAGTTGACCTCTTGCTGGTCCATCTTCCCTAAGCGAGTCAATCCTAGCGCTCTCTAGGATAGTTTTGGTTGCTTTTACTGCTTTATTTATGGCACTTATGATTGTTGTACCGTGATTGTATATATTTGCATATATGTTTGCATGCATCATATTATCAGTGTGCTGGACTCTATACAGGTTGGTTCCTCTGATTTTGGGGTGGGTGTTCTGAGTGAGGCCCAATACCCAGGCCCGAGTATACACCTAGGATTAGTGTGGTCTCATTTCTTTTCACATGTTGTACGACATGATGCGGAGATGTGACATACCACATGTAACACCCTTCTAAAATACCCCAAATATTTAATTAAAAATAATAAACATATAACAATTCAGAGTAATTATGCCATTCAAGGGTGTCACACAATTATTCACACCATTCAACAATATGACGGTCATGCTCTTTTATTTATTCAAAACATAAACATTTGCATAAAACGCAACGGATAGAGATCTCCTCAATCATGTAAAACATGTAACATTCACATGTAATTATTCAACAACATAAAACATCCCATCCCGATGTTACATCTATCAGAGCACGACCCACTAAGGAGACTACACTAGACTCCAAGCATTCGCTTCTACTCAACTCATTTCTCGTTACCTGAAAAATGGTTGTAAGGGTGAGTTCCTCAATCAATATAATAAGCATTATAGAATATAATGTCATGTTAAGTAACTTAACACATTAATCACCCTAATCACAACATACAATCAGTAACAGCACATCAGCTCAACATCATACTCAACACCAACATAAAGCACAAGTATAATCTCAAATCATACTCCATAACAACACAAACACACGTATAATATTGGAATACATCCATTCATATTATACGCCATACATACATTATGCAATGAGACTCCACACATGCGGTACCGACTATTCCTGAACATATAGCTCAAGCTCACCGATCCCTCCATATACGGCTACTAAGCTCACTAGTCCCACTCATTTGAGACCTAGTGACTCACTCACTAATTCCTCACCATGGGAATTAGCTACAGCCCCGAAGGCTAGACTATGCACACTAATCATCTAGCATGCAAACATCAACAACAAATCCACAATGATTCACTCACTAATTCCTCACCATGGGAATTAGCTACAGCCCCAAAGGCTATGCTATGCACGCTAATCATCTAGCAATGCAGCATCAACAACAATTCACAACGGACATATGCTCACACTCTAAGCCATACAACAGTCCATTCACACATACATGCATAATACATACATTCACATCATTATGCATACCATCATACATCATCAACACATGTATCAACACATCATTATCATGTAAATCAATTAAACACAGTATTAGCACACTCTACTAATACCTATACTGCTCAAAACAGTGGGAAATAATCCCTATTACATCATACGCCAACATAGGCCAACTCTCAATTATGTACACAACATTAAAAAGCCAATTTTTCCACTCTGCAACAGTGTTAACCGGTTAACGCCCTGGGTTAACCGGTTAACGCAGGCAAAACACGCTCACTGCCCAAAACTTAACAGTGTTAACCGGTTAACACCCTGGGTTAACCGGTTAACGCAGACAAAACAACACCAATTTCACAAATTATAACAGTGTTAACCGGTTAACACCCTGGGTTAACCGGTTAACGCAGACAAAACAGCAGTTCCTGCGCTAACACAAGGCAGAATGCAGAATTCTCCGCATTTTCCGCCATTGGAGGACTTCCGGACCTCCGATTCCAATTCCGTAAAAAGCTACACTATCGGAAAATCACGACACATACAATCACGGATTCAATTTCAGTCTACATACAATTTATCCAACATGATTCTTCAGCATCAACAATCCCAATTAGGGTCAAATAACGGCTTATCACTACCCATTACATATTATCCCATAATACCCATTAATCGACGATAAACCCCCCTTACCTGATTAATCCGGCAAATCTTTGAGCTCCAAGCTTTTCTCTCTTCAACCTTCAGCCCTTGCTCTGTCTCTTTGCCCTTTTCCTCTTTCACGATCGTCTCTCTGTTTTCACGTGAAACTTTCTTTTTACCAAATGGGATTCTTTCTCTTATTTCCAAAATATATATATTTTCCGAATAATAATAATAATAATCCAATAATATTTCCAATTAATTAATTAAATTAATAAATATTATATTAATTCAAATTAAATAGTTAGCCTTATTTTATCGGGGTGTTACACCACAGCCGGACGAGGTTCAGTTCAGAGAATCCTTCCGTTTGGAGTATTCCACTCAGGTTGGGTTATCTCTTTTGAGCTGTTGACTTCGGTGACCGTTCTTTCCCGGATCTTTGGTTTATACGATCTTATGAGAGCTACAACGGCACACCCGAAAGGGCAAACCCGTTGAGTATCTTGCCCGATTATCGAGACCATTATCCGCCTTAGGATGACCTTGTTAGAATTCACATGTGAGGGGAGGATTTGATTCCTACAGATGCATGTTCTGGTGGTGACTTTCTGATGGTGACTAATGGTTCAGTTATTGATCTGGGTCCTATTTATAAGTCGGATTTATGGACATTTATTTCCGACGCCGGAAGACTGTTCGTGGTATTTATCAGCGGGTTCCGTTTATTTCGGATCCCCGGGTTGAATTGGAAGGTGCTGGTTCAGAGGATCTTGGTGTTATCCATTCAGTGGATTTCCTGTGATGAGAGTGATATAACCTCCAGTTCCGTTTATTTCGGAAATCCCCAAGTTGGATTTGTGGTTACTCGGGCCCTCAGATGACTGTGACCAGTTCAGAGACTTGATGGGCGTTCAGATGACTTGGAGGATGGCACTGTGACTTGCATTCATGCATCTGCATCATTCCCATTTTGCATTCATCCGCATCTAACTCATGTCTATCCATACTCAGGGAACATTCTCGATTGAGATTCTGGTTCAGAGACATCCTGATGTCAGAATGTTATTGTCAAATTATTATCCGTCTCGATGAAACCAGAATCGAAGGACAGAGTGTTCCTCCTACGGATAGACATTGCATTCATGCATGAGTCATATTAACCGGTTCTCTATTTTGTAGGTGTCAATATCTAACCTATTTGGTTGACTCAAGAATCCTTGCTCGCACACACCGGGTCGTTCCTCTGCGCATAGCTCGTCCGCACGGATACCCTACCAGGCGCGACAAATCCAGAATGATGGATCCACCCAACGCTGACATTCTCGAATTGAAAGAGACGATGAGGGAGTTGATCAACGTCGTGCAAGGGTTCGCCTTGGGGCAGAAAGCAATCGCTGAGAAGCTGGAAAGGATTGAAAGCTGGCTGAGAATAGGGGAAATACAGGGAAATGCTCTGTCGTCTGGAGTAAAGAAACCCTTTGGTAACGGTCATGGCAAGAAGGAGAGTGAATCAAGTGATGTGTATGCCCGAAGGGGACACGGTAGGGATCGTTACCACCCGTATGCTGTTGCAGTAACGACTTCTGCTGGTAATCAATCGGTACAACAGAAACAGCAGCCGCCTCAATAGAGAGCACAGAAAGCCGGGTGCCAAGTGAGAAAAGGGAAGACAGATCGTCAGTTTGATAAGCCACCCGTGACCTATGCCTTTCTATTTAGGAGGTTGAAGGATCTTGGATTGGTACAACCAAGGATGTTGGTTCCGGTAGGACTAGGTCAGAGGCATGCAGATTACGATGAGAACGTCAGGTGCGAGTTCCATTCTAGGGCACCGGGACATCACATTGAGGGTTGTAGAGCTTTTAAGCATGTCGTCCAAGATTTGGTGGATTCTAAAGCCATCAATTTCGCACCGACGTCGAATGTTAATGCTGACCCCGTGCCAATGCATGGTCCTATGGGGGTGAACGTGATGTCAAAGGACAAGAGAAAAATGGAGGAGACGAATGTAGATCAGTTAAGAACTCCAATGTCTATGGTCCAAAGACATCTGATGAAGGGTGGAGTTTTCCCTAGTTGTGATAATTGTTGTGCGGCTGTCGCTACAAATGGGTGTGCAATGATGAGGGAAACGGTTCAGAGAATGATGGAGGTGGAAATGAATGGTGAAAAATTTGAAACACCAAGCCAGGCGTTTGAAACCGTCAAGGTGGAGAATGCCGCTTTTGCTAAAAAGGAAGATAAAAGGCCGTCCATTTCTTCTTACAAACAGGCCATGGAAGTGGTGAAGAATTGAGAAGCCCAAGGCTGGGGAAGAATGGTAGACATTACGGTGAAAACAGATAGGTTCAGGGTTGGCTATCAGCCGGGCCAAGACTCCTCTGGGAAAAACAGAGGACTTCGTCAACCGTTCACATTCATCAATGCTGGAATGCTAGATCCAGGTCACGCCTGTGCGGTGGGTGAAGAGATTGACAGTGACTGCGAGCTTGACTCGTGGATAAAATCGTACGTACCAGGGAACTGGAAGGCCTTAAAGATCATCACTGTCACTCATCGTGAAGAGTAATATTTCTGTTTATCAATTCTGTTTGCATGAAAGCCATACATTTTGCCCAAAACGTAATGGTCCATTGTAAGGGCCACCTCATGTGTTTCATTTTGCAACATTTTGCATCATTAATAAATGGATGTTTTTTGTATTAAAAGCGGTGTTCCCTGATTTTCATTTATTTTTGCAGTTTAAAAAAAATAAAAAAAATGGCAATGCTTATTTTCATTTATCTTCCTTTTGATTTGTCTTGTTCCGACCTCAAAAGCAATGCATGAATCAATGTTCATGTAGATCATTCTCCTGATCTCATTGATAACAATTCTGTTACACCCCTATATGACTTCGACAAACTGATCTATCATGCTGAAGAAGAAGGCGAAGAAGATTGTGAATTGCCGAAGGAAGTAGCCAGGTTGTTGAAACAAGAGGAGGAGGTGATTCAACCGCACGAGGAGCGAGTTGAGGTTGTTAATCCAGGCACCAAGGAGGTCAGAAAGGAAGTGAAAGTTGGGGCCGCTTTGGAGGCAAATGTCAAGAGTAGAATGGTAGCGCTGTTGAAAGAGTATGTTGATATCTTCGCCTGGTCTTATCAAGATATGCCAGGGTTGGATACCGATATCGTTATGCACAAGCTACCATACAGAGAAGACTGTCCTCCAGTAAAGCAGAAGCCGATGCTGAAAAAATATGAGAAGGTGAGGATGTGTGTGGACTACCGAGATTTGAACAAAGCTAGCCCGAAAGATGATCTCCCATTACCTCACATTGATGTGTTGGTAGATGATACAACTCAGTTCTCGGTGTTTTCCTTCATGGATGGCTTTTCTGGCTATAATCAAATCAAGATGTCGCCAGATGATATGGAGAAAACAACGTCCATCACACCGTGGGGCACTTGTTGTTATAAGGTGATGCCATTCGGTCTCAAGAATGCCGGTGCCACATATCAGGGAGCTATAGTGGCTTTGTTTCATAATATGATTCATCATGAAATCAAATGCTATGTTGATGACATGATAGCAATGTCCCAAACAGAAAAGGGGCATTCAGTAGACCGGGGTAAGTTGTTTGACCGGTTAAGACAATTCAGACTGAGGTTGAATCCAAGTAAGTGCACTTTCAGAGTGTGGTCCGGTAAGTTGCTGAGGCTTATTGTGAAAGAAAAGAGGAATCATTGATCCTGCCAAAGAAAAAGCAATACGAGAAATGCCAGAACCGAGAACAGAAAAAAAGGTTTGTAGTTTCTTAGGTAGATTGAACTGGATTTCACGGTTCATGTCTCATCTAACAGCCACGTGTGAACCTATATTCAAGCTGAAGAAAAAAGAGATCAAACGGTCAGGTGGAATAATGATTGCCAAGCGGCATTTGAAAAATAAAAGAATATTTGCAGGAGCCTCCGATTCTGATGCCTTCTGTGGAGGGACAACCATTGATTCTGTACTTGATAGCCCTCGAGGGGTCTATGGGGTGTGTACTGGGGCAGCATGACGAGTCCGGTCGAAAAGAGCATGCAATTTACCTTAGCGAAAAGTTTACCGACCGTGAAACAAAACATTCACTGCTCGAGAAAACTTGTTGTGCTTTGGCATAGGCTGCTCGCCGACTAAGACAGTATATGTTGGTTCATACCACTTTATGGATTTCCAATTTGGATCCGATCAAGTATATATTTGAGAAGCCAGCATTGACCGGACGGGTTGCGAGATGGAAAATGATTTTGACTGAATACGATATTCAGTACACCTCTCAGAAAGCAATAAAGGGGAGTGTATTGTCTGATTACCTCGCCCAGCAACCCATTGAGGATTATC
This sequence comes from Lathyrus oleraceus, assembly GCF_024323335.1. NCBI lineage: Eukaryota > Viridiplantae > Streptophyta > Magnoliopsida > Fabales > Fabaceae > Lathyrus > Lathyrus oleraceus. The sequence goes on from NC_066581.1 coordinate 530,921,739, forward strand.
AACCGATGAAGTTTGAGTTCCCTGATGAGGACATCATGGTTCTCAAATCGAAAGATTGTGAGGAACCAATCCCGGAGGAGGGGCCTGACCCTGAATCCGAACGGATCCTGATGTCTGATGGGGCCGGTGATATGAATGATAATGAAGTGGGTGATGTTTTAGTTAAGCCGAAAGGATCCCACATTCCTTGTGCTGTCCGGCTAACAGTTGAATGCACCAACAATATGGCTGAATACGAAGCTGGTATCCTGGGTATCGTGCCGCGGTGCGTACATCTACTGGGGCAACGCCTTTCTCACTTGTGTATGGGATGGAAGTGGTGTTGCCAGTCAAGGACCAGATTCCATCATTAAGAGTCCTGAGGGATGTGAAAATGAAAGAGGCGGAATGGGTGAGAACTCGGTATGAAGAGTTGAGCCTGACTGAGGAAAAGAGTCTGGCAGTTATTTTGTCATGGGGCAGTTGTGCCCGCAGCGAATGAAGCGTGCTTTGAACCGAAAGGTGCGACCTTGTGTGCATCATGAGAGATATGGTGTTGAAAAGGATCCTTCCTCCTCAGAACGATCGTCGGGGCAAGTGGACACCCAATTATGAATGTCCATTCGTGGTCAAGAAGGTTTTCTCTGGCAGAGCCTTATTGTTGACGACCATGGATGGTGAGGATTTTCCACCCCCTGTAAATGCGGACGCAGTTAAAAAATACTTCGTATAAAGAGACCCGCTGGACGAAAAGAATAAAATAGTCCAGGCAAAAAAGGGCATCCCGGCGAACCAAAAAAAAATGAGAAAGGTTCGGGCAAAAATTAGGGATAAAATGAAAAAACTGTACACCCGGCAAGTCGAAAACCCCACAAGGGCGGCTTGGGCAAAAAAGGGTATCCCGTGGACTGAAAACCCGAAAGGGCGGTCCAAGCAAAAGAGGGATTGAAACGAACAACTGCGTCCAGCATGATCGTTGGTACTTTGGTTAAGACATTTGGGTAATTCCTGACAGGGATAAGTCGGAAGCGTCTTGTTCAGAAGGCAGAGAGCACGGAGAGTCTTGAGGACATATGGGGTGTAACCGAGTTGGAACTCGATGAGATCACGGGTTCACATTGCCATTAGGATAGATTTCCCTTTTGTGCGCAATTACTTCTTTTCAGGGATTGCCTCCTGTGTTTTGCTCAGTTACGAGCTACCTTTTTCAATCAATAAAATGCATGTTCAGTCAAATAATTTTGTTTTTGTTTTCATTACTGCTTTGATTGCAAAAACATCCGTTTATTTTGATAAAGAATCTTTGCATTTTGAGACATAGAGATCCCTTCCAATGCATGTTTATAAGATTGAAAACCGGAAATCTTACTCGGAAGGTTGGGCGACCTAGGTGTTGAAATTTTGGCACGCATGGGGCACGTTTTATCTAACGATATCTGTCGTAGGTGCTGTTGGTTATTTTCACTCACTTGCAGGTTGTGATGTGAAGCGTTTTGACAAGAGATCCCCGTAGAGTCCAATTAGGGACGAGGGATAGAAGAACGGTGAAAAGACGACGAAAGAAGGGCGACGATCCTAGAGGGTAATCAAGAAGACTCTTCAAAGTCTGCAGATTAGAGAGTTGGCCCGGATATGAGGAAATCGATTGTCTCGAAGTAGAGAAAAGCTGAGAATACAAGGTGATGAATCTGGAAAGACCAGATGAGTCTGGGAGTTCTCAAAAGTGGAAAATTGACACCATGGTTAGTTGGTGAATACCAGCGTTCGACGAGTCGACAGGTGTTCCGTGTCAAATATTCCGTACCTCCCCAGCGGATTCGAGACCGGTGTCTCCTCGGAAGTCAGGCCTGAGGGTGGTTGTCCCTCCCTAGCAAGTTCAAGGCTTGTCTCCCCAGCGAGTCCGAGATCAGTGTTATTTCCCCAGCAAGTCTGAAGGTTGTTGTTTCCCCAGCGGAGGTTGGCGTTGGTTGTTTTCCCCAGCGAAGTCCCCAAGCGGATATAAGTCGGTGAAGGTCATCCCCCAGGAGACTATCCTTTCCCCGCAGCAGTGCTATTCCCTAACAGGGTGGAGACTGGAGCGATATTAAGTTCCTCAGCTCGAGCTCCCCGGTAGAGTCCCCGGAGGGGGATATGTTTTTATGCATTCATCATTTAGATAAGCATAGCATATTGCATCATTAATTGCGTAGCATTTCCATGGTTATGGAGCATTACGCTGTAAAATTCATGCATCAGCATTGCAAGCATAAGCTAGCCCTGAGCCGTGGTTACCATTCGAGGATTGGTTTAGCGGGTTGGTGAATATGTTACTCTGAGGAGTCTAGCATCGCGATGGTGGGTTTTCTGGGTCGATTCTAGAATTTGTTTCTCCAGCATGGTCGAGAGGTTGGTGTTTCCCCAACGAGTGACTCCCTAGCTGAGTTGGTTTCTCTGCCATTCCGAGAATGTCAGATCAGTAAGCATCCCCAGCAGTGCTACTCCCCACAGAGTTAGGAGATCGAATCAGATATGGTGTGCTCAGCAAAGTGATCGTTAGCTTTCCCAGCACGAGTTTTCCTCCCCTTGCATCTTGCAGGCTTGGACCGTTTTCCCAGCAGCGGCGGATCATTTTTTCAACGTCTGTGTGGCACATTTGCAGCAGTTGCTCGTGGTAGCATTCAGAATTGACAGTCCCCAGAGAGATTTGATTCCTCACCCGTCTGTGAAAGGAAAGCTTGACTCCCTAGTGTAGTCCCCGGCATGTCTGCCTTGTTTTGACATAGGTAGGTGTCATCCTTACGATACCAGTAGGTGTCGTGTTGATCCCCGTGTGGGTCTCCTTTCTTTTGGTGTCAGTAGACATCATCTTTCGATGTCCGTAACATCGAGTCTCTTCCCATTCGTCTGTTGACGTCTGGTCGTGGTTTCTCTCTTCCCATTCATCGGTAGACGTCTGGTCGTGGTTTCTTTCTTCCCATTCGTCGGTAGACGTCTGGTCGTGGTTTCTCTCTTCCCATTCGTCCGTTGACGTCTGGTCGTGGTTTCTCTCTTCCCATTCGTCTGTTGACGTCTGGTCGTGGTTTCTCTCTTCCCATTCGTCCGTTGACGTCTGGTCGTGGTTTCTCCCTTCCCATTCGTCCGTTGACGTCTGGTCGTAGTTTCTCTCTTCCCATTCGTCTGTTGACGTCTGGTCGTGGTTTCTCTCTTCCCATTCGTCCGTTGACGTCTGGTCCTGGTTTCTCTCTTCCCATTCGTCCGTTGACGTCTGGTCGTGGTTTCTCTCTTCCCATTCGTCCGTTGACGTCTGGTCGTGGTTTCTCTCTTCTCATTCGTCCGTTGACGTCTGGTCGAGTTCCTTCCCAGTCATCGGTAAATGTCTGGTCGTCCTTTTTTTGGTGTCGTTAAACATCATCTTTCGATGTCGGTAAACGTTGAGTTCCTTCCCAGTCATCGGAAAATGTCTGGTCGTTCTTTTATTTGGTGTCGGTAAACATCATCTTTCGATGTCGGTAAACGTCGAGTTTCTTCCCAGTCATCGGTAAGTGTCTGGTCGTGGTTCCTTTTCTTTGGTAAATATCAATTCCTCAATAGAGTCGTTAGTAAACATCTGGTCTTGTTCCAGTCTTAAACATTTTTTTCCTCCCCGGTCGAAGCCGCCATCGGTAAAGGGCCCCGCTTTCCTTGATATCAGTGTATATCAAGTCGACTGTTTTGAAGCCGCCATCGGTAAATGGCCCCACTTTCCTTGATATCAGTGTATATCAAGTCCACTATTTTGAAGCCGCCATCGGTAAATGGCCCCGCTTTCCTTGATATCAATGTATATCAGGTCGACTGTTGTGAAGCCGCCATCGGTAAATGGCCCCGCTTTCCTTGATATCAGTGTATATCAAGTCGACTGTTTTGAAGCCGCCATCGGTAAATGGCCCCGCTTTCCTTGATATCAGTATATATCAAGTCGACTGTTTTGAAGCCGCCATCGGTAAATGGCCCCGCTTTCCTTGATATCAGTGTATATCAAGTCGACTGTTTTGAAGCCGCCATCGGTAAATGGCCCCGCTTTCCTTGATATCAGTATATATCAAGTCGACTGTTTTGAAGCCGCCATCGGTAAATGGCCCCGCTTTCCTTGATATCAGTGTATATCAAGTCGACTGTTTTGAAGCCGCCATCGGTAAATGGCCCCGCTTTCCTTGATATCAGTGTATATCAAGTCGACTGTTTTGAAGCCGCCATCGGTAAATGGCCTCGCTTTCCTTGATATCAGTGTATATCAGGTCGACTGTTGTGAAGCTGCCATCGGTAAACGGCCCTGCTTTCCTTGATATCAGTGTATATCAAGTCGACTGTTTTGAAGCCGCCATCGATAAATGGCCCCGCTTTCCTTGATATCAGTGTATATCAAGTCGACTGTTTCTTTGGTTATCCCCTGCAGAGTCCAAATTCTACGGTTCTTTTGGTATTCAATCCCTGTGCACCTTGAAAGTCTGACAGCCGTTGCTCTCATCCGTTCAGGTTCTCAGTTGATTGAACAGGGGCAGCTGTAGCACCTCAAATTTGCACCCCCATTCATGCATTCATTTCATTTTTTAGGTCATTTACATTACATATTGCATTGCATCATATCCACAAGAATTGGCATCAAGAGAATTCATCAGTGCAAAAGGACATGTTTTTCCTTGAGATGAAGGCCACATGATTATTTTGAAAAGCTTATATGAGCCAAGGTTCATTTTGAAGCAACTTTGCCAAGTGCTAGAGGCTCAAAGTCATCAGTGCATTGCCAAGTCATCTGGGGCCCATAAAAGTCAACTGAAAGTCAACTGAGGGACTAGGAGGTGGAGAAATGGTTTGAGACACTTCATTCATGTCCCAAAGAGGTTTATTCATCATGCCAAACACCTACCTTGAAGAATTTGAAGCCAGGTCAAAAGTTTCCAAAAATGGAAAGTGACCTGTAATTTCAAGTTTCCAAAAATGGCAAGTTTTTGGACCACATTCAACTTGACTTTCCAACATCAAATAAGCTTCAACTGAAATTTTGGTCAACATGAAAGTTGAAGATCTTTCTCTCCGATTTCCAAAAAGTCCAAGATCATGAGCATCTGATGAATGGTTGAGAAGTTATGAGCAAATGATCACCAAGTGTACATGAAACTTCAAAGTGCCATAACTTTTGATTCAAAACTCCAATTTGAACCACTCTTGTTGCATATTGCTTCTCATGGCCAATATTTTCCAAATCCATCATTGCATTACATGAAATAATATCACATGATCATTTGACCATGCATGTGCTTTTTGGAGGAAAAATGAAGAATTTGAAATTGGTTGATGCTACAAGCTTTTTGATCATTCCATCATGTTCATAAGTTGATTTTAAGTGTAATTGAACCATGCATGTGCTCTGTTCACGTCCATTTTGCCATGCATAAGGTGAATTTACCAATTGTGCATAACACCTCATTTCTCATTAAATTATCATTAGCCAAGCCTAAGCATCATTAGCAAAGTAATTAACCTGTCATATAAAAGCCTAATTGTAACAGAATTGTTCATTTTTTACACATTCTAGATCTAGATTTTTCATTTCCCTCCAATTTTTCTCTCAATCCAAATTTGAAAATTCTTCACACAACACATGAATTTTATTGCATATTTGTGTTCATTGATCATCATTTAGTAGGGATCAAGCTGTGGATTGAAGATTTTGGCCAAGAATCAAGAACATTCAACACATGAACATGAACATGGAGGTTTGAATTTCAGCTAGATCCAAGACAATTCAACAGCCAATTCGTGTACAAAGCTTCATAACAAGGTTCATAGAAGAGATCTGGATACGTTTGAGGCCTCAAATCCACTGAATCAACTCACTGTTCTTCAAGGAGGTTAGAAATCGAATCTCACCATTTGTTATTTTGTTGACATGTTTAGATAGGCCTTGCTGCACTGAGAATTCTGATGTGAATTTCATTGAATTTGGATGAGTATTGCATGAGTTATGCTGATTTAAAATTTTGTGATGCATTATGTTTTCAATCGATTTGCATTATCCATTGAGAATTAGGCTTAGAAAATGATAGATTCGTGTTCCTGGTGATGAGACGGTTCCAATGATATAAGCCATGCGTAAATCTGCAAAAAAAATTATTGAGTGTTCACTGTAGCGCCGCCGGTTCATTGAGGAAGACGGTGGAAACCACCGTCAACCACCGGCTCTGGTTCGTTCACTAGGGTATACTATTGGAGCGCCTATCACCTTCAGGTTCCGTGTTCGATTCCTCCTGCGAGCACTTTTTTATTTTTCCACTTGTTTCCCACACTTGGCCAAACGACTACGTTTCATCTACAAACGTGCTTACAACCCCTTGCACCATGGTTCGATCCTGGCTGAGGCATTTTCCAGCTTTTGTTCATATTTCCTATTCCATGTAATATTTCATGTTATTTCATTATTTTCATGAAATTCCAAAATTCATAAAAAATAGAATATTAATCCAAATTGAATGCAATTTTTTCCTACATGTTTATCTTGATGTCTATTATTTTGTGATGTTGATTTCCTGATTTTTGGATTGCTGGAATTTTAACTGTGCTTGAATGATTGAACATGATGCAAATGTGATATGTTGTACCAATTGATTTATGGAATGCTCATACTTTCTTCAAGTAACTTGAAATTTAACATGCTCATTCATAACATGTTGCCTGATTTTTGAGAATTGGTTTGGCATTTTTATCATTTTTCATCCCTGTTTTAGACACATGAACTTTAGGTGTGACAATGTGTGTCACACATTTTGATGTTGATCTTGTTCATTTTCATACACATGTCATTTGATGTCTTCTGATTCTAATTTTTTGCATGATGATTGTGTTTAACATGTTGATATCACATAAACATTTTCATGAGTAATGGATGTGTTTCTGATTTAATGTGCATTTTCTCATTTGTATGCCCAATTGTTGATCCTTTTGCTTACTATGGCTTTATCATGATCATTAGATGGATTTGCCTTAGGATTTGAGTCGGATCCTTTTTAGGACATGTTCCTACTTGATTAAATGTGCTTCTTGTTGAAAATCAACTTCTGTTTTGACTTTTTGCTTTGCCTTTGACCCTAGTCTTGGTACTAGTGGTTTGTACTCACCTTTTGAGCTTTGTATTTCAGGTTCTAGCAATTAGCTCTAATGGTTGATGTGATTTCATCACTTGAGATGCAAATTATTTTGTCCACTAACCTTTGTTGTGTTGTAGGTTCCTTGGTGATGAACTCACTTGAGTTGTTTACACATAGGACTCGTATTGTGTACATATTGAGGAACCACTGTTGATTGTCTGTTTGGTTTGTCTGAATAGGATATTAACTTGTTTGATTTTCTTACAGGTACATTAGTCGCTTTTAGCTCATTGCTTGAGCTTTGCTTTGCTTGTGGTTGGTATACCACCTAGGTAATTATCCTCTAACTCCATGTAGTCTAGAAGCCCTGTCGTTTCTTTTGGCAGGAATTTGGCTGAAGTCCCCCTTAAGAGGCAATGACTGTGTTTGTTTATGTTTGTGCTCAAGACCTCCTTGTCGAGGCACGGTTGCTCGTTAAGTACTCCTAAGTGAAGAGGCAATTGACAGATAGAAGGGGCTAGTAGCCAGTCCCCTGTTAATTATTGTGTCGTTCATTATGCTCGCACTACGTGCTGACGCTCTTGAACCTAACCCAAGATCCTTGTATATAGAGTCGGCCAAGTGGAGTAGGGCCCCTCATTCTGGATCCCCACACCTTCATTGATTTAAGCTCACCCAGGCCCGGGTTAAGAGCTATGAGGTCTTATCCTCATTCCACCTTTCATCTGCTCACCCTAACGGTTAATGTCAGTGGTTAAGAGCTTCAACACCCCTACATCCGGCTTGTTTATCGAGGTTGATATGACCCCTTGACTAAAGTACGGCTTGTTTGTCGAGGTTTATATGACCCCTTGACTAAAGCCTTACCCTTGATATTTGAGCCCCTTGTTGGTGTGTTTATTTCATGTACATGTTTTTGTATGGTGTGATTGTATCCCCATAGGACTGCTAGACTTCGCATAGTCTCTCGTTTGCATGTCAATTAAGGTAGCACGGTTCCTTCGTCTAGGACTTCCTTTCTTGCGTGAGCTTTCCTAAAACACAAACCAACTTTATCTTCTCTTAAGGACACGTTGACTCCTTCTACTACAGGTGAGTAAGTCTCCAAAGGTCGAGCATCCGGTAGATTGCGTAGTAACGTCGTTCATCTAAAAAACACAAAACAAACAGAAATAGTTTAGCCAAACTACGGCAACTCTGATTCTCATGTTCAGATGAGATACGTAGGCACGAGATGCGATGTCTTGTCGAGTTTGACTGACGACTAACTTTAATCCTTGCTGGTTTTCGCCTTTGTTGCGATTCTTTTCTCTCGCCCTCGTTGCGATTGAGACCTTCCTTTTTTATTGCCCTCGTTGCAATCGATACCCTTCTTCTTTTCGTGTGTGTTTGTTAGGAGATTGATGTAAGCCCAACGATTGGCATTCCGTTTCCTGTTTGTGTTTGTGATGTTAGGAGTTGGATGTAAGCCCAACGGTTGGCATTCCGTTTCCTGTTTGTGTTTGTGGTGTTAGGAGTTGGATGTAAGACCAGCGATTGGCATTCCGTTTCCTGTTTTGTGTTTTCTTTGACGTCTCAGCGTCTCTTTTCAGTGTTGTTGTGGCGTGCGTTAGCCGAGCTACGAGTGCTCTGATTCTTACTCTGGTTAGAGAAGATACTTATGCATAGGATGCGATGTCCTAGCGAGCACGTTCCCCGTTTCCCCGAACTACGTCAACTTTGATGTTTGTGTCTGACAAACTACGTAGGCCCAGGATGCGATATCCTGCCGAGTCCCCTTTCTTCCGTCTTTCACTTGTGTTTTATTCCAGTTTTGTGCAGTTTCTGAGCAGTTTATTAGCAACCTTGTTCTATTTATTTTGAGCGTGGATCTCGTCGAGCACGATGGACGTGAGGGGGTGCTAATACCTTCCCCTTGCATAACCGACTCCCGTACCTTGCATCTCTGGTCGCGAGACCATTCCTTTCCTTTCCAGGTTTACTTCGAGCATTTCCTTTCCCTCCTTTGAGATAAATAACGCACGGTGGCGGCTCTGTGTCTTTTCCCGCCGGTTGTTTTTCGCGTATGCGACAGCCACATGACATGTTTTCAGCATGATTCTCAAGCATTTTTGGACCTGATAGCATCACTTGATGGGCTTATCACATGCCGAGGCAAGCATGCAATGAAAATTGCTAAAAATGGAAAAATTTGGAAATGTGTGGAAATTAATCTCATTGCCTATAAATACAATCCCTCATGCTCAGAATTGAGGACCTGATCCCCAAGCTTTGAACCTGCAATCCAAACCCTCACCATTAAAGGATAATCTTGAAGGTTTTCATTTGAAAATCGAGCTTTGTAAGACCCCAATTTTGACCCTAAGATCCCTTATGATATCTAATCATATGCATTAGCATTGGGATCACACCTTGGTATCATCCTTACCCCTCATTCATTGGGTTTGCATTGGGAGAGATCACCAAGCACATTTATTATTGTGTCATACTTTGTTTTTCGTTATTTACTAACCAAAATCCCAAAAATATGCCAATGTTTAGTTTGTTACTTTTGTAGGTAGTGTGTGTGTTCACCCATGCTCTATCAAGCTTATATCTAGGGTTTGAGACCCCTAGTTCAAGGAGTTCAATCAATAAATGGTTCATATTGGCTCTAAGCATCATATATGGATGCCTATGTTCTTCACATATCATTTTGATCAAGAATCATCAAGAGTTTGGAGTTTGTTTGCCTTGGAAATCCTAATTCATCTAGGTATCTTGTATAACTTCTTCAACAATTGATCAAATATTTCAAGGGGTACTTCAGATTACATCATATTACACATATATTATCCTCCATGAGTCCCGTTAATCAAGAGAATGCCAAGCTAGCAAGATGGTTCATGGTTGTTGACTAGAGAAAGTTAACTAGTCAAAATTGGGGTTCCCTAGACCCTATCTCCTACAATTTGTGTCATATGAACATGATTCCAATAGAAAAGTTACTCAAAATGACATTCAAAACAACTTTCATGTTCAAGTCAAGAGCTAGTTTTTCTTGTAAAGTCATTTTTTATGGTGAAAGATTATAGGTCATTTTGTTTGAACCCTAGTTTGGAGATCAATTTCCCAAAACCATAACTTGCTCTATTTTTTTGAGAAGAAAGCCATTAAAACTCAATGATCAAATTCAAGATGTCTACTTTAGCTTTTATGTTTGGAGGAAGTTCAAATTCAACTTTCAAATGCATGTGCCAAGAGGAAAGATTATAGGTCATTTTGGGTCATTACCATTGAACAAGGGATTTTCCTCAACTTCTAAAATGAATAACTCCTTCATTCCAAATCCAAATTAGGTAAAATTTATGACCAAATTGAAGAGGTTTTAAAGAGATACAACTTTCATGAAGGAACTTTTCTCATTTGAAGTCCATAGAAAAAGTTATTCAAGGTGGAAGAAGTGAACATTTGACTTGGGACTTAGAAAATTTTCAAATATGTTTGATTTCCCAAACTTCCACCTCTAAATTCATCATTATCCAAGCTTCAAATTAAAAAGTGTACAGCATTAAAGTTGTTACCCTTGATCTCACCTTTCCAAAAAGTCCAAGATCATCTCATTTGGCCAAAGGATGAAGGACTTGCGCATGGATGCAATATGAAGAACCATTTGGATGATTTCCACTTCCACTTTTCATACACGATTGCACGACCTTTCAACATGATTTCAGCATGATTCTCACTCATTTTTAGACCTAATTACATCACTTGATGGGCCTATCACACGCCCATGCAAGCATGCAAAGGGAATTTCTCATTTTTGCCAAATTTGGAAGTGTGTGGAAATGAATCTCCTTGGCTATAAATAAGACCCTCATTGCTAAGAATTAAGGACCTCATGCCCAAGCTTTGAATCTGTATTCCTAAACCCTCACCATTGAAGGATAATCTTGAAGGTTTTTTTTGAAAATCGAGTTTTAAATCTCCATCTGTTTTGAGATTGAAACTCCAAGATTCCAGACCTCTTTTTGATCCTAATCACTTCCAACAAGCATCTGAAGCAAGGCCAAGCACAATTGGAATCAAGATCGAGCAAGTTTGAAGCTCCATTGAAGGTGAATTTTCAGAATTTTCTTCTATTCGATTCTCCCTCAATTCTTCACCATTCTTTGTGATTTTTGGTTGTCTGAAGTCCTATCAATGTAGACAAGAAGATTGTGTTGCTTTGAGGTCAAATCGAAGCAACTCAGTTCATGATCCTCAAGATTCAAATCCCTGTATCTTTTTATATACTTGGAATTGGACAAAATTGAGGCCAGATTCGAGCTCCTGAGCATTTTTTCTATAAATCCATGTCTTTGTTTTTCATTTTGGTGATGGTTGATGATGGACCAGTCCGGTGAGGTCCACCGGAGAAGAAGACCAGAGCCCTAGCTCCGGTGATGTGTTGTCACACATCTCAGCCACATGATCTGTTTGAAATGTTTTAATCTCACGCGTCCAATTTGATTACCAAGCCTGCAGCGCATTGACTAAGGACTATTGTGGGTTCCGTATGCTTGACCATTAGATCTGCCACCTCAATTAATGAGGGAGATCTGATGGCCCTTATTTTTTGATTTTTTGATTTTTTGATTTTTATGTTTAATCCATTTATTTTGATTAATTCAATTAATTTCATTTTTAATCCAAAAAATATGGGACTTTCACCAAAAATCTTTAAATATTTTCCTCTTTCATTTTATTAATTAAAATTATTTTTTTGTATTTATTTTGATATTTTTCATGAATTAATTGTTTTTGTGCATAGTTTTAATTGTTTAAAAATACTTCTGACTTTTCAAAAATTATGAAATTTTTTGTCTACGGTCCTTTAACCTTGTTTTACCTAGGATAGATATATTGGTCATTTATTTGGTGTTTTGAAGAGATTTTAGGTTTTGACCAAACTAAATTTAATTTGAATGCATTTTTAATTTGATTTTTAATTGATTAAATATGTAGAAATTATATTGTGCCATTTTTATTGACTTGTGAAGTTTGACTACTTGTTTGGGCCTTGATCAAGGTTGATTTGACTTTTGTTGGATAAAAATCATTGGATTTAGGGGATTGATGAAATGTACATTTCATCTCCCAAAATGAATGAATGATTTTAATTTGATAAAATTCCTCCCATGACCAATTTGTGTTTCTCTCATCTCCCATCTCTCTTCATATTTAATCCCATTCTATCCCATCCTTTCCATTGACCAATGAAGTATCAATATCCTAAGGTTAATTGGTTCATCAATAACCTTGTGTTAGATGAACCAATACAAATATGGAGGAGATAGGTCCATCCTTTGATCATTTTCCTTTTGTGTGTGGTATGTTTTAAGAGTATGGTTCATTATACCTTATCTCTAACATGAATTAACACCAAAATTTATATTGCCCGACCTCAGATAGTTATGACTTCTATATAAGTCCAATTATGATTGCTTAACATAGAGCTGAATTTTGACCCAAAGGCATAACATTCTAGTAAGTGAGATTGTAAGTCTCCCCCCTTTCATGGTATTATATGGAAACTTGGCCTTTTTTCCTTCCTTTGGAAGATGTCTTGGTTCAAGGATCCATGCTTGTGAATAGAGGGTTGAGTGTTCTACAAAGAATGACTTAATCAATTGAAAAGTAAAGCATCACTAACATCTAATCAACTAACATTTGACTAAATTTTTAATTTCAAGCCATTTACTTTATTCAATTTAAATTCAAGTCATTTACTATTTCATTTACCATTTTACATATCATTTAACTTGTTTATGTTTATGTTATTTTCACTTTGCTCACTTGAGTCATATATTGTGATTGTATATATTTGTTTGTGTACCTTATTTGCGTTTGTGGTCATAGGACCTTAAAATACTTAATAAACAACTAAAAAACCTAAAAACTGTTTGTGTGGACTGTTGGATTTGATCTGAGCTTTGGACTTATAATTAGACAACATTCCCTATGCAAAAGGACGTGGCCAATGCCAACATTTCGGAAACCAAGTTATTGAATAGATCTTTCATCTGATGCAAGTATTGAGATCCAATTGAGTTCATCTGCTACATGGTCTTGATGCAACTGTTACTTTGAACCTGTGTCTAATGCCTTATTCTGAGCCATTCAAGGAGTATGTCATCTGATACAAGGAAGGATTAAGAAGAAGACTATGAAGTTGCTTGCTTGGATATGGCTATCTTTATTTTATACCTTGCTCCTTATTTTGCTACTTGCTTATTTATATTGCTTGATTGAAAGTCCAAGGGAAAAATGGGTTTCTATATGACATTCTTGTCTATTAGATTGCATCCCATTGGTAAGATCTTTTCAACTCTTAACTTTTAAATTTTTGCTTAGGATTAGTCTCTTCATCTCCTCCCATTTCTTAAATTTCAAATATCCCCCTCTACAAAATCCTCTTTTCTTGTGATTTCTAAACTTAAACTCTTTTGCAAACTAGAAACTTTGGCCTTACGCCATTGCATTTTTAAAATATTTTATTAAATCAAACTTGTAAATGAATATAATCATATTGACTTAAAATTTCAAAAAAAAAGACAAAAAGAATTAACACTCATTTAAACTCTTTTGGACCTCTGTTCCCCTCCAAAAGTTAAATTTGTATTAAAAGAAACTCACTCATTTTGAAATTGATACCACGAACTACGAGGTTTTGATCCCTCATTTTATTGTTGGTACGTAGGCACAAGTCTGAAGATCTTGTCAAACAGAAAAATATAATCAATGAATTCTTTTCTCATCCCCACACTCTATTTTTATCAAACATCTTTTATACTAAAACACATGCACACATAAAAAAAGGCTCCCTAGGAGTACCTAGGACACCTTGGATGCTAACACCTTCCCTTTGTGTAACCAACCCCATACCTATAATCTCTGGCGTTTTATTAGTTTTGATGTGAAAACTTCTCATCCTTGGGTTTTATTCGTAATTTCCCCTTTCCTTTGGAAATGATAAAAGCGCGGTGGCGACTATGGTTTTATTGACGTTAAGTTTATCCATAGCCTAATGGTCATGAATTTACCGCTACAGAAATTAAGTGGTGACTCTGCTGGGTAGTAGTCCTCAGTGGGTTTAGCCTAATTTTTTATATGTTTATAATTGTATATTTGATGTTTGTATATTTGTATATGTGATATAATCTGCTTGTTATGCTTGGTGATCTCTGAGTGGTGAGATAAGTTCTAACCCGAACTTGAGTGCAATTAAGATAGGAGGATGGTATTGTCATGTTCGACTTGTGTGGAGTAGTCCTTAACAAGTTGGCTTGAGACATATCTACTCAGTGGAGACCCTTTAAGAGCTATTGATGTCACACAAGTTATTTATGGTTAGGCATTACTTTCTCTGATTTGGGAGCTGAGGACCGTAGAACATTTAACCCAACTTGGTCTATTTAGGACGTAGTGCGGAGACTATTCTGGTGTAGGCCTGACAACTGTTGTTACGGGATACTACACTCAGGCGAGTTTCTCTTGAGAATATTATGGGTTGATGAGTCAGTCATCCTAACCTTTAATATCAGATAGATGGACTTATGACTCTGGGAACTTTTTGAACATGATCTACAGGTTTTTTAGCCTTACTACACTCCTTTAGGATGGTTGTTAACTTGACTCCATGCCCGTGACACACAATAAACCCTTTGATTCTTGGTTGATCCGATCAAGTCTTGTCAATATCAATGGAACTTGGGTGTTGATAAGGTGAAAACCATAATCCACCAAAATGGATGATTGATCTTAATGATGACTTGATCCATCCCTTGACCTTTGTTTGTGTTTGCCTTGTGTGTGATCCCTTATTTGTGATTGTTGCATTCAAGCATTTATGCACATCATAACATTCATCATAAAAACAAATTTCAAGGAACTGAGGTCTTATTTGCAAATATTTTCAGAGCATGGATTATGGACGAAGGAACACTAACAAGTACAATTTCAGATGTCCTGATTTGAAAGAGCTAAGGAAGTTATCATCCTTTGTATTAGATCCCTTGGACTTCAAGCAACGTCATGGGAAGTTCTTGTCGGTATTATCTCCTGGCGTGGTTGAAGGACTCTTGAGTGTTTTGGTTCAGTTCTATCACCCTCTCTATCGGTGCTTCACTTTTCCTAATTATCAGCTTGTGCCTATGTTAGAAGAGTATGCCCATCTCTTGGGAATACCCGTTTCTGACAAGGTACCTTTTAGTGGATTGGAGGTGATTCCCAGATCTCATATCCAAGCTGAAGCTCTTCATCTGAAGAAGTCTGAGATTGAGACTCATTGGGTGAATAAAGGAGGAATATTTGGGTTGACTTCTGAGTTTCTCATTGTAAAATCTACTGTCTTTGCTCAAGCCGTTAGTATGGATGCATTTGAAGTCTTCCTTGTGTTGCTCATCTATGGCTTAGCTTTGTTCCCTAACATTGACAGTTTTGTTGATGTTAACGCCATTAGAATCTTCTTGATTGGGAATCTTGTACCTACTCTGATGGGTGACATGTACTTCTCTTTGCATTTGAGGAATTCTAAGGGTGGTGGGATTATTGTGTGATGTGTTCCTCTTCTGTACAAGTAGTTTATTTCACACTTGCCTAAGACGCCTGCTTTTTTGGAGAACAAACAATGTCTATGGTGGTCTCAGAGACTTACGTCTCTCACGAATGATGATATTGTTTGTTATGATCCTGTATTGGGTAGCTTGGACATTATTGACAATTGTGGCGAGTTCTCTAATGTGCCTCTCATTGGTACACATGGAGGAATTAACTACAACCATGTTTTGGCTCGTCGTCAACTTGGGTTCCCCTTGAGAGACAAACCTAATAACACTCAGTTAGAAGGTCTATTCTATCAAGAGGGTAAAGATCCCCCAACATTTGAAACAGAAGATGATACATGTTTGGTATAATGTGCATAGGAAAGGAAGATCCGATCTTGGTCTGTGCAACTGTGTAGCTCCGGAAGCTTACACTACTTAGGTGAAGAAGAGAGATTTGCAGTTGAAGATGCCATATGGTTGTGAGAGACCTATGTATTTGGTTATGGCTGAGCCATCAACTCTCCCTAACCAAGATATAGAGGAGTTGGAAGACGCACTCGCCAAGATGAAGCAAGAGAGATACATGGGAATAGAGGTTCCATGCTTTGAGCAGAAAGCATGAGGAGTTGTAGCTTGAGTCAAAAGATAATGATGCACTTATTGAACTTCTTGAAGACCGAGCAGTGAAGAGACAAAGAGAGCCAGAGGGTCCATATTCCTCTAGTATGCCTCAACCTTCCGATGCTTGGAAGAAGATTGTTGATCAGCTTCTCCCCGAGAAGGCTCAGATGAAGACATCTTTTGAGTCTGAGATTCGACGCATCCGAAGGAAGTACGCGCCGGCAACTAGATCATCTGACATTGTTTCTAGGGGATCCTTAGGATGATTATTTTCCCATTCTCTTATAATTGTGCTCTGGTTTTTGAAATTGTACTCAGTGTAATCCTTCCAAATTTTATGAATAAAAAGAGATTTTTATGGTCAATCAAATTGTTACTATTGTTATTATTGAATATTTGCAAATAGGACATCATGTTTTCCTTGAAATTAAAAACAAACCAAAATATTGCATTATACCAAAACAATCTAACATGCATTAGCACCTAAACTTTTATTGCGCGGCCTCAGATAGTTGTGACTTCTACATAAGCCCAATTACGATGGCTTAACATAGAGCTAAATTTGACCCTAAAGGCATAGCTTTCTAGTAAGTGATATTGTATGTCTCCAATCTTTCATGGTATTGTGTGGAAACTTGGCCTTTTTTCCTTCCTTTGGAACATGTCTTGGTTCAAGGATCCATGCTTGTGAATAAATGGTTGAGTGTTCTCCAAAGAATGACTTAATAAATTGAAAATAAAAACATCACTAAGATTCAATTAACCTTGACTAACATTTGACTAACTCTTATTAATAATTTATTTACTTTCAAGTCATTTACTTTATGCAATTTTATTTGCAATCATTTATCATTCATTGTCATTTACATTTCATTAAACTTGTTTATGTTTATGCCATTTTCACTTTGGTCATTTGAGCCATATATTGTGATTGTATATATTAGTTTGTGTATTTTGTTTGTGCTTGTGGTCTTAGGACCTTAATATACCTAATAAACAACAAAAATCCCTAAAAAATAATTGGTGGACTGTTGAGTTTGATCTAAACTTTTGGACTTAGGATTAGGAAACATTCCATATGCAAAAGGACTTGGCCAATGCCAACATTTCTTAGACCAAGTTATTGAGATTTGAGCTTTCATATGATGCAAGTATTGGGATCCACTTGAATTCATCTACTACATGGTCTTGATGCAACTGTTATTTTGATCTTGTGTCTAATGCCTTATTCTGAGTTGATCAAGGAGCATTTCATCTGATACATGGGAAGACAAAAAAGACTGCTAGTTATGGGATTTGCTTGCTTGGATGTGGAAATCTTTATTTGATGCCTTGATCTTTATGACCTGTGATTGATATTTTCTTGTTGATAATTACTTGAATCAAAGTCCAAAGGAAAAGTGGGTTTTATATATGACATTCTTGTCTGTTGGATTGCATCCCATTAGTCAGATCTTTTCAACTCTTAACTTTTAATTTTATGCTTAGGATTAGTCTCTTCATCTCCTCCCACTTCTTAAATTTCAAAATCTCTCCACCTTTTCAAAAACTTCTTTGCTTGTGATTTCAAGCTTAGAACTTATTTTCAAATTAGAAAGTTTGGCCTTATGGAATTGAATTTTCAAACTCTTTTATTAAATCAAACTTGTAAATGAACTTAACCATATTTGACTTAAAAATTCGAAAGACAAAAAACTAACACTCACTAAAACTTTTGGCCCTCTTTTGTTTCCCCTTTTAACTTAAAGTTTTATTAAAAGAAATCCACTCATTTTGAAATTGATACCACGAACTACGAGGATTTGATCCCTAATTTTATGTTGGTACGTAGGCACAAGTCCGAAGGTCTTGTCAACCACACAAATATAATTAGTGAATTGTTTTCTTATCCCCACACTCTATTTTTCCCAAACATATTTAATATCAAAACACATACACACATAAAAAAATGGCTCCCTAGGAGTACCTAGGAAACTTTGGGTGATAACACCTTCCCTCTGTGTAACCAACCCCCTTACTTGTAATCTCTGGCATTTTATAAGTTTTGATTTGAAAACTTCTTATCTTTGGGTTTTGTTAGTAATTTTACCTTTTCCTTTGGAAACAATAAAAGCGTGGTGGTGACTCTGGTTTTATTGACGTCAAGCTTATCCATAGCCTGATGGTCGTGAATTTACTGCTACAAAAAGTAAGTGGCGACTCTGCTGGGGAGTTATCCTTGTTGTTTCTAAGTGTTGGCAGCAATTTTGGTAAAACAAAGAGTGTTCACAAGATGTCATGTGTGATGTCTTAACATAAGATATCCTATGTACCTGCTGGAGTTAAAGAACATATGCAAGCAGGATTGTTTCAGAATGCCACTTACAATGCTAAGGCTTTTGATATTGGTTGTACCTGCTGGAGCTTATATGGAAGACATGTTCATGCAGGATTGTTTCAGATGACATACACAATGTCATGGTATCTGATATGGTTGTACCTGCTATAAAAGGAAATTGGATTATGCAGGATTTTTCCAGGATGTCAGACCCGATGTCATGACATCCTGTACACAGAATATTCAGTATGAATGTCTGGTGTTTTATGATTGCACAATTAATGGCAATCATTGGATGATTGAAGATATGGCTAGCTGGCGCATTCAATCATGGATTATAACCAGATTTACTTATTTTCCAAAGAGATCTTTACAGCTGTTATAAAAAGATTTGATTGGAAAATATATTTAGGGTTTTCAAGATGTCCAATGCTTCTATAAAAAGGGACTTAGAAAACCTGTTTGGATACACAACCAAGACTGAGCGAAATTGAGAGAGAGAGCTAGGGTTTGTGTCTGTTTAGTCGTAAGACTTGTAGGTCATTCAAGTCATCCATTGATGATTGAATTGGACTGATTTGTGGTTGTAATTTGTCACTCTAAAGCTGTTAAGCAAGAGTATTTGTCCACTTGATCAAAGCTGTGAAGCAAGATCAAGTGTGTGTCTTCTTGATCAAAGCTGTGAAGCAAGATCAAGAGTGTGTCTTCTTGATTGAAACTGTGAAGTAAAATCAAGAGTTTGTAATTGAAAAGTATTTTCTTTTCACAAGGGATTGTTGTTTAAAATCACGGGGGTGTGATTGTAAGGGAAGTGAGTGGGTTCGCATATCTAAGAGTGCTTAGGTAGAAGTTGCACGGGTAGAGATTAGGTGAGAAAGACTGTAACTTGGTGAAGTGTACGGATAGTCTTTGAACTAATTCTATTTTAGTGAATTTCCTTCCTGGCTTGGTAGCCCCCAGACGTAGGTGAGTTGCACCGAACTGGGTTAACAATTGCTTGTGTTATTTGCTTTACCATTCTGTTTTTGTTTATCCTTTGTTTATAACCAGATATCAGTGTCGTGACATTACCTTCGACATCTTATATATGATACCAGAATTTCAATTGGTATCAGAGCAGGCATCCTGCTCTGGTTCTGGGTGAGATCTAGGGGAAATACTTTCTGGTACAATGGAGAGAGATGGAGGATCTGTTCATAGGCCACCAATTTTGGATGGTTCTAACTATGACTATTGGAAACCTAGAATGGTAGCGTTTTTGAAATCCCTTGATAACAAGGCTTGGAAAGCTGTGCTAACAGGTTGGGTGCATCCTGTCATTACTAAAGAAGGAGAAGCCACCACTGAGAAGAAGCCTGAAGAACAATGGTCCAAGGAGGAGGATGATCTTGCTCTTGGAAACTCTAAAGCCTTGAATGCAATATTCAATGGGGTAGACAAGAATATTTTCAGGCTGGTAAATAACTGTAAAGTGGCCAGAGATGCTTGGGACATTCTCAAGGTCACTCATGAAGGCACCTCTAGGGTAAAGATGTCTAGACTTCAGTTGCTCACCTCCAAGTTTGAAAACTTAAGGATGAAAGAAGATGAAAACATTCATGAATTTCACATGAGTATCCTTGAGATTGCTAATGCTTCAGGAGCCCTGGGAGAGAAGATGATAGATGAAAAGTTGGTAAGAAAAATACTCAGGTCACTCCCTAAGAGATTTGCAATGAAGGTGACTGCCATAGAAGAGTCTCAAGACATCTCCAACATGAGGGTAGATGAGCTAATTGGCTCCCTCTAAACCTTTGAGATGGGTTTGATTGAGGGAACTGAAAATAAAACCTAGAGCATTGCCTTTGTATCCAACACAGAAGAGGAAAACAGTCAAGATGTGGATAAAGAGTGGGCCAATGAAGTTGCAATGCTGGGGAGACAGTTTAACAGATTGTTAAAGAAAATGGATGTCAGATCCAAGGAAAATGTCAAAAACATCTCATCTGACATCAGCAATGGAAGAAGAGTAAGGTCAGAAGAAAAGGCCAAAGAAGGAAAAGAAGTAAAGTGCTATGAATGTGATGGGTATGGACACATTAGAACAAAATGTGGTACCTACCTCAAGAAACAGAAGATGGGTCTTGCTGCCACCTGGTCAGATGAGAGTGATACAGAGGAGGCTGCAAATCTTGTGACTGCTTTGACAGGAAGATGGGGATCTGATGAAGACTCAAGTGATGGTGAAGTAACCTTTGAGGAATTGGCCTCTATCTACAGAGAGCTGTGTCAGAAAAGTGTAGAGCTGAACAAGCAGTCTTTAAACCAGAAGAAAGACATAACTCAACTTGAGAATGAGAAGGTAGAATACTTGGAAACCATCTGTAACACCTCAAAATTTTCCCTCCTCTCTTGGGACTAGCTTAGCATATTGCATTTCATTTTTTAGGGCATTAGGCATTTGCATATTGCATATCATGAGAAAATAGACAAGTCATCCTCCTAAGTCTTTCTCAGAAGATAGAGAGGTTAAGAGATGCAAGCATGAGGGTCTCATAAATTGATCATTAGCCATCTGAGGGTTTCTCTTCAATTAGGGTTTCTTGGTTCCTCAAGGAGGTTGAGTATTATCTTGGTTGAAATGGTACATCATCATCGTCATGGTTCATTATTTCTGATCATGTTCTTTGGGATTAGGGTTTTGACCTCTAGTCAACCCTAATCAGTTGCATTATACCAGTCAGGGATTTTCAAGGAGATGAGGGCTTTCTTGAGAAGGAGATCATCATATGATTTTATTGAGCTTTTATAAGCTAGGGTTTCATTTTGGAGCCATTTCATCAAGTGGTTGAGGCTCAAAATCATCTGTGCATGTTCAAGTCATCTGTCAACCATAAAAGTCAACAGAAAGTCAACTGAGGGCTAGGAGGTGGAGAAATGAGTTTCAACATCTCATTCATGTTCAAAGGGGGCTTATTCATCATGTCAAATGCATATCTTGAAGAATTTGAGGTCAAGTCAAAAGTTTCCAAAAATGGAAAGTGACCTATAATTGAAAGTTTCCCAAAATGGAAAGTTTTTGGTTCAAATTCAACTTGATCTTGCATCCTCAAAGAAGCTTCAAATGTATTTTTTCCCAACATGAAAGTTGAAGATCTCTCTCTCTCCCATTTCCAAAAAGTCCAAGATCATGAATTTATGATTAATCGTTGAGGAGATATGATCCAATCATTGTCAAGTGTGCATGGAACTTCAAATGGCCATAACTTTTGATTCATAATTCCAAATTTGGTGGTTCTTTTTGCAAAATGCTTGTCATGACATGAGGTTTCCAAAACATCCATCATATTGCATGAATTTCCATCACATAATCATTTGCTTATCCATGAAGATTTTGGAGGGAAATTCATAAATTTAAAAATGGTGAATCATGGGAACAAATGACCATTGCTAGTATGTGCATGGATTATTTTTAAGTGCATTTGATCATTGGTTTGGTACTGTTCACGTTTGGAATTGCCATGCACCACCAAATTTCCAATTTTTGCCATGCACCCTTATTTTGCTTAATCTCTAATTAACTTTGATTAATTTTAGTTAAAATAGGATTAGGACATGGTATATATAGATAATTGTAACAGAATTTGGAGAGGTTAATCACAATTCACCATTTCTAGATCTAAGAATTTTTTTCCCTCCAAAATTTTCTTTCAATCTTAATTCAAATTTTTCTCACATAAACCTTGAATCTTCTTCCATATTCTGGTTCTCTAGTGTTGATTTAGCAGAGATCAAGCCTTGGATCATCAAGTTTGGACCAGAATTGTGCATGTGAAGCTCAAGAACATAACCATGGCATTTGAGATTTAATCAAGATCTACACGTTTCCAAGCCTCAATTTCATCATCAAACTTCATAACAAGTGATTTGGAGTGGATTTGCATGCTTGCTTGGCATTGGATCTGCAGAATTCGCCAACTGTTCTTCAAGAGGTCACATTTTTGATCCTCTTAATTCTCTGTTTTATGTACATAATCTTGTAGATCTTGTTATGGTGAGAATTCTGATATAAATTTTGTGGAATTTGGATGAAAATTGAGTGAGATATGATGATTTCAAGTTTAGATCTAGAAACTTCTTTGCTTCGATTCAGAAAATCCATGGAGATTTAGGCTTAGATAATATGATATTTGAATTCTACATTGAAAGAGCTTTCCAACGATATATAATTTGTAAAATTCTGAGCAATTATGGAATTTCTGGAAATTTGAGGATGAACATTCATCATCTTCATCATGAAGAAGATGAAGATGCATGCATAACGACGAATTCTGGAAAAATTGCGTCGGTTCTTTGCAAATAGCGGCGGTTTGTGCATGGCTGGAATTTTATTGGCTCTAGGTTGATTGAACAACATGTGCATTTATGACCTTGCCTTACTCTTCCTATCATGAAATGCTTGTTTTTAATCCAATGGACTTGAAATTTTACATGCTGATTTTAGACATGTTAATGGATGTTTTAGGCTTGGTTTGGTACTTTTCTCATGTACCAATTCTGTTTTATGCTTGTGTTTGCATGGTGTGACAATTTGTGTCACACAATTTGATTGTCTTGCTTGTGCAATTTGATTTCCATGCCAAATGACTTCTAATGCTTCTGATTTTTTGCATGATGAATGTTTTGGATGTTTTGAATGCTCATGAATTTTTCCAGAATTATTTGAATCATTTCTGTTTTGATTGGGAATTTTCTTTATTAATGTTCAAATACATGCCTTGAATTGGACATTGACTTCTCTTGCCTATTACATGAACTTGCATGATGATTTTGGTTTGGTCCTTTTTAGGACTTGTTCTTGATTGAATAAACATGCTTTGTGTTGAATATCAAGTTATGTTTTGGCTTTTTATTCCCCTTTTGACCCTAGGATTTGACCTAGTGGTTTGTTACTCACATTTGAGTTGTGAATTTCAGGTTCAAGTATACATCTCCATGGTTGATGTTGCTCATTCATTTGTGCTTGATCATTTGTTATTGTTGGCTAACACTTGCTGTTTTGTAGGCCTTGATGATGGTTCACTTTTGTTTATGGCTCATGTGTTGCATATTGGGTTGTCTGTCTGATATTGACTGTTGTTGACTATTGTCTGAATATTGTACTGATTGGTTTAGCTGTTTCCACAGGTACCTAAGTTGCTTTAAGTTCATTTGAACTTTGCTTTGCTTGCTTGTGGTTGGCATACCACTTAGGTATAATCCCTTAATCTTCATGTAGTCTGGAAGACATGTCATGTTACTTTGGCAGGCACCTGTCTGAAGCCCTCCTTTAGAGGCAATGTTTGTGGTTGTTTAATTTTGTGCCAAGCAGGTTAAGTCCTCTTAAGAGGCAATTGGCAGATAAAAGGGATGTGCAGTCCATCCCCTGCTATTCAGTTGTGTCATTCACTTTGCTCACACCATGGATTGATGCAATTTGAATAAGAACCCAAGATCTTGTTGTGTCGGTCATGTGGAGAAGAGTTCCTACATTCTGAACTCCCACACTTTCTATTTGATTCAAGCTCTCCCAGGCCAGGGATAAGAGCTATGAGGCATAACCCTCATCTCCATTTCATCTGCTTCACCCTAACTCTCAATGTTAGGGTTAAGAGCAAAAAACACCCCATTCCAGTTGGCTTGTTTCTACAGCCTAGCCTTGTATGAGCCACTTGTTTGCATATAGTGTGTGTGCTTGCTCTTTTGTGAATGCTTGTTTGCTGTTTATTTGCTGTTTCAACTTGCTGCCTGTGCGAGTTAGGATCTGTTAGATACCTCAACCTAGGACCATTGTGGATTGCATGATAACTATTAGGCTCGAGTCAGTCTCCCTTTTAGTTTGTCATTTCCCAGTCTCTGGTTAGGATAGAGATTTTTCCCCTATTAAGGGGAACTACGTTGCCCTGATCCTCATACCAGATGAGGTACGTAGGCAGGAGATCGTGTGAGATCTCTCCGGGCACCCTTTTCCTTTTTGTGTGTGTTTGCTTGACGGTTATTAGGCTCGATTTCCAGACCCCCTTTTTAGCTTGTCTGTTTGTTAACCTCTTGTGTGTGAGTGTGGAGTCTGACGTAAGTCCAGCGATTGGCAGTCGGTTTCCTGTGTTTGTTTGTGTGCTTGGAGTCTGATGTTAGTCCAGCGATTGGCATTCGGTTTCCTTGTTTGTGTTTGTTGTTTGGAGTCGGACGTAAGACCAGCCATTGGCAGTCTGTTTCCGTTTGTGTGTTTGCTTTGACGTTTCAGCGTCTGTGCGTGTGTTTTGTTTCGGCGTGCGTTAGCCGAACTACGGTAGCTCTGATTCTCATTCCAGATGAGATACGTAGGCATAGGATGCGATATCCTAGCGAGCCCGTTCCCCCCTCTTCTTCCATCTGTGTCTTATTCCAGTGTGTGTGCATTCTTTTGAGCAGTGTTTGGCAACCTTATTCTATTCTTCTGAGCGTGGATCCCGTCGAGTACAACGGACGTGAGGGGGTGCTAATACCTTCCCCTTGCGTAACCGACTCCCGATCCTTGCAATCTCCGGTCGTAAGACCATTTCCTTTCCAGGTTTACTTCAAGCGTTTCCTTTCCCTCTTTTGGGATAAATAACGCACGGTGGCGGCTCTGTTTGTTTGTTTTTCTCGCCGGTTGTTTTTCGTGGATGCCACAGCTGGCGACTCTGCTGGGGACTTAAGAAGTGGACCTCTTGCTGGTCCATCTTCCCTAAGCGAGTCATTCCTAGCGCTCTCTAGGATAATTTAGGTTGCTTGTGTTGCTCTATTTATTGCATTTATGATTATTATGTTGTATATATTTGCATAAATGTTTGCATGCATCATATCATCATTGTGCTGATTCTGTACAGGTTGGTTCCTCTGATTTTTGGGGGGGTGTTCTGAGTGGGGCTAAAACCCATGCCCGAGTATACACCTAGGATTAGCGTGGTCTCATATTGCCTCTCATGTTAGGTCAACATGTTTTTGGCGATGTGACATACCAAGCCGGACGAGGTTCTTTTGAGAGAGCTCTTCCTTTGTGGAGTATCCACTTTGGTTGAGTTACCTCATCTGAGCTCTTGACTTCGGTGACCGATCTTTCCCGGATCTTTGGTTTAGACGATCTTATGAGAGCTGCAGCGGCACATCCGAAAGGGCAAACCCGTTGAGTATCTTCGCCCGATTGTCGAGACCATTATCCGCCTTAGGATGACCTGATTAGAATTCACCTGTGAGGGGAGGGTTGATTCTTACAGATGCATGTTCTGATGGTGACTTTGTTGGTGACTAATGGTTTGGCCATTGATCAGAGTCTTATTTATAAGTCGGATTTATGGATTTATTTCCGAGACGCCGGAGTTCTGTCCGTGGTATTTATCAGTGGGGATCCGTTTATTTCAGGATTCCCTGGGCTGGTTCAGAGGGTCTTGTGGTTATCTGTTCAGAGGACTTTCTAGTGATGATGGTGATGTATTTTTAGTTCCGTTTATTTCGGAACCCTAAGTCGGATTTATGGTTATTCAGTCCCTCAGATGGTGGTGATCAGTTTAGAGACTGTAACTCAGTGCAGTGGATGTTCAGATGACTTGGAGGATGGCACAGTGCATTGCATTCATACATCAACATCATTCACATTTTGCATTTATGTGCATCTAACTCATGTTTATCCATATGCAGGGGACATTCTTGATCGAGATCCTGGTTGAGAGACTTCTTTGCTCCAGACATGAGGACCGACTTGAAAGATGATGTCGTCTACAGTTTCTTTGACCCAGAGATTGGTGTGCTGAGGGATATGATAGCATTGATTACACCTGACCATGTGGGGATGTTCCGTGAGACTTATGGTGGTATCCTGAAGTTGGTTTTCAGGCTCATAGACAGTGACAGGAGTGCCATCCATACTTTTCTCCAGTTCTATGACCCGGGCTTGAGATGCTTCGTGTTCCCGAATTACTTGTTGGGACCCTTGATGGAGGACTATGCCAGTATCCTGGGGCTTCAGATCAGAGATCAGATTCCTTTCTATGCCACTAAGGGGGAGCCTGATGTTGCTGAGATTTCTCGTGCTCTTTACTTGAGCCCAGAGGTGACCAAGGGGGATTTGAAGGAGAAGGGAAAGTTACCTGGTTTTCATCTGAGTTTCTTGGAGGCTAAAGCCAAGGAGCATGCTGTTTTGGGTAATTGGAGGACCGTTTGTGCTTTGCTTGCTGTGAGCATCTATGGAATCATCATGTTCCCTAACCAGAAGAACTTTGTAGATATTAATGCTATCTGGTTATTTGTGCAGAGGAATCCTATTCCTACCCTGATTGGGGATGTTTGTTACTCGGTCCATAATCGGAACGAGAAGCGACGTGGTGGATTGATCCGGTGTTGTGCTCAGCTGTTGTATAAATGGTTCATGGGGTATTTGCCTTCTAGAGGTGCCTTTGTCTTTCTTGATCCTACTGTCAAGTGGTCAATTAGGTTGATGGGTTTGCGAGCCAAGGACATAGCTTGGACTCACAATGGTATGGCTGGACGAGATTTCATTTACAGTTGTGGGAGTCTTCCCAATGTGCCTCTTATAGGAGTTCAAGGTTGCATTAATTACAACCCGGTGCTTCTTAGGAGACAGATGGGGTTTGCTGTGGAGGGTACTCCTCTTGGACGAGAGATTCAGGAGTCTTTCTACTTCCCAATTGAGGGCAATCAGACAAAGTTGAGGCAAGTGTCTGATGAGTGGCGTGACATTCAGAGAAAGGGCAAGGTTCCTTTTGGCAAGGTTAACAGCAGGTCTTTTCCTCCATTTGATGATTGGCTTAGGAAGAGGATTGAGCTCACACATCTACCATTTCCTGGAGGTGATCCTTGGTGTCCTATGATTAAGGGGCCACGTTCTTCTGTCAGCATGGAAGAGTTCCTTGAGATGAAGAAAGCCAGAGATCAATTGCAAGTAGAGAAGACTGAATTGGAGATGAATGTTGCTAGGATTCAGATGGCTAATCAGGAAATCAAAGGGAGAATAGGAGACCAGGATAAGAGACATGCCATGGAAGTGAAGCGCTTTGAGATAGACACTGCCTATTACCGCAAGATCAGCAAGGCGTTGGAATCGTCTACAAAGGAGCACGACCTTACCAAGGAGAGGTTAGCTAGAGCTTCGAAGGTAATCGAAGATGAGAAGAGGAGACAAATCCTTGTGAGGGATCAGAGGGAAGACAGAGTCAGAATCCTTATCGCCGAGTGGGAAGCAAAGCTGAAGATTAAGGAAGCAGAGAACGTGAAGATCATGGCTGAGAGAGATCATTATATTGCCGAGAGGGATCATTATCTCGCTGAGAGAGATCATTACTTCAGACAGATGAAGATTCACCAGAAGGAGATAGGAAGATTGCAGCAGGAGAACACCGAGCTCAGGTTCGCCATGAAGTTTACCAAGATGGTCGATGATGCAGGGCCCTCTGGGGGACCTCCTTTGGTGTAGACTTTTGTTATCGTGTTGGATTACCGTCAGGCCTGTTGACGGAATTCACTTGCTTGTATTTTCTTTCTGTTTCTGAAGAATTGTATTTGATTTGTATCAGACTTGATGTATGACTCTCGCACATATGGTGCACTTTTGATATGCAATGGTTGTTTTCATTCAGTGATTGGTCTTCAAGCTTTATTTGCTTTTCTGCTTCACTCACACAGCACACACATGGTTGGGTGATATCTTTGCTAAATCATATATCTCTGCTTTGTATGATGAAACCAAATGATGAATGTCAGAATGCTGCTGTCAAAATTATTATCTGTCTCGATGAAGCCAGGATTGAAAGACAGAGTGTTCCTCATATGGATAGACATTGCATTCATGCATGAATCATAATAACTTGTCTTCTATTTTGCAGGTGTCAGTTTCTAACGTGCCTGATTGTTTCAGGAATCATTGCTCGTGCGCGTAGAATCATTCCCTTGCACGTAACACGTCCACACAGATACTTTACCAGACGCAACACACCCAGGCTGATGGATCTACCCAACGCAGATATTCTCGAGCTGAAGGAGAAAATGAACGAACTGATCAATGTTATGCAAGGGTTTGCCGTGGGGCAAAAAGCACTTGCTGATAAAGTGGAGAAGCTCGAGCGGGCTTCAGCTGCTAACAGTGGTATCAATTTGGAGGGTGTCTCTAACCAGGGCCTTGGTGGTTCCAGGGGTGGATGAGATCTCGGAAAAAGGACAACTACTGGTGTAGTGACTAATAATGCTGGTGGTTTCGGTGTTGCCACAGGCGGTGGACCAGGTCCGATGGGTAACAATTTGAAGGATAACCTTTTTCCTCCTTTCTTTGGGGCCGAGGAGGATAGAGAAGAAGACCAGTTCTCCGTGCTTAATGAACAGTTTGGACAGTACGGTGTCCAACCACCAAAATAAGAGATTCAGGTGCTGGCGGAGAAAATCAGGGCTCTTGAAAGCTATGCTACTCCAGGGGTTGTCAATATGTCTAATATGGGGCTGGTTGAGGGGATTGTGATCCCACAGAAGTTTAAAGCGCCTGCGTTTGACAAATACAATGGGAGTTCTTGCCCGGAAACTCACCTCCAGGCTTTTGTCCGTAAAATTTCTGCTTATACAATGGACCAGAAGTTGTGGATGTACTTCTTCCAGGACAGTCTGTCTGGGGGGTCTCTTGAATGGTACACTAAGTTGAAATCTTCTGACATTAAAAGCTGGCAGGATCTTGGAGATGCATTCTTTAAACAATACCAATTTAATGCTGATATGGCTCCTAGCCGTACCCAATTGCAGGGTATGTTTCAGAAGCCTAATGAGGGGTTTAAAGAGTATGCGCAGAGGTGGAGGGAGCTGGCTGCCCGAGTCCAACCTCCGTTGGTAGATAGAGAAATGTCTGACTTGTTTATGGGTACCCTGCAGGGGACCTTTGCTGAAAGAATGGTTGGATGCCCGATTACCAACTTCGCTGACATAGTGGTGGCCGGAGAGAGAATAGAAAGTTGGTTGAAGATGGGGAAGATACAGGGTAATGCTTCGTCGTCTGGATCGAAGAAACCCTTTGGGAACGGTCAGAGGAAAAAGGAGGGTGATACAAGTGCTGTGTATACCCAAAGGGGACAGAGTAGGGATCATTACTACCAGCACACTGCTGCGGTAACCATTCCTGCTGATAATCAACAGCAACAACCGCAACAACAACGACAACCATTTCAATAAAGACCGCAGAGGGTCGGGTATCAAGTAAGAGGACGAATGACTGATCGTCAATTTGATAGGCCACCTGTGACGTATTCATTCTTGTTGAAAAAGTTGAAAGACTTGGGGTTGGTTCAGTTGAGGACTTTGGCTCCGGTGAGACCCGACCAAAGGCCTCCCAGCTATGATGAGAACGCCAAGTGCGAATTCCACTCAGGTGCTCCTGGACACAATGTAGAAAATTGTAAAGCTTTTAAGCATGTGGTCCAGGACTTGGTGGATTCAAAAGCTATCAACTTTGCACCATCTCCAAATGTTAATGCTAATCCCATGCCCGCGCATGGTCAAATGGGGGTGAATGCAATTTCTGGAGAGGGCAGAATCGGGCTGATGAGTGTGAATCAGTTGAAGACTCTGTTGGCTGAGGTCAAGAGACAACTGTTGAAGAATGGGGTCTTCCCGGGCTGTGATAACTGTTGTGCTGCGTGCACTGTTGCTCCTGACGGGTGTGTATTGCTGAGGGAGGCTGTCCAGAGGCTGATGGATGAAGGAAGCCTCAGATTTGAGAAGATGGATTTGGTGAAGGAAGATGTCTCCACCATAACCATTTACTTCGACCCGGTTGATTTGTCAACGCTGGCAGATGTGGCTCTAGTTACTATCACGGTACCTGGGCCAATTCCTTATGACAAAGATGACACCGTGTCGTGGCATTATGGTGGAGAGGTCTATTGTAATGGGGAGAAATTAGAGGATCAGACTGCAGGTGAAACCACCGTTTCAAAGGTGGATAGTGTCGGACCTAGTGGTTTCACTCGCAGTGGAAGGTTGTTTGCACCGGACGCTTTGAGAAGTGGGGAAGGGGAAATAGAAAAGAAAGATAAGGTCGAGGCTTTAGCCAGGGCAAGAGGAAAACAAGTGGTAAATGAGGGTACTTCTGTGGTGACACCGGCGCCTGGTGGGCCGGAGGAAGAACTTGATGATGAAGCTGCAGAATTTTTAAGAATCATCAAGAAGTCAGAGTATAAGCTTGTTGACCATCTGCAACAGACCCCGTCCAAGATTTCAATCTTGTCCTTATTGCTGAGCTCCGAGGGGCATAGAGAGGCTTTGTTGAAAATACTGAAGAGAGCCTAGGTTCCTCAGGAGATCATGATTAATCAGCTGGAGACGGTGGTGTCAAACGTCAATGCCAGCCTTGGGCTGGGTTTCACCGACCTTGATCTAACTGTGGATGGGCGGAACCATAATCGGGCTTTACACATTGCTATGGAGTGTAAAGGAGCCGTGCTCTCGCACGTGTTGGTTGATACCGGCTCATCTTTAAATGTGTTGCCAAAGAAAGCCCTTGCAAAGCTGGACTGTGATGGGTTAGTGCTGAGGCCCACTGACCTGGTTGTGAGAGCTTTCGACGGTTCAAAGCGGGCTGTGTTTGGGGAAGTGGAGCTCCCCGTGAAGATCGGGCCTGAGGTGTTCAAGTCGGTATTTTATGTCATGGATATTCAGCCGGCATACAGTTGCTTGTTGGGTCGCCCATGGATTCATGCTGCTGGGGCAGTAACTTCAACTTTGCATCAGAAGCTGAAGTACATCTGGGACGGGCAGGTCGTCACAGTTTGTGGAGAGGAGGACATCTTTGTCAGCCACCTATCATCGTTCAAATATATGGAGATGGACAGTGAAATCGTTGAAACGCCGAGTCAAGCATTCGAAACCGTCAAGGTGGAGAATGCTCTTTTTGCCAAAGAAGAGGAGAATCCGTCCATTTCTTCGTACAAGCAGGCTGCTGAGGTAGTGAAGAGTGGAGAAGCTCTTGGTTGGGGGAAGATGATGGACATCGCCGCCAAGAAAGACCGATTTGGGGTTGGTTATCAGCCATTACGAGGCTCGTCTGGACAGGGCAGAGGACGTCGTACGTCATTCACGTTCACCAGTGCTGGAATGCTGGATCCATATCACATCTGTATGGTGGGTGAAGAGGTTGACAGTGATTGCGAGATAGATCAATGGATAAAGTCGTGCGTACCAAGGATGGAAGTCCAAAACTGGAAGGCCGAAAAGATCATCACTGTCACTCTACGTGAAGAGTAATATTTCCTGTTTTTCAACTTTATTTGCATGGAAGCCATACGTTTTGCCTGAAACGTAATGGTTCATTGTAAGGGCCACCTCATGTGTTTCATTTTGCAATTTTTTGCATCATAAATAAAAGGATGTTTTTCAATTAAAAGTGGTGTTCCCTGTTTTTCATTTATTTTTGTAGTTTAATAAAAACAAAAATAAAAATGGCAATGTTTTCATTTTCCTTTTTCAATTTGTCTCGCTCCGGTTCTAAAGCAATGCATGAATCAACATTCATGCAGATGCGATCTTTCTCCGGATCTCATTGATAACAATCCTGTTACACCCTCATATGACTTCGACAATCCGATCTATCATGCCGAAGAAGAAGGCGAAGAAGATTGTGAACTGCCGGAGGAATTAGCTAGGTTGTTGAAACGAGAGGAGAAGGTGATTCAGCCGCACGAGGAGCAAGTTGAGATTGTGAATCTGGGTACCGACGAGGTCAGAAAGGAAGTGAAAGTTGGGGCTGCTTTAGAGGCAAATGTTAAGAGCAGAATGGTAGCCTTGTTGAAAGAGTATGTTGATATCTTCGGCTGGTCTTATCAAGATATGCCAGGGTTAGATACCGATATTGTTGCGCACAAGCTACCGTTGAGAGCAGATTGTCCTCCAGTGAAGCAGAAGTTGCGCAGAACTCGACCTGAGATGGCCATGAAAATTAAAGAGGAGGTACAGAAGCAGTTGGATGTTGGTTTCCTCGTTGTCACTAATTATCCGCCTTGGGTTGCAAACATTGTGTCGGTGCCGAAGAAGGATGGGAAGGTGAGAATGTGTGTGGACTACCGGGATTTGAACAGAGCTAGCCCGAAGGATGATTTCCCATTACCTCACATCGATGTGTTGGTAGACAATACAACTCAGTTCTCGGTGTTTTCCTTCATGGATGGCTTTTCTGGCTATAATCAAATCAAAATGTCGCCAGATGATATGGAGAAAACAACGTTCATTACACTGTGGGGCACTTTTTGCTATAAGGTGATGCCATTTGGTCTCAAGAATGTCGGTGCTACTTATCAGAGGGCCATGGTGACTTTGTTTCATGATATGATTCATCATGAAATTGAATGCTATGTTGATGACATGATAGCAAAGTCCCAGACAGAAGAGGGGCACTTGGTAGATTTGGCCAAGTTATTTGACCGGCTGAGACAATTCAGACTGAGGTTGAATCCGAATAAGTGCACTTTCAGAGTACGGTCCGGTAAATTGCTGGGGTTTATCGTAAGTGAAAGAGGAATCGAGGTTGATCCTGCTAAAGTAAAAGCAATACAAGAAATGCCTGAGCCGAGAACAGAGAAGGAGGTTCGTGGTTTCTTAGGTAGATTAAACTACATTTCACGGTTCATATCTCATCTAACAGCCACGTGCGAACCTATATTCAAGTTGTTAAGAAAAGATCAAACGGTCAGGTGGAATAATGATTGCCAAGCGGCATTTGAAAAGATAAAAGAGTATTTGCAGGAGCCTCTGATTCTGATGCCTCATGTGGAGAGACGATCGTTAATTCTGTACTTGACGGTCCTCGAGGGGTCTATGGGGTGTGTATTGGGGCAGCATGACGAGTCTGGTCGAAAAGAGCATGCCATATACTACCTTAGCAAAAAGTTTACCGATTGTGAAACAATGTATTCACTGCTCGAGAAAACTTGTTGTGCTTTGGTCTAGGCTGCTCGCCGACTGAGGCAGTATATGCTGGTTCATACCACTTTGTCGATTTCCAAGATGGATCCAATCAAGTACATTTTTGAGAAGCCAACATTGACCGGACGGGTTGCGAGGTGGCAAATGATTTTGACTGAATATGATATCCAGTATACCTCTTAGAAGGCGATAAAGGGGAGTGTATTGTCTGATTATCTTGCTCAGCAACCCATTGAGGATTATCAACCGATGAAGTTTGAATTCCCTGATGAGGACATTATGTTTCTCAAATCGAAAGATTGTGAGGAACCAATCCCGGAGGAGGGGCCTGACCCTGAATCTGAATGGATTCTGATGTTT
Source organism: Lathyrus oleraceus (assembly GCF_024323335.1). Classification (NCBI taxonomy): domain Eukaryota; kingdom Viridiplantae; phylum Streptophyta; class Magnoliopsida; order Fabales; family Fabaceae; genus Lathyrus; species Lathyrus oleraceus. The sequence continues at coordinate 530,955,629 of NC_066581.1, forward strand.
GATCGGGCCGTTAACGTGAATGGTAGCGGTGTTGGTGCTGTTTTGGTTACGCCAAAAGGATCCCATATTCCTTTTGCTGCCCGGCTAACATTTGAGTGCACCAACAACGTGGCTGAATACGAAACGTGTATCTTGGGGATTGAAGAGGCGATTGATTTGAGGATCAAGAACCTTGTTATATATGGAGATTCAACTTTGGTTATGAATCAGGTTAACGGAAAATGGTATACGCATCAATCTCATTTAGTTCCATACTGGGATTATACGAGGAGATTGTTGACGTTCTTCACCAAGGTGAAATTACATCATGTGCCTAGAGAAGAGAATCCTTTGGCAGATGCTTTGGCTACTCTGGCTGCCTTGATTAAGGTGCGGTGGTGGAATCAGTTCCCTAGTATTTAGGTGGGACGTTTGGATAGGCCGGCTTATGTGTTTGCTTTTGACACAGCGCCTGATGATGAGAAGCCGTGGTATTACGATATCAAGCGCTATCTGGAAACCCAAGAATATCCTAAGGGAGCATCGAAAAAGGACCGAAAGACTCTGAGGAGGTTGGCCATGGTGTTCTACTTGAACAAGGATGGGATTTTGTACAAGAGGAATTTTGATTGGGTCTTGCTCAGATGCGTCGATGACAAAGAAGCAAGCCAATTGATGAAAGAAGTACACGAGGGGTCGTTCGGTACCCATGCCAATGGGAATGCAATGGTGAAGAAACTGTTAAGAGCTGGGTATTATTGGATGACCATGGAGGCCCAATGTTTCAATTTCGTGCGGAAATGTCATAAATGCCAGATTTATGCTGACAAGGTGCACGTGCCTCCGAACCCGTTGAGCTTGATGTCGTCTCCATGGCCGTTTGCTATGTGGGGCATTGATATGATCGGGAAAATTGAGCCTACGGCTTCGAATGGGCATCGGTTCATATTAGTGGCTATCGATTACTTCACCAAGTGGGTGGAAGCAGCCTCTTATGCAAACGTGACGAAGCAGGTCGTCGCCAGATTCCTGAAGAGAGACATCATTTGCAGATATGGGGTTCCCGAAAGAATCATTACTGATAATGGTTCTAATTTGAACAACAAGATGATGGCAGAACTGTGCCGGGAGTTCAAGATTGAGCATCACAATTCTTCTCCTTATCGTCCGAAGATGAATGGGGCGGTCGAGGCAGCTAATAAGAATATTAAGAAGATTGTGCAGAAGATGGTCGTGACCTATAAAGATTGGCACGAGATGTTGCCGTTTGCATTACATGGGTATCGAACTTCAGTGCGCACGTCTACTGGGGCAATGCCTTTCTCGCTTGTGTATGGAATGGAAGCCGTGCTACCGGTTGAGGTTCAAATTCCTTCATTGAGAGTGTAGCACCTCAAATTTGCACCTCCCATTTTGTACATTCATTTTCATAATAAGTCATTAACATTACTGTTAATACCTCAGGATTGGCATTAATTTTAGAAAACAAATAATGTAATCACCTCTGTTGTTTTAATATGTTGGGTTGAAGAAATTCAACATCTGGACCAACATATCATGTACGATGTCACGACATCAGGTTTGTGACATCGCACATGTGTAGGAAACTGAATTAATTAATTCAGTATATGTTTTGGGATCAGCAAGGATATCTGGTGAATATCCTAACTCCCAGGTGGAGGTCTTGAAGACTAAATCAGAAGATATATAGGCTCAAAATATGGAGATATATATGGAGAGAGTTTAGGAACTTGAAGACCTTGTTTGTAGCAGAATTTTTCTGCTGAAGTTGCAACAGCAAAGAACAAGTCTGCTGCAACTTTCTGAAGGCCCAAATCCAGTTGGGTGATTAGGTTATAAATAGCTGATTGTAATCTAGTTTTTGTAAGCCTCTTAGAATGAATTTCTAGGGGTGTGTGTAAGGTAAACCTCCCAATCTGTGGGAAGGTTACCATGTGTCTCTCAGTGGTAAACCTGAGAGTGTTTGTTACTCAAAGCCTGTAGGCAAGAGTAATTATGTTCTTGAATGAAGCTGTGAAGCAAGTTCAAGGTGTTTGCACATTACATTGTATTTGTAGTGATAGGAATGGAAACTGGAGGTTTCTATCTAGGAGTTCCTAGGTATAGATTGCATTGGGTAGGGATTAAGTGAGGAGTTGTAAACGGGGGAGTTTAACTCTGAATTGATACTACTAATAGTGGATCTTCTTCCTGGCTTGGTAGCCCCCAGATGTAGGTCATGTTGGACTGAACTGGGTTAACAATTTCCTGTGTTTGTTTACCTCTGCATGTTATAATCATGTCTGCCATAATTCAGGTTGTGTTACAGTCTGCCAATCAAGTTAATAACAAACCTGATACATAGCCTTCTGTTGGAATGTCAATCAGAATGTTTTGACATTCATCAACAACAGCACATACTGTTTAATAAGCTGATGAATTCAGTTCAGTATGTAGTGAAGTCTGGTTTTCAAAAGCATATCAGACAAGGCCAAAAGAGCAGTGTGAAACTGTCAAACTGGATGTCTTGACAGTTCTTCCAGTAAGCTGATACTGAAGTAGAGACTGGTTGGTCTTTTACAGTACAGCAAATTTAGCAGTCTGTGTTCAGGAACTAAACAGACTGAGCATATGGTTCTGGGCTTGGATGTCAGACGGAATGTTGTGACATTCATTCCTGACAGCATATGCTATATTGTTGGATGGTTAGTTTTTCTGTTTCAGGATTTTTCTCAGGCTATTCTCCAGGAATCCACCAGCTGATCTAAAATCTAGGAAACTAACAACTAAGCTACAATTAATGAACCTAACAAATAATCTATTTGTTAGCTCCTTAATAATTGGAGATTAGTTTAACTTGTTACAACCTTTAATCTAGGAAATACAAGTACCTGACCAACAAACTGGAACAATGTAACAGATGATGTCCAAAACAGGATTGAGACATCGTGCTGATAACTGTGTAGGAAAACAACAATAGTGAATGTTATGGTGCCCATAACAAATTGTTCCTCCTCTATAGGATGACATAGAAGGAGAGGTTGTGACACTGTGAAAAGGTGCACAATAGTACAGAGTGTAATAACTGTCTTGCTGTAATAAGTACAATGTTAGATCAGATGTCATGACTTGAAGTAGAACATCTGAATACTGACTACACCAGAATTTCAATTGGTATCAGAGCAGGCATCCTGTTCTGTCTCTGGATGAGATCCATGGATGATACTTTCTGGTAGCTGGCAAGGAGTTATGTTAGTACTGAAGCTGGAACCGGTGTAAGGCTCTACAATTCCCTGAATGGTCCCTTGAAGTAGGTGGATGGACTGTTCATGACAGGAATGGTGTGTTCCTGTCTCTGGAGATTGGCAATTGGCCTGAGTGTGAGACAGCTATGCCAGTACTTAATCACATTCAAACCTGGTATGGTCTTGGAGGCCAATCTGGTGAAGTGTGTGTTCACAGGTTGAGTTGTATTATGATTTCCGCTGCATAATACCTGGCAGAACTCAAACTCTGATGTAGTTTCCCCTCATGTGGATGAAAGGCTGCTGTGTTCAAGATCTCATCATAATCTACTGAAGATGTCAAAGATACTTGAGTCTCCTCAAGTCCACTCATCATGACGTTCTCACTTCAGGATGGTAAGAGTCACTTAATTACTGATTCTCTTACTCTCTTGAGTAGTGTATATGAAGACCTTGAAGACCTTCAAGGAAGGTTTGTTCCAAGGAGGTGGAACCAATGTTCTATGTGATGTTAGAACATGTTGTTCAACAAGTATGCAGCTACTGGTTGAAGAGCAGATGTATTAGGGTTCAAACAAAGGGATAATTCTGTTTGGAACCTACTCCTGACCTGGAAGAGGAGACATCTGTGTGTGCTAAGTTGACAAGAGCAGGGTCAACTGGGTGTGTGCTCAAGAAGGTCATCCCTAGAAGTTGAGCTGGTTGAGATGTGAAATTGTGCAATCTCCTGCTGTTAGGCATCTTCCTGCAATTTGATCAGGATTGGATAGTTGTTCCCTGAAGTACTATGATGTGTTGGAAGACAAGCCTCCTAGATGTTAGCAGTCAATAATGGGGTAACCTGATTGTGATATCATTTAAGGGGGTTGGAACCATGAATCTTGTTATTCAAACACCACGTTCAGAAGTGGCAGTTCTTACTAGGAGTGAGAATATGAAGATTCAGAGGTTGGTTGAGGTAATATGCTCTGGCAATGCATATCTACTATTGACTGGTGTGTGTCTCACAAGTACTTATGATCAGCTGAAGCCTGATTGGTGTGATTGGAGGAGTTAGTTGCCACTGGTAAGGGATGGTGGATGTCATGTTGAGACATTTGTGTACAATGCATGGATATTGGTGTGGAGTTTCCATGATTGTTGATTTGAGGGGGAGTTTTGGTCAACCCCCTCACGTTTGGTCAGCCTAGGGTCAGGTTGGCTGTTGACCAGTGTCACATGGGTTCTGGTTGATGTGTGACACATTTGCAAGGAAGGATTCATCTCTCTCATTCCTAAGGGTGAATCTAATCTGGAAAGAGTCTCAAGACTGTTGAGGTGCTTGCAAGCAGAAGATGTTGACACAAGAAGAGTACCTTCAAAGTATTCTTATGGTGGAAGTATCTGAAAGGATATTTGGGAAAGGATTTAAGATCAATGTCTACTTGTGTCATGTACAAGTATTTAATTGATTATCCTTGGAGCTCAAGACAACTGATGTTCTTAAAGATGTTGGAACATCTCTTCTTCAAGACCCTGTGCAGAATCACAGGAAGGATAGTACATTGGCTTTGATCTATCTCTTTGGTGGCAGCAAAAGCGTATGATCTCTGAAAAGGTTTCCTGGCAAGAAACATGTTCAGCCTTGGCAAGAAGAAGAAGACATCAGAGCCTTGATGGTGGTTACTTGGATCAGTTTATTTCTGATCTAGGTAAGGAAGTGCATTGGCTAATGCACACTGTGGAGTCAAGAACAAGTGACAGCATTCTTGACATCATGGAAACAGCCTTGCTTTAGGAAGTGGAATCCTTGGCAGAGCTGAAGGGTTAGTTTCCAACTGGTCCTTCTGAAGACTCATACATCAGAGTGTCTGATGTCTTTGGAGAAGAAGCAGGGATCCATCAAGGTGTGAGCTTGGATGACTTAACTGCAAATCTACAGGATGGAGGTTGTTTACTCAAACTTGGTTCCACAATCAAGTCTATGAGAACATTGAACTCTTGTTCTGTGAAGGGAGGAAGTTCTTTCAAGTGGCAGAAGAAGGAGCTGAATTCAACAGCTGGATGTCAAGCACAATGTTGTGACATTCGGTTCTGCATCAGATTCTTAGTTGATGAAGTGGCACATCAACTTGAGATAGAAGGATCTACAGGGTCGTAGATTGGACACTTCAAGTTCAAATCTCACTTGAAAGGTCAGAATATCTTTGGGAGAAGTCTGATAAACTTGGGAAGGTCAAAAGGCAGCATTTGACCTTGTCATATGAGAATTCATGAAGGAGGTAATCAACCAGTGGCATTTGGTCTATCTCAGAAGTGAGTTCTAAGAATCAAGATAATCAACATATGGCAGCAGATTATTCTTGAGTAAGGTCTGAGACTAATTACTTTCGAGTAGAAAAGTAGGAAGTTGAAGACAAAAGGAGGGGCTTCCATTCATCCCTTGGAGCTTGTGGTAGAAGTTTTGAGCTATCTATGGAAGACTGTCTCTGGTAGTGGGATGAGAGTGTATATCCCTATGTATGTCTGGGTTCCTCTGGCCCAAGCTGAGGACTCAGTAATATCTGAAGTCTATCAGATAGTGCTCCATGTGATGCTGTGAAGGAAGTCTCAGCTGATGTTCAAACATCTTGTGAAGTGATCTTCTGTTCTGGTTAGAAGAGAAATTGACACAGAGTGTGGATGTGTTCAGCCAAGAGGGTTGGACAGAGGGTGCGCTCTTGAAGACATGAAGATGCGTCTTATGTTTTCCTTTCATCAAGTGGTCTGGAATCTCTTTGAATCAGGAAGTATGTGAAGGTCCAACCTTGGGGTGTTGGATATGATCATGTGTGACCTCCAAGAGAGTAGGTTGTCCATGACAGGGGGAGTTGTGCCTTTGTGCTGCAAGCAATCACCAAGCTTGTGGCCTGTGTGTTCTCAGATGACAAGGCAGTTATTAGGATGCTGTGATGTGAGCAGAAGAATGTCTGACCGGATGTCATGACATTGCCCTGGACATTGCTGTTAATTCCTTCTGAATTTTCAAGTCATTAGGAATTATGAGGGTGATGTGGCTAAGTCTGATAAACCAGAATAAGACTGATGGCTACAGCTGTGTGGTACAGGGGGAGTAACCATCAACTGAAGTATGGAAAGTTGGCTGTAGCAGTGCTAGGTGTCTGGAGGTATGACAGAGGTCAAAGTGAATACTGGCTGAATGCAGGAATGTTAAGACATCGCGTGCAACGTGTCTGACTGCATATATGGAATGGTCTCCATGCACTGGAACGGCTGTTTTGGAAAAGAAACAGTCAAGAGCTATAAAAGGTATTCAAAGATAGTCTGAGATTTTGTTGGTGATTCTCTGACTGTTTCTCAGCAAAAATAAATGCATCTTGACCAAGCATTTATTTCTACCGGAAATTCCTAGGCACAGGCAGGGCTATTTAAAGGATGCAATAGCCCTCTTCCTCTCACAAGAAAAACACTCCATTCTCAGAATCATGGGGTATGTTAAGGTTTGGGCAAGCGGCGCCTGGATCTGGTTTTGTGAGGGCTTCCTTTACAAATGTTTAGCTAAAAAGGGGGAGAGAAATATAGTCCTGGGGATGAGAATGTACCAGAAGAAAGCCAACTGTGGATGTGGCAGCAAACAGAAGTTGGCATCAGGCACAAAATCCACCAGCTGGGGTTTCCACTTGTGTCTTGTGATCTGAGTTAAGAAGACAGTTGTGCCTTGTGATCTGAGTTACATTGTCTATGTACTCAGCATTACATATTCTTCTGGAAGCTCTCCGGGTGAGGGGAAGGGTTCTGGTACAACTGAGTAGTGTCCCTCTTCTTCCTCATGTACACCAACATTGGTGTTCATGGTGGGGGAGATAATAACAGAGGATTATTTGTTTTAGCTAAAATTTGCCAAAGGGGGAGATTGTTAATACCTCAGGATTGGCATTAATTTTAGAAAACAAATAATGTAATCACCTCTGTTGTTTTAATATGTTGGGTTGAAGAAATTCAACATCTGGACCAACATGTCATGTACGATGTCACGACATCAGGTCTGTGACATCGCACATGTGTAGGAAACTGAATTAATTAATTCAGTATATGTTTTGGGATCAGCAAGGATATCTGGTGAATATCCTAACTCCCAGGTGGAGGTCTTGAAGACTAAATCAGAAGATATATAGGCTCAAAATATGGAGATATATATGGAGAGAGTTTAGGAACTTGAAGACCTTGTTTGTAGCAGAATTTTTCTGCTGAAGTTGCAACAGCAAAGAACAAGTCTGCTGCAACTTTCTGAAGGCCCAAATCCAGTTGGGTGATTAGGTTATAAATAGCTTATTGTAATCTAGTTTTTGTAAGCCTCTTAGAATGAATTTCTAGGGGTGTGTGTAAGGTAAACCTCCCAATCTGTGGGAAGGTTACCATGTGTCTCTCAGTGGTAAACCTGAGAGTGTTTGTTACTCAAAGCCTGTAGGCAAGAGTAATTATGTTCTTGAATGAAGCTGTGAAGCAAGTTCAAGGTGTTTGCACATTACATTGTATTTGTAGTGATAGGAATGGAAACTGGAGGTTTCTATCTAGGAGTTCCTAGGTATAGATTGCATTGGGTAGGGATTAAGTGAGGAGTTGTAAACGGGGGAGTTTAACTCTGAATTGATACTACTAATAGTGGATCTTCTTCCTGGCTTGGTAGCCCCCAGATGTAGGTCATGTTGGACTGAACTGGGTTAACAATTTCCTGTGTTTGTTTACCTCTGCATGTTATAATCATGTCTGCCATAATTCAGGTTGTGTTACAGTCTGCCAATCAAGTTAATAACAAACCTGATACATAGCCTTCTGTTGGAATGTCAATCAGAATGTTTTGACATTCATCAACAACAGCACATACTGTTTAATAAGCTGATGAATTCAGTTCAGTATGTAGTGAAGTCTGGTTTTCAAAAGCATATCAGACAAGGCCAAAAGAGCAGTGTGAAACTGTCAAACTGGATGTCTTGACAGTTCTTCCAGTAAGCTGATACTGAAGTAGAGACTGGTTGGTCTTTTACAGTACAACAAATTTAGCAGTCTGTGTTCAGGAACTAAACAGACTGAGCATATGGTTCTGGGCTTGGATGTCAGACGGAATGTTGTGACATTCATTCCTGACAGCATATGCTATATTGTTGGATGGTTAGTTTTTCTGTTTCAGGATTTTTCTCAGGCTATTCTCCAGGAATCCACCAGCTGATCTAAAATCTAGGAAACTAACAACTAAGCTACAATTAATGAACCTAACAAATAATCTATTTGTTAGCTCCTTAATAATTGGAGATTAGTTTAACTTGTTACAACCTTTAATCTAGGAAATACAAGTACCTGACCAACAAACTGGAACAATGTAACAGATGATGTCCAAAACAGGATTGAGACATCGTGCTGATAACTGTGTAGGAAAACAACAATAGTGAATGTTATGGTGCCCATAACAAATTGTTCCTCCTCTATAGGATGACATAGAAGGAGAGGTTGTGACACTGTGAAAAGGTGCACAATAGTACAGAGTGTAATAACTGTCTTGCTGTAATAAGTACAATGTTAGATCAGATGTCATGACTTGAAGTAGAACATCTGAATACTGACTACACCAGAATTTCAATTACATTGTCCACTGCATAGCATTGCATTGTCCATTGCCCAAGTGCAAGCCATCAGTCAAGACTGGTCAGGAGATCCAGTTGTGCAAGAAAACAAGTGCATTTCCTATTGAAGCAAAGCCCTAGGGTTGGTTCAACAAGTTCATATGACCTAGGGATCATTTTGGAGTGGTTTGGCCAAAGGTTGGATGCTCAAGGCTCATCAGTCATTGCACAATTCATCCGAAACCCTAGAAAGTCAACCAAAGTCAACAGTCAATGCAGTCATGGATTTGAAGGGGGGAGATGGTTAGAGAGGCCTCATTCATGTCCATACAAGTCTCATTTGACATTGCAAACATCAACATTGGAGAATTTGAGGTCAGATGAAAAGTTTCCAAAAATAGTGAGTGACCTGTAATTTCAAACTGCCAAAAATGGAAAGGTCTTCTCCTCAATTTTACATGTCCAAGAAAGCTTCAAATGAAATTTTGTCCAACATGAAGGTTGAAGATCTTGCTCTCACCTTTCCAAAAAGTCCAAGAACATGAATTTGTCATGTATGGTTGAAAAGTTATGGATCAATCATGGTCAAAATAATTTGAAGTTCAAAAGGGGATAACTGTCACACCAAAAGGCCAAATGGAGTGGGATTTTTTGTAACATTCCTATTTTAACATGCTCTATCCAAATAATGCATCACATTTCATCAATTCTCACCATCAAAATATTGGATTTTTCACTTGAATTGCATTTGAAATTTGGAGGGAAAAATCTCATTTGAAAAATATGCATTGTTTTCATGTTTTTCCACTTGCACTTGGTCTTAAACAGAATTTGGAGTGTATTTGGCTCAAAAAAACGTGCACTGTAGCACTCATATCATGCATGAGGGTGCATGGGACAATTTTGCACAAACACTTGCATCTCACTAATTACTTTGGCATTTGGCTAATTGTGATTAGTATCTTCATTAGTGCATCATATATAAAGATAATCCTAACAGAAAATGCCATTAACATTCCATTTGGTTCAGATCTAGATCCAATCACAAATTCTCACAAACTTTTTCTCTCCACTTTTCTGCAAATTTCTTCATAGACCTTGCATTGTTCTTCATTGATCCAGCATCCACAAGCATTTTTGGACAGGATTGAAGCTAGAATTCATCATTTTCGTGCACATTTTGGAACTGTCAAAGCAAGCCTCATCAATGGCAAGTGAGAATTTGAGTTGTATTAAGCACAATTGAGCATTGATCCTTCATCCATTCATCTACCTAAGCCTTGAGGAACTTCTGTTTGCACCTTATCAAGCTTGAAAACACGATTCCACTTCTGCATCTCTTGGAAGGTCAGTTTTCGAATCTAACAATTCATGAAATTATGATGTGCATTTGATAGATCTTTGATCCATGAACATGCTGAGCTTTGTATCTTTGATTTCATCAAGAAATAAGAAAGTTATGTTGATTTTAATTTTGATGTGTGAAACTTATCTTGCTCGATCCAAGCGTTTTAGTGAGAGTTAGGTTAAATCAAGTTTAGATTAGTGATGTGCGTGCTAAGACGAGTGCAATGATGTGTTGGTTGTCAATTTCTGGGATAAATGTTCATAATCTGGAAAATCTGCGAAGAACACGAAGAACTTTAGGGTTTTAGCTTGAAGGAGCGTGTTTGATCTGTTTTGGTATTTGCTTGCATGAGTTTAGTGTTTTTAAGCCATGCAGTGGTACACGGTGTCGTCAGTGTGGCGAAATGGTTGGTCAGAATTCACTTGCCGCGCCACATAAGATTAAGTGAAACGCAGAGTTTCACTTAATGTGCGCCAGATTTTAAAAACCAACGTGGTTCGATTCCGGGCGAGGGATTTTTCACATTAGGCTTTGGCATTTTTTTACTTCATGCTTCCATGTTCATGCTATGCTTTCTATGTGATTTTTTTATTTTTTCACTCATTCCAACATTCATAAGTCCATGAATATTAATCCAATTGAGATGAGGTTTTTCGCATGATGTTCCTCATGATCTCTAGAATTTTTTGATGATTTTTCCAGAAATTGTGCATGCATGGAGTTTTATTTTGGCTAAGGATTGTGTGTACATGTGTTTTCTTGACATGCCTTTCCATTTTGATTGTGAAATGATGAGATTTTATCCAAAACTCTTGAAATTTTGTATGCTTAAAATAGACATATCAATGAACATTTTGGTATAGAGTTTGCATTTTTCCCATTCCTGGTTGATGAGATACGATCTGTTGAATGTAGGTGTGACAATTTGTGTCACACCTTTGATTTCTTGAATTGTTGATTTTCATTACCATGCCATATGAATGCCAATTAATCTGATTTTTTGCATGTTGATTCTTCTGGATATTAAGTTTGATCATGAATTCTTGTGGATTTTTTGAGTGCATTTCCAATTTGTTTGAGATTTTCTTTGCTGATTGGTCATGTGTGGACTTTTTGATAGTCATGAAATTAGATGATTTGTGAAATTCTTGATGTTTATCCTATGAGCTTGAAATTTTGCACATGTGTTCTAGATACTTTGAAGTTTTCTATGGCTTTGGTTTGAGTCATTTATCATGTGTGGATTCTGTTTTATGCTTGTGTGAAGTTGATGCATCTATTTGTGCTTCATTTGAGTTGCTTTGTGCATACCTTACCTTATGGATTTTATTTGCCATGCTTCCAATTGTCCAAATGACTTGAATTTTGGTATGATAATCATGTGATGAATGCTGTTTAGCCATGATTTTTCTTGGGAATTATTGAGTTATTTTTGAGTTTATGTGAATTGGATCGTTCTGTTTGCTTCTATGAGCTTTCAATTTGCATGCCTTGCACTAAATGCTTTATGAAATGAAATTGGTTGATGATATTGACATGAGACCACTTGGACATTGTTCTTATTTTATTAAGCTTGATTATTGTCAATTTTCATGTTCTGTTTTGGTTTATTGCTCCATCTTTGACCCTAGGCCTTGTCCTAGTGGTTAGCCTCTCACATTTGAGCTTTGTTTCAGGTTAAAAAGCACAATTGCCATGCTTGATGAGGTTCACTCATTTGGAGCTGATCCATTGCTTGTTGATGACTAATCTTGAGTTTATTTTGTAGGCTTTGAGACTTAAGCCTAGGCCTTGTGGCTTGCACCTTTGTGCATTGATGCTTGTTTGTCTGTTTATGTACAGTTGTCTGTTGACTTGTAACTGTCTGTTTGACTTTTGTCTGAGTTATTGTAGCACCTCAAAATTTGCACCTATCATTGTACATGCATTCTCATATTAGGTCATAGCATTAACATGGTCCACTGCATAACATTGCATTGTCCCTTTTGCCCAAGTGCAAGCCATTCAGAAGATTTAGGTCAAACTGATCAGGAGATCAGTCAGTCAAGCAAGCAAGTGCAATTTTCATTGAGCCAAGGCCCTAGGGTTGGTCCAACATGTTCACATGACCTAGGGGTCCTCTTGAAGTGTTTTGGTCAAGGATTGGATGTTCAGAAGTCATCAGTCAATGCACAGTTTACCAGAAACCCTAAAAAGTCAACCTTGGCCAACTGGGCTTGATTTTATGGATTTCAAGGTGGGAATTGGTTTGAGAGGGTTCCTTCATGTCCATATAGGCCTCATATAACATGTCAAACATCATCATGGAAGAATTTGAAGCCAGACAAGAAATTTCCAAAAATAGAAACTTGACCTGTAATTGGAATTTGCCAAAAATGGAAACTTCTTGATCCTAAACTTACATCATGATACAAGCTTCAAATGAATTTTTGCCCAACATGAAAGTTGAAGATCTTGTTCTCCCGTTTCCAAAAAGTCCAAGAACACTCAATTCCCATGTATGGTTGGCAAGTTATGATCAAATCATTTTCAGAAATTTTTGAACTTCAAAAGGCCATATCTCTCAAACCATTTGGCCAAATTGGGTGGGGTTTTTTGCAACAAGTCACATTTGATCCCCTCTTTCCAAATATGTCATCATCATTCATCAAAACATCACCAATCAAAATGGCATTTTTGAACTTGTTTGAATTAATTTCAAGTGTAGTGAAAAAATGAGTTTCAAAATTAAGCATTTCTAACAATTTTGGCCAATTGGAATAGTTCAGATATGATATTTGGAACATGTTACAAGCCCAATTTCGTGCACTTTCATGCACCTCCATGCAAATGGTTGGTTTGTTAGCAAAATGGCAAAAACACTCATTAAACCAAATTGTGATTAACATTCCATTAGCAAACCTTAAACAGCATATATATAGCTCATTTTCTGCCAAACAGAAGCCCTAGCAGCCTCATTTACACAAACAGAAAACTCATTTCTCAAACACTCGTTTTTCTTCATTTGGATTTTTTGGCTGAAACCTTCAAAGAACACGATTCCTGCTCACTTGTTCTTCATTTACCATCACTTTGGAAGCCATTTCAAGCCTCAAATCCCAGCTGTAAGCAAGGAACTCGTGGCTGCTATTTCCAAGCTCTTCCATGGCAGATTCGGTTTAGAGCTATCTTGAACATTCTTGAGCTAAACTTCCTTCACCATTCACCTTGTGGAAGCTAGTGGAGCATCTGTTTTGAGCCAACACATCCAAACAACACCTGTTTCATCATTTTCTTCAAAATCAAGTAAGGTTTCGAATCTCATTATTCTCAAAATGTTGCTATGCTTTGTGTAGAGTTTTCCTTGCTGATTATTTTGCACTTTGAATCGTGTTGAATGGTTAAGTATGCTGAAAGTTACATGGATCTAAAGTTTGATAGTTGAATATGTTCTTGTTTGATTCATGATGTTTAGCTCAAATTATTGAAAACCAAGCTTGGATTTGTGATGTGTGATGTTTGCTGGTTCTAATGGTGTGCGTGTTGTCCATTTCTGTGACAAAAAAATTTCACGATTGAAGAACAAGATGATGATGTTACTGTACGCATAAACCCTAATTGCATTTTCCAGATTTTCCCTTGCCCGTGTTTGGTTGCTGGGAATTGTTTTGTTTGCATGAGAATTTACTGTTTTATCGCCATGCACCATTTACCATGTGACACGCTGCTAACCGATACGCCGCGTTTCATTAAAATTTCCAAATAATTACACAAATGCCACCGGTCACACATAATTCCATTAAATCATTTATTTGTTTTAATATTTATTTCATTTTGATCTCAATCTTACAAAAATCATATCTCATCCGTTGTTAATCCAAAATTCATGGGATTTTTTGCATCATGTTCATCACAATCTCTAGTTTTTTATCATGTATTTTCCAGAATTTTTGCATGAGTAGATTTTAATTGGTGCTAGGGTTTGTGACATGTATCCATTTTTTGTACCTTTTGCCAAAACATTTGTGAAATGATGATGCTTTGTCCAATGGCCTTGAAATTTTTTGTGCATAAACTATACACATTCATGGTGATTTTGGTTTAGAGTTTATGAATTTATCATCTCTGGTTGTTGAGTTATGATTTTTTGAATTAGGGTGTGACAATTTGTGTCACACCATTAATGTCTAACTTGATAATTTTCAATACCATGCTTCTTGAACTCCAATTGCTTTGAATTTTTGCATGATTGAACTTGTGTATGTCTAGTTTACATGTGATTTTTCTTGGAATTATTTGTGACATTTTCCAATTGTTTGAGATTTTTCTCCCCTGTGTGGTCATATGTTGACTTTTTGTGATACATGTTCCCATTTCATTTGTGAAATTCTCATACCTTATTGGATGGATTTGAAATTTGGTATGTGATTAGTAGAAATCTTAAGCTTTGTCATAGTTTTGATCCCATTCATTTCTCATATGCTATCACTGATTTATGATTTTTTCAAGTTGATGCATGTTTGGTTGACTTGTTTGAGCATGTTTGGAATTGCCTTGCCTTTCTGATTTTCATTGACCACCTTCTACTTGTCCAAATGAGTTGAAATTTGACATGCTTACCATGCTGTGGGTTGTGATTGATCATGATTTATTTGATGATTTTTTGGAATGTTTAAGATTGCTTTTGATTCAAGTCTTGCTGTTGACTTCTATGAGCTTCCATATGTCATGCTTTGACTTCTTTTGCTTATAAAATGATGATGATGATTGATATGATTGTGGAACCAATTGAGTTTGTTTCTTGATTGTTTGAATTTGATTTTGGATACTTGCCACTTGCTGTTTTGCCTTTCTCATTCTCTTTTGACCCTAGGCTTGTCCTAGTGGTCCTGTTACTCACATTTGAGTTCATGTTTTCAGGTTGACCAACAATTATCCAATGAGACCAATACAAATTGGTTGTGTTTGCTTGTTTATCATGACTAACCCATTTGTTTTGTAGGTTGCTTGGCTCACATGCCTTGAGCCTTGTGCATTGAACACTTAGCTTGTTTGTGTTGACTGGTTGATATCTGTTTCCTTTTGCTTTAATTTTGAAGTTGTGTACTAATGTTGTCTGACTGGTTTCAGGTGCTTTTAGTTGCTCAGTTCCTTGTGAACTTTTGCTTTGCTTTGCTTGATAAGCAATTTGCATTGAGGTATAACTTCTTTACTTCATGTAGTCTGGAACACCTGGCATGTTACTTGGCCAGGCAACTGTCTGAAGTCCTCCTTAAGAGGCAATGTTTGTGATTGTTTAAAATTGTCCCTGTACATATTCAAAGACCTCCTAAGTGAATAGGCAATTGGCAGAACCCAAGGGATATGCAATCTATCCCCTGCTATTCTGTGTGTCACTCACCTTGCTCACACTACCTGTGTTGATGCATAGTGAGTAAAAACCCAAGATCTATTGAGTCTAACTTGTGGAGAGAGTTCCTACTTTCTGAACTCCCACACCTTCTGATATTCAAATGCTCTCCCTGACCAGGGATAAGAGCAATGAGGCACACCCCTCATCTCCTTTCATCTGCTTCACCTTAGCCTCTCAATGGCAAGGTTAAGAGCACCATTACCCAGTTCCAGAGGTTTATTTGTTGAGGTTGATATGACCCCTCGACTAAAACCTAACCTTGTTTGAGCCCATTGCTTGTATATAGTGTGTGCTACCTGTGCTTGTGTGTTTGTTTGACTTGCTTCCTGTGCAAGTTAGGTTTAGTTTAGACTTGCTTCCTGTGCAAGTTAGGTGTGGCTTTGCTTCCTGTGCAAGTCATGTTTAGGATAGGCTGGCTCCCTGTGCCAGTTAGCTAGAAACCTTAACTTAGGGACGACTTTGCATGACAATATCTAGGCTCGAGTCGTAGTCTCCCTAGTGTTGTGTCTCCCTCTGTTATCTGGTTAGGCTAGTCCTTTTTCCCTGCGTAGGGGAACTACGTCGCCCTGATCCTCATACCAGATGAGGTACGTAGGCAGGAGATGAGCTGATCTCTCCGGGCGCCCTTTTGTTTTGTTTGTGTGAGTTGTTTTTTCCTTTTCTGGTTGGAGTCCGACGTAAGTCCAGCGATTGGCAGTTGGTTTCCTGTGTGCGTTTGTTGGTTCGGATGCTGATGTAAGTCCAGCGATTGGCATTCAGGCTCCACGTTTTCCTTTGCCTGTGTTTGTTTGTGTGCGTGTCAGCCGAGCTACGAATGCCTAGATTCTCCTTCGTCCAAGGAGATACGTATGCATAGGATGCGACATCCTAGCGAGCATGTTTTCCCCCAGTCCGAACTACTTTGACTCTGATGTCTATGCCTGATAGACTAAGTAGGCCCAGGATGTGATATCCTGCCGAGTCAGTCTTGTCTGTTTTCTTGTGTCTCCTTCAGCCAGTGTGTGTGTGTGAGTAGTGTTTCAGCAACCATTTTCCTTCCTATTGTGCGTGGATCCCGTCGAGTACGACGGATGCGTAGGGGTGCTAATACCTTCCCTTCGCATAACCGACTCCCGATCCCATTCTCTTTGGTCGCGAGACCATGCTTTTTCCAGGTTTACTCTGAGCGTTTCCTTTCCCTCCTTTGGGATAAATAACGCACGGTGGCGGCTCTGTTGTTCTTCGTTTCCCGTCGGTTTTTCGCGTAATGCGACAGTTGGCGACTCTGCTGGGGAAGAAGAGAAGTTGACCTGTGCTGGTCCATCTTCCCTAAGCGAGTCTCTCCTAGCGCTCTCTAGGTTAGGGTTTTGGTCGCTGTTTGCTGCTATTTATTGCATTCATGTTATTTATTGTTTGCATTTATTGTTTGCACATCTGTTTGCATGCATCATACTGGCATCATGTTGGATTCTGTACAGGTTGGTTCCTCCGATTTGGGGTGGATGTTCTGAGTGAAGCCCACTACCCAGGCTTGAGTGTACACATAGGTGTTAGAGTGGATAGTCATGAGGCTTGCGTGGCATGTTGCTATGATAAGTCGTTCATGAGACCCACATTCCAGACGAGGTTTCTGTTGGATATATTTTGTCCTATGGGTGTTCCATAACGACAGATATTCCTTTAGAAATCGTCGACTCTGGTGACCATTTCCCGAGAACTCAGTTGAGGCCTCTCCTCCGAGACGTGATTATGTTAGCTCTGGTGGGCGCATTCTTGCTGCTCAATCCGAGGACCCCGAGACTGGGAACTTGCTTTAGGATATCCTGTTGAGGGGAGTCAGCAGAGGTCTTTTATCCCGTAATAATGCCAAACCTTCAGTGGTAAACGTATTATTCTCGACTGAAGGGCTGAAGCTGACAAACTCTTGTTCTTAGAACCTACTAGTGAGGGGAGGGTTTGATCTCTACAGATACAGTTTCTGCCAGTAATGCCGTGTTGATGATCTTGAGTCGGATTTATGGATCGTTATTTCTGGACGCCGGAGGTTTGATCCTGGTATTGATCGGAGGGTTCCGTTTATTTCGGATCCCTGGGCTGAATTTGAGGGTACCTGCTCATATGTTGATCTGGTTCAGTTGACCTGGTTTAGATGACTTTTGGTTTCAGATGAAGTTGTGACGCCAGAGTTCAAGCCGAAGCTTTGATCCTGTGTCGTGTGATGCACAGCCTGACCAGTCATGGCTCCATCATTTGCATCATAGCATGTTTTTTTTCTTTCCAAAAAAATAATGCATAAAAAAAAAGAGAAAAGTTAACCTGCATACGCATCACACGCATCATATTCATGTCATTTTTGCATTACAGGTGTTCTAGTGCCCGACTTCTCACTCTGGTTCCTGTGTTCAGGAAGGATAGCTGATCAAAGACCGCACCGCTACTCAACGAGACTCAACCATCAAAGGAATATGGATCAAGTACAAGCTGAGCTAGTAGAGATGAGGGCCAACATGGCCCAGTTCATGCACATGATGCAAGGGGTTGCGCAAGGACAAGAAGAACTCCGAGCTCTAGTTCAGAGGCAAGAAGCTACAATTCCACCGCCCAACCAGGCTCTGCAGAAGGAAACCCAGTTCCTGACACTCCTGCTGCTGCTATTCCCGTCAACAACTATGTTGTAGGTGAAGAGTTGAGGGGTATCTGAGTCGACGGTCAACCAATTGCTCCAGATGCTGCTAATGCCAGAGTCATTCATGCTCCGGCCCGTAACAGAATTCCGATTGTTGACAGACAAGAGGATATGTTTACTCTACTCAGCGAAGACGAAGATATTCTGGGAAGAAATGATGCGAGAGATTGTAAAGTTGAGGCCCTTGCTGAGAAGATCCGGGCTATGGAATGTCAAAACTCCCTCGGTTTTGATGTTACAAACATGGGATTAGTTGAAGGTCTGAGAATCCCGCACAAATTCAAGGCACCGTCATTTGACAAATACAACGGTACCTCCTGCCCTCGCACCCATGTGCAGGCGTACTACAGAAAGATATCCGCATACACTGATGATGAGAAGATGTGGATGTATTTTTTCCAAGACAGCCTATCTGGGGCGTCTTTGGACTAGTACATGGAGTTGAAGAGGGATTCAATCAGATGCTGGAGGGATTTGGGTGAAGCATTCCTCAGACAGTACAAGCACAATATGGATATGGCTCCGACCCGGACTCAGCTGTAGAGTTTGTGTCAGAAAAATACTGAAAGCTTTAAAGAGTACGCCCAGAGATGGCGCGAGCTTGCTGCAAGAGTTCAACCCCCTATGCTGGAAAGGGAGTTGACTGACATGTTTATCAGCACTCTTCAAGGTGTGTATATGGACCGGATGGGAAGCTGCCCATTCGGAAGTTTTTCTGATGTCGTCATCTGTGGCGAGAGAACCGAAAGTCTGATCAAGGCCGGTAGGATTCAAGATGTGGGTTCTTCTTCATCATCGAAGAAACCTTTCTCTAGGGCACCTCGCCGTAGAGAAGGAGAGACCAATGCTGTACAACACAGAGGGAATGTGTACAGAGGAGTTGTAAACAGAGATCAGTATCGTCCAGTTGCTGCAGTGACTATTCCTGCACCTCAGCCTCGTCAACAACAACAACAAAGGGTTCAACAGCCGCAACAACAACAACAACAGCAACAACGTCCGTATCAGCCCAAGCAGAGGATGGCTGATCGACGTTTTGATCCATTGCCAATGTCGTACGCTGAATTATTGCCCGAACTACTCCGGTTAGGGTTTGTTGAGCTGCGTATAATGGCTCCTCCAACAGTGTTGCCTCCTGGGTATGATGCGAACGTCCGCTGTGACTTTCATTCTGGGGCACCAGGCCACCATACTGAGAGATGCCGAGCTCTCCAGCACAAGGTACAAGACTTGATCGATGCCAAGGCGATCAACTTTGCTCCGGTACCGAATGTAGTGAACAATCCTATGCCGCAGCATGGTGGGCATAGGGTGAACAATATTGAAGAAGGAGAAGCTGAAAATCTGGTTGATAATGTTGAAGATGTTCAAACTTCTCTGCTAGTTGTGAAGGGCCGTTTGTTGAAGGGGGGTGTCTACCCGGGTTGTGATGAGGTTTGTTCGGGCTGTGTTGAAGCTGTCAATGGGTGTGACCAGTTGAAGGCTGGTATTCAAAAGTTGATTGACGAGGGTCGTCTCCAGTTCAGTAGGGCTGCTAAAGATAATGGGTCGGTATCTACTGTCACCATCTACTTTAAACCAGCTGAAGGACGAGGACAAGGGGTTGTCAGTGCACCTGCAGCAAGTGGTGCTCCAGTTACCATTTCTACTCCGGTAACCATCAGTGCTCCAACTACTATCGTTGCGTCTGGCAGAAGACCAGTTGAGAATAGTAGGGCTGTCCCTTGGAGGTATGATAATGCCTATCGCAGCAATCGAAGGGCTGATAATCAGACAAGGCCAGCAAGTCAAGCGCCTGTGACCATCAGTGCACCGGTCAAAACTCATGTGGTTGTGAGTCCTGTGGTGGACAACGTTGGTGGACCAGGAGGCTTTACCCGGAGTGGACGACTGTTTGCTCCCCAGCCGTTGAGAGATGCTAATGCTGAGGCATCTGCTAGGGCGAAGGGCAAACAAGTTGCCGTTGACGAGGAACCGGCTCAGAAGGAGGCTGAGGGTTCATTTGAAAAGGACGTGGAGGAATTTATGAAGATAATCAAGAAGAGTGACTACAAGATCGTAGATCAGCTCAATCAGACTCCATCCAAAATTTCAATTCTCTCTTTGCTATTGTGCTCTGAGGCACATCGTGATGCTTTGTTGAAGATGTTGAACATGGCATACGTACCGCAAGAGATTTCCGTCAACCAGCTGGAGGGTGTGCTAGCCAACGTGAGCACCAGGCATGGTGTAGGTTTCACTGACCTAGACTTAACGCTTGAGGGTCGTAATCATAACAAAGCTTTGCACATCACTATGGAATGTAAAGGAGCAGTGCTGTCTCACGTGTTGGTAGACACCGGGTCGTCCTTGAATGTCCTGCCGAAGCAGATTCTGAAGAAAATTGATGTTGAGGGAGTTGTGCTCACTCCCAGTGACCTTATTGTGCGCGCATTTGATGGATCCAAACGTTCTGTGTTTGGTGAAGTTACCTTGCCAGTGAAGATAGGTCCCGAAGTTTTCGACGTCATTTTCTACGTGATGGACATTCAACCCGCCTACAGCTGTCTGTTGGGGCGTCCGTGGATTCACGCAGCAGGGGCAGTCTCGTCGACTCTCCATCAAAAACTCAAGTATGTCTGGAACGGCCAAATTGTGACCGTGTGTGGCAAAGAGGAGATTCTGGTGAGTCACCTATCCTCGTTCAAGTACGTCGAGGTAGATGGCGAGATCCACGAAACTTTATGCCAGGCATTTGAGACCGTGGCTATTGAGAGGGTAGCTTATGCTGATCAGAGGAAGCCAGGTGCTTCGATTGCTTCGTACAAGCAAGCCAAGGAAGTTGTGGATTCTGGCAAAGCTGAGGGTTGGGGCAAGATGGTAGACTTGCCTGTCAAGGAAGACAAGTTCGGTATCGGTTATGAGCCTCTCCAAGCAGAGCAGAGTGTGGGTCCGAGCACCTTTACCAGCGCTGGGCTGATGAATCATGGTGACGTCTTTGCAACTGGTGAAGACTGTGATAGTGACTGTGATTTGGACATCTGGGTCCGCCCTTGTGCACCAGGGGAGTCTATCAATAATTGGACGGCTGAAGAAGTGGTTCAAGTTACTCTTCAGACAGAGTAATTTTCCTTTGTTTTTATCATTTTTGCATGAAAACCCTACGCTCTGCCCAAGGCGTAGCGGTTCATTGTAGGGCCTCATCATGTTTTAATGATTATCATAAATAAAGGACGTTTTGCAATCAAATTTTGTGATCCCTGTCTTTCTACTTTTTTGTTTTCATTTTTTTCAAAAAATAAAATGGCAATGGTTTTTGTTTTTTGTGACTTTATTGAAATCTTTTTCTAAAAATAAAACATTAAACATGCAGAAGTGATCTCATGGAATCCACTATGAACAATTCTGTTATGGCTCAGTATGATTTTGATAATCCCATCTACCAAGCTGAAGAGGAGAGTGAGGAAGACTGTGAACTCCCCGCAGAATTGGTCAGACTGCTGAAGCAAGAGGAAAGGGTCATCCAACCTCATCAGAAGGAGTTGGAGATTGTTAATCTGGGTACTGAGGACGCCAGAAGAGAGATCAAGATTGGGGCTGCTTTAGAGGACTCTGTCAAGAGGAGGCTGATTGAGATGCTAAGAGAATATGTGGAAATATTCGCCTGGTCATACCAAGATATGCCTGGGTTGGATACAGACATTGTGGTGCATCGACTACCCCTTAGAGAAGAGTGTCCGTCGGTCAAGCAGAAGCTTCGCAGAACAAGTCCTGATATGGCTGTCAAGATCAAAGAAGAGGTTCAGAAGCAGTGGGATGCAAGTTTTCTGGCTGTTACCAGTTATCCACCGTGGGTGGCCAACATTGTTCCTGTGCCGAAGAAAGATGGCAAAGTCAGAATGTGTGTCGACTACCGGGATTTGAATAGAGCGAGTCCGAAAGATGATTTCCCATTACCTCACATTGATGTATTGGTGGATAATACGGCTCAATCCTCGATGTTCTCTTTCATGGATGGTTTCTCAGGCTATAATCAGATTAAGATGGCGCCAGAGGACATGGAAAAGACGACATTCATTACACCTTGGGGCACGTTCTGCTACAAAGTGATGCCATTTGGGTTGAAGAATGCCGGTGCTACCTATCAGAGGGCAATGACGACTCTCTTTCATGACATGATGCACAAAGAGATCGAAGTGTACGTGGATGATATGATTGCGAAGTCGCAGACAGAAGAGGAGCACCTGGTTAATCTACAGAAGTTGTTTGACAGATTGGTCAAGTTCAAACTGAGGCTGAATCCGAACAAGTGTACGTTTGGGGTGAGATCAGGGAAGCTGTTAGGCTTCATTGTCAGTGAGAAAGGGATTGAGGTTGACCCAGCAAAAGTCAAGGCTATTCAAGAGATGCCTGAACCGAAAACGGAAAAGCAAGTCCGTGGTTTTTTAGGGAGATTGAACTACATTGCAAGGTTCATATCTCATCTAACGGCCACGTGTGAACCAATTTTCAAATTGCTCAGAAAGAATCAGGCGATCAAATGGAATGACGATTGTCAGAAAGCTTTTGACAAGATTAAAGAGTATTTACAGAACCCTCCAATCTTGATTCCTCCAGTTCCAGGGAGGCCATTGATAATGTACCTATCAGTTACCGAGAACTCGATGGGGTGTGTATTGGGGCAGCATGACGAGTCTGGTCGAAAAGAGCATGCCATATACTACCTTAGCAAAAAGTTTACCGACTGTGAAACAAGATATTCACTGCTCGAGAAAACTTGCTGTGCTTTGGCCTGGGCTGCTCGCCGACTAAGGCAGTATATGTTGAACCATACTACCTTGTTGATTTCTAAGATGGATCCAGTAAAGTACATCTTTGAGAAGCCGGCTCTCACCGGGCGCGTCGCTCGATGGCAGATGATCTTAACAGAGTATGACATTCAGTATACGTCGCAGAAGGCCATCAAAGGTAGTATTCTGTTAGACTACCTTGCCGAGCAACCAATTGATGATTATCAGCCGATAATGTTTGAATTCCCTGATGAAGACATCATGTATCTGAAGATGAAAGATTGTGAAGAACCTCTTGTCGAGGAAGGACCGGATCCTGATGACAAGTGGACACTGATGTTTGATGGGGCTGTGAATATGAACGGTAACGGTGTTGGGGCAGTGTTGATCAATCCCAAAGGTGCTCATATACCTTTCGCTGCCAGATTGACTTTTGACGTCACCAACAATGAAGCTGAGTATGAGGCTTGTATCATGGGGATAGAAGAAGCCATTGATCTGAGGATCAAAACACTTGACATATTTGGAGATTCAGCTCTAGTGATCAATCAGGTCAATGGAGATTGGAATACGAACCAACCGCATCTGATTCCGTATAGAGATTACACCAGAAGAATACTGACGTTCTTCAAGAAAGTGAAGTTGTATCATGTCCCCCGGGACGAGAATCAAATGGCTGATGCTCTGGCTACCTTATCCTCTATGATAAAGGTTCATTGGTGGAATCATGTGCCACATGTTGCGGTGAATCGACTCGAGAGGCCTGCGTATGTGTTTGCAGCCGAGTCTGTTGTGATTGATGAGAAACCGTGGTACTATGACATCAAGAACTTCCTCAAGACTCAAGAGTATCCTGAGGGTGCGTCAAAGAATGATAAGAAGACCCTGAGAAGGCTAGCTGGAAGCTTTTACTTGAATCAGGATGATGTGTTGTACAAAAGGAACTTTGACATGGTCTTGCTCAGATGCGTGGATAGACACGAAGCAGACATGTTAATGCAAGAAGTGCACGAGGGTTCGTTTGGTACGCATGCTGGTGGTCATGCAATGTCGAAGAAACTGTTGAGAGCCGGTTACTATTGGATGACTATGGAATCTGATTGCTTCAAATATGCTCGGAAGTGCCATAAGTGTCAGATCTATGCTGATAAGGTGCATGTACCACCAAGCCCGTTGAATGTCATGAACTCGCCTTGGCCGTTTGCTATGTGGGGCATCGATATGATTGGGAAGATCGAGCCTACTGCTTCTAATGGACATCGCTTCATCTTGGTCGCGATTGATTACTTCACCAAATGGGTAGAAGCAGCTTCTTTTGCTAGTGTCACCAAACAAGTGGTTGCCCGGTTCATCAAAAAAGAAATCATCTGTCGTTATGGAGTCCCTGAGAGAATCATCACTGATAATGGTTCAAATCTCAACAACAAGATGATGAAGGAACTATGCAGAGATTTCAAGATCGAACATCACAATTCTTCTCCTTACAGACCAAAGATGAATGGTGCTGTAGAGGCGACAAACAAGAATATCAAGAAGATTGTGCAGAAGATGGTCATTACGTACAAGGATTGGCATGAAATGTTGCCTTTCGCTTTGCATGGATACCGTACCTCTGTACGTACGTCGACCGGGGCAACCCCTTACTCCCTTGTATATGGTATGGAAGCAGTCCTACCAGTTGAAGTGGAGATCCCTTCTCTGAGGGTATTATTGGATGTCAAGCTGGACGAAGCCGAGTGGATTCGTACAAGGTTTAATGAGTTAAGCCTTATCGAAGAAAGACGGTTAGCAGCTGTGTGCCATGGGCAGTTATATCAGAGAAGGATGAAGCGAGCCTTTGACCAGAAAGTGCGTCCTCGGATATTTCAGATTGGTGATCTGGTTTTAAAGAGAATCCTTCCTCCCGGTACAGATAACAGGGGCAAATGGACTCCTAATTATGAAGGTCCATATGTTGTGAAGAAGGTCTTCTCCGGTGGAGCCTTGATGCTTACAACAATGGATGGTGAAGATTTTCCTTCCCCTGTTAACTCAGACGTAGTCAAAAAATACTTCGCATAAATTGACCCGCTGGACAAAAAGAATAAAAGAGTCCAGGCAAAAAAGGGCATCCCGGCGAACCAAAAAACAGAAAGAAAAGGTTCGGGCAAAAATTAGGGATAAAAAAGAAAAGAATTTGTACACCCGGTAAGTCGAAAACCCGCAAGGGCGGCTTAGGCAAAAATGGGTATCCCGGTGGATTGAAAACCCGAAAGGGCGATCCAGCCAAAAGAGGGATTAGAGCGAAGACTACAGTCTGAGTTGTCTGTACTTCATCGCGCTTCGTCAGCTGCCATCTCGAAAGATGTGATCGGTCCAGTCAGTCTTCTCAGAAAGCAAGGAGTTGGGAGAAAAACTGATGATCTATGAGTTATAACAGAGTTGGGAAACAGTGGATGCCGTGTTCACATTGCCATTAGGATAGTTTATTTTCCTTTTGTGCGCAATTACCTCTTCCTAGGAATTGCTTCCCAATGTATTTGCCTTTTCAGGCACCTTTTTCAATCAATAAAAGTCGTTATTCAGATAAATTGCTCCCTTGTTTTTACTTTTACTGTTTTGTTTGCAAAAACGTCCGAATTTTTGATAAACATTGCATATAAAAACATGAAGGCTAAACAATAACGTGCAAAAGATCAAAACATTTGAAAATCATTTTGAATGATGAGGACACTTGAGCGTATCTTGTCCATGTCCCCCCCTGGGGGCATTTGTTATTCCGTTTCGCAGGTCGTCACTTGCAAACATTCTCCAGCAGTTTATTTCCCAGAATAAAGCTTTTCTCCTAGCTATGAATTGGTTAGGTCGTCCCCGAGTGGAGCGGGTTTCATGAAATTTTTCTCCAGCATAGTTCATCCTACCAGTGGATTGGACAGGTTTCAGTATCAGATCGGTGTGTGCATCCCCAGCTCGAATCTATTCTACCTGTGGATTGCGTGGGTCGTCCCCGACGGAGTAATAGATATTCCCCAAAGCAGAGTTTATCCTACCTGAGGCTTGGTTGCGTCTTCCCCAGTGAAGCCGCTTTATCACTCCCCGGTAAAGTCGTCTTGTTACTCCCATCAAGTATTATCCCCAAAGAGTTGCCTGGTTTATCTTCCCCAGCGGAGCAGTTATTTCCCCAAGCGGAGTTTATCCTACTTGTGGTTTGGTTGGGCCGTCCCCAGCAAAGTTGCCGGTTTTGTCAGTAGCAAGTTGCTTTATTACTCCCCAGCGAGTTGCCTTGTCTCCCCCTAGCGGAGTTGTATTGATGGTTCCCCGGCAGCTGCCTTGTTTTTCCCCCCAGCGGATTGGTATCGATGATTTCTCAGCACAGTCGTCCTGTGTAGTCCCCGGCGGAATTTTCATCATTTTGCATTTTGCATGTAGTGATCATTGCATCCTCAAACTGCGTAGCATTTCCATTCCATATGGAGCATTACGCCATAGAAAAATTCAAACATATGCATTCATGTGTTAACCCAACCAGACTGTATCTCCGGCAGAGGCGGATCCTGTTGTTCAACATCAGCACAACACGTCTGCTACAGTTGCTCCTGACAATATTCAGGATTGATATTCCCACAGAGGTTTATTTCCTCACCCGTTGGTGACAGAAGGCTTGTTTCTCCTCAGTGAGACCCCCAGCAAGTGATCAGCCTTGCCTTGACATATCTAAGATGTCGTTCTTGTGATACCAGTAAGTGTCGTGTCAGCACCCGCGTGTGTTTCTTTTTTGGTGTCGGTAAACACCATTGTTTCGGTGTCGGTAAACATCGAGTCTCACCCCAGTCATCAGTAAATGTCTGGTCATTTTTGGTGTCAGTAAACACCATTGTTTCGGTGTCGGTAAACATCGAGTCTCACCCCAGTCATCAGTAAATGTCTGGTCATTTTTGGTGTCAGTAAACACCATTGTTTCGGTGTCGGTAAACATCGAGTCTCACTCCCAGTCATCGGTAAAAGTCTGGTCGTCTTTGTTTGATGTCAGTAAACATCATCTTTCGATGTCGGTAAACATCAAGTCTTTTCCTCAGTCATCAGTAAATATCTGATAATCCCCAGCTAGAAATCCCCAGTAGAGTCATCAGTAAATGTCCTATTTGGTTTCCGGTTGTGAATATTTGTTTTTCTCTTCCCAGTAAATTTTTCCCCCAGTCATCGGTAAATGTCTGGTCGTTTTTGGATGTCGGTCAACATCATCTTTCGATGTCGGTAAACATCGAGTCTCATCCCAGTCATCGGTAAATGTCTGGTCGTGCACTACTTTCTTGTTGATAAAATCAAGATCCCCAGAAGTCGTCGGTAAACGTCTTGTCTGATTCCATTACAAAGATTTTGTTCCTCCCCAAGTGGAGACGCCATCGGTAAATGGCCCCGTTTGCTTCGATATCGGTAAATATTGAAGGCCCAGTTTTATCCGCCATCGGTAAATGGCCCAATTTTCTTCGATATCGGTAGATATCGAGTTCCCAGTTGCAGCAGCCATCGGTAAATGGCCTTGTTGAAGTTGATATCAGTAAATATCAAGTTGCTTTGAAGCCACCATCGGTAAATGGTCTTGCTTCCTTTTTTACATCAAAGTTGTTTCCCAGCAGCCATCGGTAAATGGTCTCGCTGAAGTTGATATCGGTAAATATCAAGTTCCCAGTTTTTAACCATCGGTAAATGGTTTCGCTTTTCTGAAGTTGTTTCCCAGCAGCCATCGGTAAATGGTCTCGCTGAAGTTGATATCGGTAAATATCAAGTTCCCAGTTTTTAACCATCGGTAAATGGTTTCGCTTTTCTGAAGTTGTTTCCCAGCAGCCATCGGTAAATGGTCTCGCTGAAGTTGATATCGGTAAATATCAAGTTCCCAGTTTTTAACCATCGGTAAATGGTTTCGCTTTTCTGAAGTTGTTTCCCAGCAGTCATCGGTAAATGGTCTCCTTGAAGTTGATATCGGTAAATATCAAATTCCCAGTTCCTAACCATCGGTAAATGGTTTCGCTTTTTCTGAAGTTGTCATGCAGTCGTCATCGGTAAATGACGTGGTTCTTCTTGTATTATATCCAGCAGGGTGCAAATTTCTACGGTTCTTTGGTATTCAATCCCTGTTTACCCTGAAAGTCTGACAGCCGTTGCTATCATCCGTTCGGGTTCCCAGCTGATTGAATAGGGGCAGCTGTAGCACCTCAAAATTTGCACCTATCATTGTACATGCATTCTCATATTAGGTCATAGCATTAACATGGTCCACTGCATAACATTGCATTGTCCCTTTTGCCCAAGTGCAAGCCATTCAGAAGATTTAGGTCAAACTGATCAGGAGATCAGTCAGTCAAGCAAGCAAGTGCAATTTTCATTGAGCCAAGGCCCTAGGGTTGGTCCAACATGTTCACATGACCTAGGGGTCCTCTTGAAGTGTTTTGGTCAAGGATTGGATGTTCAGAAGTCATCAGTCAATGCACAGTTTACCAGAAACCCTAAAAAGTCAACCTTGGCCAACTGGGCTTGATTTTATGGATTTCAAGGTGGGAATTGGTTTGAGAGGGTTCCTTCATGTCCATATAGGCCTCATATAACATGTCAAACATCATCATGGAAGAATTTGAAGCCAGACAAGAAATTTCCAAAAATAGAAACTTGACCTGTAATTGGAATTTGCCAAAAATGGAAACTTCTTGATCCTAAACTTACATCATGATACAAGCTTCAAATGAATTTTTGCCCAACATGAAAGTTGAAGATCTTGTTCTCCCGTTTCCAAAAAGTCCAAGAACACTCAATTCCCATGTATGGTTGGCAAGTTATGATCAAATCATTTTCAGAAATTTTTGAACTTCAAAAGGCCATATCTCTCAAACCATTTGGCCAAATTGGGTGGGGTTTTTTGCAACAAGTCACATTTGATCCCCTCTTTCCAAATATGTCATCATCATTCATCAAAACATCACCAATCAAAATGGCATTTTTGAACTTGTTTGAATTAATTTCAAGTGTAGTGAAAAAATGAGTTTCAAAATTAAGCATTTCTAACAATTTTGGCCAATTGGAATAGTTCAGATATGATATTTGGAACATGTTACAAGCCCAATTTCGTGCACTTTCATGCACCTCCATGCAAATGGTTGGTTTGTTAGCAAAATGGCAAAAACACTCATTAAACCAAATTGTGATTAACATTCCATTAGCAAACCTTAAACAGCATATATATAGCTCATTTTCTGCCAAACAGAAGCCCTAGCAGCCTCATTTACACAAACAGAAAACTCATTTCTCAAACACTCGTTTTTCTTCATTTGGATTTTTTGGCTGAAACCTTCAAAGAACACGATTCCTGCTCACTTGTTCTTCATTTACCATCACTTTGGAAGCCATTTCAAGCCTCAAATCCCAGCTGTAAGCAAGGAACTCGTGGCTGCTATTTCCAAGCTCTTCCATGGCAGATTCGGTTTAGAGCTATCTTGAACATTCTTGAGCTAAACTTCCTTCACCATTCACCTTGTGGAAGCTAGTGGAGCATCTGTTTTGAGCCAACACATCCAAACAACACCTGTTTCATCATTTTCTTCAAAATCAAGTAAGGTTTCGAATCTCATTATTCTCAAAATGTTGCTATGCTTTGTGTAGAGTTTGCCTTGCTGATTATTTTGCACTTTGAATCGTGTTGAATGGTTAAGTATGCTGAAAGTTACATGGATCTAAAGTTTGATAGTTGAATATGTTCTTGTTTGATTCATGATGTTTAGCTCAAATTATTGAAAACCAAGCTTGGATTTGTGATGTGTGATGTTTGCTGGTTCTAATGGTGTGCATGTTGTCCATTTCTGTGACAAAAAAATTTCACGATTGAAGAACAAGATGATGATGTTACTGTACGCATAAACCCTAATTGCATTTTCCAGATTTTCCCTTGCCCGTGTTTGGTTGCTGGGAATTGTTTTGTTTGCATGAGAATTTACTGTTTTATCGCCATGCACCATTTACCATGTGACACGTTGCTAACCGATACGCCGCGTTTCATTAAAATTTCCAAATAATTACACAAATGCCACCGGTCACACATAATTCCATTAAATCATTTATTTGTTTTAATATTTATTTCATTTTGATCTCAATCTTACAAAAATCATATCTCATCCGTTGTTAATCCAAAATTCATGGGATTTTTTGCATCATGTTCATCACAATCTCTAGTTTTTTATCATGTATTTTCCAGAATTTTTGCATGAGTAGATTTTAATTGGTGCTAGGGTTTGTGACATGTATCCATTTTTTGTACCTTTTGCCAAAACATTTGTGAAATGATGATGCTTTGTCCAATGGCCTTGAAATTTTTTGTGCATAAACTATACACATTCATGGTGATTTTGGTTTAGAGTTTATGAATTTATCATCTCTGGTTGTTGAGTTATGATTTTTTGAATTAGGGTGTGACAATTTGTGTCACACCATTAATGTCTAACTTGATAATTTTCAATACCATGCTTCTTGAACTCCAATTGCTTTGAATTTTTGCATGATTGAACTTGTGTATGTCTAGTTTACATGTGATTTTTCTTGGAATTATTTGTGACATTTTCCAATTGTTTGAGATTTTTCTCCCCTGTGTGGTCATATGTTGACTTTTTGTGATACATGTTCCCATTTCATTTGTGAAATTCTCATACCTTATTGGATGGATTTGAAATTTGGTATGTGATTAGTAGAAATCTTAAGCTTTGTCATAGTTTTGATCCCATTCATTTCTCATATGCTATCACTGATTTATGATTTTTTCAAGTTGATGCATGTTTGGTTGACTTGTTTGAGCATGTTTGGAATTGCCTTGCCTTTCTGATTTTCATTGACCACCTTCTACTTGTCCAAATGAGTTGAAATTTGACATGCTTACCATGCTGTGGGTTGTGATTGATCATGATTTATTTGATGATTTTTTGGAATGTTTAAGATTGCTTTTGATTCAAGTCTTGCTGTTGACTTCTATGAGCTTCCATATGTCATGCTTTGACTTCTTTTGCTTATAAAATGATGATGATGATTGATATGATTGTGGAACCAATTGAGTTTGTTTCTTGATTGTTTGAATTTGATTTTGGATACTTGCCACTTGCTGTTTTGCCTTTCTCATTCTCTTTTGACCCTAGGCTTGTCCTAGTGGTCCTGTTACTCACATTTGAGTTCATGTTTTCAGGTTGACCAACAATTATCCAATGAGACCAATACAAATTGGTTGTGTTTGCTTGTTTATCATGACTAACCCATTTGTTTTGTAGGTTGCTTGGCTCACATGCCTTGAGCCTTGTGCATTGCACACTTAGCTTGTTTGTGTTGACTGGTTGATATCTGTTTCCTTTTGCTTTAATTTTGAAGTTGTGTACTAATGTTGTCTGACTGGTTTCAGGTGCTTTTAGTTGCTCAGTTCCTTGTGAACTTTTGCTTTGCTTTGCTTGATAAGCAATTTGCATTGAGGTATAACTTCTTTACTTCATGTAGTCTGGAAGACCTGGCCTGTTACTTGGCCAGGCAACTGTCTGAAGTCCTCCTTAAGAGGCAATGTTTGTGATTGTTTAAAATTGTCCCTGTACATATTCAAAGACCTCCTAAGTGAAGAGGCAATTGGCAGAACCCAAGGGATATGCAATCTATCCCCTGCTATTCTGTGTGTCACTCACCTTGCTCACACTACCTGTGTTGATGCATAGTGAGTAAAAACCCAAGATCTATTGAGTCTAACTTGTGGAGAGAGTTCCTACTTTCTGAACTCCCACACCTTCTGATATTCAAATGCTCTCCCTGACCAGGGATAAGAGCAATGAGGCACACCCCTCATCTCCTTTTATCTGCTTCACCTTAGCCTCTCAATGGCAAGGTTAAGAGCACCATTACCCAGTTCCAGAGGTTTGTTTGTTGAGGTTGATATGACCCCTCGACTAAAACCTAACCTTTTTTGAGCCCATTGCTTGTATATAGTGTGTGCTACCTGTGCTTGTGTGTTTGTTTGACTTGCTTCCTGTGCAAGTTAGGTTTAGTTTAGACTTGCTTCCTGTGCAAGTTAGGTGTGGCTTTGCTTCCTGTGCAAGTCATGTTTAGGATAGGCTGGCTCCCTGTGCCAGTTAGCTAGAAACCTTAACTTAGGGACGACTTTGCATGACAATATCTAGGCTCGAGTCGTAGTCTCCCTAGTGTTGTGTCTCCCTCTGTTATCTGGTTAGGCTAGTCCTTTTTCCCTGCGTAGGGGAACTACGTCGCCCTGATCCTCATACCAGATGAGGTACGTAGGCAGGAGATGAGCTGATCTCTCCGGGCGCCCTTTTGTTTTGTTTGTGTGAGTTGTTTTTTCCTTTTCTGGTTGGAGTCCGACGTAAGTCCAGCGATTGGCAGTTGGTTTCCTGTGTGCGTTTGTTGGTTCGGATGCTGATGTAAGTCCAACGATTGGCATTCAGGCTCCACGTTTGCCTTTGCCTGTGTTTGTTTGTGTGCGTGTCAGCCGAGCTACGAATGCTCTGATTCTCCTTCGTCCAAGGAGATACGTATGCATAGGATGCGACATCCTAGCGAGCATGTTTTCCCCCAGTCCGAACTACTTTGACTCTGATGTCTATGCCTGATAGACTAAGTAGGCCCAGGATGCGATATCCTGCCGAGTCAGTCTTGTCTGTTTTCTTGTGTCTCCTTCAGCCAGTGTGTGTGTGTGAGCAGTGTTTCAGCAACCATTTTCCTTCCTATTGTGCGTGGATCCCGTCGAGTACGACGGATGCGTAGGGGTGCTAATACCTTCCCTTCGCATAACCGACTCCCGATCCCATTCTCTTTGGTCGCGAGACCATGCTTTTTCCAGGTTTACTCTGAGCGTTTCCTTTCCCTCCTTTGGGATAAATAACGCACGGTGGCGGCTCTGTTGTTCTTCGTTTCCCGCCGGTTTTTCGCGTAATGCGACAGTTATGTACTAATTGTGTTAGATTGTTTTCAGGTACATTAGTTGCTATAGTTCCTTTGTGAACTTGCTTTTGCTTTGCTTGATAGCTTGAGCATTGAGGTATAATGTCTCTAACTTCATGTAGTCTGGAAGACCTGGCCTGTTATTTGGTTAGGCACCTGTCTGAAGTCCTCCTTAAGAGGCAATGCTTGTGATTGTTTATCTTTGTCCCTAAGCAGGAAAAGACCTTTGATAAGGCAATTGGAAGAACACAAGAGATGTGTAATCCATCTCCTGCTATTCAGTTGAGTCATCCCTTTGCTCACACAACTGGTGTTGATGCATTGTGGATATTAACCTAAGATCCTTGTACAGTTGTGTCAGTCATATGTGTAGAAGGGTTTCCACTTTCTGAACCCACACATTCTTTTGTCTGAAGCTCTCCCAGGCCAGGGATAAGAGCTGTGAAGTCTTATCTTCACTTCCCATTTCATCTGCTTCACCCTAACTCTCAATGTTAGGGTTAAGAGCTAACATCACCCGATTACAGTTGGCTTGTATTTCACAGCCTAACCCTTGTGTGAGCCCACTTTGTGTGTATATAGTGTGTGCTATTTGCGTGATTGTTTGCTTTGCTTGTGCTGTTTAGGATAGCTTGCTCCCTGTGCAAGTTAAATAGCAACCTTAACTTAGGGATGATATGCATGATAACATCTAGGCTCGAGTCGTAGTCTCCCTAGTGGTGTCTCCCTTTGTATCTGGTTAGGCTAGTCCTGTGTCCCTGCGTAGGGGAACTACGTCGCCCTGATCCTCATACCAGATGAGGTACGTAGGCAGGAGATGAGCTGATCTCTCCGGGCGCCCTTTTTGTTTTGCCTTTGTGTGTGTTAGGAGATGGATGTAAGACCAGCGATTGGCATTCCGTATCCTATTGTTGTGTGCTTGGAGTCCGATGTAAGTCCAGCGATTGGCATTTGGTTTCCAGTGTGTGTGTGTGTTTTGGTTCGGAGTCTGATGTAAGTCCAGCGATTGGCATTCGGTTTCCAGGTTTGCCTTGTTTGTGTGGAGTTTGACGTAAGTCCAGCGATTGGCGGTCGATTTCCTGTGTTGTTTTGTTTGGCGTGCGTTAGCCGAGCTACGAGTGCTCTGATTCTTCTTTAGTCCGAGAAGATACGTATGCATAGGATGCGACATCCTAGCGAGCACGTTTCCCCCTAGCCCGAACTACGTCGACTCTGATGTCTATGCCTGATAGACTACGTAGGCCCAGGATGCGATATCCTGCCGAGTTAGTTTCGTTTGTTTTCTTGTGTCTCTTTCAGCCAGTGTTTGTGTTTGTGAGCAGTGTTTTAGCAATCGTTTTCCTTCCTCTTGTGCGTGGATCCCATCGAGTACGACGGATGCGTAGGGGTGCTAATACCTTCCCTTCGCATAACCGACTCCCGATCCCATTCTCTTTGGTCGCGAGACCATGTCTTTCCCAGGTTTACTTCGAGCGTTTCCTTTCCCTCTTTTGGGATAAATAACGCACGGTGGCGGCTCTGTTGTTTTGTTTTCCCGCCGGTTTTTCGCGTAATGCGACAGCTGGCGACTCTGCTGGGGACTACAGAGAAGTTGACCTTTTGCTGGTCCATCTTCCCTAAGCGAGTCTCTCCTAGCGCTCCCTAGGTTAGGGTTTTGGTTGTTGTTTGCTGTTATTTATTGCATTCATTTATTTATTGTTTGCATTTATGTGTGCATTAATGGTTGCATTCATTCATATTCATTTGTTCTGGCTGTGCTGTGTTGTCTCTCTGTTTGGGGTGGGAGTTACTCGAGGTAAAAGGCCCAATACCCAGGCTATGAGTGAAATCTAGGAAACCTAGGAATAGAGTGATTCATGGGAAGCGGGTGGTATGCGCCACTTAGCGGAACATTGATATCACGAGCAGTTCAGACTCTGATGGGGTATTATCGGTGCATACATCGGGTGTGCACAGGATGATATTCTTGAAAGGGTTGTTTATCCTGCGTTTCTCTCGACCTTACCTTGGCCTAGATGACACCCGTGAGTGGGGCGGGAATGATCATTATTACAGGTACAGTTGGTGACTTGTTGGTGACTTGTGATCCTGTTGGTGGCTCTTGGTTCTTCAGATGACAGTTTCTCAGATGACTTTGGGTTTCAGATGAATTTGTGGTTCCAAGTTCAGGCCGAAGCTTTGATACTGTGTTCCGAGATGCACAGCCCGACCAATCATAATTGCATCATCTGCATCATAGCATGTTTATTTTTCAAAAATAATAATGCATGAAAAAAAAAAGTTAACTCGCATACGCATATCCTTTCTCAGGATCATTCATGATAAAATAGCATCCGCATCATGCATATCATGCACATAGCATCCTTGCATTACAGACATGTTTGGAGAGACTTCTCACTGTGGTTCCTGACTAAGACAGGATTGCTGACCGTCGTCTGCACCGTTATTTAACCAAACTCAACCATTAGAGAAGTATGGATCAAGTTCAGACGGAGTTGGCTGAGATGAGGGCAAACATGGCCCAGTTTATGACGATGATGCAAGGGGTTGCGCAAGGTTAGGAAGAACTTCGAGCCCTGGTTCAGAGACAAGAGTCCGTGATTCCGCAGTCCAACCGCGCGTCGCCGGTGGGCATACCCGTTCATGAGAACGTTAATGTTGCTGCTCCCACCAATGACTATGCCGTCGGGGATGAGTTGAGGGGGATAAGAATTAACGGACAGCCTCTTGCTGCGGAGACTGCTAATGCTAGAGCTACCCGGGCTCTGATTCGTCATCCTGCTCCTATTGTTGATAGACAAGAGGACATGTTCACTCTGCTCAGTGAAGATGATGAGGTTGTGAGAACTGGAGAGAGGGCTAGAAAAATGGATGCCCTTGCTGAGAAAATCCGCGCCATGGAGTGTCAGAACTCTCTGGGATTCGATGTAACCGATATGGGGTTGGTAGAGGGGTTGAGGATTCCCCACAAATTCAAGGCGACGTCCTTTGACAAGTACAATGGCACTTCCTGTCCTCGCACCCATGTGCAGGCTTACTTCAGGAAGATCTCAGCATATACTGATGATGAAAAGATGTGGATGTACTTTTTCCAAGACAGATTGTCTGGAGCGTCTTTGGACTGGTACATGGATCTGAAGAAAGAATCAGTCAGAAGCTGGAAAGATCTGGGTGAAGCCTTTCTGAGGCAGTACAAGCACAACATGGATATGGCGCCGAGCCGAACCCAACTGCAGAGCTTGTGTCAGAAGACTGGTGAAAGCTTCAAAGAGTACGCCCAGAGATGGCGTGACCTAGCCGCAAGAGTGCAACCTCCGATGTTGGAAAGAGAGCTGACTGACATGTTCATCGGGATCTTGCAGGGTGTGTTCATGGATCGCCTGGGGAGTTACCCGTTCAGTAGCTTTTCCGATGTTGTTGTCTGTGGGGAGAGAACTGAGAGTCTCATTAAAACAGGAAAGATACAAGATCCCGGCTCTTCAAGTTCTTCCGGTTCTAAGAAGACATACTCTGGGGCACCCAAAAGGGGAAAGAGTGAAACAAATGCTGTGCACCGTCGGAGGAATGTGAACAGAGGACAGTATCTTCAGGTCGCTGCTGTGACTATTCCAGCAACTCAACAACAGCAAAGAAGACCAACTCAGCAATATCAGCAACAACAACATCGTCCTCAGCAGCAGGCTTACCAGCCTCACAATGGTAATCAAGCCAATACAAGTAATGAGAGGAAGAAGATCATTTTTGATCCGATCCCTATGTCGTACACAGAGTTGTATCCCTCTTTGATAGAGCGGAACTTGATTACTCCCAGAGACCCGCCGGCTATACCCGTTAACCCTCGGTGGTGGTATAGGCCTGATCAGCATTGTGTGTATCATTCGGGTGCTCCTGGTCATGATGTGGAAAGCTGCTTTCAGTTGAAGAATAAGGTGCAGGACCTTATGAGATCAGGTATTCTGAGCTTTGAGGACTTAGGTCCCCATGTTAATCAAGCTCGAAGATAACAAGTCCCGGGCTGGCGCTGACTTGTCTTCTGAGGTCTTCGACGAAAGAGGGTTGTTCAAAAGCAGAAGTTGCTGATGCAAAGGATTCTGACAGTTGTCATCCCTGGAGGGATCTATCACAATTGGGTCACTGTGGGCGTTCTTACAGTTGTTCATAAGTCAGAGTAATAATCACTTTGTTTAAAAACCCTTCTCCCATGCCAAAAGGAGAAATGATGACTTTGTTGGCAAAATTAGAGCAATGATATTTTCATTCAAATAAAAGCATGTTAAAACATTTTTTTTCCATTTGTTTTCCCTTTTCGCTTTTTGCATGAAATTGGTGATCACAAAAAACCCTAAAAAACAAGAATAAAAGCAATCTTTTCATCTGTATAACGATTGTCTTGTTTGATTTCCAAAAAGCTTTTCATACTCAAAATCATTATGCAGGTTGATTCTTAAACCCATTGAACATAATGATCCGACGTCATCTCCCAATTTTGAATTCCCTGTATTCGAAGCGGAAGAAGATGATGTTGAAGGGATTCCTGACGAGATTTCCCGACTTCTTGAGCAAGAAAAGAAGATCACTCAGCTGTATCTCGAGAATCAGCAGAACAGCCAACTGGGGCATTACAAAAAAACAAAAAAACAAAAAAAGAGGAGGGTGCAAAATCAAAAGAAATCAAAAGAAATCAAAAAAAGAACAAAAAGAAAGAAAAAGAAAGAAACAAAAGAAAAGTAGCACCCTCAAAGTCCCAAGTTGACTGATGCTGAATGGATTCAGAGTCGTTACGACCAAGTGAATCTGATCGAAAAGAAGAGATTAACTGCCATGTGTCATGGTCAGTTATATCAGCAGAGAGTGAAAAAAGCATTTGATAAGAAGGTCAAGCCTCGTGTGTTCCGAGAAGGTGACCTTGTGCTTAAGAAAGTCTTGTCTTTTGCGCCTGATTCCAGGGGAAAGTGAACCCCAAGCTATGAATGTCCATATGTTGTCAAGAGAGCCTTTTCAGGCGGTGCTTTGACACGTACAACAATGGATGGAGAAGTTCACTCGTCCTGTGAATTCCGATGCAGTCAAGAAATACTTCGCCTAAAACAAAGAAAAAAGCAAAACAGCTCGCTAAGTCAAACACCCCAAAGGGCGACTTAGGCAAAAAGGAGCGTCTCGGTGGATTGAAAACCCGAAAGGGCGATCCAGGCAAAAGTTAGAGACATTGAAAAAGAGAATTTGCATCCCGCTAGATTGATCACCTCACACAGGGGCAATCTAGGCAAAAATTAGGGATTTGGCAAGTAACTGCATCATGACAAGACTGTGTTCTACATCTGTCATCCGTCAGGGATTCTCGATTCGTCGTCGAATGAAATTCCGGATACATCGAAATTCGGAATGGTAGATAAAAGGTCATTATGTTCAATGTAGCCCTCTCCAATATATATCACCGATTTCAAACTTGTACAGATCTATGGAGTCCTGCCATTCGCAGACTACCATTCCATCACATCAATTTGAGCTTTTATCCGATTATTTGCACTCTTATTTGTTTCGACTCAACAAATGTTTTGCATGTTTTAATTGATAAGGTATCATTGTTTTCAAAATAAACAAAATTTTTCAAAATTGTTCTTAAACAAAGTGAACATTCACAATGATGGAAGGATACTTAGGAGATCCGCAGTGCTCTCCCAAGGGTGGTATAATTACCAACAGGTAAGACATTTGTTCATATCTCGAGCATAACTGTATCTTTTCCTGTAGAACCTCTTATGGTTTCTCCTCGGCGAGGTTGCTCAATGCAGTGTTGGTTGAAGTTGTTCATCTTCATGTCCCCGGCAGTGCAACATTCTTCCTCCAAGTCCCTGTTAGCCCTATCGTGGAGCATTCCCAGCAAGGTTGTTGTTGAAACGCTTTTGTGGGCCAGTTCCCAAGCAGAGTGTTTACTGAGGACTTTAATTTTCGTCTCTCCAGCAGAGCAGTCTTCTCCTCTCCCCGGCATGGGTGGTTTTCTTTGGAAGATTCGGTACTTGGTGGATTGACATCCCAGTAATCCGGCATTCCCTCGGATAGATTCCTCAGCGGAGTTGTTGGCATGATGAGCTTTCTCAATGCCTATCTATCTTCATCAGAGATTTGGTTTCTTCTTGGTATCTCTGATATCCAGCATGAGTTGTGGTTGTGGCGGGTCTGCCTGTACATTGAACTCTTCTCTCCGGTTATGATTGACGATCCCTCCGGAAGCTTCTGGTGGCCTTCCTCCCCTGCAGGAAGATGTTGTTCCCTGATATCCCAGTTTCCAGCAGATCGCGTTTGCTCTCTGGTGATTTTGGCCTTCCCTATGGAAGAAGAGTAGCACCGGATGGTTGATTCCTGGACCTATGTGTGTTGAGCATGTCTGTTTGTCAGCATTCATCATACATTCTTCATGCATAATGCATACATGCATAATCATAACATTCAGGTACTCATGGGGCATCTGTTGCCGTGTATCTGTTGATTGGTTGTCTCCTGCTGATTGGTGATACTGATCTCGCCAGTAGATCTCCCCTAGTAGATGTGGGTGTGTCTGATCTCTCCATATAGAGTCGACCCCTTAAGCAGAAAGTGTCTGTCATTTCCTTCTGCGCTCCCCACTGAGTTATATCCTCGTGGATGACGGTTGTTTCCGTTCCCTCCCCACACATAATGGGATGGGTTTTCCCTATTGAGTTCTTTCCTCATTAGGATGAGTCTTGATTCAGTATGCCTTTTTGGATCGATCCTAAACTGGCTTCCTTGTGGCTGTCTCTTGTGCTTCCCTGTGGTATAAATGAATAGTTGCTCACTAACCGGCACTCATTTATCTTATCCTCAGCGGAATTTGTTGGCTTCTACCTACGAACCGGTAGTTGTAAGTCCTATCTTTGTGGTCTTCTACCTACTAACCGGTAGATGTAAACTCCATGTTCTCCCATTTGTGGAGTCAACCCTGGTGCTCATCCTAGTCGATGACGGTCACTGTTCCGTGGTTTTCTACCTACTAACCGGTAGATGTAATCCCCTCTTTGTGGTTATCATTATCCAGTTTCGGTATTGATATTCCTTTCCTTTCGGATATTTGCTTGATTAAGCAACTTTATCCCCAGCGGGTCTTCCCTTTTCTTTTGATTGGTCATCTTTGCATACCTAGTCTCGGTATCCCGATGCCTTTCTTTTCGGTCGATCTATCCATTTAACAACCTACAACCCGGTTATGGATAATCTTCCATGCGAGGTTATTATCTACGTTTTGACGGCTATAGATAATATATCCCATGCGCTCTTGAGTCGAAGTTTTGTCCTCCCCAGCTGAGTAAGATTCGTATTCCTTGTGGAATCGGATGTCCATCCTTTAACAAGTTTGCTTTCGCTCTCTTCAGGATGATGTCGGTTGATTTATCCATCTAACAACCTCCAACCAGTTATGGATAATCTTCCATGCGAGTGTATTATCTACGTTTTGACGGCTATAGATGATATATCTCATGCACTCTTTGGTCAATCTTTTGATTGTTTTCTCCAGCAGAGTAAGATTCGTATTCCTTGTGGAATCGGATGTCCATCCTTTAACAAGATCGCTTTTCTAGCCCTCTTCAGGATGATGAGTGTTTTGGAACACAAACTAATTCACGCTTTGGTCGGTCACCTGTTTCATGCCTACAACCCGGTATTCTTGGTGTTCCTTCCTGTCTGCTCTCTGTCGTGACCGTGATCCCCAATGAGCTACCTCTCTGTTGGTTTCGATAAACGTTGAGTTTTTGCCTAGTCGTCCGCTGACGTCTAGTTGTGCATCTTTCCCAGCAGTAGTCCTCCTCTCCGTTGGTGTCGATAAACGTCGAGTTTTTCCTAGTTGTCCGTTGACATCTAGTTGTATCCTCCCCACAGGTCATCCGTTGATGTCTGTTTACCTCTCCGTTGGTTTCGATAAACGTTGAGTTTTTTCCAATCATTCATTGACGTTTGGTTGAGTTATATTTTCTCTCCCCAGTAGAGCTACCTCTCCGTTGGTTTCGATAAACGTTGAGTTTTTCCTATTCGTCCGTTGACGTATAGTGATATATTTCCCCTCAGAGTTACCTCTCCGTTGGTTTCGATAAACGTTGAGTTTTTCCCGATCGTCCGTTGACGATTGGTTGTGTTAACTTTTCTCCTTTCTCCGTTGGTGTCGATAAACGTCGAGCTTCTCCTTCTCCGTTGGTGTCGATAAACGTCGAGCTTCTCCCGTTCGTCCGTTGACGTCTGGTCGAGTATTCCCATTCATCCGTTGATGTCTGGTCACCTCTCCGTTGGTTTTGGTAAACGTCGAGTTTTTCCTGGTCGTCCCCAGTAGAGTTACCTCTCCATTGGTTTCGATAAACGATGAGTTTTTC
The DNA here is from genome assembly GCF_024323335.1 of Lathyrus oleraceus. Taxonomy (NCBI): domain Eukaryota; kingdom Viridiplantae; phylum Streptophyta; class Magnoliopsida; order Fabales; family Fabaceae; genus Lathyrus; species Lathyrus oleraceus. The sequence continues at coordinate 530,996,944 of NC_066581.1, forward strand.
CCACTACGTCTGTTGACGTATGGTTGTACCTTTCCAGTCATTCATTAATGTCTGGTCACCTCTCCGTTGGTTTCGATAAACGTCGAGTTTTTCCTAGTTGTCCGTTGGCATCTAGTTGTGATTGCTATTCCCATTCATCGACTTTCGATGTCTGGATGTGACTGTACCTTTGAGAAAATCAAAATCCCCAGTAATAAATATCAGATCCCAGTGGACGTTTCCGTTGGTGGATCCCTGCAGTGTGCAAATTTCTACGGTTCTTCGGTATTCAATCCCTGTTTACCCTGAAAGTCTGACAGTCGTTGCTCTCATCCATTCGGGTTCCCAGTTGATTGAATAGGGGCAGCTGTAGCACCTCAAATTTGCACCTCCCATTTTGTACATTCATTTTCATAATAAGTCATTAACATTACATTGTCCACTGCATAGCATTGCATTGTCCATTGCCCAAGTGCAAGCCATCAGTCAAGACTGGTCAGGAGATCCAGTTGTGCAAGCAAACAAGTGCATTTCCTATTGAAGAAAATCCCTAGGGTTGGTTCAACAAGTTCATATGACCTAGGGATCATTTTGGAGTGGTTTGGCCAAAGGTTGGATGCTCAAGGCTCATCAGTCATTGCACAATTCATTCGAAACCCTAGAAAGTCAACCAAAGTCAACAGTCAATACAGTCATGGATTTGAAGGGGGGAGATGGTTAGAGAGGCCTCATTCATGTCCATACAAGTCTCATTTGACATTGCAAACATCAACATTGGAGAATTTGAGGTCAGATGAAAAGTTTCCAAAAATAGTGAGTGACCTGTAATTTCAAACTGCCAAAAATGGAAAGGTCTTCTCCTCAAGTTTACATGTCCAAGAAAGCTTCAAATGAAATTTTGTCCAACATGAAGGTTGAAGATCTTGCTCTCACCTTTCCCAAAAGTCCAAGAACATGAATTTCTCATGTATGGTTGGAAAGTTATGGATCAATCATGGTCAAAATAATTTGAAGTTCAAAAGGGGATAACTGTCACACCAAAAGGCCAAATGGAGTGGGATTTTTTGTAACATTCCTATTTTAACATGCTTTATCCAAATAATGCATCACATTTCATCAATTCTCACCATAAAAATATTGGATTTTTCACTTGAATTGCATTTGAAATTTGGAGGGAAAAATCTCATTTGAAAAATATGCATTGTTTTCATGTTTTTCCACTTGCACTTGGTCTTAAACAGCATTTGGAGTGTATTTGGCTCAAAAAACCGTGCACTGTAGCACTCATATCATGCATGAGGGTGCATGGGACAATTTTGCACAAACACTTGCATCTCACTAATTACTTTGGCATTTGGCTAATTATGATTAGTATCTTCATTAGTGCATCATATATAAAGATAATCCTAACAGAAAATGCCATTAACATTCCATTTGGTTCAGATCTAGATCCAATCACAAATTCTCACAAACTTTTTCTCTCCACTTTTCTGCAAATTTCTTCATAGACCTTGCATTGTTCTTCATTGATCCAGCATCCACAAGCATTTTTGGACAGGATTGAAGCTAGAATTCATCATTTTCGTGCACATTTTGGAACTGTCAAAGCAAGCCTCATCAATGGCAAGTGAGGATTTGAGTTGTATTAAGCACGATTGAGCATTGATCCTTCATCCATTCATCTACCTAAGCCTTGAGGAACTTCTGTTTGCACCTTATCGAACTTGAAAAACACGATTCCACTTCTGCATCTCTTGGAAGGTCAGTTTTCGAATCTAACAATTCATGAAATTATGATGTGCATTTGATAGATCTTTGAGTTTCATCAAGAAATAAGAAAGTTATGTTGATTTTAATTTTGATGTGTGAAACTTATCTTGCTCGATCCAAGCGTTTTAGTGAGAGTTAGGTCAAATCAAGTTTAGATTAGTGATGTGCGTGCTAAGACGAGTGCAATGATGTGTTGGTTGTCATTTTCTGGGATAAATGTTCATAATCTGGAAAATCTGCGAAGAACACGAAGAACTTTAGGGTTTTAGCTTGAAGGAGCGTGTTTGATCTGTTTTGGTATTTGCTTGCATGAGTTTAGTGTTTTTAAGCCATGCAGTGGTACACGGTGTCGTCAGTGTGGCGAAATGGTTGGTCAGGATTCACTTGCCGCGCCACATAAGATTAAGTGAAACGCAGAGTTTCACTTAATGTGCGCCAGATTTTAAAAACCAACGTGGTTCGATTCCGGGCGAGGGATTTTTCACATTAGGCTTTGGCATTTTTTTACTTCATGCTTCCATGTTCATGCTAGGCTTTCTATGTGATTTTTTATTTTTTCACTCATTCCAAAATTCATAAGTCCATGAATATTAATCCAATTGAGATGAGGTTTTTTGCATGATGTTCCTCATGATCTCTAGAATTTTTTGATGATTTTTCCAGAAATTGTGCACGCATGGATTTTTATTTTGGCTAAGGATTGTGTGTACATGTGTTTTCTTGACATGCCTTGCCATTTTGATTGTGAAATGATGAGATTTTATCCAACACTCTTGAAAGTTTGTGTGCTTAAAATAGACATCTCAATGAACATTTTGGTATAGAGTTTGCATTTTTCCCATTCCTGGTTGATGAGATATGATTTGTTGAATGTAGGTGTGACAATTTGTGTCACACCTTTGCTTTCTTGACTTGTTGATTTTCATTACCATGCCATATGAATGCCAATTAATCTGATTTTTCGCATGTTGATTCTTCTGGATGTTAAGTTTGATCATGAATGTTTGTGGATATTTTGAGTGCATTTCCAATTTGTTTGAGATTTTCTTTGTTGATTGGTCATGTGTGGACTTTTTGATAGTCATGAACTTAGATGATTTGTGAAATTCTTTATGTTTATCCTATGAGCTTGAAATTTTGCACATGTGTTCTAGATACTTTGAAGTTTTCTATGGCTTTGGTTTGAGTCATTTATCATGTGTGGATTCTGTTTTATGCTTGTGTGAAGTTGATGCATCTATTTGTGCTTCATTTGAGTTGCTTTGTGCATACCTTGCCTTATGGATTTTATTTGCCATGCTTCCAATTGTCCAAATGACTTGAATTTTGGTATGATGATCATGTGATGAATGCTGTTTAGCCATGATTTTTCTTGGGAATTATTGAGTTATTTTTGAGTTGATGTGAATTGGATCATTCTGTTTGCTTCTATGAGCTTTCAATTTGCATGCCTTGCACTAAATGCTTTATGAAATGAAATTGGTTGATGATATTGACATGAGACCACTTGGACATTGTTCTTATTTGATTAAGCTTGATTATTGTCAATTTTCATGTTCTGTTTTGGTTTATTGCTCCATCTTTGACCCTAGGCCTTGTCCTAGTGGTTAGCCTCTCACATTTGAGCTTTGTTTCAGGTTAAAAGGCACAATTGCCATGCTTGATGAGGTTCACTCATTTGGAGCTGATCCATTGCTTGTTGATGACTAATCTTGAGTTTATTTTGTAGGCTTTGAGACTTAAGCCTAGGCCTTGTGGCTTGCACCTTTGTGCATTGATGCTTGTTTGTCTGTTTATGTACAGTTGTCTGTTGACTTGTAACTGTCTGTTTGACTTTTGTCTGAGTTATGTACTAATTGTGTTAGATTGTTTTCAGGTACATTAGTTGCTATAGTTCCTTTGTGAACTTGCTTTTGCTTTGCTTGATAGCTTGAGCATTGAGGTATAATGTCTCTAACTTCATGTTGTCTGGAAGACCTGGCCTGTTATTTGGTCAGGCACCTGTCTGAAGTCCTCCTTAAGAGGCAATGCTTGTGATTGTTTATCTTTGTCCCTAAGCAGGAAAAGACCTTTGATAAGGCAATTGGCAGAACACAAGAGATGTGCAATCCATCTCCTGCTATTCAGTTGAGTCATCCCTTTGCTCACACAACTGGTGTTGATGCATTGTGGATATTAACCCAAGATCCTTGTACAGTTGTGTCAGACATATGTGTAGAAGGGTTTCCACTTTCTGAACCCACACATTCTTTTGTCTGAAGCTCTCCCAGGCCAGGGATAAGAGCTGTGAAGTCTTATCTTCACTTCCCATTTCATCTGCTTCACCCTAACTCTCAATGTTAGGGTTAAGAGCTAACATCACCCGATTACAGTTGGCTTGTGTTTCACAGCCTAACCCTTGTGTGAGCCCACTTTGTGTGTATATAGTGTGTGCTATTTGCGTGATTGTTTGCTTTGCCTGTGCTGTTTAGGATAACTTGCTCCCTGTGCAAGTTAGATAGCAACCTTAACTTAGGGATGATATGCATGATAACATCTAGGCTCGAGTCGTAGTCTCCCTAGTGGTGTCTCCCTTTGTATCTGGTTAGGCTAGTCCTGTGTCCCCGCGTAGGGGAACTACGTCACCCTGATCCTCATACCAGATGAGGTACGTAAGCAGGAGATGAGCTGATCTCTCCGGGCGCCCTTTTTGTTTTGCCTTTGTGTGTGTTAGGAGATGGATGTAAGACCAGCGATTGGCATTCCGTATCCTATTGTTGTGTGCTTGGAGTCCGATGTAAGTCCAGCGATTGGCATTTGGTTTCCAGTGTGTGTGTGTGTTTTGGTTCGGAGTCTGATGTAAGTCCAGCGATTGGCATTCGGTTTCCAGGTTTGCCTTGTTTGTGCGGAGTTTGACGTAAGTCCAGCGATTGGCGGTCGATTTCCTGTGTTGTTTTGTTTGGCGTGCGTTAGCCGAGCTACGAGTGCTCTGATTCTTCTTTAGTCCGAGAAGATACGTATGCATAGGATGCGACATCCTAGCGAGCACGTTTCCCCCTAGCCCGAACTACGTGGACTCTGATGTCTATGCCTGATAGACTATGTAGGCCCAGGATGCGATATCCTGCCGAGTTAGTTTCGTTTGTTTTCTTGTGTCTCTTTCAGCTAGTGTTTGTGTTTATGAGCAGCGTTTTAGCAACCGTTTTGCTTCCTCTTGTGCGTGGATCCCGTCGAGTACGACGGATGCGTAGGGGTGCTAATACCTTCCCTTCGCATAACCTACTCCCGATCCCATTCTCTTTGGTCGCGAGACCATGTCTTTCCCAGGTTTACTTCGAGCGTTTCCTTTCCCTCTTTTGGGATAAATAACGCACGGTGGCGGCTCTGTTGTTTTGTTTTCCCGCCGGTTTTTCGCGTAATGCGACAGAGAGTCCTGATGGACATGAAATTGCAAGAGGATGAATGGGTAAGAACTCGGTATGAGGAGTTGAGCCTGATCGAGGAAAAGAGGCTGGCAGCCATCTGTCATGGGCAGTTGTACCAGCAGCGGATGAAGCGTGCTTTTGACCGAAAGGTACGACCTCGTGTGTATCACGTAGGTGATATGGTGCTGAAAAGGATCCTTCCTCCTCAAAACGATCGTAGGGGCAAGTGGACACCTAATTATGAAGGTCCATTCGTGGTAAAGAAGGTTTTCTCTGGCGGAGCCTTGTTGTTAACGACCATGGATGGCGAGGATTTTCCATCCCCTGTGAATGCAGACGCAGTTAAAAAATACTTCGTATAAAGAGACCCGCTGGACGAAAAGAATAAAATAGTCCAGGCAAAAATGGGCATCCCGGCGAACCGAAAAAAGAAAAATGGTTCGGGCAAAAATTAGGGATAAAAAGAAAAACTGTACACCCGGCAAGTCGAAAACCCCACAAGGGCGACTTGGGCAAAAAAGGGTATCCCGGTGGACTGAAAACCGGAAAGGGCGGTCGAGGCAAAAGAGGGATTGAAACGAACAACTGCGTCTAGCATGATCGTTTATATTTTGGATATGACATGGATAATTCCCGGCAGGGATCGGTCTGAAGCGTCTTGTTTAGAAGGCAGAAAGCAAGGAGAGTTTGAGGACATATGGGGTGTAACCGAGTTGGAACTCGATGAGATCACGGTTTTCACATTGCCATTAGGATAGATTTTCCTTTTGTGCGCAATTACCTCTTTTCAGGAATTGCTTCCTTTGTATTGCTCAGTTATGAGCCACACCTTTTCAATCAATAAAATGCATATTCAGTCAAATAATTTTGTTTTTGTTTTCATTACCGCTTTGATTGCAAAATCATCCGTTTATTTTGATAAAGAATCTTTGCATTTTGATACATGGAGGTCCCTTCCTATTCATGCTTATATGATATAAAGCTTGAAATCTTATTCGGAAGGTTGAGTGACCCAAGTGTTGAAATTTTGGCACGCTTGGGGCACGTTTTTATCTAACGATCTCTTTTGCAGGTGTTGTTAGATATTTTCACTCACTTGCAGGTTGTGATGTGAAGCCTTTTTGACAAAGGATCCCCGGGGAGTCCAATCAGGGACAAGGGATCGAAGAATGGTGAAAAGACGACGAAAGACGTGCGACGATCTTGGAGTATTAATCAAGAAGACTCTTCAAAGTCTGAGGACTGGAAGGTTTGTATGAATCCAGGGGGTTCGATCTCCGTAGAGTACGGAGAATTCGAGGATACAAGGTGATGAATTAGAAAAGTCCAGACGAGTCTGAGAGCTCTCAAAAGTGGAAAGCTGACACTGGATTTGGATGTTGAATACCAGGGTTCGACGAGTCGACGGGTGTTCTGTGCCAGGATTTCCTTGTTTCCCCGAGCAGAGTTGGGATTGTTACCTCCCCGGCAGATTTAAGGTCTGTGTCTTCTCTAGCAGAGTCGGGATTGTTACCTCCTCAGCAGGTTTGAGATCGGTGTTTCCTCAGCAGCCAGGCCTGGAGATTACTATTTCCCCAGCAGAGGTGTCCGTTGCTAGTTTTTTTTCCCCAGCAAGTCAAAGATTGTTGTTTTCCCCGCAGTGTGTGTTGGTGGTTTCTTCCCCAACGAAGTCCCCAAGTGGATCGGGTTCAGTGGAGGTCATCCCTGGTAAGGGTTGTCCTTTCCCCAGCAGCGGTGCTATTCCCCAGCAGGGTGGAGATTGGAGCGTTAGCGAGTTTCTCAGCAGAGTGCCTCGAGCTCTCCAGAAGAGTCCCTTTAGGGGGATACTTTTTATGCATTCATCATGTAGATAAGCATAGCATATTGCATAGCTAATTGCATAGCATTTCCATGATTATGGAGCATTACGCTAAAAAATCATCATGCATCAGCATTGCAAGTATAAGCTAGTCTCAAACCGTGGTTGCTGTTTGAGAGGTGGTTTTGCCAGAGGGTGAAGGTGTTACTCTGAGGAGTTTGGCATCATGATTTTGAATCAACCAGTATTCCCCAGTAGTGCGATATTGGAGGAAGGATTTCTGTCAGGCGGAGATGGAAGTGATAATCCAAGAAGTTTCGGGGTCCAAAAAGAAAAGTAAAGAGAGAAAAATCCCCAGCTGAGCGCAAATTGCTCGTTTGCTAGGGTTGAATAGAGGATAGCATATTCATGGTTTGTTATCCCCAGCATGGGTCATTGGCACGCGTGCCGCCTCATTTATCACTGTCCTTTATTTCTGCCGATGTCGCCAGGCATGACAAGTTTTTCGGGTATTTAGACCGATATGGCGTTCAGGCCAAGTTTCCGGTGTTCAGGCCGAGGTGGGTGTTCAGACCAAATTTTCCGATTTTTAGATCGAAGAAGTTTTTGACGATCAGGTTGAAGTACTTGCGGCATTCAGGCCAAGTTTCCGGTGTTCAGGCCGAGGTGGGTATTCAGACCAGTTTCCGATTTTCAGATTGAAGAAGCTTCCGAAGTTCAGATCGATGCAGCTTGCGGCATTCAGGCCAGTTTTCCGGTGTTCAGACCGAAGTGGTATCTAGACCGAAGTGGTATCCAGACTAAAATGGCATTCAAGCTAGTTTTTCGAGCGTTCAGGCCAATCTCTTGATGATTAGACCGGCATTAATACTCTCATGTTCCTATGCTCAGTATTCAAACTGACGAACGGCGTTCAGGCCATGGTGGTTCCTGTGTTATCATTTATTTTGGTATCCAGGTCAACGTTCCTTTTCGGTACTCAGGCCGACTTTCTCCGTACCAGGCAGATTCTTCTTTTGAGATTGCTTCTTTTCCGATTCTGACAGGCATTGTTAATTATTTCCCATCAGAGCGCAAATTGTTCGTCTGTTCTTGGTATTCAATCACTCTTCACCCTGATCATCTGAAAGCCGAGGTTGTTCATATCGACAGGTTCACAGTGGATTGAATAGGGGCAGCTGTAACACCTCAAAATTGCCCTCCTCTCTTGGGACTAGCTTAGCATATTGCATTTCATTTTTTAGGGCATTAGGCATTTGCATATTGCATATCATGAGAAAATAGACAAGTCATCCTCCTAAGTCTTTCTCAGAAGATAGAGAGGTTAAGTGATGCAAGCCTGAGGATCTCATAAATTGATCATTAGCCATCTGAGGGTTGCTCTTCAATTAGGGTTTCTTGGTTCCTCAAGGAGGTTGAGTATTATCTTGGTTGAAATGGTACATCATCATCATCATGGTTCATTATTTCTGATCATGTTCTTTGGGATTAGGGTTTTGACCTCTGGTCAACCCTAATCAGTTGCATTATACCAATCAGGGATTTTCAAGGAGATGAGGGCTTTCTTGAGAAGGAGATCATCATATAATTTTATTGAGCTTGTATAAGCTAGGGTTTCATTTTGGAGCCATTTCATCAAGTGGTTCAGGCTCAAAATCATCTGTGCATGTTCAAGTCATTTGTCAACCATAAAAGTCAACAGAAAGTCAACTGAGGGCTAGGAGGTGGAGAAATGAGTTTCAACATCTCATTCATGTTCAAATGGGGCTTATTCATCATGTCAAATGCATATCTTGAAGAATTTGAGGTCAAGTCAAAAGTTTCCAAAAATGGAAAGTGACCTATAATTGAAAGTTTCCCAAAATGGAAAGTTTTTGGTTCAAATTCAACTTGATCTTGCATCCTCAAAGAAGCTTCAAATGAATTTTTTCCCAACATGAAAGTTGAAGATCTCTCTCTCCCATTTCCAAAAAGTCCAAGATCATGAACTTATGATGAATGGTTGAGGAGATATGATCCAATCATTGTCAAGTGTGCATGGAACTTCAAATGGCCATAACTTTTGATTCATAATTCCAAATTTGGGGGTTCTTTTTGCAAAATGCTTGTCATGGCATGAGGTTTCCAAAACATCCATTACATTGCATGAATTTCCATCACATAATCATTTGCTTATCCATGAAGATTTTGGAGGGAAATTCATAAATTTAAAAATGGTGCATCATGGGAACAAATGACCATTGCTAGTATGTGCATGGAGTGTTTTTAAGTGCATTTGATCATTGGTTTGGTACTGTTCACGTTTGGAATTGCCATGCACCACGAAATTTCCAATTTTTGCCATGCATCCTTATTTTGCTTAATCTCTAATTAACTTTGATTAATTTTAATTAAAATAGGATTATGACATGGTATATATAGATAATTGTAACAGAATTTGGAGAGGTTAATCACAATTCACCATTTCTAGATCTAAGAATTTTTTTCCCTCCAAAACTTTCTTTCAATCTTAATTCAAATTTTTCTCACATAAACCTTGAATCTTCTTCCATATTCTGGTTCTCTAGTGTTGATTTAGCAGAGATCAAGCCTTGGATCATCAAGTTTGGACCAGAATTGTGCATGTGAAGCTCAAGAACATAACCATGGCATTTGAGATTTAATCAAGATCTACACGTTTCCAAGCCTCAATTTCATCATCAAACTTCATAACAAGTGATTTGGAGTGGATTTGCATGCTTGCTTGGCCTTGGATCTGCAGAATTCGCCAACTGTACTTCAAGAGGTCACATTTTTTATCCTCTTAATTCTCTATTTTATGTACATAATCTTGTAGATCTTGTTATGGTGAGAATTCTGATATAAATTTTGTGGAATTTGGATGAAAATTGAGTGAGATATGATGATTTCAAGTTTAGATCTAGAAACTTCTTTGCTTCGATTCAGAAAATCCATGGAGATTTAGGCTTAGATAATATGATATTTGAATTCTACATTGAAAGAGCTTTCCAACGATATATAATTTGTAAAATTCTGAGCAATTATGGAATTTCTGGAAATTTGAGGATGAACATTCATCATCTTCATCATGAAGAAGATGAAGATGCATGCATAACGACGAATTCTGGAAAAATTGCGTCGGTTCTTTGCAAATAGCGGCGGTTTGAACCGTCCAAATTTGCGTAGGCTTAGGGTTTTAGGAAATGAGGTCGTTTTGCCTCAACGCAGTTTTCAAATCTTCATTCCATTTTTCATGTTTTCCCTCCAAATGCCATGCTTTGTTTATTTTTGAATTCCATTTTGTATGCTAACTTCATAAAATCATATAAAATTGAAAAATGCTCCAAATCACTCCCAATTTTTTGCACAATGTTCTTTGTGATGTCTAGTTTTTTATGATCAAGAGTTTGAAAGTTTTGCATGGCTGTAATTTTATTGGCTCTAGGTTGATTGAACAACATGTGCATTTATGACCTTGCCTTACTCTTCCTATCATGAAATGCTTGTTTTTAATCCAATGAACTTGAAATTTTACATGCTGATTCTAGACATGTTAATGGATGTTTTAGGCTTGGTTTGGTATTTTTCTCATGTACCAATTCTGTTTTATGCTTGTGTTTGCATGGTGTGACAATTTGTGTCACACAATTTGATTGTCTTGCTTGTGCAATTTGATTTCCATGCCAAATGACTTCTAATGCTTCTGATTTTTTGCATGACGAATGTTTTGGATGTGTTGAATGCTCATGAATGTTTCCAGAATTATTTGAATCATTTCTGTTTTGATTGGGAATTTTCTTTATTAATGTTCAAATACATGCCTTGAATTGGACATTGACTTCTCTTGCCTATTACATGAACTTGCATGATGATTTTGGTTTGATCCTTTTTAGGAATTGTTCTTGATTGAATAAACATGCTTTGTGTTGAATGTCAAGTTCTGTTTTGGCTTTTTGATCCCCTTTTGACCCTAGGCTTTGACCTAGTGGTTTGTTACTCACATTTGAGTTGTGAATTTCAGGTTCAAGTATACATCTCCATGGTTGATGTTGCTCCTTCATTTGTGCTTGATCATTTGTTATTGTTGGCTAACATTTTCTGTTTTGTAGGCCTTGATGATGGTTCACTTGTGTTTATGGCTCATGTGTTGCATATTGGGTTGTCTGTCTGATATTGACTGTCGTTGACTATTGTCTGAATATTGTACTGATTGGTTTAGCTGTTTCCATAGGTACCTAAGTTGCTTTAAGTTCATTTGAACTTTGCTTTGCTTGCTTGTGGTTGGCATACCACTTAGGTATAATCCCTTAATCTTCATGTAGTCTGGAAGACCTGTCATGTTACTTTGGCAGGCACCTGTCTGAAGCCCTCCTTAAGAGGCAATGTTTGTGGTTGTTTAATTTTGTGCCAAGCAGGTTAAGTCCTCTTAAGAGGCAATTGGCAGATAAAAGGGATGTGCAGTCCATCCCCTGCTATTCAGTTGTGTCATTCACTTTGCTCACACCATGTGTTGATGCAATTTGAATAAGAACCCAAGATCTTGTTGTGTCGGTCATGTGGAGAAGAGTTCCTACATTCTGAACTCCCACACTTTCTATTTGATTCAAGATCTCCCAGGCCAGGGATAAGAGCTATGAGGCATAACCCTCATCTCCATTTCATCTGCTTCACCCTAACTCTCAATGTTAGGGTTAAGAGCAAAAAACACCCCATTCCAATTGGCTTGTTTCTACAGCCTAGCCTTGTATGAGCCACTTGTTTGCATATAGTGTGTGTGCTTGCTCTTTTGTGAATGCTTGTTTGCTGTTTATTTGCTATTTCAACTTGCTGCCTGTGCGAGTTAGGATCTGTTAGATACCTCAACCTAGGACCATTGTGGATTGCATGATAACTATTAGGCTCGAGTCAGTCTCCCTTTTAGTTTGTCATTTCCCAGTCTCTGGTTAGGATAGAGATTTTTCCCCTATTAAGGGGAACTACGTTGCCCTGATCCTCATACCAGATGAGGTACGTAGGCAGGAGTGTCGCATCACGCGAAAAACCGGCGGGAAAAACAAGAACAACAGAGCCGCCACCGTGCGTTATTTATCCCAAAAGAGGGAAAGGAAACGCTCAGAGTAAACCTGGGAAAGAAAATGGTCTCGCGACCAAAGAGAATGGGATCGGGAGTCGGTTATGCGAAGGGAAGGTATTAGCACCCCTACGCATCCGTCGTACTCGACGGGATCCACGCACAATAGGAAGGAAAAATGGTTGCTAAAACACTGCTCAAACACACACACATACTGGCTGAAAGAGACACAAGAAAACAAAAGAGACTGACTCGGCAGGATATCGCATCCTGGGCCTACTTAGTCTATCAGGCATAGACATCAGAGTCGAAGTAGTTCGGACCGGGGAAACAGCACATGCTCGCTAGGATGTCGCATCCTATGCATACGTATCTTCTCGGACGAGAGAAGAATCAGAGCATTCGTAGCTCAGCTGACACGCACACAAACAAACACAAACAAAGGCAAACGTGGAGCCTGAATGCCAATCACTGGACTTACATCAACATCCGAACCAAAACACACACAAAGAGGCAAACGTGGAGCCTGACTGCCAATCACTGGGCTTACATCAGCATCCGAACCAGACAAACCCACACTAGAACCCGAATGCCACTCGATGGACTTACATCAGCTTCCAAGCACACGACAACACAAAACAAAGACACAGGCGCCCGGAGAGATCTGCTCATCTCCTGCCTACGTACCTCATCTGGTATGAGGATCAAGGCGACGTAGTTCCCCTACAGAGGGATAAAGGACTAGCCTAACCAGATAACAGAGGGAGACACAACTAGGGAGACTACGACTCGAGCCTAGATGTTATCATGCAAAATCATCCCTAAGTTAAGGTTTCTAGCTAACTTGCACAGGAAGCAAGCCTATCCTAATCATGACTTGCACAGGAAGCAAGCCACACCTAACTTGCACAGGAAGCAAGCTAAAGCAATCACACAAGCACAAGTAGCACACACTATATGCAAGCAATGGGCTCAAACAAGGTCAGGTTTTAGTCGAGGGGTCATATCAACCTCAACAAACAAACCACTGGAACTGGGTAGATGTGCTCTTAACCTTGCCATTGAGGGGCTAAGGTGAAGCAGATGAAAGGTGAGTGAAGATAAGACTTCACAGCTCTTATCCCTGGCCTGGGAGAGCTTAAGACAAGAATGTGTGGGTTCAGAAAGTGGGAACCCTTCTACACATTTAAAACTGACTCAACTGTACAATTGTACAAGATCTTGGGTTTGTATCTGCAATGCATCAACACAGCGATGTGAGCAAAGCAGATGACACACAGAATAGCAGGGGATAGGTTGCATATCCCTTGGGTTCTGCCAATTGCCTCTTCACTTAGGAGGTCTTTGACTCTGTACAAGGACAAATGTAAACAGTCACAAACATTGCCTCTTAAGGAGGACTTCAGACAGTTGCCTGGCCAAGTAACAGGCCAGGTCTTCCAGACTACATGAAGATTAGAAATATACCTCAATGCAAATTGCTTATACAAGCAAAGCAAAGCAAAAAGTTCACAAGGAACTGAGCAACTAAAAGCACCTGAAATAGTCAAGCAGACGTTAGTATGTAACTTCAAAACAAAGCAAAAGGAAACAGACATCAACAGTTAATCATAAGCAAGTGAATGTGCAAGGCACAAGGCTCAAGGCATGTGAGCCAAGCCACCTACAAAACAAACAAGTTAATCAATGATATTCAAGCAAGCTCAATCAAAAAGAATTGGTCTCATTGGTCATTTGTTGGTCAACCTGAAAACATGAGCTCAAAGGTGAGTAACAGGACCACTAGGGCAAGCCTAGGGTCAAAAGAGAATGAAAAAGTTAAAACAGCAAAAGGCAAGTATCCAAAATCATGTTCAAACAATCAAGAAACAAAACCAATTGGTTTCACATTCATATCAATCATCATCATCATTTCATGAACAAATTAGGTCAAGACATGGCATATAGAAGCTCATAGAAGTCAACAACAAGACTTAACTCAAAAGCAATCTCAAACATTTCCAAAAATCATCAAATAAATCATGATCAATCACAACCCATAGCAAGGTAAGCATGTCAAATTTCATGTCATTTGGACAAATGGAAGGCAGTCAATGAAAATCAGAAAGTCAAAGCAATTTTGAACATGCTCAAAGAAGTCAACCAATCATGCATCAACTTGAAAAATTCATAAATCAGAGATGGCATATGATAAATGAATGGGACTAAAACCATGGCAAAGATTAAGATGTCTAGTTATCTCATGTAAAATTTCATGTCCATCTAATAAAGTATGAGCATTTCACAAATGAAATGGGAACAAGTGTCACAAAAAGTCAACATAAGACCAAACAGGGGACAACAATCTCAATCAAATTGGAAAATGCCATAAACAAATCCAAAAAAAATCACATGTTAGCTAGACATACAAGAGTAGGTTCATGCAAAAATTTAGATCAATTGGAGGTCGAGAAGCATGGTATCAAAAATCAACAAGTTGCACATCAATGGTGTGACACAAATTGTCACACCCTACTTCAAAAATTCACAACTCACAATCCAGATAAGATAAATTCACAAACTCTACATAAAAATAAACATGAAAGTGTCTAGTTTGTTCTCAAAAAGTTTCAAGTCCATAGGATAAGTCATGACTATTTCACAAAGGTTTTGGTGGAATGTGCAAGAAATGGATACATGAACAAAACCCTAGCACCATTTAAAAAACCAAACATCCAAAAATCTTGGAAAAAACATGATAAAAAAGTAGAGATCAAGCAGAGTATGATGCAAAAAATTTCATGAAATTTGGAATTAAAATGGATGAGTTATGAATTTTGTAAGTTGTTGAATCAAAATGAAATAAATATTGAACAAATAAAATGAATTAATGGATTTATTTAAATAAAATGGGACGGAATGGCATAATTGTAATTCTAGGATTCACTAAATCAAACGCTGCCGTTTTGGGCCATGAAACGGAATGTTTTCATTGGTGCATGAATGAACAGTGACATGCAACACGTGAGAAATATGAAATCTGGGCAAGGCATACAGAACTAGGGTTTTGGATGAACATCATGCATCTTCATCATCCCCAAATCGATCCATCCAATTTTTTTTCCAGAAATCTCAATTAGACATACAGAAATGATCAGCAAGCTTCAACTAACATGAATCTACCATCAATTTTCATTAAAACACAGCATAACTCAAGAATCGAGCACACATATATTTCATCATCAAACTTGTTCAAGAACAAATTTCCCAGAAATGAGTAATGAGCATATCATTAGAACCATCAAACAGCATACATTACAAATCCAACAACCAAACACATTGATTCGAGCTCATATGGAAGAATCAAGCAAAACATCATTTGAACATCAATCTTTAAAACCAAATTACTCATCCAATACTTGACCATTTTTAGTGATTTAAAGTCCACAACAACCAGCTAAGTGAGATCTATACAGTGCACAACATTATTTCAAGAAATGAGGGATTCGAAATACCTACCAAATTTGAAGAACTGAGTTGGATTGTGGTTGTCTGGTCTCCAATGGTTGAAACAGGTGCACCTTAGGCTTCTACAAGATGGATGGAGGAAGAATCTTGGCTCAGGACAACTTGAAATGACTTCAATCGAACTTTGCCATTAATGGTGCTTTGCAAAAACAGTCGGGAAAATGAGCTTACAGTTGTGGAAACAATGTTGCAATGAGCTCACAATGATGTTTGGATGATGAAACAACAAAGGCAAGGTCGGGTTCTTTGGAAGTTTTTTGGCAGAAATTGAAAATGGCAAGAAATGAGGTTTTGAGAGAGTGAGTGAATTTTCTGTGTTTGTGTGGCTGCTAGGGTTTCTTTCAGCAGAAAAATGATGAATATATACTCTGTTTAATGGTACTGATCAAGGTTCATGAAAAAGTGGAATGGAGTTGGTGAAAAGTGTCCTTTTGCCAATTTTCAAGCAAGTTGGTGATGGGTGTGTGTACTGCACGAAAATGGGCTTTGAACATGTCCAAAATATGATTTCTGAACATATTTGATTGGTAGAATTGGTTGGAAGTGGTTAATTTTGAAACTCATTTTTCAACCTCACTTGAAATTAATTCAAGCAAGTTCAAAAAGGCCATTTTGATCCATGAGGTTTTGGTGCATGAGGGTTACATTTTTGGAAAGAGGAGGTCAAATGTGACTTGTTGGAAAAAACCTCACCAAATTTGGCCAAATGGTTTGAGAGATATGGCCTTTTGAAGTTCAAGAATTTTTGAAAATGAATTGATCATATCTTGCTAACCATACATGGGAATTGAGAGTTCTTGGACTTTTTAGAAATGGGAGAACAATATCTTCAACTTTCATGTTGGGAAAAAATTCATTTGAAGCTTGTATCATGATGTAAGTTTGGGATCAAGAAGTTTCCATTTTTGGCAAGTTTCAGTTACAGGTCCAGTTTCTATTTTTGGAAATTTCTGATCTGGCTTCAAATTCTTCCATGATGGTGTTTGACATGATATATGAGGCCTATATGGACATGAATGAGCCCTCTCAAACCAAATCTCACCATCAAAACCATAAAATCAGGCCCAGTTGACCATGGTTGACTTTTTAGGGTTTCTGATGGACTGTGCATTGACTGATGACTTCTGAGCATCCAATCCTTGACCAAAACACTTCAAATGGATCCCCAAGTCATGTGAACATGTTGGACCAACCCTAGGGCCTTGTTTCAATGAAAATTGCACTTGCTTGCTTGACTGACTGATCTCCTGACCAGTTTGACCTAATTCTTCTGACTGGCTTGCACTTGAGGCAAAGGGACAATGCAATGTTATGTAGTGGACCATGTTATGTTATGACCTAATATGAGAATGTATGTACAATGATAGGTGCAAATTTGAGGTGCTACAGCTGCCCCTATTCAATCAGCTGGGAACCCGAATGGATGAGAGCAACGGCTGTCAGACTTTCAGGGTAAACAGGGATTGAATACCAAGAACCGTAGAAATTTGCACTCTGCCGGATATGATACAAGAAGAACCACGTCATTTACTGATGACGCCTGCAATTGACAACTTCAGAAAAGCGAAACCATTTACCGATGGTTAAAAACTGGAAACTTGATATTTACCGACATCAACTTCGGCAAGACCATTTACCGATGGCTGCTGGGAAACAACTCTGATGTAAAAAGGAAGCAAGACCATTTACCGATGGTGGTTTCAAAGAAACTTGATATTTACCGATATCAACTTCAGCGAGACCATTTACCGATGGCTGCTGCAACTGGGAATTCGATATTTACCGATATCGAAGAAAACTGGGCCATTTACCGATGGCGTCTCCACTTGAGGAGGAACAAAATCTTTGTGGAGTAATCAGACAAGACGTTTACCGACGACTTCTGGGGATCTTGATTTTATCAACAAGGAAACAAAGCATGACTAGACATTTACCGATGACTGGGATGAGACTCGACGTTTACCGACATCGAAAGATGATGTTTACCGACATCCAAAAACGACCAGACATTTACCGATGACTGGGGAACACCTCACTAAGGGAAAAAACAAATATTTGCAACTGGAAACCAGATAGGACATTTACCGATGACTCTACTGGGGATCTCTAGCTGGGGATTATCAGACATTTACCGATGACTGCAGAAAAGACTCGATGTTTACCGACATCGAAAGATGATGTTTACCGACATCAAAAAATGACCAGACATTTACCGATGACTGGGGAGAAAACCCGATGTTTACAGACACCGAAACAATGGTGTTTACCGACACCAAAAATGATGACCAGACATTTACCGATGACTGGGGAGAATACCCGATGTTTACAGAAACCGAAACAATGGTGTTTACCGACACCAAACAAAGAAACACACGTGGGTGCTGGCATGACACTTACCGGTATCACAAGAACGTCATCTTAGATATGTCAAGGCAAGGTTGACCACTTGCTGGGGATCTCACTGGGGAGAAACAAACTTTCCGTCCTCGGACGGGTGAGGAAATAAACCTCTCTGGGGAATATCAATCCTGAGTGCTGTCAGGAGCCACTGTAGCAGGCGTGTTGCACCGATGTTGAACAAAATGATCCGCCTCTGCCGGGGATATTGTCTGATTGGGTTAACACATGAATGCATATGTTTGAATTTTTCTATGGCGTAATGCTCCATATTGAATGGGAATGCTACGCAGTTTGAGGATGCAATGATCACTAAAATGCAAAAATGCAAAAATGATGAAAAACTCCGGCTGGGGAGCCAAAACTGATCGGGTACTCCAACTCTGCGGGGAGACTCTGCAGGGAGAGCAACGACTTCTCACTCATGTTGGAGAATAACACTGCTGCTGGGGAAAGGTAAACTCCGCTGGGGATATCCTTCAGTCCACAGATAGGATAAATGCTGGAGATAAATTTCAATGAACCTGCCTCACTCGGGGAGGAAATCGGCAAATACAGGCCTGCTGGGGGATAGGCAATCCTTAGATCTGTTGGGGAATAGAAGGCACTATCCACAGACGTCTCCGCAGGGGAACATAGCTCTGATAGCTTCCAAACTTGCTTGGGGAAAATATCTGCTGAGGAAACGTCCTCACAGATGCCAACCTGAAAAACAGCACAACAAAATGCCCCCAGGGGATACATGGACAAGATACGCTCAAGTGTCCTCGACATTCAAAATGATTTTCAAATGTTTCATCTTTTTGCACGTTATTGTGTAGCCTTCATGTTCTTATATGCAATGCTTATCAAAAATTCGGACATTTTTGCAAACAAAACAGTAAAAATAAAAACAAAAGAGCCATTTATCTGAATAACGACTTTTATTGATTGAAAATGCGCCTGAAAAGGCAAATACATTGGGAGGCAATTCCTAGAAAGAGGTAATTGCGCACAAAAGGAAAGATCTATCCTAATGGCAATGTGAACACGGCATCCACTATTTCCCAATTCTGTTATAACTCACAGATCATCAGTTTTCCTCCCAACTCCTTGCTTTCTGAGAAGAATGACTGGACGGATCACATCTTTCGAGATGGCAGACGACAAAGCTCGATGAAGTACAGACAACTCAGACTGTAGTCTTCGCTTTAATCCCTCTTTTGGCTGGATCGCCCTTTCGGGTTTTCAATCCACCGGGATACCCATTTTTGCCTAAGCCGCCCTTGCGGGTTTTCGACTTACCGGGTGTACAAATTCTTTTCATTTTATCCCTAATTTTTGCCCGAACCTTTCCTTTCTGTTTTTGGTTCGCCGGGATGCCCTTTTTTTTCCTGGACTCTTTTTTTTTTCTTTTTGTCCAGCGGGTCAATTTATGCGAAGTATTTTTTGACTACATCTGAGTTAACAGGAGACGGAAAGTCTTCACCATCCATAGTTGTAAGCATCAAGGCTCCACCGGAGAATACCTTTTTCACAACATATGGACCTTCATAATTAGGAGTCCACTTGCCCCTGTTATCTGCACCGGGAGGGAGGATCCTCTTCAAAACTAGATCACCGATCTGATAGCTTCGAGGACGCACTTTCTGATCAAAGGCTCGCTTCATCTTTCGCTGATACAACTGTCCATGGCATACAGCTGCTAGCCGTCTCTCTTCGATAAGGCTCAACTCGTTAAACCTTGTTCGAATCCACTCGGCTTCGTCCAGCTTGACATCCAATAAAACTCTCAGAGAAGGAATCTCCACTTCAACAGGTAGGACAGCCTCCATACCATACACAAGGGAGTAAGGGGTTGCCCCGGTCGACGTACGTACTGAGGTACGGTACCCATGCAAAGCGAAAGGCAGCATCTCATGCCAATCCTTGTACGTAACGACCATCTTCTGCACAATCTTCTTGATATTCTTGTTCGCCGCTTCTACAGCACCATTCATCTTCGGTCTGTAAGGAGAAGAATTGTGATGTTCAATCTTGAAATCTTTACAAAGCTCTTTCATCATCTTGTTATTGAGATTCGAACCATTGTCAGTGATGATTCTCTCCGGAACTCCATAACGACAGATGATTTCTTTCTTGATGAACCGGGTAACCACTTGTTTGGTAACGTTAGCATAGGAAGCTGCTTCCACCCATTTGGTGAAATAGTCAATTGCTACCAAAATGAAACGATGTCCATTCGAAGCAGTAGGCTCAATCTTCCCAATTATATCAATGCCCCACATGGTAAACGGCCAAGGCGAATTCATGACATTCAGAGGGCTTGGTGGTACATGCACCTTATCAGCATAAATTTGACACTTATGGCACTTCCGAGCATACTTGAAACAATCGGATTCCATAGTCATCCAGTAATAACCCGCTCTCAACAATTTCTTAGCCATTGCATGTCCGCCGGCATGAGTACCGAAGGAACCTTCATGAACTTCCTGCATTAACATGTCCGCCTCGGGTCTGTCCACACATCTGAGCAAGACCATGTCAAAGTTTCTCTTATACAGCACATCATCCTGATTCAAATAGAAGCTTCCAGCTAGCCTTCTCAGGGTTTTCTTGTCATTCTTCGACGTACCTTCAGGATACTCCTGAGTCTTGAGGAAGTTCTTGATGTCATAATACCACGGCTTCTCATCAATCACAACAGACTCGACTGCAAACACATACGCAGGCCTCTCGAGTCGATTCACCGCAACATGTGGCACATGATTCCACCAATGAACTTTGATCATAGAAGACAAAGTTGCCAAAGCATCAGCCATCTGATTCTCATCCCGGGGGACATGATACAACTTCACCTTCTTGAAGAACGTCAGTATTCTTCTGGTGTAATCTCTATACGGAATCAAATGCGGCTGATTCGTATTCCAATCTCCATTGACTTGATTGACCACTAGAGCGGAATCTCCAAATATATCAAGAGTTTTGATCCTCAGATCAATGGCTTCTTCTATCCCCATGATACAAGCCTCATACTCAGCTTCGTTGTTGGTGACGTCAAACGTCAATCTGGCAGAAAAAGGTATATGAGCACCTTTAGGATTGATCAGCACTGCCCCAACACCGTTACCGTTCATATTCACAGCCCCATCAAACATCAGTGTCCATTTGTCATCTGGATCCGGTCCCTCCTCGACAAGAGGCTCTTCGCAATCTTTCATCTTAAGATACATGATGTCTTCATCAGGGAATTCAAACATCATAGGCTGATAATCTTCAATCGGTTGCTCGGCGAGGTAGTCTGACAGAATACTACCTTTGATGGCCTTTTGTGACGTGTACTGAATATCATATTCTGTTAGAATCATCTGCCAACGAGCAACGCGTCCGGTGAGAGTCGGTTTCTCAAAGATGTACTTCACTGGATCCATCTTAGAAATCAACAAGGTAGTATGGTTCAACATATACTGCCTCAGTCGGCGAGCAGCCCAGGCCAAAGCACAGCAAGTTTTCTCGAGCAGTGAATATCTTGTTTCACAGTCGGTAAACTTTTTGCTAAGGTAGTATATGGCATGCTCTTTTCGACCAGACTCGTCATGCTGTCCCAATACACACCCCCATCGAGTTCTCAGTCACTGACAGGTACATTATCAGAGGTCTCCTTGGAACTGGAGGTATAAGGATTGGAGGTTTCTGTAAATACTCTTTAATCTTGTCAAAAGCTTTCTGACAATCATCATTCCACTTGATCGCCTGATTCTTTCTAAGCAGTTTGAAAATTGGTTCACACGTGGCAGTTAGGTGAGATATGAACCTTGCAATGTAGTTCAATCTCCCTAAAAACCCACGGACTTGCTTCTCCGTTTTCGGCTCAGGCATCTCTTGAATAGCTTTGACTTTTGCTGGATCAACCTCAATCCCTTTCTCACTGACAATGAAGCCTAAAAGCTTCCCTGATCTCACCCCAAACGTACACTTGTTCGGATTCAACCTCAGCTTGAACTTTCTCAAACGGTCAAACAACTTCTGCAAATTAACCAGGTGCTCCTCTTCTGTCTGCGACTTCGCAATCATATCATCTACGTACACTTCAATTTCTTTGTGCATCATGTCATGAAAAAGAGTCGTCATTGCCCTCTGATAGGTAGCACCAGCATTCTTTAGCCCAAATGGCATCACCTTATAGCAGAACGTGCCCCAAGGTGTAATGAATGTCGTCTTTTCCATGTCCTCTGGCGCCATCTTGATCTGATTATATCCAGAGAAACCATCCATGAAAGAGAATACCGAGGATTGAGCCGTATTATCAACCAATACATCAATGTGAGGTAAAGGGAAATCATCTTTCGGACTCGCTCTATTCAAATCCCGGTAATCGACACACATTCTGACTTTACCATCCTTCTTCGGCACAGGAACGATGTTGGCCACCCATGGGGGATAACTCGTAACAGCCAAAAAACCTGCATCCCACTGCTTCTGAACCTCTTCCTTGATCTTAGCTGCCATATCAGGACTCGTTCTACGAAGCTTCTGCTTGACCGAAGGACATCCTTCTCTAAGAGGTAATCGATGCACCACAATGTCTGTATCCAACCCAGGCATGTCCTGATATGACCAGGCGAATATCTCCACATATTCTCTCAGCATCTCAATCAGCCTCCTCTTGACAGAGTCTTCTAAAGCAGCCCCAATCTTGATTTCTCTTTTGGCGTCCTCAGTACCCAAATTAACAACCTCCAACTCCTCCTGATGAGGTTGGATGACCCTTTCCTCCTGCTTCAGCAATCTGACCAATTCTGCAGGAAGTTCACAGTCTTCCTCACTCTCCTCTTCAGCTTGGTAGATGGGATGGTCGAAATCATACTGAGCCATAACAGAACTGTTCATAGTGAATGCCATAAGATCGCTTCTGCATGTTTAATGCTTTGTTTTAGAAAAAGAGTTCAATAAAGTCACAAAAAACAAAAACGTTGCCATTTTTATTGTTTTTGAAAAAAGATGAAAACAAAAAATAGAAAGACAGGGATCACAAAGTTTGATTGCAAAAAATGTCCTTCATTAATGATAATCATTAAAACATGATGAGGCCCTACAATGAATCACTACGCCTTGGGCAGATCGTAGGATTTTCATGCAAAATGAAAAAACAACAGAAAATTACTCTGTCAGAAGAGTAACTTGAACCACTTCTTCAGCCGTCCAGTTGTTGATAGACTCCCCTGGTGCACACGAGCGAACCCAGTTGTCCAAATCACAATCACTGTCACAGTCTTCACTACCGGTTGCAGAGACGTCGCCATGATTCATCAGCCCAGCGCTGGTAAAGGTACTCGGACCCGCTTGACCATTCTGCTCTGCTTGGAGAGGCTCGTAACCCACGCCAAATTTGTCTTCTTTGACAGGCAAATCCACCATCTTGCCCCAGCCTTCAGCTTTGCCAGAATCAACAACCTCCTTAGCCTGCTTGTAAGAAGTAATTGAAGCACCTGGCTTCCTCTGCTCAGCGTACGCCACTTTCTCAAGAGCCACAGTCTCAAACGCCTGGCATAAGGTTTCGTGGATCTCGCCATCCACCTCAACATATTTGAACGAGGATAGATGACTCACCAGAATCTCTTCTTCACCGCACACGGTCACAATCTGACCGTTCCAGACATACTTGAGCTTTTGATGGAGAGTCGACGAGACTGCCCCTGCTGCATGAATCCATGGACGCCCCAATAAACAACTATAGGCGGGCTGGATGTCCATAACATAGAAGATGGTATCGAATACCTCAGGACCTATCTTCACAGGCAAGGTAACTTCCCCACACACAGAACGTTTGGATCCGTCGAAAGCAGGAACGATCAGGTCACTGGGAGTAAGCACAAACCCTTCCACATTAATCTTCTTCAGAATCTGCTTAGGCAGCACATTCAGCGACGACCCGGTGTCTACCAATACGTGAGACAACACTGCCCCCTTGCACTCCATGGTGATGTGCAAGGCTTTGTTATGGTTCCGCCCTTCAGGCGGTAAGTCCAGGTTGGTGAATCCTACACCATGCCTGGTGCTCACATTGGCCATCACACCCTCCAGTTGATTGACAGAAATCTCCTGAGGCACGTAAGCCAGATTTAACATCTTCAGCAAGGCATTACGGTGTGCCTCAGAGCACAACAACAGTGAAAGTATAGAAATCTTGGACGGAGTTTGATTCAACTGATCTACAATCTTGTAGTCACTCTTCTTGATTATCTTCATAAACTCCTCCACGTCTTTCTCAAATGAGCCCTCGGGCGCTTCCTTCTGAACAGGTTCTTCCTCAACCACAGCCTGTTTGCCCTTTGACTTGGCAGAAGCCTCAGCATTAGCATCTCTCAAAGGTTGCGGTGCAAACAGGCGACCGCTTCTGGTAAAACCTCCTGAACCCCCTACATTGTCCACAGCCGGACCAACAGTTGCAGGAACTCTATTTGGTAAACCAATTGTCACTGGAGCTTGATTCACTAGTCTCGTCTGACTTTCAGCCCTTCTGTTACTGCGGTAAGCATTATCATACTTCCACGGCACGGCTCTACTATTCTCAACAGCCCTTCTTCCAGATGCAACGATAGTAGTTGGAGCACTGATGGTTACAGGCACGGAAATGGTAACTGGGGTACCATTTGTTGTAGGTGCACTAACGACCCTTTGTCCACGTCCTTCAGACGGTTTAAAGTAAATGGTGATAGTTGACACTGTTCCACGATCTTTTACAGCCCTACTGAATTGCAAACAACCCTCATCCATCATACCCTGGATACCGGCCCTTAACTGGTCGCAACCATTCTCAGATTCGGCACAGCCCAAACAATCCTTATCACAGCCCGAGTAGACACCCCCATTCAGCAGACGGCCCTTCACAACTAGCAGAGAAGTCTGAACATCATCAACATTAACAACCAGATCTTCAGCTTCTTTCCCCTCAATATTGTTCACTCTATGCCCACCATGCTGAGGCATAGGGTTGTTTATAACGTTAGGCACTGGAGCGAAGTTGATCGCCTTGGCATCGATCAAATCTTGGACCTTGTGCTGGAGAGCCCGACACTTCTCAGTATGATGCCCTGGTGCCCCAGAGTGAAAGTCACAACGGACGTTGGCGTCGTACCCAGGAGGCAATACTGTAGGCGGAGCCATTGTACACAACTCAACCAACCCCAACCTGAGTAGTTCGGGCAGCAGTTCGGCGTACGACATGGGTAGCGAATCAAAACGTCGATCAGGCATCCTTTGTCTGGGCTGATACGGACGTTGCTGTTGTTGTTGTTGCGGTTGTTGAACTCTTTGTTGTTGTTGTTGACGAGGTTGAGGTGCCGGAATGGTTACTGCAGCAACTTGACGGTATTCACTTCTACTCTGATCTCTGCGGTGTTGAACAGCATTAGTTTCACCCTCTCTTCGACGAGGTGCCCCAGCAAACGGCTTCTTAGAAGAAGAGGAACCAGCATCTTGGATCTTCCCAGTTTTAATCAAGCTCTCAGTCCTCTCTCCACAAATGACAACATCAGAAAAACTACCGAATGGGCAGCTCCCCATCCGGTCCATAAACACACCCTGAAGAGTACCGATAAACATATCTGTCAACTCCCTCTCCAGCATAGGGGGTTGAACTCTAGCAGCCAGTTCACGCCACCTCTGGGCGTACTCCTTGAAGCTCTCTCCGGATTTCTGACATAGACTCTGCAGCTGAGTCCGGCTAGGCGCCATGTCCATGTTATGTTTATATTGCCTCAAGAAGGCCTCAACCAGATCCCTCCAGCATCGGATCGAATCTCTCTTTAATTCCATGTACCAGTCTAAAGAAGCCCCAGATAGACTATCTTGGAAAAAATACATCCACATCTTTTCATCATCTGTATACGCAGAGATTTTTCGATAATAAGCCTGCACATGGGTGCGAGGGCAAGAAGTACCGTTGTATTTATCGAAGGACGGTGCTTTGAACTTGTAAGGGATTCTCAAACCTTCCACCAACCCCATATTGGTAACATCAAAACCGAGAGAATTCTGACATTCCATAGCTCTAATTTTCTCAGCAAGGGCATCAACTTTACGATCCCTCTCATCAACCCTTCCCAGAACGTCTTCGTCTTCACTGAGCAGAGTGAACATATCCTCTTGTCTGTCAACAATCGGAGCAGGATTACGGGCCGGGGCACGGACTGCTCTGGCATTAGCGGCATCTGGAGCAATAGGTTGACCGTTGATTCGAATACCCCCCAACTCATCACCTACAGCATAGTTGTTGATGGGTACAGCAGCAGCAACATTATTATCATTGACCGGGCCTCCCTCTGGCGGAACATGGTTGACCGGTGGAATTGCAGCCTCTTGTCTCTGAACCATGGCTCGAAGTTCTTCTTGACCTTGTGCAACCCCTTGCATCATATTCATGAACTGGGCCATGTTAGCCTTCATCTCAGCCAACTCAGCTTGAACTTGATCCATACCTCTTTGTTGATTCAGTCTTGTTGAGTAGCGGTGCGGACGTTGATCAGCTATCCTGCCTGAACAGGAACCAAGAGTGAGAAGTCACGACCAAGAACACCTGTTATGCAAAATGATATGAGTATGGTGCTAATGATGCGTATGATGCACATGATATGATGATTCCTCAAGCATTCAAAGAGCCTGAGTCATCCTCAAAAGATGGCAACCTGCAGCAAGAACAACATAGAAGCACAGAAACAACATACACAAGAGTGATGAGTACAAGGTGAAACCAACAACCTCATCTATATGAGTAACAGGATCATACAACAAAGTCGACAAAGAAAATCCAAACAATCGGAGTACAACAATGAATCCCATCCAACAAGCCTGGAGGTGATTCTCAACATACATATCAAAGATTCAAGCTAAGACAAACGGCCTCCCGGAATGAGAGTCTTCAAGTACTGACACTGGTCTATCAACAGGTCACATTCTGAACATTCTGACAAAAGAGTGATCTTCTCCTTCAGTTGTCGTCTAAGCTCTACCACTTCTCCTCCAAGGTGGTTCTCTGATGCCTGTCTCAAGTCTACTTCCTTCTTCAACTGGATGTCTTTATCTCTGAGTTGCTTCTCCAAGTCTCTGATCTTCTTCTGATAGCTGGCCTCAACTTTCTGCAACCTCAAGCACTCCCGGTGTTCTGCATCTAACATGCTCTCCATCTCCTCGTAGGATCTCTTCTTGCTTCTCAGTCTGCTAGCATCTTCTTCTCGCACTCCTCTGAGTTGATGAGCCAAATTCAACCTATCAGCTTTGGCTTTGTACAGCTCCATCTGGGTATCTTGCTCCTTCTCTCTCAAACGGCGATTCTCCATCAAGGCTTGCTTGTAGTGCTCCGCAGGCACACTCTCAGCAAGGATCAAAGGTGGTTGCTCCTGCAACGGCTCCATCCTATCGTAGGGTAACAACAAAGTTTCTACTCTCTCCTTGACCCAATCAGTGTAATCAGGCATAGCAACGGCAAACTTCTTCCCTAAGACAGATCCATCCTTCATACCAATAGACTTCCAAGCTCTTCCTATCTGCTCCAATCTATCCGGGTCACTCTGCTTCTCAAAATACACACTTTCCGCTACCTCAGCCTCAAGTGGTCTTCCCTTCATCACAAACCCCAACTGGCGAAGAGAAAGAACCGGGTTGTAATTGATGCAACCCCTAGTCCCTATGAGTGGCACATTACGGAATCCTCCACAGCTCATAACGACGTTACGCACATCCATCCGGTAAGATTGCCACCTGATATCATAGGAGGTAAGAGACATAACCCTCTGAGTCCACTTATGCGTGCTCTGAGCATCCACAAAAGGTCCACTGACTGGCAGGAGAGACAAGAACCATCTGAGCAAAAGCGGGAGACAACACCTGATAGCCCCACCCTTACCATGCCTACTGTGAATAGCATAGTAAGTGTCAGCCAACAGAGTAGGAACTGGATTTCCTCCAATGAAAATACTGACTGCAGCATAGTCAACAAAATTGGGCATACTCGGAAACAGGACGATCCCATAGATCATGATGGCCAACTGAGCATGAAAGGCTTCCCAACTTCCCTTCTCTGCTTCTTCTCTAGCTACCCTCAACAGAAACTTCAAAGGCAATCCTACAACATCCCCACTGGACTTCCAACTATCACTGACTTCCTTGATACCCAAATGGAGAGCTCTGGCAACAACTCTGAAATCAACCTCCTTGGGCACATCCAAGAAAGGAACCTGATACCGGACCGGGATGTAACACCCCGAATAAAATAAGAGAATTATTTAAATTAAGTTAATAATATATTTATTAATTTAATTAAATAAATTGAATTATTGGATTATTATTATTATTATTATTTGGAATAATAATTAGTGGAAAATATATAAGTTGGAATAAGAGAAAAGGGTTTTCATTTTTTTTGGTAAAGAGTTTTCACGTGAAACAGAGAAGCGGCTGAAAAGTGGAAAGTGGAGAAAGGGCAAAGAGGAAGAGCTAGAGAGCAAAGGTTGAAGAACGGAAAAGCTTGAAGCTTAGAGATTGCCGGATTATCTCAGGTAAGGGGGGTTTATCGTCGTTTAATGGGTATTATAGATTAACATGTAATGGGTAGTGATAAACCGTTGATTTGACCCTAATTGGGAATGTTGAATGCTGAAATATTGTGATGAATAAGTTGTATTAAAGCTGTAATTGAGTCCGTAATTGTGTGAGTCGTGTTCCCCCGAACGTATAGCTTTTTACGGAAATTGAATCGGAGGTCCGGAAGTCCTCCAACGGCGGAAAATACGGAGAGCTCTGCATTCTGCCTTGTGTTAGCGCAGGAACTGCTGTTTTGTCTGCGTTAACCGGTTAACCCAGGGCGTTAACCGGTTAACACTGTTATATTTTGTGAAAAGGTGCTGTTTTTCCTGCATTAACCGGTTAACCCAGGGCGTTAACCGGTTAACACTGTTGCGTTTTGCCAGAAAGTGTGTTTTGTCCTGCGTTAACCGGTTAACCCAGGGCGTTAACCAGTTAACACTGTTGGAAATTAGAAAAAATGGATATTTTAATGTTGTGAACATAATTGG
Source organism: Lathyrus oleraceus (assembly GCF_024323335.1). NCBI lineage: Eukaryota > Viridiplantae > Streptophyta > Magnoliopsida > Fabales > Fabaceae > Lathyrus > Lathyrus oleraceus. The sequence continues at coordinate 531,025,921 of NC_066581.1, forward strand.
CGATTGGCCTATACCGGTGTGTGACATAGTAGGGATTGAATTATGTTATGTAGTAATATTATAGTGAGTTGATCAGAAATCTGGTTGGGTTTATGTTATGAAGTGTCGAGACAAATATGACTAAGTTGTTAAGTTGTTCCGTGTACGAAAAGTTGTTAAAAATACTGAGTTGTAGGCTTGGTGAGCCAAAGTTGATTTTTAAGTTGATTATGTTGAAAACATCGTTGTGTTACTATTATTATGATGTTGTCGGAATTTCAAAGTCGTGTATGCCATGTACATTCATATGCATTAAGTCGGAGCCTTGCTCACACCACGTTGGCCTGGATTGGCAAATTTTAAGTTGAAAGTTGAAGGCTTATGCCTTGATGCCCAATAAAATGGCAATGATTTAAGTTGGGAGTTTTACTCCGAATGGTACCACATGCATGACGAGTCGAGTCTCATTAGAGTTGCATTTTGTTGGTTGTTGTATGAATATTTTATTTAATTTGAGAAGTGGTGTTTGTGTTGATATTGAGTATGATGTTTGAGTTGATGTGCCGTTACTGAATGTGTTAAATTACTTAACATGACATGATATTTTATAATGCTTATTATATCGATTGAGGAACTCAACCTTACAACTATTTTTCAGGTAACGAGCGGTGATTGAGTAGAAGCTTGTGCTTGGAGCCTAGTGTAGTCTACTTAGAGGGTCGTGCTCTGATAGATGTAACATCGGGACGGGATGTTTTAATTGTTTTATTGTTGGTTGTTGAACCTTTTTACCTGTAATATGTTATATGTTTTGAATGGTTAGTTGATTTCTATCCGCTGCGAATTATGCAAGAAAATGTTATTTTGATTAAATAAAGAGCATGACAGTTATTATGGTGTGAAGTAGTTGTGTGACACCCTTGGTGCATAATTACTCTGATTGATATGTGTTATTTTTATTTAATATTTGGGGTATTTTAGAAGGGTGTTACATTAGTGGTATCAGAGCAGGTCGGTCTGTCCGGCCAGTTGTCGTGTCGTTACTGTGTAACAATTGTGTATTGTTACTAATCTAACTTTTAAGTTGTGTTTTATTGATAAGTTGAAATGGCTGGAAGGAATGATGCTGCAATGGCTGCCGCAATGCAAGCGATGGCACAAGCTGTGCAGAACTTGCCAAATGCTGGTGGTGATGCTGGATCACGTAGCTTGGCGACTTTTCAGAGAGAGAATCCGCCGGTGGTTAAAGGGAAGCATGATCCAGATGCAGCCTTGGGATGGTTGAAAGAGATCGAGAGAATCTTCCGTGTTATGGATTGCACTCCAGCTCAGAAGGTTCGGTATGGTACTCACATGCTAGCAGTCGAAGCTGATGACTGGTGGCTAGAGACTCACGAGAGGTTGACCGTGGCAGGTGAAGTCATTACTTGGGATGTATTCCGCAGGGAATTCATGAGAAAGTATTATCCGGAAGATGTCCGTGGTAAGAAGGAAATTGAGTTCCTTGAGCTGAAGCAAGGAAACATGTCTGTCACTGATTATGCTGCGAAATTTGTGGAGCTGTCCAAATTTTATCCTCATTACACTGGTGCTGGTGCTGAATATTCAAAGTGCATCAAGTTTGAAAATGGACTGCGCTCTGAAATTAAGAAGGCTGTTGGGTATCAGAAGATACGCATTTTTACTGAATTGGTTGATAGCTGCAGGATATTTGAAGAAGACAATAATGCTCATTACAAGATTGTCAGTGACCGCAGGGGCAAGCAACATCAAAACCGTGGAAAGCCGTATGATGCCCCAGTGGGAAAAGGGAAACAAGGAGCTGCTCCGGCTCAGAGGACTAGTAGGGGAGGTGCTCCTGCTGGTATAGTTTGCTTCAAATGTGGTCAGACTGGTCATAAGAGTAATGTGTGCACTGCTGAAGTAAAGAGATGTTTTCGTTGTGGTAAGACTGGTCATGCAATAGCTGATTGCAAGCACAAGGAAATGATTTGTTTTAATTGTGGCGAAGAAGGGCATATTGGAAGTCAGTGTCAGAAGCCAAAGAAATCTCAAACTGGGAAGGTGTTCGCATTGACCGGAACTCAAACCTCCAGTGAGGACAGACTTATCCGAGGTACGTGTTATATTAATGGCTTTCCTCTTGTAGCTATTATTGACACAGGTGCGACTCATTCCTTTATATCTTTGGATTGTGCTGTGAAACTTAAGTTAGAGATATCTGAGATGTTTGGTAGTATGGTAATTGATACTCCTGCGAAGGGTTCAGTGACTACTACTTCGGTTTGTTTAAATTGTCCTTTGAGTATTTTTGGTAGAGACTTTGGGATGGACCTAGTGTGTCTTCCACTAGTGCAGATTGATGTTATTCTGGGTATGAACTGGTTGGTGTTTAACCGAGTTTCTATCAATTGTTTTGATAAGACGGTGGTCTTTCCTGAGATTGAGGAGGGAAAGAGTTTGTTTCTATCAGCAAGGCAAGTGAATGAGGAAGTAGCTGATGGGGCAGAGTTGTTTATGCTGTTAGCGACTTTGGAGGCTAAAGATAAACTGGTGATTTGCGATCTAGCCGTGGTGTGTGATTTTCCTGATGTGTTTCCGGAAGAGGTGAATGAATTACCGCCAGAGCGCGAAGTGGAGTTCTCGATTGATTTGGTACCTGGTACTAGGCCGATATCGATGGCTCCGTACCGTATGTCTGCTGTTGAGTTAACTGAATTGAAGAGTCAGTTGGAAGATCTGTTGGATAAGAAATTTATTCGTCCGAGTGTGTCACCGTGGGGTGCACCAGTGCTATTGGTTAAGAAGAAAGAAGGTACTATGAGGTTGTGTGTGGACTACAGGCAACTGAATAAAGTGACGATCAAGAATCGATATCCTTTGCCGAGGATTGATGATTTGATGGATCAGTTGGTTGGTGCAAGTGTGTTCAGCAAAATAGATTTGAGATCTGGGTATCATCAGATCCGTGTGAAAACCGAGGATATTCAGAAGACTGCTTTCAGAACAAGGTATGGACATTATGAGTATTCTGTAATGCCTTTTGGTGTGACTAATGCGCCTGGAGTATTTATGGAGTATATGAATAGGATTTTCCATCCGTACCTAGACAAGTTTGTTGTGGTGTTTATTGATGATATTTTGGTGTATTCGAAATCTGAAGAAGAGCATGCTGAACATTTGAGAGTGGTTTTGGGAGTTCTACGAGAAAAGAAGTTATTTGCTAAATTGTCCAAGTGTGAATTTTGGTTAGGAGAAGTGAGTTTTCTTGGTCATGTGATTTCAAGAGGTGGCGTTGCTGTTGATCCTTCTAAGATAGAAGCGGTATCTAAGTGGGAAGCTCCGAAGTCTGTTGCTGAGATTCGAAGTTTCCTTGGTTTGGCTGGTTATTATAGGAAGTTCATTGAGGGATTTTCTAAGTTGGCGTTACCATTGACGATGTTGACTAGGAAGGGGCAAGCGTTTGTTTGGGACTCAAAATGTGAAGAAGGTTTCCAAGAGTTAAAGAGAAGGTTAACTACTGCTCCTATTCTGATATTACTGAGTTCGTCGGAATCATTTGAAGTTTACTGTGATGCTTCATTGTTGGGTTTGGGTGGCGTGTTGATGCAGAATAAGCAGGTTATAGCTTATGCTTCAAGACAACTGAGGGTTCATGAGAGGAACTACCCGACGCACGATTTAGAGTTGGCGGCTGTGGTGTTTGTTCTGAAGTTATGGAGGCATTACTTGTACGGGTCAAGATTTGAGGTTTTCAGTGACCATAAAAGTTTAAAGTATTTGTTTGATCAGAAAGAGCTGAATATGAGACAGAGAAGGTGGTTAGAGTTTCTGAAGGATTATGACTTTGGTTTGAATTACCATCCGGGTAAAGCAAACGTAGTGGCTGATGCATTGAGTCGGAAATCATTGCATATGTCTATGTTAATGGTTAAGGAATTGGATTTAATTGAGCAGTTTAGAGACTTGAGTTTGGTGTGTGAGAGTACTCACAATAGTGTTAAATTGGGAATGTTGAAGTTAACAAGTGGTATTCTGGATGAGATCAGAGAGGGTCAGAAATCCGATGTGCTTTTGGTTGATAAGTTGACTCTAGTGAATCAAGGTCAAGGTGGCGAATTCAGAGTTGATGAGAATGATGTTTTGAAATTTGGTAATCGGGTGTGTATTCCGGATGTTGCCGAACTTAAGAAGAGTATTCTTGAAGAAGGACATCGTAGTGGGTTGAGTATTCATCCTGGAGCTACGAAGATGTATCATGATTTGAAAAAGTTATTTTGGTGGCCGGGAATGAAAAGAGAAATTGCGAGTTTTGTTTATTCCTGTTTGACTTGTCAGAAGTCAAAGATTGAGCATCAGAAGCCGTCTGGGCTAATGCAACCGTTGGCTATTCCAGAGTGGAAGTGGGATAGTATCAGTATGGATTTTGTTTCTGGTTTACCGAGGACAATTAAGAATTTTGAAGCTATTTGGGTGATTGTTGACAGATTGACAAAGTCGGCTCATTTCATTCCGATCAGAATGGACTATCCGTTAGAGAAATTAGCTGAGTTGTATATTGAGAAAATTGTAAGTTTGCATGGTATTCCGTCGAGTATTGTTTCGGACAGAGATCCTAGATTTACATCGAAGTTCTGGGAAGGTTTGCAGAGGGCTTTGGGAACTAAACTGAGATTGAGCTCTGCATATCACCCGCAGACTGATGGTCAGACTGAGAGGACGATTCAGTCATTAGAGGATCTTTTGAGAGCTTGCGTTTTGGAAAAGGGAGGTGCTTGGGATTGTTATTTACCTTTGATTGAGTTTACCTACAACAATAGTTTTCATTCGAGCATTGGTATGGCGCCGTTTGAAGCTTTGTATGGTAGGAGATGTCGGACACCTTTATGTTGTATTGAGTCCGGTGAGAGTGTTGTGGTTGGACCGGAAATTGTTCAACAAACTACAGAAAAGATTAAGATGATTCAGGAGAAGATGAGAATTGCTCAGAGTCGTCAGAAGAGTTATCATGATAAGAGGAGGAAGTCACTTGAGTTCCGAGAGGGAGATCACGTGTTTCTTCGTGTTACTCCGATAACTGGGGTTGGTCGAGCTTTGAAGTCAAAGAAGTTGACACCTCGATTTATTGGTCCTTATCAGATTTTGGAGAGGATAGGAGAGGTAGCCTATCGTATCGCTTTACCGCCGTCACTTGCGAATTTGCATGAGGTTTTTCATGTGTCTCAGTTGAGGAGGTACATTCATGATCCGTCGCATGTGATCCAAGTAGATGATGTACAGGTGAGAGATAACCTGACTGTTGAAATATCGCCTATGAGGATTGAGGATCGAGAGTTGAAGCAGTTGCGGGGTAAAGAGATTGCCTTAGTGAAAGTAGCTTGGGGAGGACCAGCAGGTGGCAATGTGACTTGGGAACTGGAGAGTCAGATGAAAGAATCTTATCCAGAGTTATTTGCTTGAGGTATGTTTTCGAGGACGAAAACTCTTTTAGTGGGGGAGAGTTGTAACACCCCGAATAAAATAAGAGAATTATTTAAATTAAGCTAATAATATATTTATTAATTTAATTAAATAAATTGAATTATTGGATTATTATTATTATTATTATTTGGAATAATAATTAGTGGAAAATATATAAGTTGGAATAAGAGAAAAGGGTTTTCATTTTTTTTGGTAAAGAGTTTTCACGTGAAACAGAGAAGCGGCTGAAAAGTGGAAAGTGGAGAAAGGGCAAAGAGGAAGAGCTAGAGAGCAAAGGTTGAAGAACGGAAAATCTTGAAGCTTAGAGATTGCCGGATTATCTCAGGTAAGGGGGGTTTATCGTCGTTTAATGGGTATTATAGATTAACATGTAATGGGTAGTGATAAACCGTTGATTTGACCCTAATTGGGAATGTTGAATGCTGAAATATTGTGATGAATAAGTTGTATTAAAGCTGTAATTGAGTCCGTAATTGTGTGAGTCGTGTTCCCCCGAACGTATAGCTTTTTACGGAAATTGAATCGGAGGTCCGGAAGTCCTCCAACGGCGGAAAATGCGGAGAGCTCTGCATTCTGCCTTGTGTTAGCGCAGGAACTGCTGTTTTGTCTGCGTTAACCGGTTAACCCAGGGCGTTAACCGGTTAACACTGTTATATTTTGTGAAAAGGTGCTGTTTTTCCTGCGTTAACCGGTTAACCCAGGGCGTTAACCGGTTAACACTGTTGCGTTTTGCCAGAAAGTGTGTTTTGTCCTGCGTTAACCGGTTAACCCAGGGCGTTAACCGGTTAACACTGTTGGAAATTAGAAAAAATGGATATTTTAATGTTGTGAACATAATTGGCGATTAGCCTATACCGGTGTGTGACATAGTAGGGATTGAATTATGTTATGTAGTAATATTATAGTGAGTTGATCAGAAATCTGGTTGGGTTTATGTTATGAAGTGTCGAGACAAATATGACTAAGTTGTTAAGTTGTTCCGTGTACGAAAAGTTGTTAAAAATACTGAGTTGTAGGCTTGGTGAGCCAAAGTTGATTATGTTGAAAACATCGTTGTGTTACTATTATTATGATGTTGTCGGAATTTCAAAGTCGTGTATGCCATGTACATTCATATGCATTAAGTCGGAGCCTTGCTCACACCACGTTGGCCTGGATTGGCAAATTTTAAGTTGAAAGTTGAAGGCTTATGCCTTGATGCCCAATAAAATGGCAATGATTTAAGTTGGGAGTTTTACTCCGAATGGTACCACATGCATGACGAGTCGAGTCTCATTAGAGTTGCATTTTGTTGGTTGTTGTATGAATATTTAATTTAATTTGAGAAGTGGTGTTTGTGTTGATATTGAGTATGATGTTTGAGTTGATGTGCCGTTACTGAATGTGTTAAATTACTTAACATGACATGATATTTTATAATGCTTATTATATCGATTGAGGAACTCACCCTTACAACTATTTTTCAGGTAACGAGCGGTGATTGAGTAGAAGCTAGTGCTTGGAGCCTAGTGTAGTCTACTTAGAGGGTCGTGCTCTGATAGATGTAACATCGGGACGGGATGTTTTAATTGTTTTATTGTTGGTTGTTGAACCTTTTTACCTGTAATATGTTATATGTTTTGAATGGTTAGTTGATTTCTATCCGCTGCGAATTATGCAAGAAAATGTTATTTTGATTAAATAAAGAGCATGACAGTTATTATGGTGTGAAGTAGTTGTGTGACACCCTTGGTGCATAATTACTCTGATTGATATGTGTTATTTTTATTTAATATTTGGGGTATTTTAGAAGGGTGTTACACGGGATACTCAGCAGAATGGAGTACTCCTCAAGAGTAGGCGCCAACTGATAATCTTGAAAGGTGAAACAATGAAGCTCTGGGTCGTAGAACTGCAGAAGAGTCTGCAACGGCACCGGATCGACTACCATCTTCAACAGTGTCAGAATATCTTCATACTGGTCGACAAACCCCTTCTGGTTACCACTGGTCATAAGGTTGCTCAACTCAATCAGAGACGTCAAAGGTTCACGGTGAAAGCTGTAGGAACAAGTCTTCCGCTTCAACTCTGGGACTGTTGCCATCTCTATCAGTGAACAAGCTCTGGAATGTACCTGAGAAATGATATGCATGCAGGGATTAGTTTTTTTTCTTTTCTTTTTCCCCCTTTTTTTTTTATTGCGTATTTTTTGAAAATAAACATGCTATGATGCAAATGATGCAGACACGACTGGTTGGCTGTGTCTCTCGGAACATAGGATCAAAGCTTCGACTTGAACCCGGAACCACAAATTCATCTGAAACCCAAAGTCATCTGAGACCCCAAACTTCTGAACCAATAGTCACCAACAGGATCACAAGTCACCAACAAGTCACCAACAAGTCACCAACTGTACCTGTAATAATGATCATTCCCACCCCACTCACGGGTGTCATCTAGGCCAGGGTAAGGTCGAGAGAAACGCAGCATAAATAACCTTTCGCAGAACATCATCATATACACACCCGAAGTATGTAACGATAATATCCCACCAGGGTCTGAACTGCTCGTGATATCAATGTTCCGCTAAGTGGCGCAATACCACCCGCTTCCCATGAATCACTCTATTCCTAAGTATCCTAGATTTCACTCATGGCCTGGGTATTGGGCCTTTTACCTCATGTAACTCCCACCCCAACAGAGAGAAACAGACAACCAGCCAGGTGAACAGATGAATATGAATGCAAACATTAATGCAAACAATAAATGCAAACAGTAAATGCAAATATATACAAATGAATGCAATAAATAACAGCCAATAGCAACCAAAGCCCTAACCTAGAGAGCGCTAGGAGAGACTCGCTTAGGGAAGATGGACCAGCAAGAGGTCAACTTCTTGATTATCCCCAGCAGAGTCGCCAGCTGTCGCATCACGCGAAAAACCGGCGGGAAAAACAAGAACAACAGAGCCGCCACCGTGCGTTATTTATCCCAAAAGAGGGAAAGGAAACGCTCAGAGTAAACCTGGGAAAGAACATGGTCTCGCGACCAAAGAGAATGGGATCGGGAGTCGGTTATGCGAAGGGAAGGTATTAGCACCCCTACGCATCCGTCGTACTCGACGGGATCCACGCACAATAGGAAGGAAAAATGGTTGCTAAAACACTGCTCAAACACACATACATACTGGCTGAAAGAGACACAAGAAAACAAAAGAGACTGACTCGGCAGGATATCGCATCCTGGGCCTACTTAGTCTATCAGGCATAGACATCAGAGTCGAAGTAGTTCGGACCGGGGAAACAGCACATGCTCGCTAGGATGTCGCATCCTATGCATACGTATCTTCTCGGACGAGAGAAGAATCAGAGAATTCGTAGCTCAGCTGAGACGCACACAAACAAACACAAACAAAGGCAAACGTGGATCCTGAATGCCAATCACTGGACTTACATCAGCATCCGAACCAAAACACACACAAAGAGGCAAACGTGGAGCCTGACTGCCAATCACTGGGCTTACATCAGCATCCGAACCAGACAAACTCACACTAGAACCCGAATGCCACTCGATGGACTTACATCAGCTTCCAAGCACACGACAACACAAAACAAAGACACAGGCGCCCGGAGAGATCTGCTCATCTCCTGCCTACGTACCTCATCTGGTATAAGGATCAGGGCGACGTAGTTCCCCTACAGAGGGATAAAGGACTAGCCTAACCAGATAACAGAGGGAGACACAACTAGGGAGACTACGACTCGAGCCTAGATGTTATCATGCAAAATCATCCCTAAGTTAAGGTTTCTAGCTAACTTGCACAGGAAGCAAGCCTATCCTAATCATGACTTGCACAGGAAGCAAGCCACACCTAACTTGCACAGGAAGCAAGCTAAAGCAATCACACAAGCACAAGTAGCACACACTATATGCAAGCAATGGGCTCAAACAAGGTCAGGTTTTAGTCGAGGGGTCATATCAACCTCAACAAACAAACCACTGGAACTGGGTAGATGTGCTCTTAACCTTGCCATTGAGGGGCTAAGGTGAAGCAGATGAAAGGTGAGTGAAGATAAGACTTCACAGCTCTTATCCCTGGCCTGGGAGAGCTTAAGACAAGAATGTGTGGGTTCAGAAAGTGGGAACCCTTCTACACATTTAAAACTGACTCAACTGTACAATTGTACAAGATCTTGGGTTTGTATCTGCAATGCATCAACACAGCGATGTGAGCAAAGCAGATGACACACAGAATAGCAGGGGATAGGTTGCATATCCCTTGGGTTCTGCCAATTGCCTCTTCACTTAGGAGGTCTTTGACTCTGTACAAGGACAAATGTAAACAGTCACAAACATTGCCTCTTAAGGAGGACTTCAGACAGTTGCCTGGCCAAGTAACAGGCCAGGTCTTCCAGACTACATGAAGATTAGAAATATACCTCAATGCAAATTGCTTATACAAGCAAAGCAAAGCAAAAAGTTCACAAGGAACTGAGCAACTAAAAGCACCTGAAATAGTCAAGCAGACGTTAGTATGTAACTTCAAAACAAAGCAAAAGGAAACAGACATCAACAGTTAATCATAAGCAAGTGAATGTGCAAGGCACAAGGCTCAAGGCATGTGAGCCAAGCCACCTACAAAACAAACAAGTTAATCAATGATATTCAAGCAAGCTCAATCAAAAAGAATTGGTCTCATTGGTCATTTGTTGGTCAACCTGAAAACATGAGCTCAAAGGTGAGTAACAGGACCACTAGGGCAAGCCTAGGGTCAAAAGAGAATGAAAAAGTTAAAACAGCAAAAGGCAAGTATCCAAAATCATGTTCAAACAATCAAGAAACAAAACCAATTGGTTTCACATTCATATCAATCATCATCATCATTTCATGAACAAATTAGGTCAAGACATGGCATATAGAAGCTCATTGAAGTCAACAGCAAGACTTAACTCAAAAGCAATCTCAAACATTTCCAAAAATCATCAAATAAATCATGATCAATCACAACCCACAGCAAGGTAAGCATGTCAAATTTCATCTCATTTGGACAAATGGAAGGCAGTCAATGAAAATCAGAAAGTCAAAGCAATTTTGAACATGCTCAAAGAAGTCAACCAATCATGCATCAACTTGAAAAATTCATAAATCAGAGATGGCATATGATAAATGAATGGGACTAAAACCATGGCAAATATTAAGATGTCTAGTTATCTCATGTAAAATTTCATGTCCATCTAATAAAGTATGAGCATTTCACAAATGAAATGGGAACAAGTGTCACAAAAAGTCAACATAAGACCAAACAGGGGACAACAATCTCAATCAAATTTGAAAATGCCATAAACAAATCCACAAAAAATCACATGTAAACTAGACATACAAGAGTAGGTTCATGCAAAAATTTAGATCAATTGGAGGTCAAGAAGCATGGTATCAAAAATCAACAAGTTGCACATCAATGGTGTGACACAAATTGTCACACCCTACTTCAAAAATTCACAACTCACAATCCAGATAAGATAAATTCACAAACTCTACATAAAAATAAACATGAATCTGTCTAGTTTGTTCTCAAAAAGTTTCAAGTCCATAGGATAAGTCATGACTATTTCACAAAGGTTTTGGTGGAATGTGCAAGAAATGGATACATGAACAAAACCCTAGCACCATTTAAATAACCAAACATCCAAAATTCTTGGAAAAAACATGATAAAAAAGTAGAGATCAAGCAGAGTATGATGCAAAAAATTTCATGAAATTTGGAATTAAAATGGATGAGTTATGAATTTTGTAAGTTGTTGAATCAAAATGAAATAAATATTGAACAAATAAAATGAATTAATGGATTTATTTAAATAAAATGGGACGGAATGGCATAATTGTAATTCTAGGATTCACTAAATCAAACGCTGCCGTTTTGGGCCATGAAACGGAATGTTTTCATTGGTGCATGAATGAACAGTGACATGCAACACGTGAGAAATATGAAATCTGGGCAAGGCATACAGAACTAGGGTTTTGGATGAACATCATGCATCTTCATCATCCCCAAATCGATCCATCCAAAATTTTTTCCAGAAATCTCAATTAGACATACAGAAATGATCAGCAAGCTTCAACTAACATGAATCTACCATCAATTTTCATTAAAACACAGCATAACTCAAGAATCGAGCACACATATATTTCATCATCAAACTTGTTCAAGAACAAACTTCCCTGAAATGAGTAATGAGCATATCATTAGAACCATCAAACAACATACATTAAAAATCCAACAACCAAACACATTGATTCGAGCTCATATGGAAGAATCAAGCAAAACATCATTTGAACATCAATCTTTAAAACCAAATTACTCATCCAATACTTGACCATTTTTAGTGATTTAAAGTCCACAACAACCAGCTAAGTGAGATCTATACAGTGCACAACATTATTTCAAGAAATGAGGGATTCGAAATACCTACCAAATTTGAAGAACTGAGTTGGATTGTGGTTGTCTGGTCTCCAATGGTTGAAACAGGTGCACCTTAGGCTTCTACAAGATGGATGGAGGAAGAATCTTGGCTCAGGACAACTTGAAATGACTTCAATCGAACTTTGCCATTAATGGTGCTTTGCAAAAACAGTCGGGCAAATGAGCTTACAGTTGTGGAAACAATGTTGCAATGAGCTCACAATGATGCTTGGATGATGAAACAACAAAGGCAAGGTCGGGTTCTTTGGGAGTTTTTTGGCAGAAATTGAAAATGGCAAGAAATGAGGTTTTGAGAGAGTGAGTGAATTTTCTGTGTTTGTGTGGCTGCTAGGGTTTCTTTCAGCAGAAAAATGATGAATATATACTCTGTTTAATGGTACTGATCAAGGTTCATGAAAAAGTGGAATGGAGTTGGTGAAAAGTGTCCTTTTGCCAATTTTCAAGCAAGTTGGTGATGGGTGTGTGTACTGCACGAAAATGGGCTTTGAACATGTCCAAAATATGATTTCTGAACATATTTGATTGGTAGAATTGGTTGGAAGTGGTTAATTTTGAAACTCATTTTTCAACCTCACTTGAAATTAATTCAAGCAAGTTCAAAAAGGCCATTTTGATCCATGAGGTTTTGGTGCATGAGGGTTACATTTTTGGAAAGAGGAGGTCAAATGTGACTTGTTGGAAAAAACCTCACCAAATTTGGCCAAATGGTTTGAGAGATATGGCCTTTTGAAGTTCAAGAATTTTTGAAAATGAATTGATCATATCTTGCTAACCATACATGGGAATTGAGAGTTCTTGGACTTTTTAGAAATGGGAGAACAATATCTTCAACTTTCATGTTGGGAAAAAATTCGTTTGAAGCTTGTAGCATGATGTAAGTTTGGGATCAAGAAGTTTCCATTTTTGGCAAGTTTCAGTTACAGGTCCAGTTTCTATTTTTGGAAATTTCTGATCTGGCTTCAAATTCTTCCATGATGGTGTTTGACATGATATATGAGGCCTATATGGACATGAATGAGCCCTCTCAAACCAAATCTCACCATCAAAACCATAAAATCAGGCCCAGTTGACCATGGTTGACTTTTTAGGGTTTCTGATGGACTGTGCATTGACTGATGACTTATGAGCATCCAATCCTTGACCAAAACACTTCAAATGGATCCCCAAGTCATGTGAACATGTTGGACCAACCCTAGGGCCTTGTTTCAATGAAAATTGCACTTGCTTGCTTGACTGACTGATCTCCTGACCAGTTTGACCTAATTCTTCTGACTGGCTTGCACTTGAGGCAAAGGGACAATGCAATGTTATGCAGTGGACCATGTTATGTTATGACCTAATATGAGAATGTATGTACAATGATAGGTGCAAATTTGAGGTGCTACAAGGAGATCGTGCGAGATCTCTTCGGGCACCCTTTTCCTTTTTGTGTGTGTTTGCTTGACGGTTATTAGGCTCGAGTTCCATACTCCCATTTAGCTTGTCTGTTTGTTAACCTCTTGTGTGTGGAGTGTGGAGTCTGACGTAAGTCCAGCGATTGGCAGTCGGTTTCCTGTGTTTGTTTGTGTGCTTGGAGTCTGATGTTAGTCCAGCGATTGGCATTCGGTTTCCTTGTTTGCGTTTGTTGTTTGGAGTCGGACGTAAGACCAGCCATTGGCAGTCTGTTTCCGTTTGTGTGTTTGCTTTGACGTCTCAGCGTCTGTGCGTGTGTTTTGTTTCGGCGTGCGTTAGCCAAAATAGGTAGCTCTGATTCTCATTCCAGATGAGATACGTAGGCATAGGATGCGATATCCTAGCGAGCCCATTCCCCCCTCTTCTTCCATCAGTGTCTTATTCCAGTGTGTGTGCATTCTTTTGAGCAGTGTTTGGCAACCTTATTCTATTCTTCTGAGCATGGATCTCGTCGAGTACGACGGACGTGAGGGGGTGCTAATACCTTCCCCTTGCGTAACCGACTCCCGATCCTTGCAATCTCCGGTCTTAAGACCATTTCCTTTCCAGGTTTACTTCGAGCGTTTCCTTTCCCTCTTTTGGGATAAATAACGCACGGTGGCGGCTCCGTTTGTTTGTTTTTCCCGCCGGTTGTTTTTCGCGGATGCGACACCATCTCCAAATTGAAAACAGAAGTTGTGGCTCTAAAGGTCAAGCTAGATGAAGATCAACAAGTTGAGAGCCAGAAGATAGTTCAACTGGAGAAAGAAAAAGCAGAACATGTGTAAACCATCTTCAAGCTAAAAACTGAAGTTGTGCTCTTAAACTCAAAACTAGAAGAGACAACCAAGTATGTAAGGATGTTGAACAATGGATCTGACTCCTTAGACAAGATTCTTCAAACTGGACAAATCACAGGAGTCAAATCTGGAATAGGGTACCATAAAACTAAGGCTGAAAGTAGTTACACTGGCTGCAAACCTCAAGCTAAACCTAAATGCAGCAATAGTAAGAGCAGTTCCAAGATGTCACAACATATGTCACACCATCAGAAGAAAGAACAACAGAAAGACAAACACCAAAGATGGAGATGTCATTACTGTGGGAAATTTGGACACTCAAGGCCCTTCTGCTATAAGTTGTATGGTTACCCTACCCCCCTTTCATCAACATCATCAGAAGAGAAAACATCAGGATGGCAAACACCAAAGATGGAGATGTCAATACTATGGGAAATTTGGACACTCTAGGTCTTCCTGTTATAAGCTGTATGGTTATCCTAGCCATGTTCATCAATAGACTCACTATCAACCCAGACCCAAACATCACAGGCCTATCAACAAGAAGCAATGGGTTCCTAAGACTAATGTTACAAGTCTAATGGCTCACAAAGAAGAGTGGTATTTTGATAGTGGATGCTCTAGACACATGACTGGGAACTCAGACTTGATAACTGATCTTCACCCTCATGACTTAAGCTATGTAACCTTTGGTGATGGAGCTAAAGGTGAAATAAAGGGGATAGGCAAGCTTGAGTGTCCTGGAGCTCCTAAACTCGACAATATTCTACTGGTCAAGGGCTTGACTTCAAATCTAATAAGCATCAGTCAGCTAGGGGATCAAGGTCTGAATATCATCTTCACTAAAACTGAATGTCTGATTGTGAACAAAGACAGTGAAGTAATCATGAAAGGAATCAGGACCAACAACAACTGCTACATGTGGAGCTCTCAAATGGATAACCCCTCTAAGATGAGTGCAGTTGCAAGAAGAATCTTCAAGGGAAAGGAAAAGTGTCAGATAAGGATGCTAAGATCCAACCTCAAGGAAGAAAAGGTCATGATGGCCCAAACACCTGAACATATGACTGGTGGTATGAAGTCTGAAGGTAGTAAGAGCTTTGCTGAGACACAAGGGACTATGAGTGCAAAGGAAATTGAGAAGATATCAGATGAAAGCAACAATGCTCAACCAAGTTGGATGAAATTACTGATAATTATATACAATGTCACACTCGATGTTAGGACATTATATTATGACAACCTGGATGGTACACCTTTGTCCAAAGACCATATTCAGCACAGCTGGACCAAGTACATCACTTGCTTTCATCACTCATGTAGAAAATATGTAGAAAACAAACTCATAGTTCTACAACATGAAATGCAACTAACCAAAAGGACTGCAAGGGATTGGTATGTTGTTCAACTGAAATATGAAAAGGGAAAATTAGGGGATTGGTTTCTTGAGAAAATATGGCAATTAATGAGGAGTGAAAAAGATAACAAAAATATTGTCTGCCCAATGAAAAGAAAAATCCACATTAATAATGAATCATCTCCTAGTATTGGAAATAACATCTATTTCATTTGCACACTCTGCCTGAACACAATTCTTTCCATCTTCATCAAAGAACCTCTGCTAGGGCAAAGAAAGTTTTCTCAAAAGTTCAAAAACATGTCTCAACATCTAGCTCAAAATCCTTTCATACTAGAACTTCCTCCATGGAATTTTTAGATGAAGATTTGATGGACGTGACTCCTCTGCGTATGATACTAGGTAACGTTCCAAGCTCCCCTTCCATGGCTAGAGCTAAGCAAGGTAACACTCCTGAAAAATCGCCTGATAAAGAGGACATGCACTCTACTGATCGCATCATAAGAAACCTAGTTACTAGGATACTGAATGAAGAGCATGGAGTTAAGGACATTTTTACCCCTCTGTCCAGAAGGGACCCCTCACCTGAGGTGGAAAGCCAAGGCGAGAAAGATGATGACTCATCTAAAACAGAAAAGGAAGTAGCTGTTGAGGGACTATGTTCTCTTGGAAAAAACTTACCTAGTATGTCCCTTGATACTGCTCAGGACATTGAGGAAGAAGGGTCTGAGGAAGAAGATGACACGTTGGTCAATCTTGTGAAAACAAGTGTAGCTAATAGACTGAGAAAAAGAAAGAATATGGTTGAGATAAGGACAAGTAGGAAAGAGAAAAGGGTTGCTGGTATAGGTCCCTCCAAGACTTGGAGTAAAGTAGAGGTCAGGAAGATGAAGGAAAGTGAGAGTTCTGAATCTGATGAGGATGTCGAATATGATGTCTCAGACATTCCCCCTATTAAAAGGAAGCCTGTAAAGAAGTCTCCAAACAAAGTGGCTGCTGTTCATCTTGACAATATCTCGTTTCACATGGAAGGTGGTGCTGCCAAATGGAAGTTTGTGACTCAAAGAAGGGTAGCAGTTGAAAGAGAATTGGTAAAAGAGGAAAGTGAAGTAAAGGAAGTCATGGAATTAATTAAGACAGCTGGTCTTATGAAAACTGTGACTACTCTGCCTCAGTGCTATGAGGGGTTGGTCAAAGAATTCATTGTGAATATCCCTGAGGAGATATATGAAAGAAGCAGCAGGGAGGGCTGCAAAGTTTTTGTAAGGGGTAAGTGTGTTAAACTTTCACCTACTATCATCAACAAGTTCCTAGGGAGAGGAACTGATGGAGGAGTAGATCTAGAGACCACAAACAATGAGGTCTGTAGAATTATTACAGCTGCCCAAGTTAAGGAATGGCCTAGTAGGAAACACCTATCAGCTAGTAAGCTCACTGTGAAATATGCCATTCTGCATAAGATTGGTTCAGCAAATTGGGTACCTACTAATCATGTCTCTACCATCTCATTGCCCTGGGAAGGATCATTCATACAATTGGAACCAAGATAAACTATGATTTTGGGAAATTCATATTTGATCAAACCATCAGACATGCTTCTACAAATGCTGTGAAGTTACCTATTGCCTTCCCTTCCCTTATTTGTGGCATTATCCTGAGCCAACAACCAGGAATCCTGAGTACAAGTGATATTCCAAGCAGGAGAAAGACCCCTCTATCAATTCACTATAAGCTTTTTGAGGGTAGTCATGTCAATGATGTTGTTATGACATCTGCCAGAAGGGAACCTGCACCTCAAGGGAGCCTAATTGATCAATTGAAAGATACCTGCAAGGAATTGGAGAAAGGTATGAAGGTGGCCAAGGCAAGAAAAGAAGCTTTGGAAGCTCTTATTTGTAGCCTGGAAAAGGAGGAGTTAGAGAAGGCTGGAAAGGATTCAGATGGAAAAACATAATCCAATGGCAGCTCTAGAAGCTCTGAGGGTTCTGAAGATGAAGATGAAGGTGAAGGAGATACTTCTTCTTCTGATTAATGGTTCCTGCCTGTATTGAAGACTGGGAGGAGTGCTAGAAAGTTTGGTAGAAGCTTGCCTAAAAAGACTGATGTTTTTACTGTTTTTTTGTAATGTGTGGCAGTCCTCATTGATGCCTGTTCTGTAATATTTACGGCTCTTAAAGAGTTCCTTGGATTTGTTCATTGTCTCAGCTTTCAGCTGTGTATAATGATGGTGTGTACTGCATGAATATTATGTTTTAACATGTTTAATGTTATAAGATCTGTTCTGACTTTCTCTGACAGACTAATGGACATTTATTTTGTCTGATTGGTCACCTTTGGTCAATTTTGACTAAAAAGGGGGAGAAGTGCTTGATATGGAAGCAGTTGTGTGGAAGTTGTATGTGGCTGGACAGAAGGAAAGCTATTATTGAAAGAAGTGCACAGGTGTTGATGTTGAAGCAGATGTCAGTATGACATTCTGGCTGGTAGAGGTGCTGGAGTTACAGTAGCTGTTATTTGTTGTATGCACAGTTTTAGGGGGAGAAGAAGTACCCTGGTGCATTGTGCATTTGTGTGTCTTACTAGTTGCATCCATAACTAGTAATTCTGATTGTTGCACAGATTTAGGGGGAGGAGCAGTACCCTTGTGCATGTGTGTATTACTAGTAGCCATAGCTAGTAATTGTTTTGCTTCTGCTGCTGATTAAACTACTGTTATGTGGTTTAAACTGCTGATAGTTTGCCTTGTGAACAAAAAGGACAGATATATGTTTTAGCCAAAATTTGCCAAAGGGGGAGTTTGTTGTTTCTAAGTGTTGGCAGCAACTTTGGTAAAACAAAGAGTGTTCACAAGATGTCATGTGTGATGTCTTAACATAAGATATCCTATGTACCTGCTGGAGTTAAAGAACATATGCAAGCAGGATTGTTTCAGAATGCCACTTACAATGCTAAGGCTTCTGATATTGGTTGTACCTGCTGGAGCTTATATGGAAGACATGTTCATGCAGGATTGTTTCAGATGACATACACAATGTCATGGTATCTGATATGGATGTACCTGCTATAAAAGGAAATTGGATTATGCAGGATTTTTCCAGGATGTCAGACCCGATGTCATGACATCCTGTACATAGAACATTCAGTATGAATGTCTGGTGTTTTGTGATTGCACAATTAATGGCAATCATTGGATGATTGAAGATATGGCTAGCTGGCGCATTCAATCATGGATTACAACCAGATTTACTTATTTTCCAAAGAGATCTTTACAGCTGTTATAAAAAGATTTGATTGGAAAATATATTTAGGGTTCTCAAGATGTCCAATGCTTCTATAAAAAGGGACTTAGAAAACCTGTTTGGATACACAACTAAGACTGAGCGAAATTGAGAGAGAGAGCTAGGGTTTGTGTCTGTTTAGTCGTAAGACTTGTAGGTCATTCAAGTCATCCATTGATGATTGAATTGGACTGATTTGTGGTTGTAATTTGTCACTCTAAAGCTGTTAAGCAAGAGTGTGTGTCCACTTGATCAAAGCTGTGAAGCAAGATCAAGTGTGTGTCTTCTTGATCAAAGTTGTGAAGCAAGATCAAGAGTGTGTCTTCTTGATTGAAACTGTGAAGTAAAATCAAGAGTTTGTAATTGAAAAGTATTTTCTTTTCACAAGGGATTGTTGTTTAAAATCACGGGTGTGTGATTGTAAGGGAAGTGAGTGGGTTCTTATATCTAAGAGTGCTTAGGTAGAAGTTGCACGGGTAGAGATTAGGTGAGAAAGACTGTAACTTGGTGAAGTGTACGGATAGTCTTTGAACTAATTCTATTTTAGTGAATTTCCTTCCTGTCTTGGTAGCCCCCAAACGTAGGTGAGTTGCACCGAACTGGGTTAACAATTGCTTATGTTATTTGGTTTACCATTCTGTTTTTGTTTATCCTTTGTTTATAACCAGATATCAGTGTCGTGACATTACCTTCGACATCTTATATCTGATACCAGAATTTCAATCCTCAATGGGTTTAGCCTACTTTTTTAAGTGTATATAATTATATATTTGATTGCTTGTATACTTGTTTGTGGGATATAATCTGCTTATCGTGCTTGGTGATCTCTGAGTGGTGGGATAAGTTGTAACCCAAACTTGAGTGCAATTAAGATAGGAGGATGGTATAGTCATGTTTAACTTGTGTGGAGTAGTCCTTAACAAGTTGGCTTGAGACTCATCTACTAAGTGGAGACCCTTTTGGAGTTACTAATGTCACACAAGTTATTTGTGGCTGGGCATTATTTTCTCTGATTTGGGGTCCGAGAAGTTAAGGACTGTAGAACATTTAACCCAACTTGGCCAATTTAGGACATAGTGCGGAGACGGTTCAGGTGTAGACCTGACAATAGTTGTTACGTGATACTACACTCAGACGAGTTTCTCTTGAGAATATTATGGGTTGATGAGTCAGTCATCCTAACCTATAATATTCGATAGATGGAATTAAGACTCTGGGAACTTTTTAGAACATGATCTACAGGTTTTTTAGCCTTAGTACACTCCTTTGGGATGGTTGTTAACCTAACTTCATGCTCGTGACTCACAACAAACCCTTTGACTCTTGGTTGATCCAATCAAGTCTTGTCAATATCAATGGAACTTGGGTGTTGATAAGGTGAAAACCATAATCCACCAAAATTGATGATTGATTTTGATGATGACTTGATGCATCCCTTGACCTTAGTTTGTGTTTGCCTTGTGTGTGATCCCTTATTTGTGATTGTTGCATTCATGCATTTATGCATATCATCACATTTATCATAAAAATACATTTCAAGGAACTGAGGTCTTATTTGCAAATACTTTCAGACCATGGATTATGGACGAAGGAACACTAAGAAGTACAGTTTCAGATGTCCTGATTTGAAAGAGGTAAGGAAGTTATCATCCTTTGTATTAGATCCCTTGGACTTCAATCAACGTCAAGGGAAGCTCTTGCCGATATTATCTCCTGATGTGGTTGAAGGACTCTTGAGTGTTTTGGTTCAGTTCTACGACCCACTCTACCAGTGCTTCACTTTTCTTGATTATCAGCTTGTGCCTATGTTAGAAGAGTATGCCCATCTCTTGGGAATACCTATTTCTGACAAGATACCTTTTAGTGGATGGAGTAGATTCCCAGATCTCATATCCTAGATGAATCTCTTCATTTGAAGAAGTCTGAGATTGAGACTCATTGGGTAAAGAAAGAAGGAATATTTGGGTTGACTTATGAGATTCTCATTGGAAAAGCTATTGTCTTTACTCAATCTGGTAGTGTGGATGCTTTTGAAGCCATATTTGTGTTGCTCATATATGGCTTAGCTTTGTTCCCTAACATTGACGGTTTTATTGATGTTAATGACATTAAAATCTTCTTGATTGGGAATCCTATACCTACTCTGATGGGTGACATGTACTTCTCTTTTCATTTGAGGAATTTTAAGGATAGTGGGACTATTGTGTGATGTGTTCCGCTTATGTAAAAGTGGTTTATTTTGCACCTGCCTGAGACACCTACTTTTTTGGGAACAAACAATGTCTATGATGGCCTCAGAGAGTTATGTATCTCATTAATGAAGATATTGTTTGGTATGATCCTGCATTGGGTAGCTTGGAAATTATTGATAGTTGTGGCGAGTTCTTTAGTGTGCCTCTCATTGGTAGACACAGAGGAATTAACTACAACCCTACTTTGGCTCGTCGTCAACTTGGGTTCCCCTTGAGCGACAAACCTAATAACACTCGGTTAGAAGGTCTTTTATATCAAGAGGGTAAAAATCCCCAACATTTGAAGCAGAAGATGATACATGCTTGGTATAACGTGCATAGAAAAGGAAGATCTGAGCTTGGTCTGTGCAACTGTGTAGCTCTGGAAGCTTACACTACTTGGGTGAAGAAGAGAGATTTGGAGTTGAAGATGTTGTATGGTTGTGAGAGACCTATGTCTTTGATTGTGGTTGAGCCATCAACTCTCCCTAACCAAGATGTAGAGGAGTTGGAAGACACACTCGCCAAGATGAAGCAAGACATATATGTGAGAAGAGCGGTTCCATGCTTTGAGCCGAAAGCATGAGGAGTTGCAGCTTGAGTCAAAAGATAAGGATGAACTTATTGAACTTCTTGAAGATCGAGCAATGAAGAGACAAAGAGATCCAGAGGGTCCATCTTCCTCTAGTATGCCTCAACCTTCCAGTGCTTGGAAGAAGATTGTGGATCAGCTTATCCTCGAGAAGGCTCAGATGAAGACATCTTTTGAGTCTGAGATTCGATGCATCCGAAGGAAGTACGCACCATCAGCTAGATCATCTGACACTATTGCTAGGGTATCCTTAGGATGATTAGTTTCCCTTTCTCTTATATTTGTATTCTGGTTTATGAAATTGTACTCAATGTAATCTTTCCAAATTTTATGAATAAAAACAAATATTTATGGTCAATCAAATTGTTACTATTGTTATTATTGAATATTTGCAAATAGGACTTCATGTGTTCCTTGAAATTAAAAACAAACAAAATTATTGGATTATACCAAATCTCTAACATGCATTCGCACCTAAATTTTTATTTTCCGGCCTCAGATAGTTGTGACTTATACATAACCCCAATTACGATTGCTTAACATAGAGATAAATTTGACCATAAGGGCATAAAATTATAGTAAGTGATATTGAAAGTCTCCCATCTTTCATGGTATTGTGTGGAAACTTGGCCTTTTTTCCTTCCTTTGGAAGATGTCTTGGTTCAAGGATCCATGCTTGTGAATAGATGGTTGAGTGTTCTCCAAAGAATGACTTAATCAATTGAAAAGCAAAACATCACTAACATTCAATTAACCTTGACTAACATTTGACTAACTCTTATTAATAATTTCTTTAATTTCAAGTCATTTACTTTATGCAATTTAATTTGCAGCCATTTATCATTCATTTCCATTTACATTTCATTAGACTTGTTTATGTTTATGCCATTTTCACTTTGCTCATTTGAGCCATATATTATGATTGTATATATTTGTTTGTGTATTTTGTTTGTCTTAGGACCTTAGTATACCTAATAAACAACAAAAAAACCCTAAAAAATGTTTGGTGGATGTAAGACCCCAATTTTGACCCTAAGATCCCTCATGAAATTTCATCACAAGCATCAACATTGAGATCATACCTTGGCATTCTCCTTACCCCTCCTTCATTGGGTTTGTTCTGAGAGAGATCACCAAGCACTTTGTGATTGTATCATACTTGTATTTTATCATTTCACTAACCAAAATATCAAAAATATGTCTTTGTATTTGCCTAACTCTTTTGTAGGAAAGGTATGATCCCATTGATTCATCAAGTTCACATCTAGGGTTTGAGACCCTCATGAACAAAGAGCACAACCATGGATTGATTCAAAAATGGTTACAAGAATAATATATGAATCCCAATGTTATCTACATGTTATATTGATCAAGTTTTCTTCAAGAGTTTGAGGGTGATTTGCCTTTGAAACCTTAGTTTGACTGGGTATCTCGAGTAACTTCTCCAACAAGCTATCTCACCAATTGATCAAATTTGTCAAGGGAAACTTCAAAATTAATCAAATTATGCATATATTGTTGGTGTAAGCCCTAGAGGCCAGTACTTTTGGTACTTGTATCGAATTATTTATTAATAATAAAAGGCTTTTTCTTTATTACGTTTGTTTAATAAAGTCCCTAGAATAGCTAGTCTGTTTAATGTATTAAGTGTGACTTAATCATGAGAACACATTAAACATAAGGACACTATTCTTAAAGTATCCGTAGTCGATCTTTATTATGAAGTGGGATGACATTAAAGCATTAAGACTATTATGTATATAGACTGATGATCACATCTCATGGATCATGGATAAGGAGTTATCAAGTCTTAAACATAGGTATGAATATTAAGAGTAATATTTATACCGGATTGACCCGCTATGAGAATACTATATAGAAAGTTATGAAAAGTGTCATAAGTTATTCTCATGGTGATAATGGTGTATACCACTCTTCGACCTGAAACCACTATGGACCCTAGATGTAGAGTCGAGTGCTTTATTGTTGATCAAATGTTGTCCGTAACTGGATAACCATAAAGACAGTTGATGGGTACTCCACGAAGCATGCTGAGGGACATGAGTGACCTAGATGGAATTTGCCCATCCTGCGTAACAGGATAAATGTCTATGGGCCCAATATTGAACTGGACAAGGATGACACGGTCTATACCTTGTGTTCAATATAGACATGAGGGCAAAAGGGTAATTATGAACAAAAGTATTATCACAGAAGGATTTGTCAAATCACATGACATTTTCGTGTCTTGGGTAGCAGTGATGTGTTGCTAGATACCGCTCACTGTTTATTATGTTAAATGCGTGATTTAATATAATTGCCAACGTCACGAAAACCTACAGGGTCACACACAAAGGACGGATTGATGAGAGATAGAGTAACTAAGGAATACCGTAAGGTACGGTGCCCTTAAGTGAATTATAGAACATAGTAAGGTACGGTGCCCTTAAGTGAATTATAGAACATCGTAAGGTACGGTGTACTTGAGTAGAATACGAAATATGGTAATGTACCATGGGCTTAAGTGATTTTAGGCATATTATAAGATATGGCCCAAAATACACTTAAGTGGGCCTTTTAGCTTGAAGCCTACACAAGTGATTCTATAAATAGAACCCTTGTGCAGAAGCATTCATTGCGGTTGCATTATTTCGTTTTATCTCTCTCTCTCTCTCACTCAAAGCCTTCATTCGTACCAGCTAGCACTGAGATTGAAGGAATCCGTTCGTGTGGAGTGAGTAGAGACGTTGTCATCGTTCAACGTTCGTGATCGCTCTATGGATCTGCATCAAAGGTTTTGATCGTCACAAGAGATCTGCACCAAAGGTTTCAATCGTCACAAGAGGTAAATATTCTATCACTGATCATGACCATTCGTAAGGATCTCTAAAGGAGAAAATCTTAAATTCCGTTGCGCCTTGGATGGCAATTCTCCTTCAGTGGTATCAGAGCCACTTACGAAACCATGACTCGGATAGCTGTTTATTTTCTGTATTAATATGATTAAAAGACAGAATGAATCAATTAATTAAACGAGTAATTAAATTTGGCATCATGAGTGTACGAGTTGGATGATTGATGTTGACTATGCTTCGGAATCCGACATTAGTATGGTGAAGCAGCGATACATCGATCGTCCATAGGTTACGCAATTGAGACCGATCAACTTATATATGATATAAGTAATCCTAATGCAAAGTACGGTATATGTGATATACTGTATCTGTTTCGTTCATTCGAACACTAAATGATTGTTTTCCTTTGAGCGATCAATGGTCATTTGCTTCGGAATCCGACATTAGTATGGTGAAGCAATGACCTGTTGATGAATCATACTGAATTAACAATCGAGGTGTGTTTGACGGTCTGAAATTGGCGCATTAGGGTTGGTGACGGCGCAAGGGTTGTGCCATCAAAGAGTTGTGAATTTAGGGCTTTTGGAACAGGTCTGTAGACTGTTTCAAAGTTCTGTTATTTTGGATGCGTAACGGTCGTAACAAGACGCGTGACGTTCGTAACAAGCCTGTGACAGTCGTCACGTGCTTTGTGACGGTCGTCACGTGCTTTGTGACGGTCGTCACACCCACAGATCCAAAATTCTAGGCATTTCTGTTTTGGCCCCGTGACGGTCGTAACATATGCCTGTGACGGTCGTAACATGCTTGTGACCTGTGACGGTCGTAACATGCTTGTGACGGTCGTCACACTCACAGGATCAAAACTCTTGGGGTTTCTGTTTTGTGAATGCGCAAGAGTTGTGTTGATGCAAAACGACGTCAATTTTAAATGAATTGTTCATTAAAATTTTCGAGCAGGGCAGCGGAACACCCGTTCCTGCTGTCCGGGCAGCGGACCCCCGGCTACCTCTGCGTAGTGTGATCGGTCGCCGAAATTTAATTTGGTTTTAATTAATTAAAGGAATTAAAATTAAAAATAATAATAATGTGTTTATTATTATTGCCTTGTGGTGATCAGTTATGGCCTTAGTTATCCTTTATTTTGGGTTTTAAAATACGACCTGCGAGTCGTGCCTCTCCTTTTAATCTCTTAATGTAACTTCTTTTCTCATCTCACTCCCTCGTATGAAAGACGAGTTTCTTCTCTAATGTAATGTTATAAAGAAAGAGAAGAATTCAATGTCAAAGGAGGACAAGGTTATGAAGAAAGAGAAGAATTCAATATCAAAGGAGGACAATGTTATAAAGAAAGAGAAGAATTCAATATCAAAGGAGGACAACCTTGAAGATCTTGCTTGGAGAAGTTTAGATCGTTATTAGGTTAGCTTAGGTTCTCTCATTGGCTTAGGAGAACAATTGCGCTAGAGGCCATAACTGTTTCATTATGTATGTTGATGCATGTGTATGTATGTTGATGCATGTGAATATATGTTGATGCATGTGAGAGACGATTTATATGATAAATAAGCCGGTGAGATCAGGACAATTGCAATTCCCTCAAACTAAATATTAAGTTTATGCTTTCCAAGTTTTAGCACTCATCAAGACTAGTATCGGATAATGTAGGTTTCGCCTACGCGAGGTGCATGTTCTATATTAGTAAGGTGCGATGGGATAATTGTAATATCCAAATGCTAAGACAATGGGTCAAACTTAATTATAATAATATCATATATGTTTTAGAAGCAAGAGTTGGGAATGATCCATATGATGGATTGGAATAAGGAGTTATTCACCCAACTGAAATTTTCGAGAGTTGTATGAGATACAATTGGAAGGAGTTCCTACCTAAATAACCTAGTTTTGTGTAATCCGCCTACGCGGACTTAGAACGAAGTGAAATATGGATCTCGACCCACTAGAAAATCTTCCAACAGGATTTTCCGAATCAAATGATGAGGGTCATTTGTTTTGAGTAAAATAGTGGGAGCATATTTAATTAAAGGCCTAATTAAATATGTTATTGATACTTATATTTTCATTAATTCTTATGTAGATTACCATGACAATAAACACCTCTAATAATATCTTACGATCAATCCTTGACAAGAAAAAAAAATTGTCTGGGACAAATTTCCTGGATTGGCACCGAAACCTGAGGATTGTCCTCAAACATGATAAAAAGCTGTATGTCTTGGAGACTCTTGTTCCTGAAGAGGAACCTCCTAGTTCTGCATCTAAGGCAGAAAGAGATGCTTATAAGAAGCATGTCGATGATGCCAATGAAACTGCTTGTCTCATGCTAGCTACCATGAACTCAGAATTGCAAAAGCAACATGAGAACATGTCAGCGTTCGATATGATCGAACACCTGAAGTTGCTCTATCAAGAGCAAGCAAGGCATGAGAGGTTTGAGGTTTCAAAAGCCCTTTTTCAAAGCAAGTTAGCTGAGGGAGCCCCTGTAAGTCCCCATGTGCTCAAGATGATTGGGTATGTGGCAAACCTTGATAGGTTGGGTTTTCCCCTCGGAAAGGAACTTGCGACTGATTTGATCTTGCAATCGTTGCCAGATAGATTCAGTCAATTTGTCCTAAATTTCAATATGAATGATATGGATAAATCTCTTCCTGAACTACTAGGCATGTTGAGAATAGCTGAGCAGAATCTGAAGACAAAAGGGAAGTCCATTTTGATGATCAGAAATGGAAAGAGACAGAACAAAAGGCCCACCAAGCAGGGTGATAAAGGGAAAGGCAAGGCAGTTGCCAAACCCAGACCCACTGTTGCTGCTTTGAAGCCTACTGGAGGCATAGCAAAGGCAGGCACCTGCTTCCATTGCGGTAAGACCGGACACTTGAAGAGAAACTGCCCAAAGTACCTGGAAGATACGAAGAATGGAGTAGAGACTTCAACTTCAGGTATTTTTGTTATTGAAATAAATTTATCTACTTCTGCATCATGGGTATTAGATACTGGATGTGGTTCTCACATTTGTACAAATGTGCAAGGGCTAAAAAGAAGTAGAGATTTGGCAAAAGATGAAGTCGACCTACGAGTTGGCAATGGAGCAAAGGTTGCTGCTTTAGCCGTAGGAACTTATGTATTAACTTTACCTAGTGGTTTAATAATTCAGTTAGAGAACTGTTATTATGTACCTGCAATTAGCAGGAATATTATTTCCATTTCTTGTTTGGACAAGTTTGGTTTTTCATTTATAATAAAGAACAATTTTTGCTCAATTTATTTGAATGATATATTCTATGCTACTGCACAAATGAGCAATGGACTGTATGTCCTTGATCTCGAAATGCCTATATATAACATTAATACTAAAAGGATGAAACCTAACGAGTTAAACCCAACTTACCTTTGGCATTGTCGATTAGGCCACATAAATGAGAAACACATTTCTAAACTCCATAAAGATGGACTCTTGGACTCTTTTGATTATGAATCATATGAGACATGCAGATCTTGTTTAATTGGAAAGATGACAAAGTCTTCATTCACAGGAAAAGGTGAAAGAGCTAATGATCTTTTGGCCCTCATACATACTAATGTATGTGGACCACTGAACATACCATCCAGAGGAGGTTTTCAGTACTTCATCACATTCACTGATGATTTCAGTAGATATGGTTATGTGTATCTAATGAAACATAAATCAGAGTCCTTTGAAAAGTTCAAGGAATTCAAGAATGAAGTACAAAACCAACTAGGTAAGAATATTAAAACTCTTCGATCAGATCGAGGTGGTGAGTATTTAAGCCTAGAGTTTGATGACCATCTGAAAGAGTGTGGGATCCTATCCCAACTTACTCCTCCTGGAACACCCCAATGGAATGGTGTATCTGAGAGAAGAAATCGAACCCTGTTAGACATGGTCCGATCCATGATGTGTCACGTCGATCTTCCAAACTCCTTTTGGGGACATGCACTATTGACAGCAGCTTACACACTTAACCGTGTTCCATCCAAAAAGGTTGAGAAGACACCATATGAGATATGGAGTGGTAAGAAACCATATATGTCTTACATGAAGATTTGGGGTTGCGAGGTTTATGTGAAACGACAAATTTCAACTAAGCTTGAGCCCAAATCTGACAAATGCTTATTTGTGGGGTATCCTAAAGAAACAAGAGGGTATTACTTCTACAATCCTTCTGAGGGCAAAGTGCTTGTCGCTCGAACTGGAGTTTTCCTAGAAAAGGATTTTATTTCCAAAGGAACCAGTGGGAGGAAAGTAGAGCTTGAAGAAATTCAAGAATCACAAAGCATAGATACACCTATGGAGGAATTAGAGCAGGAAACACAAGAAGTTGTGGAAGAGCAACCTGCTCAAGTAGAACAAGACCAACGTAGGTCAGGCAGGATACGTCAACTACCTGAGAGATATGGATATCTCATAACTGATCAAGGTGATGTATTACTCATGGATCAAGATGAGCCTGTGACCTACCAAGATGCCATAACTGGTCCCGAGTCTGAGAAGTGGCTAGAAGCCATGAAATCTGAAATAGATTCCATGTACACAAACTAAGTTTGGACCTTGGTAGAGCCTCTTGTAGGAGTTAACCCTATAGGATGCAAGTGGGTCTTCAAAAAGAAGACTGACATGAATGGTAAGGTACATACCTATAAGGCAAGACTGGTTGCAAAAGGATATAAACAAATTCTTGGGATTGACTATGATGAAACCTTTTCACCAGTTGCAATGCTTAAATCTGTTCGGATTTTACTTGCTATCGCTGCATATCATGATTATGAAATATGGCAGATGGATGTCAAAACTGCTTTCCTTAATGGAAATCTTCTTGAGGATGTGTACATGACACAGCCTGAAGGATTTGACATACCAGAGGAAGCCCAAAAGATATGTAAGTTACAAAGATCAATCTATGGATTGAAGCAAGCTTCCAGAAGCTGGAATCTTCGTTTTGATGAAATAGTAAAACAATATGGATTCATCAAGAACGAAGATGAGCCTTGTGTCTACAAGAAGGTTAGTGGGAGCATGATTGTTTTCCTGGTATTATATGTAGATGACATATTACTCATTGGAAACGATATCCCTACCCTACAACAAGTAAAGTCTTGGTTGGGGAAATGCTTTTCTATGAAGGACCTAGGTGAAGCAGCCTATATATTAGGAATCAGAATCTATAGAGATAGATCACAAAAACTGCTTGGCCTGAGTCAGAGTACATACATAGACAAAGTGTTGAGACGCTTTAATATGCATGATTCCAAGAAAGGATTCATACCTATGCAACATGGCTTGTGTCTATCAAAAACACAATCCTCTTTAACTAAGGAAGAAAGGGATCGCATGAATAAAATTTCATATGCATCTGCAATAGGATCTATCATGTATGTCATGTTATGTACTCGACCAGGTGTCTCGTATGCTTTAAGTGCAACGAGTAGGTACCAATCTGATCCTGGTGATGCTCACTGGGTAGCTGTCAAGAATATTCTTAAGTATTTGAGAAGGACTAAGGACTCATTCTTGATATATGGAGGTCAGAAAGAGTTGGCTGTAATTGGATACACCGATGCTAGCTTCCAGACAGATAAGGATGACTTTAGATCGCAATCTGGTTATGTGTTTTGCTTAAACGGTGGCGCTGTGAGCTGGAAAAGTTCAAAGCAAGATACAGTTGCTAATTCTACAACTAAGGCCGAGTATATTGCTGCCTCAAGTGCAGCAAAGGAAGCTGTTTGGATCAAAAAGTTCATTAGTGAACTTGGCATAGTTCCTAGCATTGTGGATCCCATTGGTCTCTACTGTGATAACAATGGTGCTATCGCACAAGCCAAGGAGCCTAGATCTCACCAACGATCCAAACACATACTTAGGCGTTATCATCTCATTCGAGAGATAATAGATAGAGGAGATGTGAAAATATGCAGAGTACCTACACTTGACAATATTGCTGACCCACTGACAAAGCCTCTTGCGCAGCAGAAGCATGATGGCCATACTAGATCTATGGGTATTAAGGGTATACCTGATTGGCTCTAGTGCTAGTGGGAGATTGTTGGTGTAAGCCCTAGAGGCCAATACTTTTGGTACTTGTATCGAATTATTTATTAATAATAAAAGGCTTTTTCTTTATTACGTTTGTTTAATAAAGTCCCTAGAATAGCTAGTCCGTTTAACGTATTAAGTGTGACTTAATCATGAGAACACATTAAACATAAGGACACTATTCTTAAAGTATCCGTAGTCGAGCTTTATTGTGAAGTGGGATGACATTAAAGCATTAAGACTACTATGTATATAGACTGA
Organism: Lathyrus oleraceus; assembly: GCF_024323335.1. NCBI lineage: Eukaryota > Viridiplantae > Streptophyta > Magnoliopsida > Fabales > Fabaceae > Lathyrus > Lathyrus oleraceus. Next base: position 531,056,719 of record NC_066581.1, read on the forward strand.
TGATCACATCTCATGGATCATGGATAAGGAGTTATCAAGTCTTAAACATAGGTATGAATATTAAGAGTAATATTTATACCGGATTGACCCGCTATGAGAATACTATATAGAAAGTTATGAAAAGTGTCATAAGTTATTCTCAGGGTGATAATGGTGTATACCACTCTTCGACCTGAAACCACTATGGACCCTAGATGTAGAGTCGAGTGCTTTATTGCTGATCAAACGTTGTCCGTAACTGGATAACCATAAAGACAGTTGATGGGTACTCCACGAAGCATGCTGAGGGACATGAGTGACCTAGATGGAATTTGCCCATCCTGCGTAACAGGATAAATGTCTATGGGCCCAATATTGAACTGGACAAGGATGATACGGTCTATGCCTTGTGTTCAATATAGACATAAGGGCAAAAGGGTAATTATACACATAAGTATTATCACAGAAGGAATTGTCAGATCACATGACATTTTCGTGTCTTGGGTAGCAGTGATGTGTTGCTAGATACGGCTCACTGTTTATTATGTTAAATGCGTGATTTAATAGAATTGCCAACGTCACGAAAACCTACAGGGTCACACACAAAGGACGGATTGATGAGAGATAGAGTAACTAAGGAATACCGTAAGGTACGGTGCCCTTAAGTGAATTATAGAACATCGTAAGGTACGGTGTACTTGAGTAGAATAGGAAATATGGTAAGGTACCATGGGCTTAAGTGATTTTGGGCATATTATAAGATATGGGCCAAAATACACTTAAGTGGGCCTTTTAGCTTGAAGCCCACACAAGTGATTCTATAAATAGAACCCTTGTGCAGAAGCATTCATTGCGGTTGCATTATTTCGTTTTATCTCTCTCTCTCTCTCACTCAAAGCCTTCATTCGTACCAGCTAGCACTGAGATTGAAGGAATTCGTTCGTGTGGACTGAGTAGAGACGTTGTCATCGTTCAACGTTCGTGATCGCTCTATGGATCTGCATCAAAGGTTTTGATCGTCACAAGAGATCTGCACCAAAGGTTTCAATCGTCACAAGAGGTAAATATTCTATCACTGATCATGACCATTCGTAAGGATCTCTAAAGGAGAAAATTTTAATTTCCGCTGCGTTTTGGACCGCAATTCTCCTTCAGATCTGCCATGAACCCAGGAAGTCAAGAGAATTGGAAGTTAGCAAGTTGATTGATGGTGGTTGGCCAGATGAATTCATCTGATCAAAACTGGGTCTCCATAGACCCTATCTCCTACAATTTTCACCATATGAAAATGATTCCAAGAGAAAACATACTCTAAATTACATTCCAACCAACTTTCATGTTGACACCTAGACCTAGTTTTTCTTGTAAAATCATTGTCTATGTTGAAACATTATAGGTCATTTTGTTTAAACCCTAATTTGAAAGTTAACTTCCCAAGGCCATAACTTGCTCAATTTTTATGAGAAGAAATATTTCCAAGTTGCAAAATCAAATTCAATGTGTCGACTTTAACTTTTATGTTTAGAGTGGGAGCTAAATCAACTTTTTTGAGCATGTGATATGAGGTTACATTATAGGTCATTTTTGACCTATACCATTGATCAAGTGATTTTTCCAAACTTAAAAAATGCATAGCTCTATCATTTCAAATCCAAATGACATGAAATTTGTGACCATTTTAAAGGTATTTGAAAGAGATACAACTTTGATGAAGACACATTTCTCATTTGAAGCTCATATAAAAAGTTAAGCAAGGTGGAACATTGAGACATATGGCTTGACACTTAGAAAAATTTTGATATGTCAAAAATTTCCAACTTCCACCTTAAATTTCTTCAAGTTAAAAACTCCAAATGATAATGTGTTGAACATTAAAGTTGTTCTTCTTGATCTCACCTTTCCAAATAGCTCAAATTCATCCATTTTGGACAAGGAATGCATAGGTTGCGCATGGCATGAACATGGTGTCATCACTTGGCAAGGATCAAACTTCAAATCTTCTTGTACACTTGCCTTGCAATCCAAGTTGAATCCAGACTTTCTTACACTCATTTGTGGACTTAGGGAAATGATTTTATGGGCCTATGCGCGCCCATGCACCTATGCATCATCAATACCAAATTTGGAAAGTGGATTTCAAGTGTGCAAAAAGCAATGGTTTCAACTATAAATAGAGCCTCATATGCTCAGCATTTCACACACATTCCCGTCAACTTTGATTCCTTACCTCTAACCCTCACATTGCAAAGGATAATCCTAATAAATTCACTTGAATTTGAGTTTGGATTTCCATTGTTTTGAAATTCAAATCTCCAGGGATCCACAACCTTTTGAACATTCAATCCTTCTTCTGCAAGCATTTGGAGTGAGATCAAGCACGAGCAAGAGCAAGATCAGTTGAATCCAGACCTCCATTGAAGGTATTTTCCAGAAATTTAGATCTCTTCGATTCTCTCTAATTCTTGCTCAATTCTATTGAGTCTTTGGTTGTCTGAAGTCCTACCAATGTAGGAAAGAAGATTGAGTTGCTTTGAGGCCAAATCGAAGCAACTCAATTCATGTACCTCAAATTTCAACTCCATGTATCTCTCAATATACTTGGAGTAAGAGTGAATTGAGGTTAGATTCGAACTTAGTGCCATTTTTACTTTGAAATCATGTTCTTGTTTTTAATTTTGGTGATGGTTATGATTGAACCAGTCCGGCGATGTTCACTGAAGAAGACAATCGGTCCTTGGCTACTGGTGGTGTGCTGCATGGTTCTGAGCTATATGATCCATCTAATTTGTTTTAATCCTGAGCTTTCATTTTGAATACCAACTGTGTGGTGCGCTGACTTAAGTGCACGGTGGAACGCGTTTTTTGATCCACTTGATCTGCCACCTCAATTAATGAGGGAGATCAAGTGGTCCACGTTTTTTCTGATATTTTAATTTTCATTTTAATTGCTTTATTTTTTATAATTCATATTAAATTTAATATTGATCCAAAAAATATTGGACTTTCACCAAAAATTTCCAATATTTTCCTATTTCATATTCTGAATTAAAATTATTTTATGGATCATTATTAATATTTTTCAGGAATTAATTGATTTTGAATTTGTTTTTAATTGTTTAAAAATATTTTTAAATGTCCAAAAATTATGAAATTTTTTCTCCAAGGTCCTTTGACCTTGTTTGACCTATGATAAATCTCATGGCCATTTCTTTGGTGTTTTTATGAGATTTTAGGAATTGGAGAAACCATATTTAATTTAAATGCACTATTTTAGTATTTTTAATTTGAATAAAAGCCAAATAAATTTGTTGACCAATTGTGATGACTTGTTTATGTTTGAATCTTGTTGTTGGGCCTTGGTCAAGGTTGATTTGACTTTGTCAAATTAATATCATTGGATTTAGGGGATTGATGGAATATACATTCCATCTCCCAAAATGAATGGATGATATTAATTTGGTAAAAGTCCTCCTTTGACCAATTTGTGTTTTGATCTATTTCCCTCCCACTTCAACTTATTCCCTTTCTTCATTCATTCATTTTATTTGGCCTATGATATCTCAAAATCCTAAGGTTAGTTGATTGAGAAATTGACATGAGTATGGATGAGATTAGGCCACACCTTTTGCCTTATCTTTTTGTGTGTGGTATGTTTCATGAGCATAGTCTATTATACTATGTCTCTAACATACATTAACACCAAAATTCTATTGCCCGACCTCAAATAGTTGTCCAATTACGATTGCTTAACATAGCGCTAAATTTGTGACAGAAAAGGCATAAGCATTCTAGTTAGTGAGATTGTAAGTCTCCCCTCTTTCATGGTATTTTGTGGAAACTTGGCATTTTTTCCTTCCTTTGGAAGATGTCTTGGTTCAAGGATCCATGCTTGTGATAAGTGGGTTGAGTGTTCTTCAAAGAATGACTTCAATTAAAAAGCAAAAACAAAGCAATACTAACTTCTAACCTATTAACTACTAACTTTTAAATTTCAAGCCATTTACTTTAATGTCATTTAATTCTATATTTTATACATTTGTCATTGTCCATATCATTCTAATTGTTTATGTTAATGCAATTTTCACTTTGTCCATTTGGACCCTATTGTGTGATATATTTTGTTTGTGTATACTTTGTTTGTTTGTGTGGTATTTGACCATTAATAACAACAAAAACCCTAAAAAAACTTTTGAGTGGATTGTTGGTTTCATCTTGGACAAATAGACTTAGAATCTAGGCAACAGTCCTATGCTAAAGGACTTGGCCAATGCCAACTTATTGAGAAACCAAGTGCTTGCAATTTGAAACTTCATCTGATACATCATTCAAGATCCTTTTGAGTTCATCTGCAACATGATCATTGTGAAGCTGTTATTTTGAACCTGTGACTTGTGGAATTCATCTCTTACATGGGCTATTTTGGAGAAGATCATGGAATGGATAAGCTTGGATGCGGCCATCTTTATTTGATGCCTTGCTATTCAAGATAATATAATTATGCATTTGTGTGTTGCTTGATTCTAAAAGTCCAAGGGAATTCTGGGTTTCTATTGACATTCTTGTCTATTGGATTGCTACCCATTTGGTCAGATCTTTTCAACTCTAAACTTTTAATTTTGTGCATAGGATAGTCTCTTCATCTTCTCCCCAGTTCTTTAATTTCAAAATCTCTCTCTCTATTTTTCAAAATCTTCTTTGTGTGAATTACTTTTGTTCTAAACTTTGACCACTTTGCAAAAAGATAAAAACTTTGGCCTTATGCCATTGCATTTTCAAACTTCCCTTCTTAAATCAAACTTGTGAATAAACTTAACTATACTTGACCTAAACATTCAAAAAGCCAAAAAGAACTAACTCATTCAAACCATTTTAGGCCTTTGTGCCTTTCAAACTTAAATTTTGTTAAAAGCAATGCATCCACTTTGAAATTTGTATCACGAACTACGAGGTTTTGATCCCTCATTTTATGTTGGTATGTAGGCACAAGACCGAAGGTCTTGTCAAACACAAAAATATAATCAATGAATTCTTTTCTCATCCCCCCATTCTATTTAATTCTAAACATCACTTTATACCAAGTACATATGCATACAAAAAGGGCTCCCTAGGAGTACCTAGGACACTTTGGGTGCTAACACCTTCCCTCTGTGTAACCAACGCCCTTACCTGTAATCTCTGACATTTTATTAGTTTTGATTTGAAAACTTCTTACTTTTTGGATTTTGTTCGTACTTTTTCCCTTTTCCTTTGGAAACAATTAAAGCGCGGTGGCGACTCTTGTTATTTGATCTCTAGCTTGTCAATAGCTTGATGATCATGAATTTACCACTACAGAAATTAAGTGGCGACTCTGCTGGGGAGTAGTCTCTAGTGGGTTTATCCTACTTTTTGTGTGTATATATTTGTATATATGTGATGTTTGTATATATGCATGTGTGATATAATCTGCTTGTTGTTTTTGGGGATCTCTGAGTGGTGAGATAAGTTCTAACCCGAACTTGAGTGCAATTAAGATAGGAGGATGGTATAGTCATGTTCTACCTATGTGGAGTAGTCCTTAACAAGTTAGCTTGAGATCCATCCGCTTAGTGGAGACTCTTTTGGATTTGGAAATGTCACACAAGTATTTGTGGTTAGGCATTACTATCTCTAATTTGGGTCTGAGAAGCTGAGGACCTTAGAACATTTAACCCATCTTGGCCTATTTAGGACGTAGCGCGGAGACTGTTCAAGTGTAGACTTGATAACAGTTATTACACGATACTACTCTCAAACGAGTTTCTATTGAGAATATTATGGGTCGATGAGTCAGTCATCTTATCCTGTAATATCCGATAGATAAAATTAAGACTCTGGGAACTCTTTAGAACATAATCTACAGGTTTTTATCCTTAGTTCACTCCTTTGGGATGGTTCTTACCCAGACTCCATGCTCGTGACTTGCAACAAACCCTTGATTCTTGGTTGATACAATCAAGTCTTGTCAATATCAATGGAACTTGGGTGTTGATAAGGTGTAAATCATAATCCACCAAAATGGATGATTGATCTTGACAATGACTTGATTCATCCCTTGACCTTTATTTGCCTTGTGTGTGATCCCTTATTTGTGATTATTGCATTCATGCATTCAAACGCATCATAACATTCATCACACGAAAATTTCAAGGAACTAAGGTATCATTTGCAAATATTTTCAGACCATGGATTATGGACGAAGAAACACTAAGAAGTACAGTTTCAGATGTCTAAATTTGAAAGATTTAAGGAATCTAGCATCTTTTGTATTAGATCGCTTGGACTTCAAACAACGTTATGGAAAGCTTCTGTCCATCTTATCTGCTGATGTGGTTGAATGAATTTTGAGTGTACGAGTGCAATTCTATGATCCTCTCTACCGTTGTTTCACTTTCCAAGAATTTCAGCTTGTGCCTACCTTGGAGAAGTATTCTCATCTTTTGGGGATACCTGTTTCTAGTAGAGTACCTTTTAGTGGATTGGAGAAGATTCCCCGATCTAATATTATTGCTGAATCTCTTCACTTGAAGAAGTCTGAGATAGACGCTCATTGGGTGAAGAAAGGAGGATTATTTAGGTTGCCATCTATTTTCCTCATCAAGGAAGCTACTGCCTTTGCTCAAGCCGGTAGTGTGGATGGTTTTGAAGCTATGCTTGTGTTGCTCATTTATGGATTAGCTTTGTTCCCTAACATTGACGGTTTTGTTGATGTTAACGCCATTAGACTTTTCTTTATTGGGAATCCTGTGCCTACTTTGTTAGGTGATATGTATTTCTCTTTGCATCTAAGGAACTCTAAGGGTGGTGGAACGATTTTCTGTTGCATTCCTCTTCTGTACAAGTGGTTTATTTCGCACTTGCCTCAGACACCTTCTTTTGTGGAGAACAAACAATGTCTAAGGTGGTCTCAGAGACTTATGTCTCTCACTAATGATGATATAGTTTGGTATGACCCATCTTTGAGCAGTTTGAAGATTATTGATTGTTGTGGTGAATTCTCTAATAATCCTCTCATTGGTACACAAGGAGGAATTAACTACAACCCTGCTTTGGCTCATCGTCAACTTGGGTTTCCCTTGAGAGACAAACCTAATAACATGTTGTTAAAAGGTCTTTTCTATCAAGAGGGTAAAGATCCCCAACATTTGTAGCAGAAGATTGTGAATGCTTGGCATAATGTGCATAGGAAAGGAAGATTCGAGCTTGGTCCGTGCAATTGTGTAGCTTTGGAAGCTTACACTCTTTGGGTGAAAAAGAGAGCTTTGGAGTTGAAGATGCCTTATCCTTGCGAAAGACCTATGTCTATGGTTGTGGTTGAGCCATTAACTCTCCCTAACCAAGATGTAGAGGAGTTGGAAGACGCGCTCGCCAAGATGAAGCAAGAGAAGGACATGTGGGAAGTGCGTTTCCATGCTTTGAGCAAGAAGCATGAAGAGTTGCAGTTGGAGTCTAAGGACAAAGATGCACTTATTGAGCTACTTGAAGACCGAGTGATGAAGAGACAGAGAGAGCCAACGGTTTCATCTTCTAGCATGCCTCAGCCTTCCGTTGCTTGGAAGAAGATTGTTGATCAGCTTGTCCTCGAGAAGACTCAGATGAAGGCTTCTTTTGAGACCGAGATCTATCGCATTTGAAGGAAGTACGCGCCTACAGCTAGATCTTCTGACGTTGTTAGGGATCCTTAGGATGACTTGTCTCCTTTTCTCTTGTATTTTTTATTTTGGTTTCTGAAATTGTACTCAGTGTAATCCTTCCAATTTATATAAATAAAAAGAGATTTTTGGTCATATCAAATTGTTGCAATTTCCATTTAAATATATATATATATATATATATATATATATATATATATATATATATATATATATATATATATATATATATATATATATATATATATATATATATATATATATATATATATTTGCAAATGATATAGTAAGTTCCTTGAAAATAAAAATAATCAAGCATTACATTTCATGCATCATTTGCACAAGCAGGTTTTTGCCAGATGTCTGATTGGTGTTTCTTCTGTGCTTTTGCCAAGCTGACTCACCGGTACAATACCCGAGCCAATCATCTGAAAATCATGGAGCATCTAGAGCAAGAGAGCTGAGAGCTGAAGGACGAGATTGCTCGCTTGACTGCCATGATGGAGTCAGTTCTTGCTGCTCAGAATCAAGCTTCTCCAATGCCTGTAACTCCTCCCGTGAGGCCTGTTACTTTAGAGGTGACTACCTCTACCATGCCTGCTGCTACCGCTTACTTCGCGTCGAATATGCCTGCCGGATTCCCGTGGGGAATTCCGCCCAACTTTGTGCCAGAAGGCTTTGCGCCTACATTTGCTTTCATGCCGACATCTAGCCCGGTCATGTCCGTGCCACCTCCTGTTGTGCACACTTTGCCTTGCGTGGAGGACACCATCTATCATTCCGAGCCGTTTGAGGGTCCGGATATGTATGAGAAGATGGATGAGATGAAAGATCATTTTCTTGAGCTGCGCAAGGTATTGAAGACGCTGAGAGGTAATGATTTGTTTGGAAAGAGTGCTGATGAGTTGTGCTTAGTGCCCAACGTCAAGATCCCGGTGAAATTTAAAGTGCCTGACTTTGAAAAGTATAAGGGGAACTCTTTTTTGCTCAGTCATCTTGTGATGTATGCCCGCAAGATGTCTACTCAAATAGACAATGATCAATTGCTTATTCACTACTTCCAGGATAGTCTGACCGGTGCTACGCTTTGTTGGTATATAGGGTTGGATAGTGCAAGCATTCACACTTTCAACGACTTGGGAGAGGCTTTTGTGAAGAAATATAAGTATAATGTGGACATGGCGCCGGATAGAGATCAGTTGAGGTCTATGTCTCAGAAAGACAAAGAGACATTTAAAGAATACGCACAAAGATGGAGGGAGTTGGCTGCCCAGATCATTCCTCATTTGGAGGAGAAAGAGATGACAAAGATCTTCTTGAAAACTCTGAGTTCATTTTATTATGAACGCGTGATCGCTAGTGCCCCCAGTGACTTTACCAAAATGGTAAACATGGGGATGAGGCTTGAGGAAGGAGTCTGTGAAGGACGGTTGTCAAGAGATGAGACATCAACAAGCAAGAGATATGGTAGCAACTTTGGTAAGAAGAAAGACAGTGAGATGAACGCAGTAATCAGTGGGAGGCAGAGGAGGCCTCATATTAGAAGGAATCCACCACCCCGTCAACACCATCATCATCTAGTGTCATCAATAATTCTGGTATTTTCTAATCAACAGGCAACACCAATTCAACAATAACAACAACATCAACGTCAACAACAACAATCACAACAAAGAACGGACACCTACAATAACAACAATACCAACAACAATCATCATCAGCAGAATTTGAGAGGAAGAAGGTCTCTTTTGACCCGATTCCCATGTCATATGCAAAGTTGTATCCTTCGTTAGTTCTCAATAACTTAATTCAACCGAGGAACCCACCGCAGATCCTAGAACCACTTCCCTGGTGGTATAAACATGAGCTCCGTTGTGCTTTTCATCAAGGAGCACCCGAACATGACATTAAAAACTGCTATCCATTGAAGTATGAGGTTTAAAAGCTTATGAAGAGTGGTATGGTGTCCTTTGAGGACCGCGCGCCAAATGTGAAAGCAAACCCTTTGCCCGCTCATGGGAACTCTTCAGTGAATATGGTGGACGATTGTCCTGGAGAATTCAAGGTTTATGACGTCCGGTTTATCCGAAGATCCTTAGTGCAGATGCACAAGGATATCTGTTTGGTGAGTGACTGTGAACATGACCATGATAGCTGTGTTGTTTGTAGCATGGACCCAAGAGGGACATCCAACGTCTGATGGATGAAGGCATGATCCAAATTGTTCAATCCTGTCATGTAGATGACAACGTCAATGTCATAGTGCCCGTTTTCAAACAAAAAGAGTGGTTGGTAATTCAATATGACAGCAACAACAATAATAATGTCAGTCAAAGATCAGTATCGTCGTTGGTAATACGGTTAGCGGGTCCAGTCCCGTATTCATTTGATAAGGTTGTACCGTACCAGTACAATGCTACAATGATGAGGAATGGTCAAGAGGTCCCGTTACCTACGACTAGTTCAGTAGTGAGCATTGCTGACGTAACGAAGGTGACCCGTACAGGTCGAGTGTTTGGGGCGGTGTTTCCAGAAAACAAAGAAGAAATGATTGTTGGTAAGAAGGCGGAGGTGCCTAATGTAGATCTGATTGGCGTTTCAAAAGATAAGTCTGGTGAATCCAGCAACTTGAAAGCCAATGATGATGATGAGGTACTCCAGATGATAAAGAGGAGCGAGTTTAATATGGTGGAGCAGCTACTCCAAACCCCCTCAAGGATCTCAGTGTTGTCTCTGCTTTTGAATTCTGAAGCACACAGAGAAGCACTACAAAGAGTTCTTGAACAAGCGTTCGTAGAACATGATGTTACTGTGGATCAGTTTGATCACATTGTGGCTAACATCACTTCTTGCAATAATCTCAGCTTTTGCGACGAAGAACTCCCTAAGGAGGGAAGAAATCATAACTTGGCTTTGCACATTTCTATGAATTGCAAATAAGATGCTTTGTCAAACGTGCTGGTTGACATCGGGTCGTCACTGGATGTGCTTCCAAAGTCAACTTTGTCAAATCTATCTTACTAAGGAGCGCCCATGAGGTATAGCGGTGTAATCGTCAAAGCTTTTGACGGTTCACACAAGACAGTAATTGGTGAAGTAGACCTTCCAGTCAAGATAGGTCCGAGTGATTTTCATATTACTTTTCAAGTAATGGATATCCACCCAGCCTACAGTTGTTTACTAGGAAGGCTATGGATTCATGAGGCGGGAGCTGTTACCTCCACTCTACATCAGAAATTGAAATTTGTCAAGAATGGCAAGCTTGTGATTGTTGGAGGGGAGAAGGCGTTGTTGGTTAGCCATTTTTCATCTTTCTCTTATGTTAAGGTTGAGGATGAGGTTGGAACTCCATTCCAAGCCTTATCTATTGCTGCTGAAAAGAGAGTTGGGGCACCTATGTCCTCAATTAAAAGATGCTCAGAAGATTGTTGAAGAAGGTACTGTTGATCAGTGGGGGCGCATGGTAGAGGTCTCTAACAACAAGGGCAGAACCGGTTTGGGGTTCTAGAAAGGCTCATCAATTGCAAGATCTGAAGATATGCAACTCAGCTTCCATAGTGGAGGGTTCATTCATGGAAATGAACAACACTTAGCTGCTGTGCTAGAGGATAGCGAAAAGAAAGACTACACCAACTTTGTAACGCATGGAAACACGTGCAACAATTGGACTGCTGTTGATATTCCTGTTATTTTGCATCGATCTAAGTAATTGCTTTTATATTTTAAAATCCTTCTCCTATGCCTAAGGGAGAAGTGAACATTGTTTGGGCATTTTTAAATTGATCATTAATAAAATTAATTCTATTCATCCACATCTTTGATGCTTGTTTTACTTTTTGCTTTATTCTGAAAACAGTAATCACAAAAAACATAAATAAACAATAAAATTGTCCATCTGCATAATATTTGGTCACAAATTCACTTCTCTAAAATCAAAATATCAAATCATTATGCAGGTTGATTTCTAACCCCACTGAATACAATGAACCTTCTCCTTCTCCAAATTTTGAATTCCTTGTGTTTGAGGCTGAGGAGGAAAGTGGTGTAGAAGTGAATGATGAATTGACTCGTCTTCTTGAGCAAGATGAAAAGATTATTCAGCTGTTTGAAGAGAAGATTGAGCTAGTCAACCTGGGTTCCTAAGATGATGTGAAGGAAGTCAACATTGGGTCTCGATTGTGTCCATATGCTAAGAAGGGGTTGATTGATCTTGTTCGAGAGTATTCAGATGTGTTTGCTTGGTCCTATCAAGACATGCCTGGTTTGGATTCTGAGATTCTGGAGCATAGATTGCCATTGAAGCCAGAATGCCCGTCAGTCAAGCAGAAATTGAGAAGAACGCATCATGATATGGCTGTGAAGATCAAAGAGGAAGTGCAGAAGCAGATTGATATCGATTTCCTTGTGATCGCTGAGTATCCGTAATGGATGTCAAATCTTGTGCCTGTGCCAAAGAAAGATGGAAAAGTCTGCATGTGTGTTGATTACAGAGATTTGAATAAAGTCAGTCTGAAAGATGATTTCCCTCTGCCACACATTGACATGATGGTACACAATACTGCCAAATTCAAAGTCTTTTCGTTTATGGATGGATTTTCCGGTTATAATCAGATCAAGATGGCACCTGAAGATATGGAGAAGACCATATTCATTACACCCTAGGGAACATTCTGTTATAGAGTGATGCCTTTCGGTTTAAAGAATGATGGTGCAACTTACAAGAGAGAAATGACTACTCTTTTTCATGATATGATGCATAAAGAGATTGAAGTTTATGTCGATGACATCATTGCTAAATCAATTGATGAAAAGGAACATGTTGAACATTTGTTGAAGCTATTCCAGCGTTTGAGGAAATATAAACTCCGTTTGAATCCCAATAAGTGTACTTTTGGTGTTCGTTCTGGTAAGATGTTGGGCTTTATTGTCACCGAGAAGGGTATTGAAGTTGATCCTGCCAAGGTCAAAGCAATACAAGAGATTCCTGCGCACAGAACTGAGAAGCAAGTCAGAGGTTTTCTCGGCCGCTTGAATTATATTTCCATATTCATTTCCCACATGACTGCCACATGTGCGCCTATATTCAAGCTTCTTCGGAAAGATCAGTCTTGTGATTGGACCGAAGACTGCCAGAAAGCTTTTGACAGTATTAAGGAATATCTGCTAGAACCTCCGATTTTGTCTCCACCTGTTGAAGGAAAACCGTTAATCATGTATTTGACTGTGCTTGAAGATAGTATGGGTTATGTTCTTGGTCAGCAAGACGAGACTAGAAAGAAAGTATTCACAATTTACTACCTCAGTAAGAAATTCACCAACTGTGAGACTCGGTAATCTATGCCTGAGAAGACTTGTTGCACATTGGCTTGGGTTGCTAAGCGTCTACGTCAGTATATGTTGAATCATGCCACTTGGTTGATATCCAAAATGGATCCAATCAAGTATATATTTGAGAAACCTGCTTTAACTGGGAGGATTTCCCGTTGGCAAATGTTGTTATCAGAGTATGATATCGAATACCAATCTCTGAAAGTGATCAAAGATAGTATCTTGGCTGACCATTTGGCTCACCAACCAATTGAAGATTATCAGTCAGTGCAGTATGACTTTCCGGATGAAGAGATTTTGTACTTGAAAATGAAAGATTGTGATGAACCATTGCTTGAAGAAGGGCCAGAACCTGGTTCCCGTTGGGGCATGGTATTTGATGGAGCTGTTAATCAATATCGAAATGGCATTGGGGCAGTGATCATTACTCCTCAAGATACGCATCTACCATTTACAGCTAGATTGACTTTCAAATGTACAAACAACATAGCAGAATATGAAGCTTGCATTATGGGGCTTGAAGAGGCCATGAATCTCAAAATCAAGTATTTGGATGTCTTCGGTGATTCGGCTTTGGTTTTGAATAAAATCAAAGAAGAATGGGAGACGAATCAACCCGGTTTGGTACCATATAGAGATTATGCAAGGAGGATTTCAACTTTCTTTACAAAGGTTGAGTTTCATCATATCCCTCGAGATGAAAACCGGATGGCAGATGCTCTTGTAACATTGGCGTCAATCATGGTAGTAAAGTTTTGGAATGAAGTTCCTAATTTATCTATGATGCGTCTTGATAGGCCAACTCATGTGTTTTCTGTCGAAGATATCAAAGACGAGAAACCATGGTATTACGACATCAAATGTTTCATCCAAAGTCAGATATACCCACCTGGGGCATCTTTGAAAGATAAGAAGACTTTGAGAAGATTAGCCGGCAACTTCTACTTGAATGGTGATGTACTATACAAGAGAAACTTCGACTTGGTTTTGCTCAGATGCGTGGATAGACAAGAAGCAGACTTGTTGATGACTGAAGTGCATGAAGGTTCCTTTGGTACTCATTCCAATGGACAAGCAATGACGAAGAAGATGTTGCGAGCAGGGTACTATTGGCTGACAATGGAATATGACTGTTGCAAATTTGTGAAGAAGTGCCACAAGTGTCAAATTTATGCTGATAAGATTCATGTTCCTCCGACACTATTGAATGTTATCTCTTCCCTATGGACCTTCTCCATGTGGGGAATTGATATGATTGGGATGATTGAACCTAAAGCTTCAAATGGACATCGTTTCATTTTAGTGGCAATTGACTACTTCACGAAATGGGTTGAAGCGACATCATATGCGAATGTGACCAAGTAAGTTATTGTAAGGTTTATCAAGAATCAGATCATATGTCGTTATGGTGTAAGATCATTACTGACAATGGATCAAACTTGAATAACAATATGGTGAAAGCTCTTTGCAAGGACTTCAAGATTGGACATCATAATTCTTCTCCCTACAGACCCAAGATGAAAGGGGTTGTTGAAGCTGCAAATAAGAATATCAAGAAGGATTGGCATGAGATGCTCCCTTTTGCTTTGCATGGGTATCGTACATCCGTCCGCACTTCAACAGGGGCAACCCCATTCTCTCTTGTTTATGGTATGGAAGTAGTGCTCCCCGTAGAGGTTGAGATTCCTTCATTACATGTGCTCATGGAAGCCAAGTTGACTGAGGTTGAATGGTGTCAGACTAGGTTTGATCAGTTGAATTTGATTGAAGAGAAGAGATTGACTGCCATGTGTCATGGTCAGTTGTATCAGCAAAGGATGAAGAAAGCTTTTGATAAAAAGGTTAGAACTCGAGTGTTTAGAGAAGGTGACCTTGTGCTCAAGAAGATTTTGACGTTCAAGCCAAATTCCAGAGGAAAATGGACTCCTAATTATGAAGGCCCATATGTTGTTAAGAGAGCCTTTTCAGGCAGTGCATTGATACTTACAACTATGGATGGTGAAGAGTTCACTCGTCCTATGAACGTAAATGCAGTCAAGAAATACTTCGCCTAAAAAATAAAAGAACAACTCGCTAAGTTGAAAACCCGAAAGGGCAGCTTAGGCAAAAATGAGCGTCTCGGTGGATTGAAAACCCGAAAGGGCGATCCAGGAAAAAATTAGAGACATAAAACAGAAAGAATTTCCCGATAAGTTGAGTACCCCACCTTGGGGCAACTTATGCAAAAATTAGGGATTATGGCAAGTAACTGCATTCTGCTGATCTTCAGATTTTGAAGACTTGTTTGAGCATAAGGGTTGACCTCAGTTCACCCCCAGCAGCGGTCAAGAGCACAGTGTATATCAAGAGTTGGTATAAGGATTAAGGATCATTTGTATTCAATGTAACCCTTTTTCCATGTAAATTACCATTTTCAACTTTGTAAAAATCTATGGATTCTTGTCATTTACAGACTACCATTCCATTAAATAATGTTGAGCTTTTATCCAAATTGCTTCTACTATTATTTACTTCAGCCAATAGTTTTAAATTTTATTATGATCATTTTGAAATTAAAATTTTAGATCAAAATCATGTTTTTTAAATATATAAAAGCAAGAATTTTTCCAAAGCAAGTAAAAGGAATATCAACAGCATTTTAATGGATAGCAAGTCCTTAAGTGCGAAACATCAAAGGTTCCCCAAGTAGTTAATCCTTCAGGTATCCCTAGACGTTTGTGTTGATTCAGTTCCTCGGCAGAGTGTTTGATCCTCAGTGGAATTTCTTTCCTTGTCCCCAGCTGAGTTGGTTGATTCAGATACCCTGCGGCGTGTTGTTTTCCCCGACAGAGTTTCTGCCTTCCCCAACAGAGTTTCTGCCTTCCCCAGCGTAGTTTTTTCCAACCCCCAACGAAGTTCGTATTTCTTCAGCAGGGTTGATCTTCAGAGATGGTTGATCTTCCCCAGTAGATCGCATTGGTTTCCCCGCCGATCGCCAATCGACTTGCTCCCAGTCAGAGTTTCCTCCTGGTTTCTGAGCAAATTTTTGTTATGATTTTTCTCTGTAGGGTTGTCTCCCATTTTTATGGGGTTGACCTAAGATTCCCCACAGATTGGATGTCCTTTCCTCAGCAGATCTCCTCCTTCCCTAACTAGATTAGAACCTTTGGGATGTTGATCTCTTTGTTCTCCAGCAGTTATCTCCATATTTTGTGGATTGACCGAGGATTGTACCGATGGTTAAAATTCTTTGCGACACCTTTGTATCCTTTGTGATAATTTTGTCAACATAATCATCATATATACATATCCATATACAATCATATAATTTCATAATTGCATACCCTGCATCTTCATATTTAATTTGTTTGAGATTCTTATGGAGGTATTTTATCCCCATACCAAATTTGGTGTCTGTCCTCCTTCAATTGTAGAGTGTCAGCCCCTTAAGCAGAAAGACTTAAACCTTTCTCCTTTCTCCCCACTGAGTTTGTTTCCTCGTGGATGGTTGTTATTTCAGTTTCCTCCCCATTTGACTTTCTGGATGGAATTACTCCACTTGAGTTATTTCCTCGTGGATGGTTGTTATTTCAGTTTCCTCCCCATTTGATTTTCTGGATGGAATTACTCCACTTGAGTTATTTCCTCATTGGGTTGAGTCTTGATTGACCGTTTTCTTTCTAGCTCTTACCTAGATAGATGCTTTGGTCCCCTGAGAGTCTATTACCCAGTAACTGGTAATATTCTTCTTAGTTTGCAGTTTGTTACTTCTTTCCCAATACCCGACAAAAGTACCCTTTTTTTCTCCTCAATAGTGTTCCTAGTGGATCTATTCCCCAGGAAGTATATCCTTGATATGTTCATCCTAACCAGTGACAAATATCTTTCTTTCCCCTACCTGAGTCTATCCTTGGTATGTTCACTTTAACCGGTGACGGGTATTCTCATTCTTTTGGTATTCTACCTAGTAAAAAGGCAGCTGTAATCCCTATTTTGTTCCCTAGAGAGTTAATCCTTGATATGTTCATCTTAACCGATGACGGGTTTTCTTCTCCTTGTGGTTTTCTACCCAGTAACCGATAGTTGTAAATCCTACTTTTCCCCTGTGCGGAGTCTATCCTTGATATGTTCATCCTAACCGGTGATAGATTTTCTCTTTTATGGTATTCTATCCAGTAACTGATAGATATAATCCCTATTTTTTTTCCTTATCAGAGTCGATCCTTGATATGTTCATCCTAACCGATGACGGGTCTTCTCTTTGGTTGGTTTTCTACCTAGTAACCGGTAGTTGTAAATCCTACTTTGTCCCTTATTCAGAGTTGATCCTTGATATGTTCATCCTAACTGGTGACGGGTTTTCTCTTTGATTGGTTTTCTACCCAGTAGACGGTAGTCGTAAATCCTATTTTCCTCCTCGTAGAGTCTATCCTTGATATGTTCATCCTAATCGGTGACAAATTTTCTATCCGATGGTCTTCTATCCAGCAGTCAATAGATGTAATACCTTTCTGTTCAGTTGGTATATCCTTGACATGTTCATCTTAACCGATGACGGGTATCCTCCTTGACATTTCCAGGAAAGTCTATCCTTGATATTTTCATCCTAACCGATGACGAATTTTCTTCCCTATTGAGTTTATCCTTGATATGTTCATCCTAACCAATGACAGATACTGTCACCCTTGGTCTTCTGCCGAGTAACTGGTAGTTGTAAATCCTATTTTCTGTAATTTTTCCCAACAAGGCTATTCTTACCCAGTAACTGGTAGTGAATACTCCTTCCTGGCGATCCTCAGCGAGTCATCCTTGATATGTTCATCCTAACCGATGACAGATGTTCTCTCTGTCAGATCTTTATTATCTCCTTACCCAGTAATCGGTAGTGGATAATAGATTTATGCTCCTCCTGTGTTGAAGTTTATCTTCCCAGTTGAGTTGAGTGCGCATTTCCTTAGTGAAATTGCTTTTCCCCTGCATGAGTCGAGTACCTCAGTTTTATCCTGATTTACTCATATTCCCTGCAGATGTTGTTTGTTCCCTGGCTGAGTCTTTCCATTTTATATGGACGTCCTCGAGTCCCCCAGCAGTTTTAAGTCGTAGCCTAGCCTACGCATAACCTCTTTTATCCCCCCAGAGTCTCGGCCTCCCCAGTGAGTTTTCCGTACGGGATGCATTATACTCCTGCGAATTTTCGTTCTCTCTGATCATTTTTTTCCTTTGTGGCAATATTTCCCCACAGAGCATTAACTTTTGCATTCATGTCATATGTATCATGAGGTCTCTAAGGGACCAAAATTTGTTTCTATATGTTGTTATTTAAGCCCATTCTACTGAGTCGACATGAATATTTTAACCTTCAGCTCCTAAGTTAAAATGTCCTTAAATAAGGGCAACTGTAAGACCCCAATTTTGACCCTAAGATCCCTCATGATATTTCATCATAAGCATTAACATTGGGATCATACCTTGGCATTTTCCTTACCCCACCTTCATTGGGTGTATTCTGGGAGATATCACCAAGCACTTTGTGATTGTATCATACTTGTATTTTATCATTTCACTAACCAAAATATCAAAAATATGTCTTTGTATTTTCCTAACTCTTTTGTAGGAAGGGCATGATCCCATTGATTCATCAAGTTCGCATCTAGGGTTTGAGACCCTCATGAACAAAGAGCACAACCATGGATTGATTCAAGAATGGTTACAAGCATCATATATGAGTCCCAATGTTCTCTACATGTTATATTAATCAAGTTTTCTTCAAGAGTTTGAGGGTGATTTTCCTTGGAAACCCTAGTTTGACTGGGTATCTTGAGTAACTTCTCCAACAAGCTATCTCACCAATTGATAAAATTTATCAAGGGACACTTCAAAATTCATCATCTTATGCATATATGATCTACCATGAACCAAGGAAGTCAAGAGAATTGGAAGTTATCAAGTTGGTTGATGGTGGTTGGCCAGATGAACTCATCTGATCGAAATTGGTTCTCCCTAGATCCTATCTCCTACAATTTGCACCATATGAAAATGATTCCAAGATAAAACTTACTATAAATTAAATTCTAAACAACTTTCATGTTGAGACCTAGAGCTAGTTTTGCTTGGAAATCATTTTCTATGTTGAAACATTATAGGTCATTTTGTCTAAACCTTAATTTGAAAGTCAACTTCCCAAGGCCATAACTTGCTCAATTTTTATGATATGAAAGATTTCCAAGTTTCACCATCAAATTAAATGTGTCTAATTCAACTTTTATGTTTGGAGTGCGAGCTAATTCAACTTTTTTGAGCATGTGATATGACGTTACATTATAGGTCATTTTTGACCTATACCATTGATCAAGTGATTTTTCCAAACTTCAAAAATGTATAACTATATCATTTCAAATCCAAATTACATGAAATTGGTGACCATTTATAAGGTCTTTGAAAGAGATACAATTTTTATGAAGACACTTTTCTCATTTGAAGCTAATATAAAAAGTTAAGCAAGGTGGAACATTGAGACATATGGCTTGACACTTAGAAAAAAATTTATATGTAAAAAATCTCCAAACTTCCACCTCAAATTTCTTCAAGTTACAAACTGCAAATGGAAAAGTGTTGAACAGGAAATTTGTTCCTCTTGATCTTACCTTTCCAAAGAGCTTATATTCATCCATTTTGGACAAGGAATGCATAGGCTGCGTATGGCATGAACGTAGTGTCATCACTTGGCAAGGATCAAACTTCAAATCTTCATGTACACTTGCCTTGCAATCCAAGTTGAATTCATACTTTCTCACACTCATTTGTGAACTTAGGGCAATGATTTTATGGGCCTATGGGCGCCCATGCACCCATGCATCATCAATACCAAATTTGGAAAATGGATTTCAAGTGTGCAAAAAGAAATGGTTTCAGCTATAAATAGAGCCGCATATGCTCAGCATTTCACACACATTCGTGCCAACTTTGATCTCCTACCTCTAACCCTCACATTGCAAAGGATAATCCTGAGAAATTCACTTGAATTTGAGTTTGAATTTCCACTGTGTTGAAATTCAAATCTCCAGGGATCCACAACCGTTTGAGCATTCAATCCTTCTTCTGCAAGCATTTGGAGTGAGATCAAGCACGAGCAAGAGCAAGATCAGTTGAATCCAGACCTCCATTAAAGGTATTTTCCAGAAATTTTGATCTCTTCGATTGTCTCTAATTCTTGCTCAATTCTATTGATTCTTTGGAAGTCTGAAGTCCTACCAATGTAGGCAAGAAGATTGAGTTGCTTTGAGGCCAAATCGAAGCAACTCAGTTCATGTACCTCAAATTTCAACTCCATGTATCTCTCAATATACTTGGAGTTAGAGTGAATTGAGGCTAGATTCGAACTCAATGCCATTTTTACTTTGAAATCATGTCCTTGTTTTTCATTTTGGTTATGGTTATGACTGAACCAGTCCGGCGAGGTTCGCCGGAGAAGACAACCGGTCCTTGTCCGCCGGTGGTGTGCTAGATGGTTCTGAGCCATATGATACATCTAATTTGTTTTAATCCTGAGCGTTCCTTTTGAATATCAATTGTGTGGCGCGCTGACTTAAGTGCATGATGGAACGCGTTTTTTGATCCACTTGATCAACCACCTCAATTAATGAGGGAAATCAAGTGGTCCGCCTTTTTTCTAATATTTTAATTTTCATTTTAATTTCTTTATTTTCAATAATTCATATTAAATTTCATATTGATCCAAAAAATATGGGACTTTCACCAAAAAAATTAAAATATTTTCCTCTTTCATATTCTGAATTAAAATTATTTTTTGGATCATTATTAATGTTTTTCATGAATTAATTGATTTTGCATTTGTTTTTAATTGTTTAAACATATTTTTAAATGTCCAAAAATTATGAATTTTTTTCTCCAAGGTCCTTTGACCTTGTTTGACCTATGAT
This sequence comes from Lathyrus oleraceus, assembly GCF_024323335.1. NCBI lineage: Eukaryota > Viridiplantae > Streptophyta > Magnoliopsida > Fabales > Fabaceae > Lathyrus > Lathyrus oleraceus. The sequence continues at coordinate 531,077,615 of NC_066581.1, forward strand.
AAATCTCATGACCATTTATTTGGTGTTTTGATGAGATTTTAGGAATTGGACAAACCATATTTAATTTAAATGCATTATTTTAGTATTTTTAATTTGAATAGATGCCAAATAAATTTGTTGACCAATTGTGATGACTTGTTTATGTTTGACTCTTGTTGTTGGGCCTTGGTCAAGGTTGATTTGACTTTGTCAAATTAATATCATTGGATTTCGGGGATTGATGGAATGTACATTCCATCTCCCAAAATGAATGGATGATATTAATTTGGTAAAAGTCCTCATTTGAACAATTTGTGTTTTAATCCATTTCCCTCCCACTTCATCTTATTCCCTTTCTTCATTCTTTCATTCCATTTGGCCTATGATATCTCAAAATCCTAATGCTAGTTGATCGAAAAATTGACATGAGTATGGATGACATTATGCCACACCTTTTGCATATTCTTTTTGTGTGTGGTATGTTTCATGAGCATAGTCTATTATACTATGTCTCTAACATGCATTAACACCAAAATTCTATTGCCCGGTCTCAAATAGTTTTGACTTCTACATAAGTCCAATTACGATTGCTTAACATAGTGCTAAATTTGTGACATAAAAGGCATAAGCATTCTAGTTAGTGAGATTGTAAGTCTCCCCTCTTTCATGGTATTTTGTGGAAACTTGGACTTTTTTCCTTCCATTGGAAGATGTCTTGGTTCAAGGATCCATGCTTGTGATAAGTGGGTTGAGTGTTCTCCAAAGAGTGACTTCAATTAAAAAACAAAAGCAAAGCAATACTAACTTCTAACCTATTAACTACTAACTTTTAAATTTCAAGCCATTTACTTTAATGTCATTTAATTCTAGCTTTTATACATTTGCCATTATCCATATCATTCTAATTGTTTATGTTAATGCAATTTTCACTTTGTCCATTTGGACCATATTGTGTGATATATTTTGTTTGTGTATACTTTGTTTGTTTCTATGGTCTTTGACCATTAATGTACATAATAACAACAAAAACCCTAAAAAATCTTTTGAGTGGACTGTTGGTTTGATCTTGGACAAATGGACTTAGAATCTAGGCAACATTCTTATGCTAAAGGACTTGGCCAATGCCAGCTTATTGAGAAACCAAGTGCTTCCAATTTGAAACTTCATCTGATACATCATTCAAGATCCTTTTGAGTTCATCTGCAACATGATCATTGTGAAGCTGTTATTTTGAATCTGTGAGTTGTGGAATTCATCTTTTACATGGGCTATTTTGGAGAAGATCATGGAATGAATAAGCTTGGATGTGGCCATATTTATTTGATGCCTTGCTCTTTAAGATAATATAATTGTGCATTTGTGTGTTGCTTGATTCTAAAAGTCCAAGGGAATTCTGGGTTTCTATTGACATTCTTGTCTATTGGATTGCTACCCATTTGGTCAGATCTTTTCAACTCTAAACTTTTAATTTTGTGCATAGGATAGTCTCCTCATCTTCTCCCCGTTTCTTTAATTTCAAAATCTCTCTCTCTATTTTTCAAAATCTTCTTTGTGTGAACTACTTTTGTTCTAAACTTTGACCACTTTGCAAAAAGATAGAAACTTTGGCCTTATGCCATTGCATTCTCAAACTTACTTTCTTAAATCAAACTTGTGAATAAACTTAACTATACTTGACCTAATCTTTCAAAAATCCAAAAATAACTAACTCATTCAAACCATTTTAGGCCTTTGTGCCTTTCAAACTTAAATTTTGTTAAAAGCAATGCATCCACTTTGAAGTTTGTATCACGAACTACGAGGTTTTTATCCCTCATTTTATGTTGGTATGTAGGCATAAGACCGAAGGTCTTGTCAAACACAAAAGTATAATCAATGAATTCTTTTCTCATCCCCCCATTCTATTTCTTTGTAAACATCACTTTATACCAAGTACATATGCACACAAAAAGGGCTCCTTAGGAGTACCTAGGACACTTTGAGTGCTAACACCTTCCCTCTGTGTAACCAACCCCCTTACCTGTAATCTCTGACATTTTATTATTTTTGATTTGAAAACTTCTTACTTTTTGGGTTTTGTTCGTACTTTTTCCCTTTTCCTTTGGAAACAATAAAAGCACGGTGGCAACTTTTGTTATTTGATCTCTAGCTTGTCAGTAGCTTGATGATCATGAATTTACCACTACAATGGACTGTTGAGTTTGATCTAAACTTTTGGACTTAGGATTAGGAAACATTCCATATACAAAAGGACTTGGACAATGCCAACATTTCTGAGATCCAGTTATTGAGATTTGAGTTTGCATATGATGCAAGTATTGGGATCCACTTGAATTCATCTGCTAAATGGTCTTGATGCAACTATTACTTTGATCTTGTGTCTAATGTCTTATACTGAGTTGATCAAGGAGCATTTCATCTGATACATAGGAAGACAAAAAAGACTGCTAGCTATGGAATTTGCTTGCTTGAATGTGGATGTCTTTATTTGATTCCTTGATCTTCATGATGCTTGATTGTTAATTGCTTGTTGATAATTTCTTGATTCAAAGTCCAAAGGAAAAATGGGTTTTCTATATGAGATTCTTGTTTGTTCCATTGCATCCCATTGGTCAGATCTTTTCAACTCTTAAGTTTTAATTTTATGCTTAGGATTCGTCTCTTCATCTCCTCCCACTTCTTAAATTTCAAAATCTCTCCCCCTTTTCAAAAACTTCTTTGCTTGTGATTTCAAACTTAGAACTTATTTTTAAATTAGAAACTTTGGCCTTATGGCATTGCATTTTCAAACTCTTTTATTAAATCAAACTTGTAAATGAACTTAACCATATTTGACTTAAAATTTCAAAAGAAAAAACACTAACACTCACTCAAACATTTGGCCCTCTTTTGTGCCCCCTTTTAACTTAAGTTTTGATTAAAAGCAATCCACTCATTTTGAAATTGATACCCCAAACTACGAGGTTTTGAGCCTTCATTTTTATGTTGGTACGTAGGCACAAGTCTAAAGGTTTTGTCAAACACAAAAATATAATCAATGAATTCTTTTCTCATGCCCACACTCTATTTTTCTCAAACATATTTTATACCAAAAAACATATACACATAAAAAAGGGCTCCCTAGGAGTACGTAGGATACTTTGGATGCTAACACCTTCCCTCTGTGTAACCAACCCCTTACCTATAATCTTTGGCATTTTATTAGTTTTGATTTGAAAACTTCTTATCTTTGGGTTTTGTTCGTACTTTTCCCCTTTTCTTTGGAAACAATAAAAGCGCGGTCGCGACTTTGGTTTTATTGACGTCAAGCTTATCCATAACTTGATGTTCATAAATTTACCGCTACAGATGCATTTTCAAGGTATTTTTGACTCTCCAAGTACTTCATGATGTCATAAAACTAAGGATGGCCATCAAACTCGTCTTCAGCTGCCAAACCATAAGTTGGTTCGTCCAAGTAGTCAATGCGGATATATGGTTCTTCATTTTTCCACTTGACCTTAAACATGGATGATAGAGTAGCTAAGGCATCAACCAATTGGTTCTCCTCTAGGGGGATATGCTGGAATGTAATCTCGTAAAAGTATGGGATTAAATTTACAACATGTTGCTTGTAAGTGATTAACTCGTGATCACGAGCTTCCCAATCTCCTTTGACTTGGATGATGACCAAGGTTGAATCTCCATAAACTTTGAGGATTTTGATCCTAAGATCAATAGCAGCTTCAATACCAAAGATGCAAGCGTCCTACTCTGCCATATTGTTAGTACAATTAAAGCACAACCTCAGAGTGAAGGGTAGGTGAAAACCGATTGGGGATATGATGACTGCCCAAATTCCATTGCCTTGAGCGTTAGAAGCGCCATCAAACACAAGTGTCAAATGTGAGTCAGGTTCTAGTCCTTCTTCGAGGCCGAGAATATTTCAATCTCTTATCAACATGATATCCTCGTCAGGGAATTCAAAGCACATTGGTTGTTCATCCTCCAAGGGTTTATGAGCCAGATAGTCTAATAAGACACCTCCTTTGACATATTTTTGGGTGACATGTTGAATGTCATACTCAGTTAAGGTCATCTTCAAACGGGTGACTTTACCAGTGAGAGTAGGATTTTCAGAGATGTACTTGACAGGGTCCATCTTGGAGATTAGGAATGTTGTATGTGTAATCATGTATTGTGTAGCGAGGTTTTTGTTACCTTTAGGTTTATTGACTAAACCAAAAGTCAACATACAATTCGAGTCGCCACCACACTTTTATTTGTCCAAAGGAAAGGCTAAAAAGCGAACAAAAGCCAAGTAAGAAGTTTTTTAATCAACAAACTAATAAAAATGTCAGAGATCTAGGTAAGGGGGTTGGTTATGAAATGGGAAGGTTTTACGCACCCAAAACATCATTAGTACTATAAGGGAACCCTTTTTGCAAATATGTGTTGTAGGTTGGTATTTGTGAAAAGATTTGTGCAAAAAGATTGGAGAGATGAGAAAAGAATAGATTATATTTACAAATTTTTGTTGTTTGAATGGATGAACCCATTGCCTAGGTACCATCACAAAGGAGGATCAAAACCTCGTAGTTCGTGGTAAAAATTTCAAAGATTGGTGAATTGATTTTGATCAAAAGCCTTAAGGTCTTTTGTTACCAAAGGGAGAAAAATCAACCTAAACCAACAATCCACCATGTGAGGAAGGCTTCAACATGCTAGTGAGGGGTTAACCCTATAATAAGCATGGAAGGCTTATAATCCAACACTAAGGATGAGGCGAGATTTACATCAACCACTATGATAACTCAAACCTATGACTAGTGTTTTTGAAAGGTTTTAACAAGTGGCCATTCGAACCACGAAAACAACTTGAAATGGGTTATATTTACAAGTTAAATTTATTTACAAAATGAGGTCAAAGTTGGATTAAAGTTTATTTAAAATGAGTATTTATGAAAATGGTTTTGAAAAGTCAAAGGCTTAAGGCCTAGGTTTCTAATTTGAAACAAAGTCAAAGTTTTGAAAATGATTTTTGGATTGGTTAGAGTGGGGAGAAGAGAGAAGGGTTATTCCTAAAGCATACAAAGATAAGAGGGGGAAAGATAACCCTTAGCACACAAAACAAGCAATCAATAAATTGAATTCAAGCTCCTAGGATCTCCAATTAGCTTGGCTCTTAACTTGGCTACTCATGACAATGGTCCTCTTTTCACAATCTTAAGATGAGATTCCTATCATACAAAAGCACACATCAAAAAGCTCACAACATAATAAAGGGAATGGAAAAAGAATAAGTTTGAGGAGAAGTTCTTTGAGGTCAACTTTGAATTTTAGCATTCTAAAGGCATGAGGCCTAGTTGCTCTTCAACAAATTTTGCATTCTAAAGGCATGAGGCCTAGTTGCTCTTGAACTCCTTTAAGCATGGTTAAATCCTAATTCTAAGTCCTTTCTCCTTTTGCATTTTGGTTCACATAAAAAAAAATACAAACAACATAAAATAGAAATATATTTATATACAATAATGGGCTCAAATGAGCAAAAGAAAAATGACATAAACATAAAATATGTGCTCAAGTGAGCAAAATGAAAATCAAGATGAATAATGAGCAAGAAAATAAATGACATTAAAATTAAATGACAAGAATTTAAAAGCTCAAATTAAAGTTAGTAGTTAGTAGAGTTATGTTATCTTGTCATAAGAAAATATAGCGCTATGTTAAGCAATCGTAAGTGGACTAATGTAGTAGCCACACCTATTTGAGGTCGGTCAATAAGAATATAGGCAAAGAACACAAGTTAGAGGTCATGACTAGTAACCAAGCTCCATAAACTTTCCATGCCAAACAAAAGGGGAAGGGCCTTGTATTGACTTTTGGTTATTTGCTTGACCAAGAAGTAACCTATCTTTGACACAAAATAATTCACTTGATCATGGATCAAGATGAGTTTGGTTTGGATCAAAGAAGATTAAACTTCTTATTTGTCAAGACCAACCTCAAGACTTTAACTCATTGCCATTGAGGGGAAGAAAGGGAAGAAGATGAAAGGGAGGGGGTAAGAAGTCAACAACCAATCCCAATTGATCAAAGGATAACTCATCCTTGATCAAATTCATTCATCTTTCTAGGTGATGATCCTTAAGGATTTTCAAACCACAAGATCCAATGAATTTGATCGAAGTTGGATTAATTCAACCTTGATCAACACCAAACAGAAGAGAAATGAATATAACAAGTCAAGAAGTCAATGATATTTTTTTGGTATTTTTTGAATTAAAAGAAAATACAAGTAAAAAAACAAACAAACAAAGTTGAACCTCAAATTCAATTCAAAACAACTTCAGTGAGTCCAATTAAATTCTCATAGGTTCAACGCAGTCAAACAAACTTTGACTAATTTTCTCACAAATTTTTAAAGTCAGAAAGTAATTAAAATCAATTAAAAACAACCAAAAGTAGCATAATATGAATTAAAATCTCAAATAATTACAAGAAATTGTTGAGACTATTTTTCATTGACTTATCATGATCCATAAATGCTATGAAAATATTTTTGTATTTTTTAAAAGTTAGAAAGTATTTTAAAATGAACTAAAATCATTAAAAACCAAGTAATTCATAAAAAATATCAAATGAAGTCACAAAAATAATTAAAAATCATAATATGAAACTAGATTTTTCAAGAAAAAGTTTAGAATTGGTCTCATATTTTTCTGACTTCATATGAATTTTTAATGAATTAAAGAAAATAAAGAGGAAAAGAAATAAAACAAAAAAGGCTGAGCCACTAGATCCAGATTCATTAATTGACGTGGCACACTGCCCCGCTTGGATCTCAGGACACATGGTACACTTGAGTCAACCGCGCCACATAACGAATTAAAACAAGTAATTAAAATGAACGCGTGAGATTAGATCATGAGAGCAAGATCCAAAGGCCATGAGCAACACACGTGGTGGTGGTGGTGGAAACCACCGTCTTCTCCAGCCAACCACACAAACTCCGGCCAAATTTACAGAGAAATGAATCTCAACGAAAATGAAAAACAAGGACATGGAAATAAAGCTCTTGTGATGTAGATCATCACTGTACCATTGTATTTCTTTCATGCTTCCTATATTGAGAGAAAGACGAAGGAGAAAATATTGGTGTCCCTACGGATTGTTCATGAAATGGCAAATTGAATGCATTAAAAGCTTGCCTCAAGTATGAGGACTTCAGAGAACCACCAAAATACAAGAAAACTACATTGAATTAGAAGTTTCAGATCCAAAAAGTTTGAGTTGATACCTTCAAATTGATGAGTTTCTGGCCACGAAATCTTCAAGCTTTTTGCTCCTTTTTGATCTCTAGATGTATGGAAGGTGATTGGCTAAGGAATCTAGCTTTAAAACTCAGCTAATATTACTGAATTTCAAGCTCGAAAATCTGAAAAAATTATGAGTGATTCCTTTGGTGAGGGTTATGGTTCTAGTGCAGCAGCATATGGGATCTCCAAAAGGTTATGGGATGAAGCTCATGAGGTCCTTATTTATAGCTGAATATAGTTGAGTTCACATTTTGCTCATGTGCATGAGAAATGAAAGTTTGACTGCATGGGCCTTTGTGGACGTATAAGAGGCCCATGGATGGCTGAATAAGCTTGTTGAGATCATGTGAAAGGCATTTGGTTGTGCACATTGTGTAAGACCCTAATTTTGACCCTAAGATCCCTCATGGCATCATAATATTGCTCATTTGCATTTGCCTCAAGGATCATAACATCTTGGCTCCTTACCCTTGGGTTGGGACTTGTGTGAGTTGCTTTAAGACCACCAAGCATGTTTGAATTGTATATTATTGCTTTTCTTATTTTTTTTACTAACCAAAAGCACAAAAATATGTCACTAACCTTGTTTGTTTGGAAGCTTAAGCAGTCAAGTGATCCAAGGCTCCTAGGAGGCCCATATGCTCATTAAAGTGGCCAGATGAAAGTTGGAAGCAAGCATGGCAATCGTTCCCAAAGCTCTCAATCATCATATATGCCTACCAAGTATCTCAATTTGTCAATTCGATCAAGATAAACCAAAGGGCTTGAGGATTGTTTCCTAAGGAAACCCTAATTCAACTGTGCATTGACTATGCCTTGCTCATGAAGCAACCTCAACCCTTGATCAAATACAATAAAGGGAAGTTCTTTCACTCATAATTTCATGCATATATAAGCTCATGTGAGTTTCCTCAATCATCAATTCATCAAGATTTGAAGTTTGGCCTTGAGAAGTTGATAAGTCAAATCATCTGACTATTTTGAAATCCACTGAGACCTAACTTTTGATGTGTTTGTCAAGTGAATATTACCCCAAAAGCAAAAATGTTCTTAAGAACCATATGAACAACTTCCATGTTCATAAAAAATTCATTTGAAACTTTTAAGGTCATCATTCATTTCAAAACATTATAGGTCATTTTGACTGAAGCCCTAATTTTAGGTCAACTTCCCAAGGACCTAACTCACTCATTTTTTATGATTTTAAGGTGGGACCAAGTGCATTGAAACGTTTGATATGTCTACGTCAATTGTTATGTTGGACAAAATTTCATAATCCTAAATGCAATACATGTGATAATACAAAACATTATAGGTCACTTTGGACCAAAGCAATTGAATCTTGAAAAATCCAACTTCAAGTGCCCATAACTTTCTCATCAAAAATCCAAATGATGCAAACTTTAAGTCCAAACTGATTGTCTTGAAACGATCTATAACTTTGATGTTTGAGGTTTTGTCATTTGAGGCTTGAATAATTGAAACAGAAGGGTTTGAAGTTGGTCCATTTTGGCAAAATTTCCATATACATGTTTTCCTTCAAGCACTGAAAAGCTGATCTTCAAAGGTTTTCCCTCCAACTGTTTTCCTTCGAATCTCCTTGGATATTGAACATTTTTTGTATTGGTTGGTACCTCTGAAGTCCTCATGTGAGAGCCAATTGATTTGAGCTTTTAATTTTGTGAATTGAGCAAGTTCAGATTGAACACCTCATTTTTCTATCTCAGATTTCTCCTTCTATGAGAGTCTTGAGTAGAAATTAAGGTTACAGGGGTGATGTACATCACCCCAGCTTTTGAATGATGTATGGATCGTGAGTTTTGGTGGAGGTTTTGAAGCCTGCAACTCTGGCCGGAAACAGTGAGGTTCACCGGAGAAGACGGTGGTTTCCACCACCGTCCCCACGTGGATGAGTTTCTGCCCTTGGATCTGGCTCTTGGGATCTAATCTTAACGAGGCATTGTTTTGACTTTTTTAAATACCACATGTGATGCTGTTGACTGGGGTATACCATGCGCGCGCGCCTCCTCGCTGTTTGATGCGCCACGTCAATTAATGAACCATGATCTGACGCCTCTGGATTTTTGTTATTTTTAATTTCTTTTTTAATTTTCTTTTATTCCATTTTATTTTAAAAATTCATAATTTCTTTATTTGGAATCACAAAAATATGGGACCAAATGAAAAAAATTTCTCTTAAATTCTAGTTTCTAAAAATGATTTTTAATTATTTTTGTGATTCCATTTAATATTTTTTGTGAATTATTTCATTTCTGGTTATTTTTATTCATTTAAAATACTTCTTGATGTTCAAAAATGCCAAAAAATATTTTCTTAACACCTTTGGATGATGATGAATCTATGAAAAATATTCTCATCAATTTCTTAATTGATTTGAGATTTATTTAAGATTTTAGTTCAATTATGTTATTTTTCTTCATTTTTAATTGTTTAAAATTAGTTTCTGTTTTCAAAAAATGATGGAAAATTTTGCCAAACCTTGTTTGACCATGCTAGACTTATGATGATCCAATTGGACCTTTTCAAGTTGATTTGAATTGGATTTGAAGTTTGACCTTTATTTGTTCATTTTTATTTCAAGTATTATTTTAATTCCAAAAATACCAAAAAAAAGATTATTATTTCTTGACTTCTAATGTTCATCTCACTTCTATTTACCATTGATTGATGTTGATTCCATTCATGTTTGATCAATGTGTGTTGGTTATGTCATTTGAATTTCAATTATGTACATTTCATTTCCATCTTCTTCTTCTTCTTTTTCTTTTTAACCAATGAGTTAATTATTGGTGGTTAGCCTTGACAAATGAGAGGCTTAACCTTCTTTGATTCAAATCAAATTCATCTTGATCAAAGATCAAATGAATTGCTTTGCATTAAGGATAGGTTGCTTATTGGTCAAGCAAAAAACCTAAATCCATACAAGGTCATTCTTCTTTTCTTTTTGGCGTGGCAAGTTGTAGGAGCTTGGCTTACTAGTCATGATCTCTAAATTGTGTTTTTTTTCCTATAGTTTTATTGACCGGCCTCAGATAGGTTTGACTATTACATTAGTCCACTTACGATTGCTTAACATAGCGCTAAATTGCCTTATGGCACACTAACACTAACTACTAATCACTAACTTTTAATTCAACCATTTAATTTTTATAATTTACTTTAATGCAATTGAATTTCTTCTTCATTAATTCATTTGTCTTTGCCCTTTGCTCACTTGAGCTCATGTTTGTGTTTATGCAATTTGCCTTTTGCTCACTTGAGCACATTATTGTATATATACTATTGCCTTGTGTTTGTTTTGTTTGTGTGAACCCAATGCAAATGGAGAAAGGACTTAGATTTAGGACCTTACCTGTGCTAAATGGAGTTTAAAGAGCAACTAGGCCTCATACCTTTAGAATGCTAAAATATGTTGAAGAGCAACTAGGCCTCATGCCTTTAGAATGCTTAATCTTGAAGATGACATTGAAAGGACCCCTAATTCTAAACTCACTCTTGTCCATTCTTTTATTTGTATTGTGGAACTTTTTTATTTGTGTGTTCTTGTGATAGGGATACCAAACTTGAGCTACTTAGAAGGACCATTGTCATGAGCATCTAAAATAAGAGAGACAAGTCCAGTTGGAAAATTCCTAGGAGCTTGATTGATTATTTGCTTGATTATTTGAGTTAATTGCTTATTGCTTGCTAAGTCCAAAGGAAAGGAGCAACTTGGATCATCTTTATATTCTCAGGAAGGGAACTCCATATAGTTTTATTTCTCTTCCCTCATCTTTGCATGTTTAGGACCTAGCCCTTCTCTTCTTATCTCCACTCTAACCCAAGCCAAACTTTTTGTGCAAACATTAACATTGCTTTCAAAATTAGAAACCTAGGCACTATGCCCTTGATTTTTTCAAACTTTTCTTCATAATACTTATTTTGAATTGAATCTTAAGTCAACTTTGACTTCCTTTTGTGAATACTTCTAATTGGTAAATCCAACTCACTTCAAATTTCTTTTGTGGTTCCAATGACCATTTGTGTTAAAGCTTTTCATAAATAGTAGCTATTAGGTTTGAGTTATCATAGAGGTTGATATAATACTCACATGTATCCTTAGTGTTGGATTATAAGTCTTCCATGCTTATTATAGGGTTAACCCCTCATTAGCATGTTGAAGCTCTCCTCACATGGTGGATTTGTGGTTTTGGGTTGAGTTTTCTCCCTTTGATAACAAAAGACCTTAAGGCTTTTGACCAATCAATCCACCAACTTCTTTTGAGATTTTTACCCCGAATTACGAGGTTTTGATCCTACCCTTTTAAAGATGGTACTTAGGCAATGGGTCTATCCATTCAAACACAAAATTGTAAATAATTTGTACATTATTTTCTCATCTCCCCAATCATGTTTGCACATATATTTTTCACAAATACCAACCTACCATACAACATTTGTAAAAAGGGCTCCCTTAGAGTACTAAGGATGTTTTGGGTGCTTAAAACCTTCCCATTGCATAACCAACACCCTTACCCAGATCTCTGACATTTTTATTAGTTTTTGATTTGATAAAACTTCTCGGTTTTTGTTCGCTTTCTAACCTTTCCTTTGGATAAATAGTGTAAGAACAAAATTAGTTCTACAATAGATTCTAGGATTTTGATGATAACAAAGGATGAAACCAAAAATGGCACCCTAACGAAACTTCTCTAAGTGTGCAGGACTCTGAACAAGAATAAAGGAATCTGATCGCTTTATCAGATACAAAATCGAATCAGATACAAAGTGTAACACCCTTCTAAAATACCCCAAATATTTAATTAAAATAACAACATATAAATCAGAGTAATCATGCAATTAAGGGTGTCACACATTTGTTTCGCACCATTCGTCATACTATTTAGTCATGCTCATTATTTAACTCAAAATATAAAGTATTGCACAATACGCAGCGGATAGAGATCAAATCGATCATTCAAAACATGTAACATACTACATGTAAACTGGTTCAACAAACATCAACAACACAATTAAAATGTTCCCTCCCGATGTTACATCTATCAGAGCATGACCCACTAAGGAGACTACACTAGACTCCAAGCATTAGCTTCTACTCAATCACTGCTCGCTACCTGAAAAATAGTTGTAAGGGTGAGTTCCTCAATCGATATAATAAGCATTATAGAATATAATGTCATGTTAAGTAATTTAACACGTTAATCACCCTAATCGTATCACACATTCAGTAACGGCACATCAACTCAAATATCATACTCAATATCAACACAATTCATACTCATGCTCAATGCCAACACAACACACGTATAACATTGGAATACATCCATTCATATTATACACTACACATATATTATGCAATGAGACTCCATGCATGCGGTACCGACTATTCGTGAACATATAGTTCAACTTCACCGACCAAATCCAGGTACGGCTACCAAGCTCACTAGTCCCACTCATTTGAGACCTAGTGACTCACATCACTAATTCCTCACCATGGGAATTAGCTACCACCCCAAGGGCCATGCTATGCACGCTAACTCACCTAGCATGCAACATCAAAAACAGTCCAAGTGACTAACATCACTAATTCCTCACCATGGGAATTAGCTACCACCATAAAGGCCACATTATGCACGCTAATCACCTAGCAATGCAACATCACAACAATAATCTACAATGGACCGATGCTCACTCTCTAAGCCATACAACAGTCCATTCACAACACATGCATAACATACTCATTCACAACATTATGCATACCATCATACATTATCAACACATGTATCAACACATCATATCATGTCAAATAATTAAACACAATATTAGCACACTCTACTAATACCTATACTGCTCAAAACAGCGGGGAATAATCCCTACTATATCACACACCGATATAGGCAACCACCAATTAGGCACACAACATTTTAATTAACAATTTTTCCACTCTGCAACAGTGTTAACCGGTTAACGCCCTGGGTTAACTGGTTAACGCAGCACAAACACACTTTCTGGCAAAACGCAACAGTGTTAACCGGTTAACGCCCTGGGTTAACCGGTTAACGCAGACAAAACAGCAGTTTTTCACAATTTATAACAGTGTTAACCGGTTAACGCCCTGGGTTAACCGGTTAACGCAAGACAGAAAGCTGTTCCTGCGCTAACACAAAGCAGAATGCAGAATTCTCCGCATTTTCCGCCGTTGGAGGACTTCCGGACCTCCGATTCTAATTCCGTAAAAAGCTACACGTCCAGAAATTTACGACACACACCATTATCGATTCAATTACAGTTTTCACACAACTTATTCATCACAATTTCTCAGCATTCCAAATCCCAATTAGGGTCAATTCAACGGTTTATCACTACCCATTACATGCTAACCCATAATACCCATTAAACGACGATAAACCCCCCTTACCTGAGTTAATCCGGCGAATCTTTAAGCTTCAAGCTCTTCTCTTCTCCAACCTTCTTCCTCTTGCTCTGCCTCTTTGCCCTTTTCCTCTTTTCAGCCGCTTCTCTGCTTTCACGTGAAAACCCTCTTTACCAAAATGGAACTCTTTTTCCTTATTTCCAACTTATATATATTTTCCAATAATTATTATTCCAATAATAATAATAATAATCCAATAATATTCCAAATTATTTAATTAAATTAATAAATATAATATTAACTTAAATTAAATAATTATCTTATTTTTATCGGGGTGTTACAACTCTCCCCCACTAAAAGAGTTTTCGTCCTCGAAAACATACCTCAAGCGAATAACTCTGGATAAGACTCCTTCATCTGATTCTCAAGTTCCCAAGTCACATTGCCACCTGCTGGTCCTCCCCAAGCTACCTTCACCAAGGCAATCTCTTTACCCCGCAACTGCTTCAACTCTCGATCCTCTATCCTCATAGGTGATGTTTCAACAGTCAGGTTATCTCTCACCTGTACATCATTTACTTGGACCACATGCGACGGATCAGGAATGTACCTCCTCAACTGAGACACATGAAAAACCTCATGCAAATTCGCAAGTGACGGCGGTAAAGCGATACGATAGGCTACCTCCCCTATCCTCTCCAAAATCTGATAAGGACCAATAAATTGAGGTGTCAACTTCTTCGACTTCAAAGCTCGACCAACTCCAGTTATCGGAGTGACACGAAGAAACACATGATCTCCCTCTTGGAACTCAAGTGACTTCCTCCTCTTGTCATGATAACTCTTCTGACGACTCTGAGCAATTCTCATCTTCTCCTGAATCATCTTAATCTTTTCCGTAGTCTGTTGAACAATCTCCGGTCCAACCACAGCACTCTCACCGGACTCATACCAACATAAAGGCGTCCGACATCTCCTACCATACAAAGCTTCAAACGGTGCCATACCAATGCTCGAATGAAAACTATTGTTGTAGGTAAACTCAATCAAAGGTAAATAACAATCCCAAGCACCTCCCTTTTCCAAAACACAAGCTCTCAAAAGATCCTCTAATGACTGAATCGTCCTCTCAGTCTGACCATCAGTCTGCGGATGATATGCAGAACTCAATCTCAGCTTAGTTCCCAAAGCCCTCTGCAAACCTTCCCAGAACTTCGATGTAAATCTAGGATCTCTGTCCGAAACAATACTCGATGGAATACCATGCAAACTTACAATTTTCTCAATATACAACTCAGCTAATCTCTCTAACGGATAATCCATTCTGATCGGAATAAAATGAGCCGATTTTGTCAATCTGTCAACAATCACCCAAATAGCTTCAAAATTCTTAATCGTCCTCGGTAAACCCGAAACAAAATCCATACTGATACTATCCCACTTCCACTCTGGAATAGCCAACGGTTGCATTAGCCCAGACGGCTTCTGATGCTCAATCTTCGACTTCTGACAAGTCAAACAAGAATAAACAAAACTCGCAATGTCTCTTTTCATTCCCGGCCACCAAAATAGCTTTTTCAAATCATGATACATCTTCGTAGCCCCAGGATGAATACTCAGGCCACTACGATGTCCTTCCTCAAGAATACTCTTCTTAAGTTCGGTAACATCCGGAATACACACCCGATTACCAAATTTCAAAATATCATTCTCATCAACTCTGAATTCACCACCTTGACCTTGATTCACTAGAGTCAACTTATCAACCAAAAGCACATCGGATTTCTGACCCTCTCTGATCTCATCCAGAATACCACTCGTTAACTTCAACATTCCCAGTTTAACACTATTGTGAGTGCTCTCACACACCAAACTCAAGTCTCTAAACTGTTCAATTAAATCCAATTCCTTAACCATTAACATAGACATATGTAATGATTTCCGACTCAATGCATCAGCCACTACGTTTGCTTTACCCGGATGGTAATTCAAACCAAAGTCATAATCCTTCAGAAACTCTAACCATCTCCTCTGTCTCATATTCAGCTCTTTCTGATCAAACAAATACTTTAAACTCTTATGGTCACTGAAAACCTCAAATCTTGACCCGTACAAGTAATGCCTCCATAACTTCAGAACAAATACCACAGCTGCCAACTCTAAGTCGTGTGTCGGATAGTTCCTCTCATGAACCCTCAGCTGTCTCGAAGCATAAGCTATAACCTGCTTATTCTGCATCAACACACCACCCAAACCCAACAATGAAGCATCACAGTAGACCTCAAATGATTCCGACGAACTCGGTAATATCAAAATAGGAGCAGTAGTCAACCTTCTCTTTAACTCTTGGAAACCTTCTTCACATTTTGAGTCCCAAACAAACGCTTGCCCTTTTCTAGTCAACATCGTCAACGGTAACGCCAACTTAGAAAATCCCTCGATGAACTTCCTATAATATCCTGCAAGTCCAAGAAAACTCCTTATCTCAGAAACTGACTTCGGAGCTTCCCACTTAGATACCACTTCTATCTTAGAAGGATCAACAGCAACACCACCTCTTGAAATCACATGACCAAGAAAACTAACCTCTTCTAACCAAAATTCACACTTAGACAGTTTAGCAAATAACTTCTTTTCTCGTAGAACTCCTAAAACCATCCTCAAATGCTCAGCATGCTCTTCTTCAGATTTGGAATACACCAAAATATCGTCAATAAACACCACAACAAACTGATCTAGGTACGGATGGAAAATCCTATTCATATACTCCATAAATACTCCAGGCGCATTAGTCACACCAAAAGGCATTACAGAATACTCATAATGTCCATACCTTGTTCTGAAAGCAGTCTTCTGAATATCCTCTGTTTTCACACGTATCTGATGATATCCCGATCTCAAATCTATCTTGCTGAACACACTCGCACCAACCAACTGATCCATCAAATCATCAATCCTCGGCAAAGGATACCGATTCTTGATCGTCACTTTATTCAGTTGCCTGTAGTCCACACACAACCTCATAGTACCTTCTTTCTTCTTAACCAATAACACTGATGCACCCCACGGTGACACACTCGGACGAATAAATTTCTTATCCAACAGATCTTCCAGCTGACTCTTCAATTCAGCTAACTCAACAGCAGACATACGGTACGGAGCCATCGATATCGGCCTAGTACCAGGTACCAAATCAATCGAGAATTCAACTTCACGCTCTGGCGGCAATTCATTCACTTCTTCAGGAAACACATCAGGAAAATCACACACCACGGCTAGATCGCCAATCACCAGTTTATCTTTAGCCTCCAAAGTCGCTAACAGCATAAACAACTCTGCCCCACCTGCTACTTCCTCATTCACCTGCCTTGCTGATAGAAACAAATCCTTACCTTCCTCAATCTCAGGAAATATCACAGTCTTATCAAAACAGTTGATAGAAACTCGGTTAAACACCAACCAGTTCATACCCTAGATAACATCAATCTGCACTAATGGAAGACACACAAGGTCTATCCCAAAGTCTCTACCAAAAATACTCAAAGGACAATTCAAACAAACTGAAGTAGTAGTCACTGAACCCTTCGCAGGAGTATCAATCACCATACTTCCATGCATCTCAGATATCTCTAACTTAAGTTTCACAGCACAATCCAAAGATATAAAGGAATGAGTCGCGCCTGTGTCAATAATAGCTACAAGAGGAAAGCCATTAATATAACACGTACCTCGGATCAAACGATCATCTGCAAAAGTCTCAGAACCCGATAAAGCAAAGACCTTGCCTCCCGACTGGTTCTCTTTCTTCGGCTTAGGACACTATGGACTGATATGACCCACCTCTCCACAGTTGAAGCAAGTCAGAGTCTTCAATCGGCACTCTGCAGCCAAATGACCACCTTTACCACACTTGAAACACTTCTTCTCAGCACTGGTACACTCGTGGAAACGATGCCCAGCCTGACCACATCTGTAACACTTAGCAGGAGCACTAGAGTCTCCCCCACTAGGCCTCTTCATCCCACTCTGTCTCTGGAAACCTTTGCCAGCTGCATACGGTTTTCCACGATCATTCTGATTCTTGCCTTTCCTATCAACCCTCTGCTGATAGCTCTCCGCTCTGGCTTTGGAATCCTGTTCAAAAATCCTGCAACAGTCCATCAAATCAGAAAACACTCTAATCCGCTGATACCCAATAGCCTGCTTGATCTCAGGATGTAACCCGTTCTCAAACTTCACACATTTTGAAAATTCTCCAGCAGCCTCATTATAGGGAGTGTAATACTTTGACAGCTCTGTGAACTTAGCAGCATACTCAGTAACAGACCTGTTACCCTGCTTCAATTCTAAGAACTCTATCTCTTTCTTTCCTCTGACATCCTCTGGAAAGTACTTCCTCAGGAATCTCTCTCTGAACACAGCCCAAGTGATCTCAGCATTCCCAGCGGTTTCTAACTCAGTGCGGGTAGCAACCCACCAATCATCAGCCTCTTCTGACAGCATATGCGTACCGAACCTGACCTTCTGGTTATCGGCACACTCAGTCACTCGGAAGATTCTCTCTATCTCCTTCAACCACTTCTGAGCGCCATCTGGATCGTATGCTCCCTTTAACATTGGAGGATTGTTCTTCTGGAACTCACTCAGTTGACGAGCAGCTCCCATTCCCACAACATTCGGGTTCCCTCCAAGTACTCCAGCTAGCATACCCAGAGCCTCAGCAATCGCAGCATCGTCTCTACCTCTTCCCGCCATCTCTATTCTGAAAACCCAACAAGCTAAAACAATAAGTACTGATAGGGTTACACAACACCTATCCCGTACAGGGGAAACAGAATAATTACGACTCGACTCGACCGACTATGCTCTGATACCACTAATGTAACACCCTTCTAAAATACCCCAAATATTTAATTAAAATAACAACATATAAATCAGAGTAATCATGCAATTAAGGGTGTCACACATTTGTTTCGCACCATTCGTCATACTATTTAGTCATGCTCATTATTTAACTCAAAACATAAAGTATTGCACAATACGCAGCGGATAGAGATCAAATCGATCATTCAAAACATGTAACATACTACATGTAAACTGGTTCAACAAACATCAACAACACAATTAAAATGTTCCCTCCCGATGTTACATCTATCAGAGCATGACCCACTAAGGAGACTACACTAGACTCCAAGCATTAGCTTCTACTCAATCACTGCTCGCTACCTGAAAAATAGTTGTAAGGGTGAGTTCCTCAATCGATATAATAAGCATTATAGAATATAATGTCATGTTAAGTAATTTAACACGTTAATCACCCTAATCGTATCACACATTCAGTAACGGCACATCAACTCAAATATCATACTCAATATCAACACAATTCATACTCATGCTCAATGCCAACACAACACACGTATAACATTGGAATACATCCATTCATATTATACACTACACATATATTATGCAATGAGACTCCATGCATGCGGTACCGACTATTCGTGAACATATAGTTCAACTTCACCGACCAAATCCAGGTACGGCTACCAAGCTCACTAGTCCCACTCATTTGAGACCTAGTGACTCACATCACTAATTCCTCACCATGGGAATTAGCTACCACCCCAAGGGCCATGCTATGCACGCTAACTCACATAGCATGCAACATCAAAAACAGTCCAAATGACTAACATCACTAATTCCTCACCATGGGAATTAGCTACCACCATAAAGGCCACATTATGCACGCTAATCACCTAGCAATGCAACATCACAACAATAATCCACAATGGATCGATGCTCACTCTCTAAGCCATACAACAGTCCATTCACAACACATGCATAACATACTCATTCACAACATTATGCATACCATCATACATTATCAACACATGTATCAACACATCATATCATGTCAAATAATTAAACACAGTATTAGCACACTCTACTAATACCTATACTGCTCAAAACAGCGGGGAATAATCCCTACTATATCACACACCGATATAGGCAACCACCAATTAGGCACACAACATTTTAATTAACAATTTTTCCACTCTGCAACAGTGTTAACCGGTTAACGCCCTGGGTTAACCGGTTAACGCAGCACAAACACACTTTCTGGCAAAACGCAACAGTGTTAACCGGTTAACGCCCTGGGTTAACCGGTTAACGCAGACAAAACAGCAGTTTTTCACAATTTATAACAGTGTTAACCGGTTAACGCCCTGGGTTAACCGGTTAACGCAAGACAGAAAGCTGTTCCTGCGCTAACACAAAGCAGAATGCAGAATTCTCCGCATTTTCCGCCGTTGGAGGACTTCCGGACCTCCGATTCTAATTCCGTAAAAAGCTACACGTCCAGAAATTTACGACACACACCATTATCGATTCAATTACAGTTTTCACACAACTTATTCATCACAATTTCTCAGCATTCCAAATCCCAATTAGGGTCAATTCAACGGTTTATCACTACCCATTACATGCTAACCCATAATACCCATTAAACGACGATAAACCCCCCTTACCTGAGTTAATCCGGCGAATCTTTAAGCTTCAAGCTCTTCTCTTCTCCAACCTTCTTCCTCTTGCTCTGCCTCTTTGCCCTTTTCCTCTTTTCAGCCGCTTCTCTGCTTTCACGTGAAAACCCTCTTTACCAAAATGGAACTCTTTTTCCTTATTTCCAACTTATATATATTTTCCAATAATTATTATTCCAATAATAATAATAATAATCCAATAATATTCCAAATTATTTAATTAAATTAATAAATATAATATTAACTTAAATTAAATAATTATCTTATTTTTATCGGGGTGTTACACAAAGTACCAGAAGATCAGAAGAATCTGAAGAAGAAGCGCGATCTAGAAGTTCTGACTCTGAGCAAAACAGGACAACAGAATACCAGAAGCTCTAAACTTCCACAGGAATTAACTCTGATAAGCTAAAAAGACCAGGACTATCAGAAGCTCTGATGTAACTTCAACACATCTCAGATTGACAGAGATAACGTAGATTCTGACGAAGGTTCTCCAAATCCAGAAAGAGTAACGAAAACAACAACTTCAAATGGAAAGAAAGTATATTTGGAAAGAAGTTATTCAGGGAGATAAATTGGTTATGACAAGAAACACAAAAGTAATGGCATTAAACTCTCATCAAAGACAAATATTCTGCCATCACTACAATGGTCCTTTCACCACTATATAAAGGATGGCATACTTCAGTGAGAGACACACCTGAACGCACAGAAATTCTCTACCCTCTCTCTTAGTTTTTCACGAGCTGTTGCTCATACGTGAAAACACTTGCTTGCTCTACTTGCTGTAATATTTGCTTAATCTTAGAATCACTTTAGATTACATATTCCTTTTGTTAAATTGATTTTGTTCCTCAAGCGACTCTGCGTAGTCTGTATACTTGGGAGGACTAAGAGATCTTTCTCTTAGACGTTGGTTGTAATAATCTTTCAAGATTAGTGGATTAAGTCCTTTTTGAAGGCGAAATCACCTTGGCCGGGTGGACTGGAGTAGCTTTGTGTTATAAGCGAACCAGTATAAAATCCTGTGTGTTCCTATTCCGCAAAAGCGCTTATTTTCCAAAACAATTCAAACCCCCCTTTCTTGTTTTTCTCACCTTCAAATAGAAGTGCGGTGGCGACTCGAATTGTATGATTTACTTTTGATTTAGTTAATAAATCTAAAGGTAACGAATACCCCGTTACAGAAAAGTGGAGACTCTGCTGGGGAACTTAAATGGTTTCCTAGTGGGTTTAGCCTACTTTTTACCTTTGTTGTATTGTATGTTCATATTTCTTTGTGACATATTTTTGTGCAAATTTGGGATGATTGTATTGTTTGTAATGATTGAATTGCTTGATATATCAATTGCTTGTGTGCTTGGTGGTCTCTTGTGAGATGAGTTCTATACCCGAACTCGAGTGCACTTATGTTAAGAGAATGGCATAGTCTTATTGACTTGTGTGGATTTATTCCTTCGCAAGTTGACTTGCAAGCCCATTCACTTGGTGGAGGTTATGTTGGGATCAATAATGTCACATGAGTAGTCGTGGTTAGGCATTACTCTTTCCAATATAAACCTTAGAAGCCAAGGACCTTAGATTACCTAGCCCATCTTTGCCTATTTTAGGACGTAGTGCGAAGGTCGTTCAAGTGTAAGATTTGATACGATTGTTATGCGATACTATACTCATAAGATTCTCTCTTGAGAATATTTTTGGAATACGAGTAGTCGTTTATCCGATAATATCTGAAAGATGGGATGATGACTATGGGAACCTCTTGTAGAACATGATTGTTAGGTTTAACCATAGTACACTCCCTTCGGGTGGTTCTTAACCGAGACTCCATGCTCGTGACTTGCAACAAACCCTTGATTCGCGGTTGATCCGTTCTCGTATATCCTTAATATCAATGGAACTTGGGTGTTGATAAGGTGTAAACCACAATCCACCAAAATGGATGATTGATATTAAGGATGACTTGATCCATCCCGTGACCTTTGTGTGGTGTGATTTGCTTGATCCTTGAGTTTGATTGTTGCATCCATACATTCATGCATTCATAAACATCCATATCATCAACAATGAGAAAATTTTCCAGGAACTTAAGAGGTCTATTTGCAAATTTTGAGACATGGATAAGCAAAGAAGGAATACAAAGAAGTACAGTTTCAGACAACCCGACTTGAAAGAGTTAAAGAGTTTGACATCCTATGTATTAGACCCCTTAGAGTTCAAAGCTCGCCATGGGAAGCTTCTGTCTATTCTTGATACTCAGGTGGATGAAGGTCTGATGAGTGTGTTGGTGCAGTTCTATGATCCCTTGTACCGTTGCTTCACTTTTCCGGATTTCCAGCTTTTGCCTACGCTTGAGGAGTATGCCTATCTTGTGGGTATACCTTTTCTAGATCAGTTGTCGTTCAGTGGCTTGTAGAGAGTTCCTTCTTCCCAAGAGATTACTGACCTGTTGCATATAGATGAATCTATTATTGGTGCTCATATGACTACCAAAGGTGGAATTCAAGGTCTCCCATCTGATTTCCTCATTGGTCAAGCTACTTATTTTGGGAAGGCCATGAGTGAGGACGCGTTTGAGGCCATATTTGTACTTCTCATCTATGGTCTAGTGTTATTCCCCAACATCAACAACTTTGTGGATGTGAACGCTATTAGGATTTTCTCTACTCTTAATCTCGTTCCTACTCTGTTGGGCGACACCTATTTCTCTTTGCATATGAGGAATGGAAAGGGTGGTGGTACCATTGTGTGCTGTTTGCCTCTGTTGTACAAGTGGTTTATTTCGCACTTGCCACATACGCTCGCCTTCAAGGAGAACAAAGGATGTCTACGATGGTCCACGAGACTTATGTCTCTCACTAATGATGATATCTTTTGGTACAACCGTGTATTTGATGGTGTGCAGATTATTGACTCTTGTGTTGAATTCTCCAATGTGCCTCTTCTTGGTACATGTGGTGGGATTAACTACAACCCTGTTTTGGCACGTCGTCAGCATGGGTTCCCCTTAAAGGATAAACCTAATAACATTCTGTTAGAAGGTTTTTTCTTTCAAGAGGGTAAAGATCCCCAAAACTTGAAGGGCAGGATGGTCCGCGCTTGGCGCAAGATTCATAGGAAGGGAAGGATAGAGCTTGGTCCGAAGAATTGTATTGCTTTGGAACCTTATACCTCGTGGGTGAGGATGAGAGCTTCTGAGTACCGCATGCCCTATGATTACCCGAGACCTACACCTATGGTTATGGTTGGGCCTTCAACCCTCCTTAACCAAGGAGTAGAGGAGTTGAGAGATGAAGACCGTTCACGTGCTTGGGTCCGTGAGCGAGAGGAGCTACTTCAGCAACTTAGAGATAAGGATGCTTTGATAGAGTTTCTGGAGCATCAGTTTATCGACGAGCCTGATGATGTGGTGACTTCTCTTCTTACTCAGTCTTCCAGGTTTTGGAAGAGGAAGTATGATCGACTTGCAGAGGAGAAGGCAAATATGGAGGCAGCCTATGAGAGAGAGGTGAAGAGGCTTCGTGCAGCTTATCTTCCGGTCTCGAGAGCTTTGGACGATTGTTTCTAGGGTTTCATAGGATGTTCATTTTCATTCTCTCTTGTATTGTATTTGGTTACCAAGACTGTACTTCTTTGGTGTAAAATTTTTTCCAGATATTATTGATATGATTATTCTATATAAGTCTAATCATTAATATTTCCAAATATATCTCTAAAAGTTCCTCTGATTAAAAATAAAATCATATGCACAAGCATCGCATGCATCATGTGCATAAGCAGGTTTTGTCCAGGGCTTCTTGTTCAGTGGTCTAACTCTGTGTTCTTCATTTATTTTGAAGACAAGCTGACGCACCGGTACTATACCAGAGCCAACTCATCAAAGCTAATGGATCACCTCGACCAAGAAAACAGAGAACTCAAGGAGGAAGTGGCAAGATTGACTGCCCTGATGGAGTCATTCTTGGCCGCCCAAAGCCAGTCTTCTCCAACGCCTTCAACTCCTCCCCAGAGGACGGTCATTTCATAGGTTGTCTCCTTCACTGTGCCTACTTCCAGTGCTCACTTTGCTCCGTCTACTATGCCAGTCGGGTTTCCCTGGGGGATGCCCGCTAATTTTGTTCCAGAGGGTCTCTCCCCTACATTTGCTTCTCTGTCGACATCTAGCCCAGTCCTTGTTGTACCACCTCCAGTTGTGCATACTTTGCCGAGAGTTGATGACACCATTTATCACTCTGAGCCGTCTGAGGGCCCAGAGGTGTACGAGAAAATGGATGCTATGAATGATCAATTTCTTGAGTTGCGCAAGGAACTTAAAACTCTCAAAGGGAAGGACCTCTTCGACAAATCTGCTGCTGAGCTATGCCTCGTGCCTAACGTCAAGATTCCTATCAAATTCAAAGTGCATGACTTCGAAAAATACAAAGGAAACACTTGCCCGCTTAGCCATCTTGTGATGTACGCACGCAAGATGTCAACTCGGACCGACAACGATCAACTCCTGATCTACTATTTACAGGACAGCCTGTCCGGTGCCGCATTGAGATGGTATATGGGCCTGGATAGTGCAAACATCCGCAACTTCGACGACCTTGGCGAAGCTTTCGTCAAGTAGTACAAGTACACCATTGATATGGCTCCCGATAGGGACCAACTGAGCGCTATGTCCCAGAAGGAGAAGGAAACATTTAAGGAGTACGCCCAGAGGTGGCGTGAATTGGCTGCACAGATTGTGCCCCCGCTCGAAGAGAAAGAAATGACGAAGATCTTTCTCAAGACTTTAAGCTCTTTCTACTACGAGCAGATGATCGCTAGCACTCCTTCTGACTTCATCGAGATGGTGAACATGGGGACGCGACTAGAGGAGGGAGTCAGGGAAGGGCGCCTGACCAGAGAAGAAGGCTCTTCTGCCAAACATTATGAGGCGTTTGCCAAGAAGAATGATGGAGAGGCACATGCTGTGTCCTCCCATGTTAAACAGCGAAGACCCTCTGTGAAGAAGAAGACTGTACGTCCCGCCAGTAACCAGCACCAGGTGGCTCATATAGCACATGCATTCAGAGAAAATCAACATTATCAGCATCAGAACCAACAACAACAACGTCAATAGTATCCGCAACAACAGCATCGTCCGTAACAACAGGCCTACCAGCCGCGAAACAACAATCAAACCAGCACTAGCTATGATAGGAAGAGGGTCAGTTTTGATCCAATTCCAATGAATTATGCAGAGCTATATCCTTCACTGATTGAAAGGAAGCTGATTACTCCACGTGACCCACCTGTTGTACCTACCAACCCTCAGTGGTGGTATAAGCTCGAGATTCATTGTGTTTATCATTCCGGTGCTCCCGGACATGACGTGGAGAACTGTTACCCTCTCAAGACCAAGGTTCAAGACCTTGTTAGAAGCGGTATCTTGTTTTTCGAGGACGTAGGTCCTAATGTGAAGAAGAACCTATTGCCCGAGCATGGGAAATCTGCTGTTAATATGGTTAAGGGTTGCCCTGGTAAATACAAGGTCAGATATGTCAGCCATATCAGACAATCTTTGGTCGAGATGCATAGACTGTTATATGGATATAGTTACTACGAGCATGACCACGACAGCTGCCGTGTATGCACTGTCAATGAGAGGGGATGTCGTCAAGTCAGGAAGGACATCCAAGAAATGTTAGATCAGGGTGTGATTGAGATACTTCAGAATCGTGATGAGGATGAAGTTAATGTTATATCCCCTGTGTTCATATTACCTGAGCATGTTGTCGTCAGATATGATGGCAGCAAGCAGAAGGCCTCTCCTACTCTCGTTATTAAGCCAGTTGGCCATGTTCCATACTCCTCAGACAAGGTTGTTCCCTATCGATATAATGCGGTTGCATTAGAAGATGGGAAGGAGGTGCCTTTGCCCTCCACTTATGTGACAAACATTGTTGATTTCAGTGGTTTGACCCGCAGTGGTCGTGTTTTCTCGGCGCCGCCGAAACCCCAGGTTGACACCAGAAGAGCTGATGTTGTTGATAGTACTGCCCGTCCTGTGGGAAATTCTTCTTCTTCTCCGAATCCGGCACTTGCTGTTGACAAACCTACCGTGACTGCTAGAACTTCAGTCCCTGCTGGCTAGAATGGCATGTTAAGAGAGGACTGTGATGAGATGCTGAGGCTCATCAAGAGGAGCGAATATAATATTGTAAATCAGCTACTATAAATGCCTTCAAAGATCTTTGTGCTATCTTCGTTGATGAACTTTGAGCCACACCGCGAAGCTTTGCAGAGGGTGTGGGACGTGGCATACGTGGATCACGATGTCACAATAGAACAGTTTGATAGCATTATTGCAAACATTACTGCTTGTAACAACCTGAGCTTCTACGATGTTGATCTTCCCGAGGAGGGAAAAGACCATAATTTGGCACTACACATCTCTATGAACTGCAAGGATGATGCCTTGTCTAATGTGCTGGTAGACACAGGATCATCGCTGAATGTGTTGCCAAAATCCACTCTGGCGAAACTGTCATACCAAGGGCCTCCCATGAGACAGAGTGGAGTGGTTGTGAAAGCTTTTGATGGATCCAGGAATACTGTGATTGGCGAGGTTGAGCTCCCAATCAAGATAGGACCTAGTGATTTCCAGATCACTTTTCAGGTCATGGATATCCACCCATCATATAGCTGTTTGTTAGGCAAACCATGGATTCACGAGGCAGGTGCCGTGACATCCACCCTACACCAAAAGTTAAAGTTCGTGAAGAACAAGAAGTTGCTGGTGGTAGGGGGAGATAAGGCTCTCTTGGTAAGCCATTTGTCTTCCTTTTCTTACATTGATGATGAGGATGAGGTTGGGACGTCGTTCCAAGCTTTGCCTATTGCTGAGCCTTCTAAGAAAGGAACTTCTTCATTTGCATCCTACAATGATGCGAAGTTGGCCATTGAGCATGGCGCAACTACTGGTTTAGGACAAATGATTAAGCTGGAAGACAATAAATCCTGGGCTGGCATAGGGTACTCTTCAGGCACTTTCAACAAGCACGGTCTGTTCCAGAGTGGTGGTTTCATCCACACGGTCGAAGACCAGGAAGCAGCTGTTGTAGTGGAGGATGATGCAACGGAAGATTCTGGTAACTTTGTCATCCCTGGAGGAGTCTGCAATAATTGGATCGCTGTTGGTGTTCCAACAGTTGTCCATAAGTCCACGTAATGTTCATTTTTGTTTAAAAAACCCTTCTCCCATGCCAAAAGGAGAAGTGATGACATTGTTGGCACATAAATACAATGATATTCATTCAATAATTACATGTTAAATGTTTGTTTTTCCAAATTATTTTCACTTTTTGCTTTTTTGCATGAAATTGGTGTTCACCAAAGAACCCTAAAAAGAGAATAAAATCAATCTTTTCATCTGCATAATGATTTGCCTTGTTTGAATTCTAAAATCTCTTTTATATCCAAAATCATTATGCAGGTTGATCAAACCCATTGAACATAATGATCCAACGCCATCTCCCAACTTTGAGTTCCCTGTATTTGAAGCAGAAGAAGATGATGTTGAAGAGATTCCTGATGAGATTACCCGTCTGCTTGAGCACGAAGAGAAGATCATTCAGCCACATCTTGAGAATCTGGAAACAGTCAACTTGGGGTCTGAAGATTGTGTTCGAGAAGTGAAGATTGGGGCACTCCTGGAAGAGTCTGTCAACAAGGGGTTGATTGAGTTGCTACGAGAATATGTCGACGTCTTTGCCTGGTCATATGAAGACATGCCTGGTCTGGATACTGATATCATGCAACATTTCCTGCCTTTGAAGACTGAGTGTGTGCCTGCGAAGCAGAAGCTCAGAAGAACTCATCCTGATATGGCAGTGAAGATTAAAGAAGAAGTTCAGAAGCAAATTGATGCGGGGTTTCTGGTGACTTCTACATATCCTCAATGGGTGGCCAATATTGTACCCGTGCCAAAGAAAGATGGAAAAGTCCAAATGTGTATGGACTATAGAGACTTGAATAAAGCTAGTCCGAAAGATGATTTTCCTCTACCACATATTGATATGTTGGTAGATAATACAGCTAAATTCAATGTCTTCTTATTTATGGACGGATTTTCTGGTTATAATCAGATCAAAATGGCACCCGAGGATATGGAGAAGATAACATTTATCACATCTTGGGGAACATTCTGTTATTGAGTGATGCCCTTTAGTTTGAAGAACGCTGGAGCCACGTATCAACGAGCTATGACTACCTTGTTTCATGATATGATGCACAAGGAGATCGAGGTGTATGTTGATGATATGATCGCAAAGTCGAGAACGAAAGTTGAACATGTAGAGCACTTGTTGAAGCTTTTTCAGCATTTGAGGAAGTAGAAACTTCGTCTGAATCCGAACAAGTGTACATTTGGGGTCCGTTCTGGCAAGTTATTGGGCTTTATTGTCAGTGAGAGAGGTATTGAGGTTGATCCTTCCAAGGTCAAAGCAATACAAGAGATGCCTGCGCAAAAACTAAGAAGCAAGTCCGAGGTTTTCTTGGTCGCTTGAATTACATTTCCATATTTATAACCCACATGACTGCCACATGTGCGCCTATATTCAAGCTCCTCCGGAAAGATCAGCGTCATGATTGGATCGAGGATTTCCAGAAGGCCTTTGACGTATTAAAGAGTATCTGTGTGAGCCTCTGATTCTGTCTCCGCCTGTGGAAGGGAGACCATTGATTATGTACTTGACTGTTCTTGAAGACTCTATGGGTTGTGTACTGGGTCAGCAAGATGAATCAGGGAAGAAAGAGTATGAAATATACTATCTGAGTAAGAAGTTCACTGATTATGAGTCTCGATACTCAATGCTTGAGAAGACATGTTGTGCTTTGGCTTGGGCTGCTAAGCGCTTACGCCAGTATATGTTGAATCATACAACTTGGTTGATATCCAAAATGGATCCAATCAAGTATATCTTTGAGAAGCCTTCTTTAACTGGGAGGATTGCCCATTGGCAGATGTTGTTGTCTGACTATGATATTGAGTATCGAGCTCAGAAAGCTGTGAAATGTAGTATCTTGGCTGACCACTTGGCACATCAACCAATTGAGGATTATCAGTTTGTTCAGTACGACTTCTTAGATGAGGAGATTCTGTATTTGAAAATGAAAGATTGCGATGAGCCTACGCTCGATGAAGGGCCAGAGCCTGGTTCTCGATGGAGCATGGTGTTTGATGGCGCTGTAAATCAATATGGAAATGGTATTGGGGCAGTGATTATTACTCCTTAGGGCACACATTTTCCTTTTACAGCAAGGATAACTTTCAAATGCACGAATAATATGGCGGAGTATGAGGCCTGTATTTTGGGTTTGGAAGAATGTATTGATCTTATGATCAAGCATCTTGATGTTTATGGTGATTCGGCCCTTGTTGTTAATCAAATTAAGGGTGAATGGGAGACGAATCAGCCTGGCCTCATCCCATACAGAGATTATGCCAGGAGGATTTCAACGTTCTTTACTGAGGTTGACTTCCATCATATTCCTCGAGATGAGAATCGGATGGCAAATGCTCTTGCTACGCTTGCTTCGATGATTATGGTGAAATTCTAGAATGAAGTTCCCAATATCACTGTGATGCGCTTGGATAGACCAACTCATTTATTTGCAGTAGAAGAAGTAAAAGATGATAAGCCATGGTATTATGATATCAAGTGTTTTCTTTAGAGTCAGATTTACCCGCCTGGGGAATCTGTTAAAGATAAGAAGACTTTGAGGAGATTATCAGGCAGTTTCTACCTCAATGGCGATGTGATTTATAAGAGGAATTTTGACATGGTTCTGCTCAGATGCGTGGATAGACACGAAGCAGACCTGTTGATGACTGAAGTCCATGAAGGTTCATTTGGTACTCATTCCAATGGACATGCCATGGCAAAGAAGATATTGAGAGCAGGCTACTATTGGCTGACAATGGAGTTTTACTGCTGTAAATATGTGAAAAAATGCCATAAGTGTCAAATTTATGCGGATAAGATTCATATTCCCCCGACACTTCTGAATGTTATTTCATCACCATGGCCTTTCTCCATGTGGGAAATTGACATGATTGGCATGATAGAGCCTAAGGCGTCCAACGGTCACCGTTTTATTCTCGTAGCAATTGATTATTTCACCAAGTGGGTTGAAGCAACATCGTATGCGGACGTGATCGGGCAAGTGGTTGTGAAGTTTATCAAGAATCAACTCATATGCCGTTATGGTGTGCCGGATAAGATCATTACTGATAATGGATCCAACTTGAACAACAAGATGATGAAAGAGCTGTGTAGCGAGTTCAAGATTGCACATCATAATTCTTCTCCTTATAGACCCAAGATGAATGGGGATGTTGAAGCTGCTAACAAGAACATAAAGAAGATTATCCAGAAGATGGTTGTTACATACAAAGATTGGCATGAGATGCTGCCATTTACTTTGCATGGCTATCGTACGTCTGTTTGCAATGAGAATCTTGATGGAAGCCAAGTTGACTGAGGCTGAATGAGTTCAGAGTCATTATGATCAGTTGAACTTAATAGAAGAGAAGAGATTGAGTGCCATGTGCCATGGTCGGTTATATCAGCAAAGGATGAAGAAAGCCTTAGATAAGAAGGTCAAGCCTCGTGTGTTCTGAGAAGGTGACCGCGTGCTCAAGAAAGTCTTGTCTTTCGCGCCCGATTCCAGGGGCAAGTGGACTCCAAACTATGAAGGTCCATATGTTGTTAAGAGAGCCTTTTCAGACGATGCTTTGATACTTACAACTATGGATGGGGATGATTTCACTCGTCCTGTGAATTCAGATGCAGTCAAGAAATACTTTGCCTAAAATAAAAACAAAGTAGCTCGCTAAGTTGAAAACCCGAAAGGGCGGCATAGGCAAAAATGAGCGTCTCGGTGGATTGAAAACCCGAAAGGGCGATCCAGGCAAAAGTTAGAGACATAAAAAATGAATATATATCTCGCTAGATTGAGTACCTCACCCTGGGAAAATCTAGGAAAAAATTAGGGATTTGGCAAGTAACTGCATCCTGACAAGACTTTGTTTTTCAACTGTCATCTGTCAAAGATTCTCGCTCAGTCATCGTCAACTGAAGCTTCAAATACATTGGATTCAGAGTTGGTAGAGAAATGGTCATTATGTTCAATGTAGCCTTTTTCCAATATATATCACCAATTTCAAATTTGTAAAGATCTGTGGAGTCTTGCCATTTGCAGACTACCATTCCATCAAATAAATTTGAACCTTTATCCAATTCTTTGCACTCTTATTTGTTTCTGTTTAACAAATGTTTGCATGTTTTAATTAATGAATATCATCGCTTTAAATAAATAAAGTTTTTTATAAACTGTTTTTAAACAAAGTGAACATTCACAATAACTCAAAGGATAATTGAAACGTCTTCAGTGCTTTCCCAAGGATAGTATGATCTCCAAAAGGGTAAGGCATTTGTTCATATTCCTAGAATATTTGTTATCCTCTTCATCATTTTTCAGGTTTGTCTCCTCAGTGAGCGTAGAGAAGGGTGATACACAACTGAAGTCCCCTGAGAGTTTGGAGTTTAATCTTGGTCTTCTAGCTCCCCAGTGAGTCTGGATCTAGCATCTGTGTTTTTATCAATTATATGGTTGTCATCCCTTGTTTGGATTGACCTAAAATCCCTTATAGATTGATAAGTTGACATGCTATCTTTTCTCGAGGAAGTTGGTCTTCCCTCATTCAGATTGGAAATCTCCCGCGGAGTGAGCAGGAAATCCCAGCATGAGTGGAATTTTCAATAAGTTGGTTTGTAGCTTATCCCCAGCGGATTCACATACTTAGATCTCCAGCAGGTTTGCCTACCGTTCGTCCTCAGCAGGGTTGCTCACATTAGACTTCCCCAGTTTGGTCTCCAGCAGGTTATTTCCAGCTGATCGCCTGCAAGTTATCCCCTGTTCAGTTATCAGTGTTCTTTCCCTATTGGAGTTACCTGATCGGAGCCTGAATGTTGTTACTTCCTCCTTCTTGGATAGTTTCCTCCTAGCAGAGCGGGTGATGAAAATGTTTATTTTCTATCCCCGACAGAGTGACTGGTTCTCCTTCTCCGCAGCAGAGGTGTTTCCCTCAGTGGATAGAAGTGAATAATTGACTTGGTGTGCTTCTGTTTAGTGGTTGTTCCCCACATAATTCCACATAACTCCCCCAATAAGATCCATAGTAGAGTTCTTCTATGACTGATCTTATCCATGTCTCTGCGTACTGTTGGAAGATCCCCAGCTTTGGTGGTTGTGACCCTTGGCTTATTTCCAACAGCGGTGTCTGATCCCCGGTGATCTTGTTTGTTCCTCTAGCAGTGGTCTTTGTCCCTGGCAGCGACTCTGTTCCATCCTCAGCAGTGATTGGTTTCCTGGTATTTGTTGCCCCCACCCGATTGGATTTCTCCTGTGGGCCTGGCTTTCTCTTTTGAGATGTTGTGTTGGATGTCTGTCCATTGATTCTTGGACCTGTTTGTGTTAGACATGTCTGTTTGTCAACATTAATCATACATAAACCACGCATATGCATGCATAATTATAGCATTCAAATATTCATGTTGCATTCTTTGCCATATATCTTTGTTTATTATCTCCTGCTGGTGGTGAAATATTTCCCCAAGCAGATGATTGTGTCTGATCTCTCCATATAGAGTCAGCCCCATAAGCAGAAAGTGTCTATCCTTTCTTCCATATTCCCCACTGAGTTATGTCCTCGTGGATGATTTTTGTTTCAGTTTCCTCCCAAAACATGTATTGGGATGGAATTACTCCCCTGGGTTATATCCTCATTGGGTTGAGTCTTGCTTCATTGTGTTTCTCTAGTTTGTCCCTAGACTGACTCCTCTTGTTATTTTTCCCATGCACGTCCCTGTGGTTCAGGTGATCAATTACTCAGTAAACAGTAATTGTTCATTCCCTACCCAGCGGATGTCGTGGCCTTCTACCCAGTAACCGGTAGTTGTAAGTCCTATTTCTATGGTTTTCTACCCAGTAACCGGTAGTTGTAAACCCCATTTTGCCCCCGTGCAGAGTTAAACCTCGATTGTTGTTCATCCTAACCGATGACGGGAACTCTCTTCTGTGGTTTTCTACCCATTAACCGGTAGATGTAATCCCCTCTTTTTTGGTTATCTTTATCCAATATTTGGCACTGATATTCCTTCATTTTTTGAGTATACCACCCAGTAACCAGGTGATATATCTCCCGGATCATTGCTTTGTCAATGTATCCCCGGTGAGTCATCTTTCATCTACCCTTGTGTGGTAATGATTGTTTCTCCCCTTGATTGGTCATCATTTTA
Organism: Lathyrus oleraceus; assembly: GCF_024323335.1. Taxonomy (NCBI): domain Eukaryota; kingdom Viridiplantae; phylum Streptophyta; class Magnoliopsida; order Fabales; family Fabaceae; genus Lathyrus; species Lathyrus oleraceus. The sequence continues at coordinate 531,111,162 of NC_066581.1, forward strand.
TACCTAGTAACCGGTATCCCGGTGTCCTTTCTTTTCGGTCGATTTATCCTTTATTAACCCAGTAACCGGTTGTGGATAATCTTCCATGCGAGTATGTTATCTATGTTCTGACGATAATAGATAATATATCTCATGCGCCCTTCTGTCGAAGTCTTTTTCTTCCCCGGTTGAGTAAGATTCGTATTTCCTTATGGAATCGAATATCCATCCTGTAATCGAGTTTGCTTTTTCAGCCCTCCTTTCGGATGATGAGTGTCTTTGAAATATTCCCCAATTCACGCCTGATTGGTCACCTATTATATGCCCAGTAACCGGTATCCCTGGTGTTCCTTCCTTTCTGCTCCCCATTATGACTTTTTGTCCCATGTGGAGTCAGATTTTCCTGAGAGGAAATGTACCTTGTAGGTTTTCCTCAGATGTTTTGGATGATGGATATCTCTCACCCTTATACCGGTCTTAGATACTCTTTCTCCCTGAGCGTGTTGTTCTGTCACCCTTATACCGGTGTTCTGATCACATGTCTCTTCGATTTTATTACCCAGATGATTGGTAATATCTTGATTCATTTTCCTCAGCTGAGTCCTTAGTGGATTTCCCCACCTGAGTCCGGATTTTTATCCGAAGTATCCTTCGTAGATAATTTCGTTGTATTGACATATTCCCCAATGCATGCATCTTTGCGTCAGCTCGAGTCTTTCCATTGATTTATTTTAATGGAATCCCTTTGGGTCTCCCAACAATTTTCAAGTCTTGACCTGCTCGTGCATTTTATCCCCTTTATTCCCCAGTAAAGTCCCCAGAGCCTTTGTCCCATTCATGAGTGTATTACTCATATGGATTTTCAGTTTCTCCTGATTTCTTTTTCCTTTGTGGACATATATCCCCATAAAGTATTCACTTTTGCATACATACATCTGCATCATGAGGTCTCTTAGGGACCAAAATTCGTCTCTTTGTTATTATTTAAGCCCATTCTACCTCGTCGAGACGAAGATTTTAACCTTCATATATCCGGCTAGAATAACCTTAAATAGGGGCATCTGTAAGACCCTAATTTTGACCCTAAGATCCCTCATGGCATCATAACATTGCTTATTTGCATTTGCCTCAAGGATCATAGCATATTGGCTTCTTACCCTTGGGTTGGTTTGAGACCACCAAGCATGTTTGAATTGTATATTATTGCTTTTCTTATTTTTTTTACTAACCAAAATCACAAAAATATGTCACTAACCTTGTTTGTTTTGAAGCTCAACCAGTTAAGTGATCCAAGGCTCCTAGGAGGCCCCCATGCTCATTAAAGTGGCGAGATGAAATTTGGAAGCAAGCATGGCAATGGTTCCCAAAGCTCTAAATCATCATATATGCCTACCAAGTATCTCAATTTGTCAATTCGATCAAGATAAACCAAAGGGCTTGAGGATTGTTTCCTAAGGAAACCCTAATTCAACTTTGCATTGACTATGCCTTGCTCATGAAGCAACCTCAACCCTTGATCAAATAAAATCAAGGTAAGTTATTTCACTCATCATTTCATGCATATATAAGCTCATGTGAGTGTCGTCAACCATCAATTCATCAAGATTTGAAGTTTGGCCTTGAGAAGTTGATCAGTCAAATCATCTGACTATTTTGAAATCCACTGAGACCTAACTTTTGATGTGTTTGTCAAATGAAGATTACCCCAAGAGAAAAAATGTTCTTAAGAACCATATGAACAACTTCCATGTTCATCAAAAATTCATTTGAAACTTGGAAGGTCATCATTTATTTCAAAACATTATAGGTCATTTTGACTGAAACCCTAATTTTTGGTCAACTTCCCAAGGACCTAACTCACTCATTTTTTATGATTTTGAGGTGGGACCAAGTGAATTGGAAATTTTAAGATGTATAAGTCAATTGTTATGTTGGATAAAATTTCATAATCCTAAAATAAATACATGTGATAATACAAAACATTATAGGTCACTTTGGACCAAAGCCATTGAATCTTGAAAAATTCCAACTTCAAGTGCCCATAACTTTCTAATCAAAACTCCAAATGATGCAAAATTTGTCATTTGAGGCTTGCATCATTGAAACATAAGGTTTTGAAGTTGGTCTATTTTGGCAAAATTTCCATATACATGTTTTGTACATTGAACTTCATGACCTGTTTTCAATAATTTCCAAACTCCAAATGGATTTTTGTTCAACATAACATTTGTTCCTTATGTCAAGACCTTTCCAACCATTACCCACATGCCTATGTTTCAATTTTGAAAATGGCATTTTCTAAGAGGTGAAGTTTTGTGATCATTTATGGAAACCATGTTAAATCTTTGTGCACAAGCCAATACATTGCAGTCTACACATCCAAATCATCTCACACTCATCTCAGCTTGCATTTGCAATGGATTTTGGGCCTCACATGCGCCCGTACAGGCCCATGCATGGAGGACCCAATTCACATGCACACGAGTTTGATCATGCATTGCATCAGCTCTTGCTATAAATACACATGCTTGCTTCACTTGAAAACCAACCTAAAGGCGCCTGAAGCTCTGCACAAGTGAAATCCCAACCCTCCATTAAAGGAATTCTGAATTTTTCTCTTCACTTTTCAAGCTCAGATTTCAACTTCATTGGTTGATCTCTGACTTATAATTCCTTAGCCTTGCTTCCTTGTTACTTCAAGAACAAGCTGCACTGAAAAATTGGATTGGATCAAGCACTAAAAAGCTGCTCTTCAAAGGTTTTCCCTCCAACTATTTTCCTTCGAATCTCCTTGGATATTGAACATTTTTTGTATTGGTTGGTATCTCTGAAGTCCTCAAGTGAGAGCCAATTGATTTGAGCTTTTAATTTTGTGAGTTGAGCAAGTTCAGATTGAACACCTCATTTTTCTATCTCAGATTTCTCCTTCTATGAGAGTCTTGAGTAGAAATTAAGGTTACAGGGGTGATGTACATCACCCCAACTTTCGAATGATGTATGGATCGTGAGTTTTTGTGGAGGTTTTGAAACCTGCAACTCTGGCCGGAAACAGTGAGGTTCACCGGAGAAGACGGTGGTTTCCACCACCGTCCCCACGTGGATGAGTTTCTGCCCTTGGATCTGGCTCTTGGGATCTACTCTTAACCATGCATTGTTTTGACTTTTTTAAATACCACATGTGATGCTATTGACTGGGGTTTACCATGCACGCGCGCCTCCTGACTGTTTGATGCGCCACGTCAATTAATGAACCATGATCTGACGCCTCTGGATTTTTGTTATTTTTAATTTCTGTTTTAATTTTCTTTTATTCCATTTTATTTTAAAATTTCATAACTTCTTTTTTGGAATCACAAAAATATGGGACCAATTGCAAAAAAAAATCTCTTAAATTCTAGTTTCTAAAAATGATTTTTAATTATTTTTATGATTCCTTTTAATATTTTTAGTGAATTATTTCATTCTGGTTATTTTTAATTCATTTAAAATACTTCTTGATGTTCAAATATGCCAAAAATATTTTCTTAACACCTTTGGATAATGATGAATCTATGAAAAATATTCTCATCAATTTCTTAATTGATTTGAGATTTATTTGAGATTTTAGTTCAATTATGTTATTTTTCTTCATTTTTAATTGTTTAAAATTAGTTTCTGTTTTCAAAAAATGATGGAAAATTTTTTCAAACCTTGTTTGACCATGTTAGACTTATGATGATCCAATTGGACCTTTCCAGGTTGATTTGAATTGGATTTGAAGTTTGACCTTTATTTGTTCATATTTATTTCAAGTATTATTTTAATTCCAAAAATACCAAAAATATTTTTATTATTTCTTGACTTCTAATCTTCATCTCACTTCTGTTTACCATTGATTGATGTTGATTCCATTCATGTTTGATCAATGTGTGTTGGTTATGTCATTTGAATTTCAATTATGTACATTTCATTTCCATCTTCTTCTTCTTCTTTTTCTTTTTGACCAATGATTTAATGATTGGTGGTTAGCCTTGACAAATGAGAGGCTTAACCTTCTTTGATTCAAATCAAATTCATCTTAATCAAAGATCAAATGAATTGCTTTGCATTAAGGATAGGTTGCTTCTTGGTCAAGCAAAAAACCTAAATCCATACAAGGTCATTCTTCTTTTCTTTTTGGCATGGAAAGTTGTAGGAGCTTGGCTTACTAGTCATGACCGGCCTCATATAGGTGTGACTATTACATTAGTCCACTTACGATTGCTTAACATAGCGCTAAATTCCCTTATGGCACACTAACACTAACTACTAATCACTAACTTTTAATTCAAGCATTTAATTTTGCAATTTACTTTAATGCAATTTAATTTCTTGCTCATTAATTCATTTGTCTTTGCCCTTTGCTCACTTGAGCTCATGTTTATGTTTATGCAATTTGTCTTTTGCTCACTTGAGCACATTATTGTGTATATACTATTGCCTTGTGTTTGTTTTGTTTGTGTGAACCCAATGCAAATGGATAAAGGACTTAGATTTAGGACCTTACCTATGCTAAATGGAGTTTAAAGAGCAACTAGGCCTCATGCCTTTAGAATGATAAAATATGTTGAAGAGCAAATAGGCCTCATGCCTTTAGAATGATTAATCTTGAAGATGACATTGAAAGGACCCCTAATTCTAAACTCACTCTTGTCCATTCTTTTATTTGTATTGTGTAACTTTTTGATTTGTGCGTTCTTGTGATAGGGATACCAAACTTGAGCTACTTAGAAGGACCATTGTCATGAGCATCCAAAATAAGAGAGACAAGTCCAATTGGAAGATTCCTAGGAGCTTGATTGATTATTTGCTTGATTGTTTGAGTTAATTGCTTATTGCTTGTTAAGTCCAAAGGAAAGGAGCAACTTGGATCATCTTTATGATCTCAGGAAGGGAACTCCATATGGTTTTATTTCTCTTCCCTCATCTTTGCATGTTTAGGACCTAGCCCTTCTCTTCTTCTCTCCACTCTAACCCAAGCAAAACGTTTTGTGCAAACATTAACATTGCTTTCAAAATTAGAAACCTAGGCACTATGGCCTTGATTTTTTCAAACTTTTCTTCATAATAATTATTTTGATTTGAATCTTAAGTCAACTTTGACTTCCTTTTGTGAATACTTCTAATTGGTAAATCCGACTCACTTTAAATTTCTTTTGTGGTTCCAATGACCATTTGTGTTAAAGTTTTTCATAAACATTAGCTATTAGGTTTGAGTTATCATAAAGGTTGATATAATACTCACTTGTATCCTTAGTGTTGTATTATAAGTCTTCCATGCTTATTATAGGGTTAACCCCTCACTAGCATGTTGAAGCTCTCCTCACATGGTAGATTTGTGGTTTTGGGTTGAGTTTTCTCCCTTTGATAACAAAAGACCTTAAGGATTTTGACCAATCAATCCACCAACTTCTTTTGAGATTTTTACCCCGAACTATGAGGTTTTGATCCTACCCTTTTTAAGATGGTACGTAGGCAATGGGTTTATCCATTCAAACACAAAATTATAAATAATTTGTACATTATTTTCTCATCTCCCCAATCATGTTTGCACAAATATTTTTCACAAATACCAACCTACCATACAACATTTGTAGAAAGGGCTCCCTTAGAGTACTAAGGATGTTTTGGGTGCTTAAAACCTTCCCATTGCATAACCAACCCCCTTACCCAGATCTCTGACATTTTTATTAGTTTTTGATTTGATAAAACTTCTCGGTTTTTGTTCGCTTTCTAACATTTCCTTTGGATAAATAGAAGTGTGGTGGCGACTCGAATTGTATGATTTACTTTTGATTTAGTTAAATAAATCTAAAGGTAACTAATACCCCACTACACATTGGATGGTAAATGCTTGCAATTCAAGTTTCAACATAAAATATCAAGAATGCATCTAAATGAAAATAAATTCGAATCTCCCAAATGTTAGACCCCAAGGACTATTATGAGTAATGGTTGGAAAGCTCTTGAAATAAGGAACGAAAGTCATGTTGGGAAAAAAATCATTTGGCATGTGCAAATTAATCAAAACTGGCTGGGAAAAATCAAGTGTAAAATATGTTCAAATCATTTTGAAGAAGTTCACCAAAAGTAAGCTTGATCAAACCCCTTTGTCTTCCTGATACAAGCTTCAAATGAAACAATCTTAAACATAAAAGTTGTCTATTTTAAATATAGTCAATTTAGCCTCAAATTTGGCATCATTTGGATTTTCTATGACAAAGTTATGGCCATTTGAAGTTGGCTACTTTTTCAAATTCAATGAATTGGGTCTAAGATGACCTATAATGTTTTGCAATATCACATGTATTTATTTTAGGATTATGAAATTTTGTCCAAAATAACATTTTAAGTATACATCTCAAGCTTTCAAATTCCTTTGATCTCACCTCAAAATCATAAAAATTAAGGAAGTAATACCCTTGGCAAGTTGACCCAAAATTAGGGTTTCAGTCAAAATGACCTATAATGTTTTGAAATGAATGATGACCTTCCATGCTTCAAATAGATTTTTGATGAACATGAAAGTTGTTCATATGGTTCACAGGAACATGTTTTGTCTTTGGGTTATCTCCATTTGACAAACACATCAAATAGTTATAGCTCATAGAGCCTCAACTTAGTCAGATGACTTGACTAGTCAACTTTTAAAAGCCAAACTTCCAATCTTGATGAATAAATGATTGAGGGGCCTCAAATAGGCTCATATATGCATACAATGATAAAATGAAATAGCTTCCCTTGATTAAATTTGATCAAAGGTTGATATTGCTTCATGGGCAAGGCACAGTCAAAGCACAGTGAAATTAGGGTTTCCTTGGGAAACAATCTTCAAGCCCTTTGGGTTATCTTAATCAAATTGGCAAATTGAGATACTTGGGAGACATATATGATGATTATGCACTTTGTGGACCATTTCCATGCTTTTACTCTCTTTCATCTAGCCATTGCATTGGGCTTAGGAGCCTCCTAGGAGCATTGTGGAGCACATGATCACTTGAGCTTCAAAACAAAAAGAGTTAGTGACATATTTTTGTGCTTTTGGTTAGTAATAAAATAAGAAAAGAAATAACTTACAATACAAGCATGCTTGGTGATCTCAAATCACTCAAACAAGTCCTAACCCTAGGTTTAAGGAGCCAAACATGTTATGATCCTTGAGGTAATACACTTGTGCAATAACATGATGCCATGAGGGATCTTAGGGTCAAAATTAGGGTCTGACAGATGCCCCTATTTAAGGTCATTCTAGCCGGAGATATGAAGGTTTAAATCTTCATCTCGACGAGATAGAATGAGCTTAAATAATAGCGAAGAGACGAATTTTGGTCCCTAAGAGACCTCACAATGCAAATGTATGCATGCAAAATAAAATCTTCATGGTGAATAATTGCCACAAAGGAAAAGAAATTGGGAGAAACTGAAGATCCATAGGAGTAACACACTCACTAGGGAGACAAAGACTCTGGGGGAAATACGGTAAAAATGCGTGAGCAGGTCACGACTTAAAAACTTGCTGGGAGACACGAAGGGATTCCACGAAAAAAAATCAATGGAAAGACTCGAGTTGATGCAAAGATGCATGTATTGGGGAATATACCCATACAACACAACTATCCACAAAGGATACATCAGATAAAATCCGGACTCAGACGGGGACGTCCACAAAGGACTCAGTTGAGGAAGAAACAACGAGATATTACCGGTTACTGGGTAATAAACTCAAAGAGAGACATGTTAACGAAACATCGGTTACTGGGTGAGAGAACAATACGCTCAAGGAGAAAGAATATCTAAGATTGGTATAAGGGTGAAAGATATCAATCGTCCGAAACATCTGAGGAGGACCCAAAAGCCACATCTCAACTCAGGAAAATCTGACTCCACAGGGGACAAAAAGTCATAATAAGGAGCAGAAGGAAGGAACACCAATGATACCGGTTACTGGGTATATAATAGGTGACCAACCAGGCGTGAATTGGGAACATATCCAAGACACTCATCATCCGAAAAGAGGGTTGTGTAAGCAAACTCGACTTACAGGATGGACATTCGATTCCACAAGGAAATACGAATCTTACTCGACTGGGGAAGAAAAAGACTTTGACTGAAGAGCGAATGAGATATATTATCTACTACCGTTATATGGGTAAAAAACATAGATAACATACTCGCATGGAAGATTATCCACAACCGGTTACTGGGTTAATAAAGGATAAATCGACTGAAAAGAAAGAACATCGGGATACCGGTTACTGGGTATAAAATGATGACCAATCAGACGGAGAAAAAATCATTACCAAACAAGGGTAAATGAAAGATGACTCGCCAGGCATAAATTGCCTGACAAAAGCAATTATCCAAGAGATATATCATCGGTTACTGGGTGGTATACTCAAAACGAAGGATTATCAATACTGATACTGGGTAAAGATAACCAACAAAGAGGGGATTACATCTACCGGTTACTAGGTAGAAAACCACAGAAATAGGACTTACAACTACCGGTTACTGGGTAGAAGGCCACATAAATAGGACTTACAACTACCGGTTACTGGGTAGAAGGCCATAGAAGTAGGACTTACAACTACCGATTACTGGGTAGAAGGCCACAAAATCCGTTGGGGAAAGGATGAACAATTACTAGTTACTGAGCAATTGAACAACTGAACCACAGGGAACTGCAAGGGATAACAAGAAAGGAAATCAATCTAGGAACAAACTAGAAAGACATAATCAAACAAGACTCAACCCGATGAGGATATAACTTAGGGGAGTAATTCCATCCCGATACACAATTGGGGAGGAAACTGAAACAATAATCATCCACGAGGACATAACTCAGTGGGGAAGAAAGAAGAAAAGATAGACACTTTCTGCCTATGGGGTTGACTCTATATGGAGAGATCAAACACAAACATCTGCTTGGGGAAGAACATTTCACCAATAGCAGGAGATAACAAGCAAAGATATATGGCAAAGAATGCATCATGAATATCTAGATGCTATGATTATGCATGTATATGCATGATTTGTGTATGATTAATGCTGACAAACAGGCATATCTAACACAAACAAGCCCAAGAATCACGAACAGACACTCAGCAACCGTCTCGGCAAGAAGGGCGAAGCCTACTGGAGAACTCAGCTTGGGAATAACCCGAGAAGGATGAAAATAAATCATCGGGGATATCAAACCCTGTCCCAAAGCTACACTCGTTGAGGATACAAAGAAGATGTATTCAGGAGCAGCGAGAGAAGATAATCAAACATAGAACTCAACTCCGATGGGGATTATCTCTAGAATAAGAATAAACAAGGGGAGTCTTTAACCATAGCTGGGGGTAAGCAAAGTCAAAGCTTACAACTGCAGGAGGGAATACTCTACACAGGAGAAATCTTCCAGGAGCAAACAATCCTGACATAAGGAAGATGCAGAAAATCTGTCGTGGAGTTTCCATCAACTCTCTTGGGGACGGGTGGTTAAATAACAATAAGATCCACCGGAGAAGAAACTCTATTGGGGAAGCTTATCAAGGAATGATGTGAAACTCCGTGGGGAACAACCACCAATCAGATGTACATCAATCAAAACACTTCCTTCTATCTGCCGGAGAGGAAACTCTGCAAAGGGGAAATAATAGCATTTTGCTCTTGAGAAGGAAATAAACATCTTCACCACCAGCTCCTAATGCTAGAAGAAATCTTCAGACCCGGAGGAGATACAAACATCAAACTCTGATTTGGCAAGCCTACTAGGGCCAAGCTGTAAATGCTCTTGAGGAAACTACCCTTGCTGGAGAAACCGGAAATGAATCCTTCATCAACAAGCGACATACCCAGGATACTTCTTTTCAAAATAAATGAAAAGGGAAATAAACCCTTCATCAATTGCACTAGGCAACTTCCTGCTGAGGAGACAATTATTTGGAAACGTAGCTCTGCAGGGAACACATGCTTACTCCATTGGAGATTCTTACTCATGCTAGGGGGAAAATAACCTTCCTCGTGAGTAGACAGTCAGGATCATGAGACAAGGAGTATTCTCAACTTAAAGCATATCAACTTTTATCAATATATAAGGGATTTTAGGTCAGACCACATAAGGGATGACAACCATACAAATGATAAAACACAAATGCTAGTGCCTGATATAGACGGATACACTTCTCTAAAAGATTGAGGCAAAAATTGGTCTAGAAGGGATCATTCACAGATCAACCATATACCAAATCATGGATTGCTAAAACTCAGTGGGAGAAACAAGTATGTATACACAAACAAACTACCCGGGAATGCATTGGATGAACATCCAAAAATTCTTCCAGGGGAAGGCAATCCAATAAGACAGATCAATCCACTGCCATCAAGGAGAACTTCTCATACCAGACTCTCTAGGAAGCTGATGATGAGGATATAAGGAGTAAGAATGCCAAAATATGAACGAATGTCTTACCCTTTGGTGATCATACTATCCTCGGGAAAGCACTGAGGACATCCCACTTATCCTTTCCGTCATTGTGAATGTTCACTTTGTTTAAAAACAATTTATTCATGAAAACTTTATTTGTTTAAAACACTGATATTCATCAACTAAAACATGCAAACATTTGTTAAACGGAAACAAATAAGAGTGCAAAGAATTGGATAAAGGCTCAAATTTATTTATGAGAATGGTAGTCCGCAAATGGCGAGACTCCATGGATCTTTACAAATTTAAAATTGGTGATATACATGGAAAAGGGCTACATTGAACATAATGACCGTTTCTCCACCAAATCTGAATCCACTGTATTTGAAACTTCCGTTGATGATGACTGAGCGAGAATCTTTGATAGATGACAGTTGTAGAATAAAGTCTTATCAGGATGCAGTTACTTGCAAAATCCCTAATTTTTGCCTAGATTGCCCCAGGGTAAGGTACTCAATCTAGCGGGATATATATTCATTTTTCTTATGTCTCTAACTTTTGCCTGGATCGCCCTTTCGGGTTTTCAATCCACCGAGACGCTCATTTTTGCCTAAGCCGCCCTTTCGGGTTTTCAACTTAGCGAGCTATTCTGTGTTTATTTTTTAGGCGAAGTATTTCTTGACTGCATCTGAATTCACAGGACAAGTGAAATCCTCCCCATCCATAGTTGTGAGCAACAGAGCACCGCCTGAAAAGGCTCTCTTAACAATGTATGGACCTTCATAGTTTGGAGTCCACTTGCCCCTAGAATCGGGCGTGAAAGACAAGACTTTCTTGAGCACGAGGTCACCTTCTTGGAACACACGAGGCTTGACCTTCTTATCAAAGGCTTTCTTCATCCTTTGTTGATATAACTGACCATGGCACATGGCAGTTAATCTCTTCTCTTCAATCAAATTCAATTGGTCATAACGACACTGAACCCATTCATCCTCAGTCAACTTGGCTTCCATCAAGAATCTCATTAATGGGATCTCGACCTCTACGGGGAGCACAACCTCCATGCCATATACAAGAGAGAAAGGGGTTGCCCCTGTTGAAGTGTGAACGGATGTGTGATAGCCATGCAAAGCAAATGGCAGCATCTCATGCCAATCTTTGTATGTAACAACCATCTTCTGAATAATCTTCTTGATGTTCTTGTTAGCAGCTTCAACAGCCCCATTCATCTTGGGTCTATAGGGAGAAGAACTATGATGTGCAATCTTGAACTCGCTACACAGCTCTTTCATCATCTTATTATTCAAGTTAGATCCATTATCAATAATGATCTTGTCTGGCACACCATATCGACATATGAGTTAGTTCTTGACAAACCTCACAACCACCTGCCTGGTCACATTTGCATACGATGCCGCTTCAACCCACTTGGTGAAGTAATCAATGGCTACAAGAATAAAATGGTGATCGTTCGACGCCTTAGGCTCAACCATGCCAATCATGTCAATTCCCCACATGGAGAAAGGCCATGGTGAGGAAATAACATTCAGAAGTGTCGGGGGAATATGAATCTTGTCCGCATAAATTTGACACTTGTGGCATTTCTTCACAAACTTGCAGCAGTCAAACTCCATTGTCAACCAATAGTAGCCTGCTCTCAACATCTTTTTTGCCATAACATGTCCATTGGAATGAGTACCAAATGAACCCTCATGGACATCAGTCATCAACAGGTCTGCTTCGTGTCTATCCACGCATCTGAGCAGAACCATGTCAAAATTCCTCTTGTAAAGCACATCACCATTAAGGTAGAAACTGCTAGATAATATCCTCAAAGTCTTCTTATCTTTAACAGATGCCCCAGGCGGGTAAGTCTGACTTTGAAGAAAACACTTGATATCATAATACCACGGCTTATCGTCTTTCACTTCCTCAACTACAAACACATGAGTTGGTCTATCCAAGCGCATCACAGTAAACTTTGGGACTTCATTCCAATAATTGACAGCAATCATTAAAGCAAGCATAGCGAGAGCATCCGCCATCCGATTCTCATCTCGAGGAATATGATGGAAGTCAACTTTAGTAAAGAAAGTTGAAATCCTCCTCGCATAATCTCTATATGGGATGATGCCAGGTTGATTCGTCTCCCATTCACCCTTAATCTGATTAACAACAAGGGCCGAATCGCCATAAACATCAAAATGTTTGATCCTCAGATCAACACATTCTTCCAAACCCATAATACAAGCCTCATACTCTGCCATGTTATTCATGCATTTGAAAGTTAGCCTTGCTGTAACAGGAAAATGTGTGCCTTGAGGAGTAATAATCATTGCCCCAATACCATTTCCATACTGATTAACAGCGCCTTCGAACACCATTCCCCATCGGGAACCAGGCTCTGCCCTTCCTCAAGTAATGGTTCATCACAATCTTTCATTTTCAAATACAGAATCTCCGCATCAGGGAAGTCATATTGCACAGACTGATAATCTTCAATTGGTTGATGTGCCAAATGGTCAGCCAAGATACTACCTTTAATAGCTTTTTGAGCTCGATACTCAATATCATACTCAGATAACAGCATCTGCCAACGGGCAATTCTCCTAGTTAAAGCAGGCTTCTCAAAGATATACTTGATCGGATCCATTTTGGATATCAACTAAGTTGTATGATTCAACATATACTGGCGTAAACGCTTAGCAGCCCAAGCCAAAGCACATCATGTCTTCTCAATCATTGAGTACCGAGACTCACAGTCAGTGAACTTCTTACTCAAGTAGTATATTGCATACTCTTTCTTTCCTGATTCATCTTGCTGACCAAGGACACAACCCATGGAATCATCAAGCACAGTCAAGTACATAATCAATGGTCTCCCTTCAATAGGCGGAGACAGAATCGGAGGTTCGGACAGATATTCTTTGATACTGTCAAAGGCTTTTTGGAAATCCTCAGTCCAATCATGACGCTGATCTTTCCGGAGGAGCTTGAATATAGGCGCACATGTGGCAGTCATGTGGGATATAAATCTTGAAATGTAATTCAAGCGGCCAAGAAAACTTCAGACTTGCTTCTCAGTTTTGGGCGCAGGCATCTCTTGTATTGCTTTGACCTTGGCAAGATCAACTTCAATACCTCTCTCGCTGACAATAAATCCCAATAACTTGTCGGAACGGACTCCAAATGTACACTTGTTCGGATTCAAGCGGAGTTTGTACTTCGTCAAACGCTGGAAAAGCTTCAACAAGTGTTCTACATGTTCAACTTCCATTTTCGACTTTGCAATCATATCATCGACATACACCTCGATCTCCTTGTGCATCATGTCATGAAATAAGGTAGTCATAGCACGTTGATACGTGGCTCCGGCGTTCTTCAAACCGAAGGGCATCACTCGATAACAGAATGTTCCCCAAGGTGTGATGAATGTTGTCTTCTCCATATCCTCGGGTGCCATTTTAATCTGATTATAACCGAAAAATCCGTCCATAAATGAAAATACATTGACTTTAGCCGTATTGTCTACCAACATATCTATGTGTGGTAGAGGAAAATCATCTTTTGGCTAGCTTTATTCAAGTCACGGTAATCCACACACATTCGGAATTTTCCATCTTTTTTAGGTACAAGCACAATATTGGCCACCCATTGAGGATATGTAGAAGTCACCAGAAACCCCGCATCAATTTGCTTCTGAACTTCTTCTCTAATCTTCACTACCATATCAGGATGAGTTCTTCTGAGATTTTGCTTCAAAAGCACACATTCAGGCTTCAACGGCAAGAAATGTTGCACGATATCAGTATCTAGACCAGGCATGTCTTCATACGACCAGGTAAAGACGTCGACATATTCTCGTAGCAACTCAATAAACCCCTTCTTAACAGACTCTTCAAGGAGTGCCCCAATCTTCACTTCACGAATGCAGTCTTCAGACCCCAAGTTGACTGTTTCCATATTCTCAAGATGTGGCTGAATGATCTTCTCGTCGTACTCAAGCAGACGAGTAATCTCATCAGGAATCTTTTCAACATCATCTTCTTTTGCCTCAAATATAGGGAACTCAAAGTTGGAAGATGGTGTTGGATCATTATGTTCAATGGGTTTGGTCAACCTGAATAATGATTTTGAGTATAAAAGAGATTTCAGAATTCAAACAAGGCAAATCATTATGCAGATGAAAAGGTTGATTTTATTCTCTTTTTTAGGGTTTTATGGTGATCACCAATTTCATGCGACAAGCAAAAATGAAAAATAATTTGAAAAACAAACATTTAACATGCGATTATTGAATGAATATCATTGTATTAATCAATTATGCCAACAATGTCTTCACTTCTCCTTTTGGCATGGGAGAAGGGTTTTTAAACAAGAATGAACATATTACGTTGACTTATGGAGAATTGTTGGAACATAAACAACGACCCAATTATTGCAGATCCCGCCAGGTATGACAAAGTTGCTGAGGTCTTCCTCTTCATCTTCTTCAATGATGACAGCAGCTTCTTGATTTCCACTGGTGTGGATGAAACCTCCACTCTGAAATAGCCCAAGATCATTAGAAACACCGGAAGAATACCCTATACCAGCCCGAGATTTATTATCTTCCATCTTTATCATTTTCCCCAATACATTACTTGCGCCATGCTCAATGGCCAACTTCGCGTCATTGTAGGAGACAAATGAAGAAAGTCCTTTCCTAGAAGGCTCAGCAATAAATAAGGCTTGGAATGGAGTTCCAACCTCATCCTCAGCATCGATGTAGGAAAAGGAAGATAAATGGCTGACCAAGAGAGCCTTCTCTCCTCCTATCACCACCAACTTCTTGTTCTTGACGAACTTCAACTTTTGGTGTAGGGTGGATGTCACGGCACCTGCCTCGTGAATCCATGGTCTACCAAGTAAACAGCTGTACGACGGATGTATGTCCATAACTTGGAAAGTGATCTGGGAATCACTAGGTCCAAACTTGATCGGGAGGTCTAATTCACCGATCACATTCTTGCGTGATCCATCAAAAGCTTTTACTACCACTCCACTCTGCCTCATGGGAGGTCCCTGATATGAAAGTTTGGCGAGAGTGGACTTTTGAAATACATTAAGTGATGACCCTGTGTCCACCAAAACATTGGACAGGGCATCGTCTTTACAATTCATAGAGATATGTAAGGCCAAATTGTGGTCTTTTCCCTCCTCGGGAAGATCATCATCACAGAAGCTCAAATTGTTGCAGGCAGTTATATTTGCAACAATGCTATCAAATTGTTCAATCGTGACATCGTGATCCACATATGTCACGTCCAGCACCCTTTGCAATGCTTCACGGTGTGGCTCTGAATTCATCAACAAAGATAGGACAGATATCTTTGATGGAGTTTGAAGCAACTGCTCCACAACATTGTACTCGCTCCTCTTGATGAGCCTCAACATCTCATCACCCTCCTCTCTCAATATGCCAGACTGGCCAACTAGGATAGGAGCTTTATCAGCTTTGACAACAACAGGGTCAACACCCTTCACAGCAGGAATATAATGTTTTGAAGAAGAAGTCCCCACGGGACCGGCAGGACTGATAACATCCCTCTTCACGACGTCTTCATGGGATTTCGGCTGAGCCGAGAAAACATGACCACTACGGGTCACCCCACTAACATCGGATATTCTTACAACAGAGGTTGAGGGCAACAACACCTCTTTCCCATCTTCCAGCATAACAACATTGTAACAGTACGGGACCGCTTTATCTTACACATACGGGACATGGCCCGCTGGCTTTATCACCAGAGTTGGCACCACCTTCATTTTGCTGCCATCATACTTAATGACAACAGGATCAGGAATATTAAACACGGGGGTGATAACATCAACTTCATCCTTATTACGATTTTGAAGTATCTCGATCATCCCTTGGTCTAGCATCTCTTGGATGTCCCTTCTTACTTTGCGGCATCCTCTTTCATTGACAGTGCAAACATGGCACCTATCGTGATCGTGCTCATAGTGACTATGCTTACACAACAGCCTATGCATTTCTACCAAGGATTGCCTTATATCATTCACATAAAGGACCTTATATTTGCCAGGGCAACCCTGGACCATGTTGACAGCCGCCTTCCCATGCTCGGGCAATGTGTTCTTCTTAACATTCGGGCCTACATCCTCAAAGAATAGTATCCCACTCCTCACAAGGTCTTGCACCTTGGTCTTCAATGGAAAGCAGTTCTCCACATCATGTCCGGGCACACCGGAATGATACACACAATGAAGTCCAGGCTTGTACCACCATTGAGGATTGGCTAGCACAGCAGGAGGATCATGTGGAGTTATCAACTTCCTATCAATCAAGGAAGGATACAGTTCAGCATAGGTCATAGGAATTGGGTCAAAAGTCACCCTTTTCCTCTCGTAATTGCTGGTGTTGTTGTTGTTATTGCGAGGCTGGTAAGCCTGTTGTTGTTGACGAGATTGTTGTTGTGGTTGTTGAGCTTCTCTTAAAGCAGGTGCTATATGAGCCACCTGGTGTTGGTTGATGACTAGTCTCACTTCTTTCCTCCTCATAGAGGGTCTCCTTTTTCTATAGGAAAAACAGCATGAGTCTCCCCTTCCTTCTTCCTGGAAAATCCTTCATACTTCTTTGCCGAAGAATCATCACAGGACAGACGTCCTTCATGGACTCCCTCTTCTAGCGTCATCCCCATATTTACCATTTCGATAAAGTTCGAGGGAGCTCTAGCAATCATGCGCTCATAATAGAAAGAGCTCAAAGTCTTCAGAAAGATATTTGTCATCTCCTTCTCCTCTAATTGCGGCACTATCTGAGCTACCAATTCCCTCCACCTCTAGGCATACTCCTTCAAGGTTTCCTTATCTTTTTGGGACATTGCCCTCAGTTGATCTCTGTCTGGAGCCATGTCCATGTTGTATTTGTATTGTTTCACAAAAGCCTCTCCTAGATCATTGAAAGTGCAGATGCTTGCACTATCTAGCCCCATATACCAATGGAGCGCAGCACCTGTCAGGCTATCCTAGAAATAATGAATCAGTAGTTGATCATAACCTGTCTGGGTCGACATCTTGCGGGCATACATCACAAGATGACTGAGTGGACAAGAGTTTACCTTGTACTTCTCAAAGTCAGGCACTTTGAATTTGATTGGAATTTTCACATTGGGCACTAAGCACAGTTCAGCAGCACTCTTCCCAAACAGATCTTTACCTCTCAGCGTTTTCAGTTCCTTGTGCAGCTCCAGAGATTGTTCCTTTATCTCATCCATCTTCTCATAAACGTCCGGGCCTTCAGATGGCTCGGAGTGATAGATGGTGTCTTCTACTCGCGGCAAAGTGTGCACAATGGGAGGTGGCACAGATATGATCAGGCTAGGTGTCGGCATAGAAGCAAAAGTGGGAGCGAAACCCTCTAGCACAAAATTGGGTGGCATTCCCCAAGGGAACCCAGCAGGCAGATGCGGAGCAAAGTGGGCGGTGGCAGCAGGCACTGTAGAGGTAACCACTTTAAAAATGACAGTCCTCGCGGGAGGAGTTGCATGAGTTGGTGAAGCTTGACTCTGAGCAGCAAGAACTGACTCCATCATGGCAGTCAGTCAGGAAATCTCCTCTTTCAAATCTCGGTTCTCTTTCTCAAGGTGTTCCATGATCTTTGGACGATTGGCTCGAGTTTTGTACCGGTGCGTCAGCTTGTCTTCAAAATAAATGAAAAGTAAAGAGTTAGACCAATGTATCAAGAGCTCGAAACCAAAACCTGCTTATGCATATGATGCATGCAATGCTCGTGCATATGATTTGTTTTTAATCGGAGGAACTTTATAAGGATTTATTTGCAAATGTTTTGAAAATATTGAACTTTTTGAGACATATGTGGAATACTCATAACAATATAATATTTGGAAACTTTTTACACCAAAGAAGTAGTACAGTCTCGGTAACCAAATATAATACAAGCGAAAAGGAGAATAAACATCCTATGGAGTCGTAGAAGCAGTCGTCTAAAGCCTTCGAGATCGGAAGATATGTCGCACGAAGCCTTTTCACCTCTCTCTCTCATAAGCCGCTTCCATGTCGGCCTTCTCCTTGGCGAGTTGATCATATCTCTTTTTCCAAAACCTATATGAGTGAGGTAGGAGAGAAGTAACCACATCATCGGGCTCATCAATAACCTGATGCTCTAGAAACTCTATCATTGCATCCTTATCCTTGAGCTGCTGAAGAAGCTCCTCATGCTCACGAACCCAAGCACGCGAACAGTCTTCGTCTCTCATCTCCTCTACTCCTTGATTAGGGAGAGTTGAAGGCCCAACCATAACCATAGGGGTAGGTCTCGGATACTCGTATGGCATATGGTACTCGAGGTCTCTCTTCCTCACCCAAGAGGTGTAAGGTTCCAAAGCAACACAGTTCTTCGGACCAAGCTCATTCCTCCCTTTCCTATGAACCTTGCGCCAGGCGCGGACCATCCTATCCTTCAGGTTTTGGGGATTTTTACCCTCTTGAAAGAATAAGCCTTCCAACAAAATGTTGTTAGGTTTATCCTTTAAGGGGAACCCAAGCTGACAGCGAGCCAAAGCAGGGTTGTAGTTAATTCCACCACATGTACCAAGAAGAGGTACATTGGAGAACTCACCACAATAATCAATAATCTTAACGCCATCATAAACACGATTATACCAAGAGATATCATCATTAGTGAGAGACATAAGTCTTGTGGACCACCGTAGACATCCATTGTTCTCCTTGAAGGCAAGCGTTTAAGGCAAGTGCGAAATAAACCACTTGTACAATAGAGGCAGAGATCATACAATGGAACCACCACCCTTTGCATTCCTCATATGCAAAGAGAAATAAGTGTCACCCAACAGAGTCGGAACGGAATTAAGAGAAGAGAAAATCCTAATAGCGTTCACATCCACGAAGTTGTCGATGTTGGGAAATAACACTAGCCCATAGATGAGGAGTACGAATATGGCTTCAAAAGCTTCCTTACTCATGGCCTTCCCAAACAAGGTAGCTTTGGCAATCAGAAAATCATACGGGAGGCCTTGAATTCCACCTTTGGTAGTCATATTGGCAACAATGTCGGATACCTCCACGTGAAGCATGTCAGCAATCTCTTGAGAAGACGGAATCTTCTCCACACCACTGAATGATAATCGGTCAAGAATAAGTATACCCACATGATAAGCATACTCATCCAGTGTAGGCAAAAGCTGGAAATCCGGAAAAGTGAAGCATCGATACAAAGGATCGTAGAACTGCACCCACACACTCATCAGACCCTAATCCACCTTAGTAGAGAGAATAGCTAGAAGCTTCCCATGGTGAGATTTGAACTCCAAGGGCTCTAATACGTAATATGTCAGACGCCTTAACTCTTTCAAGTCGGGTTGTCTGAAACTGTACTTCTTCGTATTCCTTCTTTGCTTATCCATGTCTGAAAATTTGCAAATAGACCTTTTAAGTTCCTTGTAAAATCTTTATTATCGATGAATGCGGATGAATGCATGGATGCATGGATGCAACGAACACATTCAAGGATCAAGCAAGTCACACCACACAAAGGTCACGGGATGGCTCAAGTCATCGTCAATATCAATCATCCATTTCTGTGGATTATGGTTTACACCTTATCAACACCCAAGTTCCATTGATTTTGAGGATATACGAGAACGGATCGACCACGAATCACGGGTTTGTTGTGATTCACGAGCATGGAGTCTCGGTTAAGAACCACCCAACGGGAGTGTACTATGGTTAAACCTAACAATCATGTTCTAAAAGGGTCCCATAGTCATCATCGCATCTTTCGGATATTATCGGATAAAACGACTACTCGTCCTCCAAAAATATTCTCAAGAGGGACTCTTATGAGTGTAGTATCGCCTAACAATCGTATCAAGTCTTACACTTGAACGACCTTCGCACTACGTCCTAAAATAGGCCAAGATGGGTTAGGTATCTAAGGTCCTTGGTTTCTAGGGTTCATATTGGAAAGAGTAATGCCTAACCACGACTACTCGTGTGATGTTAGTGATCCTAATAAAACCTCCACCAAATGAATGGACTTGTAAGTTAACTTGTTAAGGAATAACTCCACACAAGTCAACAAGACTATGCCATTCTCCTATCATAAGTGCACTCGAGTTCGGGTATAAAACTCATCTCACGAGAAACCACCAAGCATATAAGAAATTAATATATCAAGAAATTCATACATTACAAACAATAAATTCATCCCAAATTTGCACAAAAGTATGCCACCAATAAATATAAACATACAACACATACAAGCAAAAAGTAGGCTAAACCCACGGGGCTTGGTTATTTCCCCAGCAGAGTCGCCACTTTTCTGTAGCGGGGTTTTCGTTACCTTTAGATTTATTGACTAAACCAAAAGTCAATATACAATTCGAGTCGCCACCGCACTTTTGTTTGTCCAAAGGAAAGGCTAAAAAGCGAACAAAAGCCAAGTAAGAGGTTTTTTAAATCAAAAAACTAATAAAAATGTCAGAGATCTAGGTAAGGGGGTTGGTAATGAAATGGGAAGGTTTTACGCACCCAAAACATCCTTAGTACTCTAAGGGAACCCTTTTTGCAAATATGTGTTGTAGGTTGGTATTTTTGAAAAGATTTGTGCAAAAAGATTGTTGGGATGAGAAGAGAATAAATTAGATTTACAAATTTTTGTTGTTTGAATGGATGAACCCATTGCCTACGTACCATCACAAAGGAGGATCAAAACCTCGTAGTTCGTGGTAAAAATTTCAAAGATTGGTGAATTGATTTTGATCACAAGCCTTAAGGTCTTTTGTTACCAAAGGGAGAAAACTCAACCTAAACCAACAACCCACCATGTGAGGAAGGCTTCAACATGCTAGTGAGGGGTTAACCCTATAATAAGCATGGAAGGCTTATAATCCAAAACTAAGGATGAGGCGAGATTTACATCAACCACTATGATAACTCAAACCTATGACTAATGTTTTTGAAATGTTTTAATAAGTGGCCATTGGAACCACACAAAAAACTTGAAATGAGTTATATTTACAAGTTAAATTTATTTACAAAATGAGGTCAAAGTTGGATTAAAGTTTATTTACAATGAGTATTTATGAAAATGGTTTTGAAAAGTCAAAGGCTTAAGGCCTAGGTTTCTAATCTGAAACAAAGTCAAAGTTTACAATAATGGGCTCAAATGAGCAAAAGAAAAATGACATAAACATAAAATATGTGCTCAAGTGAGCAAAATGAAAATCAAGATGAATAATGAGAAAGAAAATAAATGACATTAAAAGTAAATGACAAGAATTTAAAAGCTCAAATTAAAGTTAGTAGTTAGTAGAGTTATGTTAGCTTGTCATAAAATAATGTAGCGTTATGTTAAGCAATCGTAAGTAGACTAATGTAGTAGTCACACCTATCTGAGGTCGGTCAATAAGAATATAGAAAAAGAACACAAGTTAGAGGTCATGACTAGTAAGCCAAGCTCCATAAACTTGCCATGCCAAACAAAATGAGAAGGGCCTTGTATTGAATTTTGGTTATTTGCTTGACCAAGAAGTAACCTATCTTTGACACAAAATAACTCACTTGATCATGGATCAAGTTGAGTTTGGTTTGGATCAAAGAAGATTAAACTTCTTATTTGTCAAGACCAACCTCAAGACTTTAACTCAGTGGACATTAAGGGGAAGAAAGGGATGAAGATGAAAGGGAGGGGGTAAGAAGTCAACAACCAATCCCAATTGATCAAGGGATAACTCATCCTTGATCAAATTCATTCATCTTTCTAGGTGATGATCCTTAAGGATTTTCAAACCACAAGATCCAATGAATTTGATCAAAGTTGGATTAATTCAACCTTGATCAACACCAAACAGAAGAGAAATGAATATAACAAATCAAGAAGTCAATGATATTTTTTTGGTATTTTTTAAATTAAAAGAAAATACAAATAAAAAAATAAACAAACAAAGTTGAACCTCAAATTCAATTCAAAACAACTTCAATGAGTCCAATTAAATTCTCATAGGTTCAACATAGTCAAACAAACTTTGACTAATTTTCTCACAAATTTTTAAAGTTAGAAAGTAATTAAAATCAATTAAAAACAACCAAAAGTAGCATAATATGAATTAAAATCTCAAATAATCTCAAAACAAACAAGAAATTGTTGAGACTATTTTTCATTGACTTATCATGATCCATAGATGCTATGAAAATATTTTTGTATTTTTTAAAAGTCAGAAAGTATTTTAAAATGAATTAAAATCATTAAAAACCAAGTAATTCATAAAAAATATCAAATGAAGTCACAAATATAATTAAGAATCATAATATGAAACTAGATTTTTCAAGAAAATTTTTAGAATTGGTCTCATATTTTTCTAACTTCATATGAATTTTTGAAAATAGAATGAATTAAAGAAAATAAAGAGAAAAAGAACTAAAACGAAAAAGGCTGAGCCACTAGATCCAGATTCATTAATTGATGTGGCACACTGCACGACTTGGATCTGAGGACACACGGTACACTTGAGTCAACCGCGCCACATAACGAATTAAAACAGGTAATTAAAATGGACGCGTGATATTAGATCGTGAGAGCAAGATCCAAAGGCCATGAGCAACACACGTGGTGATGGTGGTGGAAACCACCGTCTTCTTCGGCCAACCACACAAACTCCAGCCAAATTTGCAGAGAAATGAATCTCAACGAAAATGAAAAACAAGGACATGGAAATAAAGCTCTTGTGATGTAGATCATCAACGTACCATTGGATTTTTTTCATGCTTCCTATATTGAGAGAAAGATGAAGGAGAAAATCATGGTGTCCCCACGGATTGTTCATGAAATGGCAAATTGAATGCATCAAAAGCTTGCCTCAAGTATGAGGACTTCAGAGAACCACCAAAACACAAGAAAACTACATTGAATTAGAAGTTTCAGATCCAAAAAGTTTGAGTTGATACCTTCAAATTGATGAGTTTCTGGCCACGAAGTCTTCAAGCTTTTTGCTCCTTTTTGATCTCTGGATGTATGAAAGGTGATTCTCTAAGGAATCTAGCTTTGAAACTCAACTAATATTACTGAATTTCAAGCTCGAAAATCTGAAAAAAATTATGAGTGATTCCTTTGGTGCGGGTTATGGTTTCAGTGCAGTAGCATATGGGATCTCCCAAAGGTTGTGCAATGAAGCTCATGAGGTCCTTATTTATAGCTGAATGCAGCTGAGTTCACATTTTGCTCATGTGCATGAGAAATGAAAGTTTGAGTGCATGGGCCTTTGTGGACGTGTGAGAGGCCCATGGATGGCTGAAGAAGCTTGCTGAGATCGTGTGAAAGGCATTTGGTTGTGCACATTGGATGGTAAATGCTTGCAATTCAAGTTTCAACATAAAATATCAAGAATGCACCTAAATGAAAATAAATTCGAATCTCCCTGTCGCTACCAGGATTTCACGATAACGAAACCGGGACTAAAGAGATGCCAAAGAGAGGCAAAGTCAAAAGAGTCGCCACCGAATTTTATTTAGTTTACCTCTATCGAAGAGGGGAGGGGAAATAGTCGCTAAAACCCTCAGAAAAGAGACGTGCATGGGAAGCGCTAAAAGAGAATAAGGAATCGATCTCACCACTGAGACTTGGGTTCGGAAGTCGGTTACGTAAGGGGAAGGTATTAGCACCCCTTACGTCCATGGTATTCCATGGGAACCATTTGGGTTGTTTTAAAGACATGGGATTTATCTATTATTGTTTTATTTTCAAAAGAATGTGTGAAAAGAAGGGGGTGTTTTTGTTATTATAGTGCTCGCCAAGGATTGTGGCCCTTGTGCCTACGTATCACTCATTCGGGGATGAGGAATCAGAGCTCCGTAGTTCGGAGTAGAAAATGTTTGTGTGTTGGTTGATTTTACCTTTGAGAAAAGGGTTTTCAGGATGATGCCCTAAGGCACAAAAATGAGTTTGATGAGTTGTATTGTTTTTACCTTGAATAAGGGTTTTATGAAAGAATGTTTGTGATTATATTGTACTAAAGTCTATGGGCGAAGGTGATTATTCTAGACAACAAGCCAAGCGTCTTGCGTCCAAAATAATCAGAGTAAGGGTAGGAATGCTCCATTCTCACTCATTCTCCACCACTTAAGGCTCGTGGCGCACAATAACAATCGTAATTATTAAGTGTTTTGAATTTGATTATAAAAATGCCACTTGACGTTGAATCAAGGGTTTGGTTTATTTGATAATGAAATTAGGCTTATGCAACATGAATGCAAAGTAACCAACAAGAAATTAAAGAGTCTCATTGTAAGGTAGCCCAAGAGAAAGCCTTTTGTGTGCAAAAGTGACCTAAGCTAAACAAAGGATAATGTTCTTACAAACATGTCCCCCTAAGGTGGTTCTATGATGCCATTCTTACAACATGCATGTAAGTTACGGATGAAAATCCAAGTGTTTACAAAGTATCACAAAGAGCAAAGGAAGGCTTCCAAGCAAAGGTCCTAAGATGAAATACTCTAAGTCCAAGTTGATTAAGAGTGGAGTGAATATTTTTGGTCTTTATCATTTTATCATGTTTTTGTTATTTTTTATGATGTCAATAAAATAAATAACAATTAAATAAACATGCATGATGAGTTTGTACAATGATGATGATAATGAGTACTTGAATGTAAATTACAAGGTAATGGCATAAAAGTAAATCACAAGATAAAGAATGATAATATCACAATAATAATGGTTAGTGAATGTAAATGAACCATTAAGGGATAACTTATCATTGATGAAAAGTATTGAAGATGATTGAAAAATCAACTAACAATGGATTTGTAACAAATAAAGTTATGCAACCCTAAGTCCATGGTTAGTGAACAATAAAATAAATTGCAAGGAAGTAAAGTGCAATAATATAAATGTTAGAAGTTAGTAGTTAATGGTTAGTGGTTAGTAGAATAACAATAAGCAAAGAGAATAAGAAGTTAATGTAAAGAGAATGGTTTCACCTATGTATCAAATGACCCAAACATGGTTGAAATAGAGGAAACCTATCAATGCCTCAAAGTATCATGAAGGATCTATTGATAAATCATTAATAGGTTTGAAACATTGAAGGTTTTATTAACTCTAAACAACCATAGTCACGATTTAATAGATCTCATCAACCAATAAATCTAAATGATAACAAGAAACAAAGTTTGATTGAAAATGGTGGATAAAAAGTAGTAAGAGCAAAAAATTCCCAAAAGGGTGTAAACCCAATAAAAAACATTTTTCTCAAAGTTGACTCAAAACTCTCTCAAAACACAACCCAAGAGTAAAAACCCATTTCCAAACACAAAACAAAACCAAAAAAAATGTCAAGGAGTTTGAGTCCAAAATATTACCAAGATTGTGGTGTCAAAACTAGGTTGTTGTGGTGTTTGGGTTTGAGAATGAAGCAAAAAATGTGGAAGAGGGTGGCTATGGTTGTTATGGTAGAAAAATGGAAGGGAAGAAAGTTGTATGTTTATGTGGTGGTGGTGAATGATTATGTAAGTGAAGGTTACAAGTTTGCTACTGTTTTTGTTGTGTGGAGATTGTGGATTTTCACATGGTGGTTGGGTGGTTCAAAGAACAAAAAGAGGGTTTGGGTGAGTTAGGGTTTAGGTTGAAAAGAGGGAGCTTGATTGTGATTTGGGCAGAGGTTTTGTGGCTTTCAAGCTTGAAAAATGAGTGGGGATAGTGCTCTATTTATAAGGGAAGCAAAGGGGTTGAAGTGGGTGAACCAAAGGGTCCTCTGTGTAAAAAATAGAGCTATTTATGTTGTCTGCGCAGGTGTAATCGATTACCCTGATTAGGGTAATCGATTACATAGTCCCAAAATGGCCAAAAAATCAGTTTTTGGTCTGGGTAATCGGTTACCCTAATTAGGGTAACCATTTACCCAAAAAAAATTTAAATAATGAATGTATGCATGTGCAGTAGGGTCATGGATCAGATGAAAATTGTATCGGGGTAGGGTGAATTTTGGGGTATGACAGCTGCCCCTATTTAATCTTCTCGAACCTGAATGTTTAGATAGCAACGGCTTCCACACATCCAAGGTAAGAGAGGATTAAATAAATAAAAATATCCAAAAATTCACCCTACTGGGAATGAAATGAATGTGATATGAAGTGATGGGTATTTGTGAATGTTGTTCATGGGATGGAAAATAAATTTGATATGAAATCATCTGTTGAGGATAGTTTATGGTAGTATGTGGGGAGGACATGGGTCAGCTGTATGATGGTTATGTCATGATGTGTATGATATGCAATGTATGTTATGGTGTGTAACATAAGTATCTCTTCAACTTGAAAACAAAGAGAAAAGCTTCATGACAAAAGGTCAAGAAGAAATATGAGAGGGAATATGACTTCGTTGGGGATAAGTTTCTTATGTAAAAGATAGTGAAAATCCCTAGCAACGACTGGGATGATTTTAGTTCAGTGACGCTTCCTAGCAATAGCTGGAATACCTGAAATCTAAAGATAGATCCCTAGTAACGACTAGGGAGGTTTAAGTTCAGTGGCGCTTCCTAGCTGTAGCACCTCAAATTTGTACCTCCTATTTGTACATTCATTTCAATTTTTTAGGTCATTAAGATTGCATTAGCATTGCATAGCATGTTACATCTCATCAGTCAAGACTGGTCAGGAGAATTCAACTGTGCAAGAGAGCAAGAGCATTTTCCATGAGATGAAAGACCTATGGTGGTTCCAATGAGCTTACATGACTCAAGGATCATTTTGAAGCAGTTTGACCAAGTGTTGAAGGTTCAAAAGCCACAGTACATGTCCAATTCATCTGAGGCCCATAAAAGTCAACTGCAAAGTCAACTGTGGATTTGGAGGTGGGAAGTGATTAGAGATACTTCATTCATGTTCAAACAAGTCTCATTTGACATTTCAAACACTCACATTGAAGAATTTGAAGTCAAGTCAAAAATTTCCCAAAATAGAAAGTGACCCATAATTTGAAATTTCCAAAAATGGAAAGGTTTTGGACCAACTTCAACTCAATTTTACATCATCAAGAAAGCTTCAAATGAAATTTTGTCCAACATGAAAGTTGAAGATCTTTCTCTCCCATTTCCAAAAAGTCCAAGATCATGGATTTATGATGTGTGGTTGAGGATATATGATCCAATCATGGCAAAGTGTGCTTAAAAATTCAAATGGCCATATCTTTTGAACCAAGGCTCCAAATTTGGTGGTTCTTTTTGCATTTTGTTCCTCATGACATGCACTTTCCAAATATCTAATTACATGGCATGAAATTCCTTTGCATGATCATATGCTCATTCATGAAGTTTTTGAAGGAAAATTATTAAAATCAATTTGGTTGTCCATATGCATGAAATACCAATTCCAAAGTGTGCATGGGCTATTTTTAAGTGGATTTGGGCCAGCTTTAGGTACTGTTCACGCATGCATCTCATGCATGAGGTGAAAATCCAATTTTATCACACACCTTGTAACTTGTTAATCTCATTTAGTTTTGGCTTAAGCATGTTTTCAGAATCATTAGCAAGACATATATAAGCATAATCACAACTGCATTGGCCATTAACATACATTTTCAGATCTGAATCTTGAATTGATCAAATTTTTCTCTCAAAAATATTTTCCAAATTCTTCACATAAACTTCCATTTCCTTGCATAATTCTGGTTTCTGGTAAGGTTTTGAGTGAATTTGAACGTGAATTTGGAGGAATTCGTGCCAGTTTTGACCACACATGAAGCTTGAAGCATTAATGGAAATTTCAAATTCTACTGGATTCGTGCTTGTTTGAGCTTCAATCTCTCCATCAATCATCTCAACAATCATTGTAGAAGAGCTTTGGACCATTGCTGAGCCTTGTAGCACGCGTTTCCAACTTGTTGTTCTTCAAGAGGTCAAGTTTCGATCTCACTTATTCTCAAATTCATTGTTATATTTGTGTAGATCTTGTGTTGGTGATGATTCTGAGCAAAATATCATGTGAAATGGTGCATTATTCATGAAGTTATGTGTATTTGAAGTTTGAATGTCCAATTTTATTTTCTTCGATTTGAGCTTGTTGTGATGAATTAGGACTAAATGCTTGTTGATCTTTGATCTACATGGAAAATGCTACATGTTGATGTAATTTTTTTTTATTTCTGAAAGTTTTCTGGAAAATCTGGAAAGGTGTTCTTGAAGTTCATCGTCTTCATCATGAAGAAGATGAAGTTCATCTTTTAGCTACGATTGTTCTTGAATTAGCTACGAATTATTCATATTTAGCTACGAATTCTGGAAATTTTGCCAGGCCTAGGGTTATCCAGTGAAACGACACCGTTTCACTTGAGCGCGCATTTTTGAATCTGGCAAGGTTCGATACTGGCCGAGCGCACTTCATTCAAAATCTGTCCATTTTTCACATGTTCCCTCCATTATTCCATGCTTTGTTCATTTTTAAATTCCAAATTTTCTCCCAACTTCATAAAATCATATAAAATTGAAAAATCATCCAATTCAACCCCAATTTTTTGCAAAATGCTCCTTAGAATGTCTAGCTTTTTATGATCATGAATTGGAAAGTTGTGCATGGCTGGAAAATTAATTTGCTCTAGGATGATTGAACACATGTACATTTATGACCTTGCTTTGTTCAACCTATCATGAAATGCTTGATTTTAATCCAATGAACTTGAAATTTTACATGCTGATTCTAGACACATTGATGGACATTTTGGTTTTGGTTTGACATTTTTCCCATGCTCCATTTCTATTTTATGCTTGTGTTAACATGGTGTGACAATTTGTGTCACACATTTGGTTGTCTAACTTGTACAATGTGATTTCCATGCCAAATGATCTCTAATGTTTCTGATTTTTTGTGTGATGGATGTTGTGAATGTCTTGATTGCTCATGAAGTTTTCCAGAATTATTTGAATCATTTCTGCTTTGATTGAGAATTTTCATTCATGCTGATCATTTGGATGCCTTGAATTGGTCTTTGACTTATCTGGCACATGAAATGGACTTGCTTATTGATTATGATTTGGTCCTTTTTATGGGTTGTTCTTGAGTAAATAAACATGCTTTGTGTTGAGTTTGAGGTTCTATTTTGGATTTTTGATCCTCCTTTGACCCTAGGCTTTGGCCTAGTGGTTTGGACTTACCATTTGGATTGTGAATTTCAGGTTCAAGTGTACATTTCCATGATTGGAGTAGCTCCTTCATTTAAGCTTGGACAATTGTTGTCATTTGCTAACCTTTGTGTGTTTTGTAGGCTTTGAGGACAATTCATCTGTGTTTGCCTTATGCCTTGCACCATTGTTGCCTGATTGGATTTGTCTGTCTGTGTGATATCAACTGTTGATTGTTTGTCTGAAAGTTGTACTGATTGGTTTAGCTGTTTCCACAGGTACCTAAGTTGCTTTAAGTTCATTTGAACTTTGCTATGCTTGCTTGTGGTTGGCATACCACTGAGGTATAATTCCTTGATCTTCATGTAGTCTGGAAGACCTGCCATGTTATGTTGGCAGGCACCTGTCTGAAGCCCTCCTTAAGAGGCAATGTTTGTGGATGTTTAATTTTGTGCCAAGCAGGTAAAGACCTCTTAAGAGGCAATTGGCAGATAAAAGGGATGTGCAATCCATCCCCTGCTATTCAGTTGTGTCATTCACTTTGCTCACACCATGTGTTGATGCATTGTGAGTAAGAACCCAAAATCTTGTCCATAGAGTCAGTCACTTGTGGAGAAGAGTTCCTACATTCTGAACTCCCACACTTTCCATTTGAGTCAAGCTCTCCCAGACCAGGGATAAGAGCTGTGAGGTCTTAGCCTTACTTCCCATTTCATCTGCTTCACCCTAACTCTCAATGTTAGGGTTAAGAGCTAAAAACACCCCATTCCAGTTAGCTTGTTTCTACAGCCTAGCCTTGTATGAGCCCAATTGTTTGCATATAGTGTGTGTGCTTGCTTTATTGTGCTTGTATTTGTTTGATTATGCTGTTTAGGATAGCTTGCTTCCTGTGCAAGTTAGGATAGAGACCTCAACATAGGGATTGTATGCATGACAACTTCTAGGCTCGAGTCGTAGTCTCCCTAGTAGTCTGTTATCTCCCTTTGTCTCTGGTTAGGTTAGAAGTTCTTTCCCTGTTTAGGGGAACTATGTCGCCCTGATCCTCATACCAGATGAGGTACATAGGCAGGAGATGAGCAGACCTCTCCGGGCGCCCTTTTTCTGTTTCAACCCCCTTTGTGTGTGTTTGGAGCCTGACATAAGTCTAGGGATTGGCAGTCGGTTTCCTGTGTGTGTTTGTTTGTCGTGTGCTTGGAGTCTGATGTAAGTCCAGCGATTGGCATTTGGTTTCCAGTGTGTGTTTGTTGGTTTGGAGTCTGATGTAAGTCCAGCGATTGGCATTCGGTTTCCATGTTTGCCTGTTTGTGTGGAGTCTGACGTAAGTCCAGTGATTGGCAGTCGGTTTCCTGTCTGTGTTTTGTTTGGCGTGTATTGGCCGAGCTACGTGTGCTCTGATTCTTCTCCGGTCATAGAAGATACGTATGCATAGGATGCGACATCCTAGCGAGCACGTTTCCCCTGTCCCGAACTACGTCGACTCTGATGTCTGTGTCTGACAGACTACGTTGGCCCAGGATGCGATATCCTGCCGAGTCCTGTTTCTTCCGTCTTTTGTCTGTGTTTCCTTCCAGTTTTGTGCAGTGTTTGATCAGTTTAGCAACCTTCTTTCTATTCTTTCCGAGCGTGGATCCCGTCGAGTACGACGGATGCGTAGGGGTGCTAATACCTTCCCTTCGCATAACCGACTCCCGATCCCATCAATCTCTGGTCGCGAGACCATTCCTTTCCAGGTTTACTTCGAGCGTTTCCTTTCCCGTCTTTGGGATAAATAACGCACGGTGGCGGCTCTGTTGTTTCGTTTTCCCGCCGGTTTTTCGCGTAATGCGACAGCTGGCGACTCTGCTGGGGACTAGAAAGAAGTTGACCTCTTGCTGTCCATCTTCCCTAAGCGAGTCACTCCTAGCGCTCTGTAGGATAGGGTTTGGTTGCTTTTACTGTTTCATTTATTGCATTTATTTGTTGATGTTTGTATTTATGTTTGCATTTATGTTTGCATGCATCATATTTTCATCTGTGCTGGCTGTGTGTTTGTCTCTCTGTGGGGTGGGAGTTACAAGAGGTAAAGGGCCAATACCCAGGCTATGAGTGAACTCTAGGACACCTAGGATAGAGTGATTCTTGGGAAGCGGGTGGTATTGCGCCACTTAGCGGAACTTGATATCACGAGCAGTTCAGATCCTGATGGGGTATTATCGGTGCATACATCTGGTGTGTACATGGTGATATTCTATGAAAGGGTTGTTTATCCTACGTTTCTCTTAACCTTACCCTGGCCTAGATGACACCCGTGAGTGGGGAGGGAATGATCATATTACAGGTACAGTTGGTGACTATTGATCTGTTAGGGACTCTTGGTTCCTGTTGGTGACTTGGTTCTACAGAATGGGTCTCAGATGACTTTGGGTTTCAGATGACTTTGTGGTTCCGAATTCAAGCCGAAGCTTTGAACCTGTGCTCCGAGATACATAGCCAGCCAGTCGTGTTTGCATCATTTGCATCATAGCATGTTTATTTTCAAAAAATAATGCAATAAAAAAAGAAAGAAAAGAAAAGAAAAAAGCTAATCTCCTCATGCATATCATTTCTCAGGTTCATTCAGGAGTCTATTCACTGGGAGAGATGGCATCCGTGCCCGAGTTGAAGAGGAAGACTTGCACCTACAGTTTTCACCATGAACCGTTGACATCTTTGATAGAGTTGAGCAACTTTGTGACCGGCGGTAATCAGAAGGTGTTTGTTGATCAGTATGGGGATTTGTTGACACTGTTAAAGATGGTGGTTGATCCAGTTCCGTTGCAGACTCTCCTACAGTTCTATGATCCAGAGCTCCGTTGTTTCACTTTCCAGGATTATCAGTTAGCGCCCACTCTTGAAGAGTACTCCATTATGATGAATGTCCCGATCAGATATCAGGTGCCTTTCTTAGATGTGCCAGCACTACGCCAAATAAGGGAAAAGAGGGCGCTTTTTTTGGCCTATAACAGCGCTTTAAAGCGCCCTCTAATCTGGCGCTGGCATAGGTAAAGACAACGCTTTTTTTCCTGGTGAAAGCGCTCTCTAAAGTGGCTCTTTAAGCCCTTTAAGGGCCACTTTAGAGGGGGATTTTTAAAGAAAGCGCCCTCTAAAGTGGAAACTTTTAAGGGTTTAGAGGGCGCTTTTACTGGAAAGCGCCCTCTAAAGTGGAAATTTAAAGGGTTTAGAGGGCGCTTATTTTGGAAAGCGCCCTCTAAAGTGGATGGTTATTTAAATTTTTTTTTTTAAAAAGCGCTATATTTTTTTATTTATTTTAGACAACCTGTATATTGAAGCAGTACACCTAAAACTGTATAATTTGAAGCCCTTTTTCACACATTGCATTCAACAAGCCTTATATACAACAATCCATACATATACAACAATCCACTGATATATAATCGTTTAACTTCTAAAAACTCTAAATATACAACCAATTCATAACTTAAAAAGAAATAAAACTAAGTAGCAAAAGCATCTCTGAGATGTATGTTTTTTTTGCTAGCCGCAGTCTTCTTAGCAACAACCTCTTTTTGTTCAATATCAATAGCATGAACCTAAAATATCATTAAATTAGTTAGGTGAAGTATAAGATCAAGAATTAACATTTTCTATGCATAAATATCATATAATTGTGTTTATACCTTTTTTTTTTTATGCAACTGACTCGATTTGCTGTAATAAAAGCCATTTTACCTGTAATAAAGAAAACAATTAAAATCATTTGACCTGTACCTTTTTCACTAAGTTCTCTTTCTTTTCTTGGTTGGAATATGTTCTACATGTCTCTTAACAACACGGACGGTTCGATTGATCCAAATACCCTCATTATGATCATTTCTAAATATGAATCATTTGATATAATATTCTCATCTTGATCATTTCTGGTAAACGATTCAATCTCAACATCAATATCACCTTGATCTCCAGTGTTTTCATCAATTACTTTGTTGGAAAAAAGAACTATAGACCATTTCGTACTTTTCGGATCATTGACATAGAACACTTGTCTAGCTTGAGAGGCTAGAATAAAAGACTCATCTTTGTATCCCACCCTATTAAGATCCACTTGCAAAAATCCTGACTTATCCATTCGAATGCCATTATTATTTTCAACCCACTTGCAACCAAATATAGGAATCTGAAACTTCTCATAATCAAACACCCAAATGCGCTCGATAACACCAAAATACGACAGATTTGCAAATTTGGGGTTTAAGTCCTTCACACTTGATATGTGCATTGCTTCAGCTACCACGGTGACACCACTATTCTGCATAGTACTTTTATCATCTTGTTCTTTGGTATAAAATGTGTATCCATTAATCGTGTATGCGCTATAAGAAAAAACATGGAAACTTTGACCATATGCTAAGCATCTCAACATTTCTGTTATTGAAGCGGGATCTGAATAGTACTTTGAATAAATATGATCCTTAAACCAAGGTATAAAACATCGATTGTGCTCTCGTACTATCCAAATTTCATTTCTATGGGATTTAAACCTCGGAGAACATCCTTGTGAATTTCAACATACGGCTCAACCTCATTCTCATTGTGCAGAACATACAAATGCACTTGATCCCGTTCGACCCTTGATACTGCCACGATTTTATTTCCAATTAGATTTTTTCCTTCTTTCTTTTCGACAAGCTGAGACTTGGGGAGTCCGGTTGACTGAACATTAGACAAATATTCAGTACAAAACTCAATCGCTTCTTCAACAATGTATCTTTCAACCATACAACCTTCTGGTCGACTTCGGTTCTTCACGTACCCTTTTAATATTTTCATATAACGTTCAACAGGGTACATCCATCTCATAAAAGCTGGTCCACACAATTGTGTCTCTTTCACAAGATGAACAACTAGATGTACCATTATGTCAAAAAATGATGGAGGAAAAAACATTTCAAGCTCACACAAAGTAATAACGATTTCTTTTTGCAACATTGGTAAGATCGCAGGATCGATCACCTTACTGCAAATTGACTTGAAGAAAGAACACAACTTAGTTATAGAGCTTCTTACTTTTTCTGGAAGAATGGAACGTATACCTATTGGGAGAAAATGTTCCATTATAACATGGCAATCATGGGTCTTTAAACTCTTTAACTTGAGGTCTTTCATAGACACAAGTCTTCTAATATCTGAAGAGTACCCTTCTGGAACTTTAACTTCACTTAGAAACTTACACAATGTTTTTTTCTCCTTTCTAGATAGAGTATAAGTAGCAGGCGGTAGATATGTTCGTTTTCCTTTCTTCAAGGGTCCTAATTCAGTTCTTATTCCCATCGCTATCAAGTCCTTTCTTGCCTTAAGGCCATCCTTAGACTTTCCTTGAATATTGAGTAACGTGCCAATAACACTTTCAAATACATTTTTTTCAATATGCATAACATCAAGAAAATGTCTCACATACAAGGACTTCCAATACGGCAATTCAAAAAAAACTGACCTCTTCTTCCACCCACTTTTGACAAGTGTGTGGGCAAAAGGCTTGCCAAACTGAGTATCCAAATCTTTCACCTTTTCAAAAATTTGATCACCCGTCAATATAGGTGGAGCTCTGCCTTGTTCTGTCTCTCCATTGAACGCCTTTCTCCATCCACGGTAGTGATGATTTGAATTGAAGAATCTCCGATGACCGAGAAAGACATTCTTCTGACCAAACTCCAAGCGCTTCCAATCTGTTTTATCTTCACAAATAGGACACGCACATTGACCTTTTATTTTATACCCTGATAGATTTCCGTATGCTGGAAAATCATTAATTGTGCCAAACAACATCGCCCTCAAGTTGAAACTTTCTTTCCTATATCCATCATAAACCTCCACACCGGTCTCCCACAAAATCTTTAAATCTTCGATTAAGGGCTTCAAGTACACGTCTATGTCATTCCCTGGTTGTTTAGGTCCAGAAATCAACATAGACAACATCATGTACTTACGCTTCATACATAGCCATGGAGGTAGGTTATAAATCATAATAATCACAGGCCATGTACTGTGTGAGATACTCTGGATACCGTGTGGGTTCATTCCATCAGTAGATAATGCCAAGCGAAGGTTTCTTGATTCGTCTCCAAATTCAGGATAATCATTATCAATTTTCAACCACTGTGGTGAATCTGCCGGATGTCGATACTTTCCATCTATAATTCTTTCATCTGCATGCCAGGTCAAGTGTCTTGAATCGGTTTCACTATGAAACATGCGTCTAAATCTCGGAATAACAGGAAAATACCACAAGACTTTTGCTGGAGACAACTTGTTCTGATATCGCGAGACACCGCATTTAGGACACTCATTTAACGATGCATACTCATTTCG
The DNA here is from genome assembly GCF_024323335.1 of Lathyrus oleraceus. Lineage (NCBI taxonomy): Eukaryota > Viridiplantae > Streptophyta > Magnoliopsida > Fabales > Fabaceae > Lathyrus > Lathyrus oleraceus. The sequence goes on from NC_066581.1 coordinate 531,147,072, forward strand.
AAATAAAACGCAATCGTTTGGACATGCATGTATCTTATCATAGCTCATGCTAATAGAGCACAACATCTTTTTGGTCTCATATGTTCAATTGGGAAGAACATTATCCTCAGGAAGCATATCTTTCAAAAGGGCTAATAACTCTGTGAAACTTTTATCCGACCATCCATTGCCCGCCTTTAAGTTGTACAACTTTAATACCGCAGACAATCTTGTGAATTTAGTGCAACCATCATACAAAGGTTTCTCTGCATCACTTACCAACCTCTCAAACATTTCGGGACAATCCTTAAGATCTCCTTCAAGTGCTTCTGCAATCTCTTCAACTCGATCACAATCGTATGTATCTGCGCCACTATAGTTTGAGGCATAGGTCGTACTATCCCCCAGTTCAACATTCTCGTTACTTTTCTCACCATGAAAATCCAACATGTATAACTTCGATCAATTCCATGCCTCATTAGATGTGATGTCAACTGAACTGCGTCAACCCGTTTCCCATAACAACAATCCAAGCAAGGACATATCATTCTACTGGGGTCTTCGGCGTGCGCAACGACAAACTTAACGAATTCTGATACCCCATTCTCGTACTCTCTCGACAATCGATTGGAAGACATCCATGTATTATCCATTACTAATTAGAATAAACAAAAAACAATTTCAGAAGAGAAACCAAAAATGGGATGAGACAAAACAATTTCGCTTTATTGAGTTAGTCTCTGTGCAGGGCATTCATGTCTCCAACAACAACCCAAAACCAAAACAATTTTGGTTTATTGAGTTAGTTTCTCAACATTTTCAGATATCTCTGACTTCAATAGCATGAGAATGTATGAACCATGCATTAAGCATTAGTGGTATGCACTAATTTGTAGCATAGTTATATATCATCATATAGTTTTTACAAAAGATAAACATTGACTAGAAAATATATATGTAGAATTGTATAATGGTCTAACTGAAAGCTAACAGAAGAATAGTCGACTCTAATTTACTCTATCAAATAACATCCATACCTAAACTTCTTAAGTTACTAGCTACGCTATGTATGCTAGAATAAATACACTCATAAGCTGCATAGTGTACCTTTGATTGGTAGAAGGTGTTTTAGATATTGCTGCCTCCTTTTTCTACATCGAGAAACAAATGGAACAGTTGGTGAAATTTAAGCCATAATGCCTAGTCTCCATTGCTAGCATTGCAACACAATAACTATTGTTGAGAATACTCAATAAATGTATGAACCAAGAAAAATGAAACCAAAAATGAACAATAGCGAACGTCAGAAGAGAAACCAAGTAATATGAAGATTAGAAAAATATCTATGGTGTCAAAATCGAACAGCTAACAACGAATTAATAGAAGGAGGAAACGTCATAGATCTAACAGAGGTGGAAGGAGAACGCCTTAGAAGTAGCGAAAATCGTAGCAGTGAGAACCCTAACGTGAAAAAGAACGAAAATAATAGAGAGTGAAATAACAAAATACGCAGTATGTTATAATTTTAATGTTTACTAAAGGGGACCTTAGAGGGCGCTTGTGGAAAAAAAGCGCCCTCTAAAGGGGGCCTAAGAGGGCGCTTATGAAAGCGCTCTCTAAGGCTTTCCAAAAGTGCTTTATAAACTGGAAATGCACATGGACTTATAGAGCGCTTTTTTAAAAGCGCCCTCTAAGGGTAACCTTAGAGGGCGCTTTCTAAAAAGCGCCCTGTATTGTTGTCCCTCTATCTCCTCCTTATTTTTTCGCTTCACCTTAGAGGGCGCTTTATTACAAAAGCGCCCTCTAAAGTGCGCTGTCTATTCCAGTTGTTCGCTCCTTATTTTTTCGCTTCACTTTAGAGTGCGCTTTTGTAATAAAGCGCCCTCTAAGGTGCGCTGTCTATTCCAGTTTTTGGCGTAGTGCAGAGGAGGTTGATTTCAGGGTTGTTGCCAGAGCTCTTTATTTGAGTATCAAGGAAGTGAGTGACAATTGGAAGTCGAGTGGTGATGTTGTGGGTTTGCCTTTGAAGTTCCTGGTGAGGATGGCTAAAGAAGAAGCAAAGAAGGGAAACTGGGAAGCTTTTCATGCTCAATTGGCTATTATGATCTGTGGAGTTGTGTTGTTCCCGAGTATGCCTAACTTTGTGGATCTTGCTGCTGTCACTATTTTCCTTGGAGGAAACCCGGATCCTACCTTGTTAGATGACACTTACTATGCTATACACAGCAGGCATGGTAAGGGTGGAGCCATCAGATGCTGTCTCCCTTTATTGCTCAGATGGTTCTTGTCTCTTCTGCCAACCAGTGGACCTTTTGTGGATACTCAGAGCACTCGTAAGTGGACTCAGAGGATTATGTCTCTTACCTCCTATGATATCAGGTGGCAATCTTACCGGATGGATGTGCGTAATGTCATCATGAGTTATGGAGAGTTTCGTAATGTGCCACTCATAGGGACTAAGGGTTGCATCAATTACAACCCGGTTCTTTTCTCTTCGCCAATTGGGGTTTGTGATGAATGGAAGACCACTAGATGCTGAGATAGCTGAAAGTGTATATTTTGAGAAGCGGAGTGACCCTGCTAGATTGGAGCAAGTAGGAAGAGCTTGGAAGACCATTGGTGTCAAGGATGGAGCTGTGTTAGGGAAGAAGTTTTCAGTTGCTATGCCTGATTACATTGATTGGGTCAGGAATAGAGTTGAGACTTTGTTGTTTCCCTATGATAGAATGGAGCCATTGCAAGAGCAACCACCTTTGATCCTTGCTGAGAATGTGTCTGCTGAGCAGTACAAGCAAGCCTTGATGGAGAATCGTCGGTTGAAAGAGAAGGAACAAGATACCCATATGGAGCTTTACAAAGCCAAAGCTGATAAGTTGAACTTGGCTCATCAACTCAAAGACATGCAAGGTGAGGATGCTAGCAGATTGAGGAGCAAGAAGAGGTCTTATGAGGAGATGGAGACCTTGTTGAATGAAGAACATCGTGAGTGCTTGAGGTTGCAGAGAGCTGAAGCTAATTATCAGAAGAAGATACGAGACCTGGAAAAGCAGCTTAGAGACAAAGACATCCAGTTGAAGAAGGAGGTAGACTTGAGACGTGCATCAGAGAGCCAGCTTGGAGGAGAAGTTGTGGAGCTCAGAAGACAACTGAAGGAGAAGCTCACTCCTCTGCCTGAGTGTTCAGAATGTGACCTGTTGATAGACCAGTGCCAGTATCTGAAGACTCTCATTCCTGGAGGACATCTTTCTTAGTTTGTCTTTGTTGTTTATGTTGAGAATCACCTCCAGGCTTGTTGGATGGGATTCATTGTTGTACCCTGATCATTTGGATCTTTGCTCGAATTATGTTGTATGATCCTTGTTGCTCATGTCTATAGATGAGGTTGTTGATGTTTCGCCTTGTGCTCATTATCCTGTGTAGGATGCTTCTTTGTTGTTTATTGCAGGTTGCCATTTCTTGAAAGATGAATTAGGCTCTTGAATGCCTGAGAAATGAACATATCATGTGCATCATACGCATCATAAACATCATACACATATCATTTTGCATTATAGGTGTTCTTGAACAAGGCTTCTCACTCTGGTTCCTGTTTTAGGCAGGATTGCTGATCAACGTCCGCACCGCTACGCTACGAGGTTGAATCAACAGAGGAATATGGATCAAGTGCAAGCAGAGTTGGCTGAGATGAGGGCTAACATGGCCCAATTCATGACCATGATGCAAGGGGTCGTTCAAGGGCAAGAGGAGCTGCGTGCCTTAGCCCAGAGACAGGAAGCTGTGATTCTGCCGCCCAGCCGTGCTTCACCAGTGGGTGTCCCCGGTAATGATAATGTTGCTGCTGCCACCGTCCCCATCAATGATTATGCTGTGGGGGATGAATTGAGAGGTATTCGAATCAACGGAAAGCCTCTTGCTGCTGAGACTGTTAATGCCAGAGTGACTCGTGCTCCGGTTCGCCATCCTGCTCCGCTGGTTGACAGGCAGGAGGATATGTTTACCTTGCTCAGTGATGAAGACGAGGTTGGAAGGGTTGAAGAGAGGGACAGAAAAGTTGATGCCCTAGCTAAGAAGATCAGAGCCATAGAGTGTCAGAACTCTCTGGGGTTTGATGTGACAAATATGGGTTTGGTTGAGGGACTGAGGATTCCCTATAAGTTCAAAGCGCCTTCCTTTGACAAATACAACGGTACCTCTTGTCCTCGCACCCATGTGCAGGCTTACTACAGGAAGATCTCTGCCTATACGGATGATGAGAAGATGTGGATGTATTTCTTTCAGGATAGCTTGTCTGGAGCTTCCTTGGACTGGTACATGGAGCTGAAAAGAGAGTCTATCAGAAGTTGGAGGGATCTGGGGGAAGCCTTTTTGAGGCAATACAAGCACAATATGGACATGGCTCCAAGCCGGACGCAGTTACAGAGCCTATGTCAGAAGTCTGGAGAGAGTTTCAAGGAGTACGCCCAGAGATGGCGTGAATTGGCCGCAAGAGTGCAACCCCCTATGCTGGAGAGGGAGTTGACGGATATGTTCATCGGAACATTACAAGGCGTGTTCATGGACCGGATGGGAAGTTGCCCCTTCGGTAGTTTCTCTGATGTTGTGATTTGTGGGGAGAGGACAGAAAGCCTTATTAAAGCGGGGAAGATTCAAGATGCTGGTTCTTCGTCTTCAAAGAAGCCATTTGCTGGGGCACCCCGAAGGAGGGAGGGTTAAACTAATGTTGTGCACAGTAGAAGAAATATGAACAGAGGGCAATACCGCCAGGTTGCTGCTGTAACTATCCCAGCACCTCAACCACGACAACAACAACAACAAAGAGCACCACCACCACCACAACAACAACAACAACATCAACGTCCATTTCAGCCGAGACAGAGAATGCCGGACCGTCGATTCGACCCGTTACCTATGAGATACACTGAGTTGCTGCCCGAATTGCTCAGATTGGGGTTTGTTGAGTTGCATACAATGGCTCCGTTGACGAAGATACCTGTTGGGTATGATGCCAACGTTCGTTGTGACTTTCATTCCGGTGCACCGGGGCACCATATTGAAAACTGTCGGGCTTTTCATCATAAGGTCCAGGACTTAATTGACGCCAAAACAATCAATTTTGCTCCTGTGCCTAATGTTGTGAACAATCCTATGCCTCAGCATGGTGCGCATAGGGTGAATAATGTGGAAGGTGAGGAAGCCTTGGACTTGGTGGTTGATGTTGATAAGATTCAGACACCATTGCTGGTTGTGAAAGAGCGTTTGTCGAATGGAGGAGTATTCCCGGGCTGTGAGAAGTACTGTCCAGACTGTGAAGGTTCATAGAATGGGTGTATGCAGTTGAAGACTGGTATCCAGGGTTTAATTAATGAGGGTTGTTTGCAGTTTGCTAGGGCTGTGAAAGATCGTGGAGTGGTGTCAACCATCACCATTTATTTCAAACCATCTGAGGATTCTGGACGTGGCCAGAGAATTGCCAATGCACCAGTGACCGTTGGTACTCCTGTTACCATATCTGCTTTAGTAACTGTCAGTGCTCCCACTACTATTGTTGTGTCTGGTAGAAGGGCTGTTGAGAATAGTAGGGTTGTGCCGTGGAAGTATGATAATGCCTACCGCAACAACCGAAGGTCAGAAAGTCAGATCAGGCCAGTTAATCAGTCTCCCGTGACAATTGGTTTGCCAAGTAAAGCTCCTGTGACTGTGAGTCCAGTTGTGGACAATGTAGGAGGACCCAGAGGTTTCACTAGAAGCGGTCGTTTGTTTGCACCGCAGCCGTTGAGAGACAATAATGCTGAGGCTCTCGCCAAAGCAAAGGGTAAGCAGGCTGTGGTTGAAGAAGAACCTGTACAGAAGGAGGCGCCTGAGGGGTCATTTGAGAAGGACGTGGAGGAGTTTATGAAGATAATTAAGAAGAGTGACTACAAGATTGTAGATCAGCTGAATCAAACTCCGTCCAAGATTTCTATACTCTCATTGCTATTGTGCTCTGAGGCACACCGTAGTGCCTTGCTGAAAATGTTGAATCTGGCTTACGTGCCTCAGGAGATCTCTGTCAACCAGTTGGAGGGGGTCATTGCTAATGTCGGTACAAGGCACGGTTTGGGGTTCACAGACTTGGATCTGACGCCTAAGGGTCGTAACCATAATAAAGCCCTGCATATCACCATGGAGTGCAAGGGTGCAGTGTTGTCTCATGTGCTGATGGATACGGGATCTTCGTTGAACGTGTTGCCCAAGAAGATTCTGAGTAAGATAGATGTTGAAGGGGTTGTCCTCACTCCGAGCGATCTCATTGTTCGTGCGTTTGATGGATCCAAACGGTCTGTTTTTGGTGAAGTCACGTTGCCAGTGAAGATTGGCCCAGAGGTTTTTGATATCATCTTCTATGTGATGGATATCCAGCCACCATATAGTTGCTTATTGGGGCGTCCCTGGATACATGGGGCTGGGGCAGTTTCATCAACTCTCCATCAGAAGCTGAAGTATGTGTGGAACGGTCAGATTGTGACTGTGTGCGGCGAGGAGGACATTCTGGTGAGTCACTTATCCTCTTTCAAGCATGTGGAGGTGGATGGTGAGATCCATGAAACTCTGTGCCAGGCGTTTGAGACCGTTGCTCTTGAGAGGGTGGCTTTTGCTGAGCAGAAGAAGCCAAGTGCCTCAATTGCATCATACAAGCAGGCTATGGAGGTTGTCAACTCGGGCAATGCAGAAGGATGGGGCAAGATGGTTAACCTGCCCGTTAAAGAAGACAAGTTCGGTATTGGTTATCAACCTCTACAGGCAGAGTAGGGTGAGCAGAAAGGGACGAGTACCTTCACCAGCGCTGGGCTGATGAACCATGGTGACGTCTTTGCAGCCGGTAGTGAAGACGGAGACAGTGATTGTGATCTGAACAACTGGGTTCGCCCGTGTGCACCAGGGGAGACGATCAACAACTGGACGGCTGAAGAAGTGGTCCAAGTTACTCTTCAAACAGAGTAATTTTCTTTTGTTTTTCATTTTGCACAAAACCCTACGTTCTGCCCAAGGCGTAGTGGTTCATTGTAGGGCCTCATCATGTTTTTCAATGATATCATTAATAAAGGACGTTTTGCAAACAATTTTGTGATCCCTGTCTTTCTGTTTTTGTTTTTCACTTTTCAAAACAATAAAAATGGCAATGTTTTTGTTTTTGTGACTTTCTTGAACTTTTTTTTCTAAAATAAAGCATTAAACATGCAGAATTGATCTTACGGACTCCACTATAAACAGTTCTGTTATGGCTCAGTATGATTTCAATAATCCCATCTATCAAGCTGAAGAGGAGAGTGAGGAAGATTGTGAACTCCCTAAAGAACTGGTCAGATTATTGAAGCAGGAGGAAAGGGTCATCCAACCTCATCAGGAGGAGTTGGAGATTATTAACCTTGGTACTGAGGACGCCAGAAGAGAGATCAAGATTGGGGCTGCTTTGAAGGAAGATGTCAAGAGAGGGCTGATTGAGATGCTGAGAGAATATGTGGAGATAATCGCCTGGTCGTATCAAGATATGCCTGGGCTTGATACAGACATCGTGGTGCACAGGCTACCTCTCAGAGAAGATTGTCCTTCGGTAAAGCAGAAGCTGCGCAGAACTAGTCCTGATATGGCTGTCAAGATCAAGGAAGAGGTTCAGAAGCAGTTGGATGCGGGATTCCTGTCAGTTACTACTTATCCCCCGTGGGTGGCCAACATTGTTCCCGTGCCGAAGAAGGATGGCAAAGTCCGGATGTGTGTCGATTACCGGGATTTAAATAGAGCGAGTCCGAAAGATGATTTCCCATTACCTCACATTGATGTATTGGTTGATAATACTGCTCAATCCTCGGTTTTCTCTTTCATGGATGGTTTCTCTGGTTATAATCAGATTAAGATGGCGCCTGAGGACATGGAAAAGATGACATTCATTACACCTTGGGGCACGTTCTGCTATAAGGTGATGCCATTTGGGCTGAAGAATGCCGGTGCTACCTATCAGAGGGCTATGACGACTCTCTTTCATGACATGATGCACAAAGAGATTGAAGTGTACGTGGATGATATGATTGCGAAGTCGCAGACAGAAGAGGAGCACCTGGTAAATTTGCAGAAGTTGTTTGAAAGACTGAGAAAATTCAAACTGAGGCTGAATCCAAACAAGTGTACGTTTGGGGTGAGATCCGGTAAGCTGTTGGGTTTCATTGTCAGTGAGAAAGGGATTGAGGTTGATCCAGCGAAAGTCAAAGCTATACAAGAGATGCTTGAACCGAAAACTGAAAAGCAGGTTCGTGGTTTCTTAGGGAGATTGAACTACATTGAACGGTTTGTATCTCACCTA